>NC_079190.1:502453924-503053924 GCF_029499605.1 Hyla sarda
ATCTCTATTGGAGAGTCCGAGATATAGCGGTGGGAACCCCGCGATCAGACGCTTATCCCCTATCCACAGGGAATATGTACCAGAGTTCCCCTTTAATAAATAAATAGTTGTGTATCATGTGCTAATAGTATAAAGTAGCATTACTTAGAGTTAGGCTAGGTTCACACTACTTTCCTGCCCCCATTAATCCTGCAGAAGATACTGGCGTATACTGTTAATGGGAGCAGCAGACCCCATACATTTCTATGGCCGGAGTCACCTGGGGATTTCGTTCAGGATGTATGCTCTATTTCAAAAGCGCGACAGCCCCCATTTTAGAGTCTGCTTAAAATAGTCCCGAACAAAGTCACTGGGCGACTCCATTCTGCCATAGAAGTAAATAGGGCCCGCCGCTCCTGTTAGTAGTATACGTCTATCCGTTTTTAGTGCTGGCAGAGTCGATTAACGGGAGCAGGAATGTGGTTTGAACAGCACCTCAGTCAGTAGCTATGTTACCAAGTACATCTTAAATATTTTTTAAATTTTACATTTCATGAAAGCGCAGTGGGAACTCGGCCTCATTCAAGTAACAAAACAGTAAATAAATAAAAAATGTAAGTACTTACAGAGACTTTTACTTCTTACTTACAGCTCCACAAGCCACTAAATGCAGCGACTCAGTCTGCGCCCCGGGGTGTAAATGAAAGCACCTGAGAACTATTCCTCCGCCTCTCGGTGCAGAGAAGACCAGGAGCGGATCCACACCATCCGGCTGCCTTGTGGTAGGTCTCACACAGTAAGGCTAGGTTGACAGGAATTTCCGTGCCGGATTACACTTTGGAATCCCACATGGACATTCTACTGCAACAGAGTCCTATTGAATTAAATGGGACTTTGCTTCGCTGTGTACACGGCGGAATTTCCGTGTCAGATGTTTCCGGCATGATAATTTCATTTTCTGTGTGCGCACAAAGAATGAACACATTCACGGAATGCATAGATGTCTATGAGAAGGCGCATTCCCGTGCAGGCCCAGCGCCGGTGCCCCGCACTCTCCGGAATATCTGCACGGAGATTCTCGGTGTGGACATTCCGACGTGAGAATATAGCCTAAGTGTTCGATTCCTTGCAGTGCCACCACAGGTGAAGTTGAGTATTACATTATGCTAACTGAACAATGTATAGGCCAGTATTTCCCAACCAGTGTGCCTCCAGCTGTTGCAAAAGTACAATTCCCATTTTGCAACAGCTGGAGGCACACTGGTTGGGAAGCACCGGTATAGGCTGTCCCTGTAATGCATGGACATGCCGCGCAGTTTGCGGAATATTTGCACGTAGATTCTCTGTGTGGACATTCCATAGTGTGAACATAGCAATTAGAGATAAGCGAACTTACAGTAAATTTGATTCGTCATGAACTTCTCGGCTCGGCAGTTGATGACTTATCCTGCATAAATTAGTTCAGCTTTCAGGTGCTCCGGTGGGCTGGAAAAGGTGGATACAGTCCTAGGAGACTCTTTCCTAGGAATGTATCCACCTTTTCCAGCCCACCGGAGCACCGAAAAGCTGAACTAATTTATGCAGGATAAGTCATCAACTGCCGAGCCGAGAAGTTCGTGACGAATCGAATTTACTGTAAGTTCGCTCATCTCTAATAGCAATACTGCTTCTGCAATGCCCCCTCCCATAGGCTTGCATTGAGGGGGCGGAGCGTGACATCACACAGGGCGGGGCCGTGACATCACAATGCTCTGGCCCCGAAACCGCCAGTCATCAGATATGAGCGAATACGCTTCGGGGACTGATTGTAACAGGGTGCTGCGGGCAAGATCAGGGGGTCCCCAGCGGCGGGATCCCTGCGATCAAGCATCTTATCCCCTATCCTTTGATTCTGTCGGATTTTTATGTCGCACATTCTGTCGCAAAAAGAGTAGGAATCCTGTTAGTTAATGAGGGCCAAAGTGTCAGTATTACTGCTAGGTGTAACATCCCTCCATTAATAAAAATTTACGCTTTATTTACTTTTCACCAATAGATATATATATTTATTTAGTTTTGGCTTTAAAGGGTTATTCCACTGCCCAGCTGCAAAAACAAAAACTCCTGTCTTCTGGGTCCCAGTCTTCTTACGCATTCTGGGGTTTGACAAGTCACACTGTGCTGAGCTTATTGTCGGCCACAATGATGTCACACTTGGGCCGGTGATACGTTGGCCAGTAGTGTCATGTAACAGGCCCGGGCACCAGGAAGAAGGCTGGGACCTGGCCCGTTACATGACACTGACGCTCAGCGTATCACGGGTCAAAGCTGTGGCGAACAATAACCTCAGGACAATGTGAGGCATCGAGCCCCAGAATGCGGAACAAGATCGGGGCCCAGAAAACAGGAGTGCGATATATGTGCACCAGGGGAGGTGTTGGAAGGTGAGTTAAAGTTTGTTATTTTGATTTTTGAAACCGGATACCATGGAAAAAGAAATCAGTGGAGTAAGTATATTTTAAGGTAAACTAAAAGGTGTCATTACAAAGTACAATTGATCCCACAAAAAACAAGCCTGATATGGGTCTGTGGATCGCAAAAAAAAAAGGTTATAGCTCTTAGAAGTACGGTACGGTGATCCCTCTGACCTCTTGATTTAATACAAACCCGTGATCATTCCCTCCCTTGATGACAGAGGCATTCTGCCCTCCACTACCATCTCCCTGTACGGCTCCAACAGGTCCGGGCCACTGAGGTCCAACATCTGCCGGGAGACAATCACTGCCCGGGGTTCTGCCAGGCCTAAGGAATTTAGCAGCTGAGTGCAGCTTCTCCACCACAAGGGGGCTATCCATCTTCTCTTTACCTGCATGATCAAGAGGGTTAGTGATATCTGTCAGGAACTTGGTGATCTTAAAGGGGTACTCTGCCCCTAGACATCTTATGCCCTATCCAAAGGATAGGGGATATGATGTCTGATCGCGGGGGTCCCGCTGCTGGCCACGCTCCCTTTAATCAAGTCTATGGGCAGGGGGCGTGATGCCGTCAAGCCCCCTCCCATAGACTTGCATTGAGGGGGCATGGCCGTGATGTCACGAGCAGGCGTGACTGTCACATCCTGAGCCTCCGCCCCGCATCGGCAGTCATCTGGCACAGAGCAAAATTTGCTCCATGCACCGGATGTCAGGGGTGCTGCAGCCAAGATCGCCGGGGTCCCCAGTGGCGGGACCCCGTGATCAGACATCTTATCCCCTATCCTTAAATTGGCACTGTCATGAACCTTTTTTTTTATTTTTATATGTTTTAGTACTCTATGTACTACAACATATCTCTAATATACATTCCTTTTTTTTTTCTTTGTTTAAAATATATTATTCAGTAGTGACGTCACGGCAGGCTGCAGCCGGCTACTAGGTTGGAGACCCCTAGTGGCCGGCTGCAGCCTGCCGTGATGTCAGTACTGAATTTGGACCGATCCTGGATGGGCACTCGTTCCCTGCCTGTCAATCAGACAGGCGAGAGTGAGCGCTGTGAACGCATGGCAGCTGCTTGCGCTCATTGGCTGCCTGGCCCCACAGCTGCCTGCGCTCATTGGCTACCCGCCCCCGGCATGTACAGTCTGGAGGCAGCGCGGCACTAAATCTCAGTGCTGTGCTGATGCTCCAGGACTGTACATGTCCTGTGCAGGTAAGTGAGGTCTTATTTCACTTACCCGTACTTTGTTTTGGTCCCAGGTCTCGGCAGTGAGCACGGCAGGTGGGCGATGCTCCCATATTCCTCCTCCCTGGATAAGACTACACTGCTAAACAGGGAGGAGGAGACCCTGGAGCAGCCTGCCGTGCTATGGCCGGTCATCTATGAGCGCTCCCGACGTGAGTGCAGCATAGATGAGCTAAGGGCGGAAGTGGGCCCTCCCAACAGGCATCAGTGACATTGTGCCTACTGGGGTAGTCTGTCTGGTAAGTGGGCACACTACCAGGCAGACAAAAAATAATTTCTAAGGGGGTAAAAACATTTTTAAAGACAGGGATGGGGTTAAGGATAGGTGGGCAATAGGCAGGGACAGAAACATTTTTTTGTCACATGGTGGGAGCTACTCTTTAAAGGAGTAGAGGTCTCTGTAGGTTCCTCGATTTTGAACAGAAGATAAAGATGACGGGTTCCGCCGACCTTGCTAAGCCCCTGACTCAGGCATATGCTTTGCTGCAATCGGTGGGTCCTGATCCGTTTGTGAAGTGGGTGACAGATATCCCTGAGTTGACTGAGGATAATTGGCAAAAAGTCACTAAGACGTTTTACCCTACATTGGTTAGTGCGAGGGATTTGCTTATTCAGATGCGGCTAATCCTTCACCTATACCACACTCCGGTTAAGTTGCTTCGTATTGGGGTCTCCTCTTCGGATGCTTGTTTTAGATGCAATGCGGATGTGGGTTCCCTTTTACATGCAATGGGGAGTTGTTGCCCTTGTGTGGAACCCTTTTGGAGAGAGGTGATGCAGTTTATGGCTGACCACTTGGACTTCCCCTTTGTGTTCTCCCCAGTTGTCTGTCTATTGGGTGTTATTGATGATCTGGCCACGGGCTCCCATAGGCGCCTTCTTATTAGGTTTTTACTATTTTGTGCTAGGAAAATATTGATACTGGCCATGAAGGATACCTCTCCTTCCCCTATAACGAGATGGTTCAACTTGGTTAATAAATATGTACAGTTGTATAAGACGCTGCATACTAGTCGTAAATGCCCCAGTAAATTTGATAGGGGAGTCAGTGATCCCCCCCTGAGAGGGTTAGTTCTTCGGGTTAGTTTGGCTGTCTAGGCTGGGTGTGGAGAAGGGAGGTGAGCTCTGGGAGAGTGTGTGTGTACCTGTAGTTTGCTATAAAATGATGCACACCAACATCAAATAATTATATAAACAATATATCTTTATTGATCAATACAATACACAAAAAAGGAGCGTACAAAAAGTTAAAATCATTTAAAAACAATGTGTCTGGTGGAGGAGTATAGTCCTGCAATGCCCACCCCGTACTGAAGGGGGGAAATATAACCCCACAAAAAACAACAGGCTGACCGGACCATAAGCAACACCCAAAATCATGTACCAGACTCACCTATAAAATACCTATATGTATAAGCACCCTAATACAAAGGATCTATATATATATATATATATATATATATATATATATATCTGCACTCAAATTCAGGCACATAAACTAGTGCTAGACATGTGCCGTGTCACAAAACAAAATCCACTGATAATGACAGTAATAGATAACACCAATGTGTAGAAATATGTCAATGTAACCTGAACCCAGAAAACTAAAAATAAATATAAAGTGTCATATACAACAGGTCAGTCAGGGGTATATAAGGAGATATAGGGTATCATACAAAACCGGTCAGTCAGGTGCATGTAGGGGGAGATCACAAGTCAAACAGCATCTAAATCAGAGCCAGGGCATCCTGTGTCTCAGTACGGGGGAAAAGTTGACCCCACGCGTTCCGCCTCCAGCAGCGGAGGTTTCCTCAGGAAGACTGACCGGTTTTGTATGATACCCTATATCTCCCTGGGTATATGCTTATACATATAGGCATTTTATAGGTGAGTATGGTACATGATTTTGGGTGTTGCTTATGGTCAGGCCAGCTTGTTATTTTTTGTGGGGTTATATTTCCCCCCTTCAGTACAGGGTGGGCGTTGCAGGACTATACTCCTCCGCCAGACACATTGTTTTTAAATGATTTTAACTTTTTGTACGCTCCTTTTTTGATCAATAGATATATTGTTTCTATAATTATTTGATGTTGGTGTGCATCATTTTATAGCTGCCAGCTTTTTTCTTGTTTCTTTTCTTATACTACATGTGGCAGCTTGCTGCACCCACTTTGCGATTATTATTCTGGGTGGTGCCCATCGTCTTTTCTCTAAGTATCTGTCGTTTGTCTTAATGTCTGTGTGTTTTTGTTGGCGAGATGTGGTCTTCCTACGTAGTGGACTCGGCCCTGTACTGCTCCCCTTCTGACAACTTAGGCTTGTGGACTGGGGGGCTATATCCTATACTATTATATGTGTATTTCTTGTTGTTTCCAGTTTGAAGAAGGTTATAAAAAAATACTTAAAAAAAAAAAAAAAACTGCTAAGGTAAACTTCCTACAGACTCCTAGGTCCTTAAAGCCCCACCCCTGGGACAGCTGGAAGCCCCACCCTTTTCCAGGACCAGTCAGGTCCGTAAGGCTTCTTGAAGGCTGTACTGTGGTCTTAAAGCATACTGGTCAGATCCCCAAAAAAATAAAATATATATATATATATATATATATATATATATATATATATATCCACACACTCTGTTACTCAGTACCAAATCCTGACCATGTACATGTATTTTTTATGCCTATCTTACCTATATTTATTATAAAAATTCCTCTTTTCATTAGCTCACAGTGTTAGGAATCCTCTCAGGGGTGGAAGGGGGCGTGTCCCTCACTTGTGGTGGTGGGAGGTGATTGGTGTGTGTGAGGTGGGAGGGGACATGCTCTTTAATATTTAGAATTTTTTAACCAACCACATTACAAAAGGCCGTCACGCCCCTCCGACAGACTTGCATTGAGGTGGCGTGTCCATGATGTCACGAGCCTCCAGCGCTGCACCCAATGCTCTAAACAAAGCAGCAGGGAGATCGTGGGGGTCCCCAGTGGCGGGACGCCCGTGATTAGACATCATATCCTCTTTATTTTGGATAGGGGATAAGATGCCTAGGGGCGGAGTACCCCATTAATTGCTTCAGGGTCTCCACCAAATTCTGTGTGCACATAGCTGTAATATCACAGGAGAAAGAGAAAGTAGATACACGAGGAGATTACTCTTATGTGCTCAGCAGTAATGGATTTTTTTTTTCTTTTAAACTTTTTTGTTTTTATAATTATTTTTTATTTTTTATTCAATAAATCTCATGTCCAGAAAAGTCATGCCCCACAGGATGTCTCTTCTGTTCTGTATAAAGAACAATGTCCGAATTCTCCAGATACAAAAAGAATAGAAGAAACAAAGAGAAGTCTTCATACTTTATTCTCACATAGAAGAACTTTGGGAAACAGTCCATTTAGTCCAAACCCAGTTGGATCTGGAGGTATTAAAAAATGAATCACATACCGAATGTGAAAAGGGCTTCTCCCCTTAGTGAGTTTTCATATGATTCACAAGATTTGGTTTTTCACTGAAACATTTCCCACATTCTGGACATGAAAATGGCTTCTCTCCTGTGTGAATGTTCTGATGCCTAACAAGATGTGATTTCTGACTAAAACATTTCCTACATTGCAAACATGAAAATGGCTTCTCTCCTGTGTGATGTCTTAGATGTCTATCAAGAAGTGATTTCATAGTAAAACATTTGCCACATTCCAAGCATAGAAATGGCTTCTCTTCTGCGTGAGTTTGCTGATGTTCCACAAGAATGCTATTCTCACAAAATGATTCTCCACATTCTGAACAAGAAAATGGCTTCTCTGTGTGGGTTTTTAGATGGTTATGCAGCCTTGTTTTCTTAATAAAACATCTTCCACATTCTGAGCATGAAAATGGTTTCTCTCCTGTGTGAGTTTTCATATGATCCACAAGGGTTGCTCTATGTCTAAAACACTTAAAACATTCAGGACATGTATAGGGCTTCTCTCCTGTGTGAGTTCTCTGATGAATAACAAGACTTGAATTCTTACTAAAATATTTCCCACATTCTGAGCATGACAATGGCTTCTGACCTGTGTGAAGTCTTTGATGTTCCACAAGATTTGACTTGTCACCAAATGATTTTCCACAGTCTGAACACAAAAATGGCTTCTCTCCTGTGTGCATTCTCTGATGTTTAACAAGATCAGCTTTCCTTGTACAACATTTGCCACATTCCAAGCATAACAGAGGCTTCTCCTCTGTGTGAGTTTTCTGATGTTCCACAAGACATATGTTCTCACTAAATGATTTTCCACATCCTAAGCATAAAAGTGGCTTCTCTCCTATGTGGTTTTTCTGATGTCTTACAAGAAGTGATTTCATAGTAAAACATTTGCCACATTCCAAGCATGAAAATGGTTTCTCTCCTGTGTGTGCTCTCTGATGATTGACAAGATATGCTTTCTTAAGGAAACATTTCCCACATTCTGAACATGAAAATGGCTTCTTGTCTGTGTGAGTTTTCTGATGGTATACAAGACTTGATTCCAATGTAAATGATTTTCCACAATCTGAACATGAAAAAGGTTTCTCCCCTGTGTGAGTTTTTAGATGGTCAACCAGCCTTGATTTTTTAGTAAAACCTTTTTCACATTCCGAGCAAGAAAATGGCTTCTCTCCTGTGTGAGCTTTTATATGTTCCACAAGAACTGCTCTATGACTAAAACACTTTAAACATTCTGGACATGCATATGACTTCTCTCCTGTGTGAGTTCTCTGATGAGTGACAAGATTTGATTTCTTACGAAAACATTTTCCACATTCTGAGCATGACAATGGCTTCTGTCCTGTGTGAGTTTTTTGATGCTCCACAAGATTTGACTTGTCACTAAATGATTTTCCACATTCTGAACATAAAAATGGCTTCTCTCCTGTGTGCATTCTCTGATGTTTAACAAGATGGGCTTTCCTATTAAAACATCTTCCACATTCCAGGCATTGAAATGGCTTCTCTCCTGTGTGATTCCTGTGATGGCTAACAAAATTTCTTTTCTTAGTAAAACATTTTCCACATTCCAGACATAAAAATGTCTTCTCTCCTGTGTGAGTTCAATGTTAAAAATTAATACAATGAGCAAGACACAATACAGTCAACACATCTAGATAATAGGCACACTTTTTTCTATGTACACACAAAGTGAAGCCATGTAAAGAAAATAATATGTACCATGTACCAAAATTATTTATTAGAGTCGAGCTGTAGTCAAACTGAAAAAATAAATAAATAAACAAATAAATAAAACTATTTCTATAAATTTTTAGCCTCTGGTGCTCTTATTACATCTGTGCTTGTACTATGTTTCTACAGCCACCCCCCTTACCCACTCCTCCAGTAAATTTATGTCAGTGTGTTACTTAACCTCTTAAGGATCCAGGGCTTACAGGTACACCCCGACGCCCTGAGACTTAAGGACCCAGGGCGTAACTTTATGTGCAATGGGCGGGGATTGGACTGGGATGCCTGCGCACGCAAGGACCGGCGAGTGGAGCAGTCAGCTTGGAGGACCGGCAGGCAAGTGGTGGCAGCGGCAGCATCAGAGGCAGCAGTGAAGATCGCTGTAAAGTGATCTTCACTGTTGCTTCTAGGAGTTTCAAAACTACAACTCCCAGCATGCCCAGACAGCATAGGCCTGTCTGGGCATGCTGGGAGTTGTAGTTTTGCAACGTCTGGAGGGCCACAGTTTGGAGACCACTGTGCAGTGGTCTCCTAACTGTGTCCTTCCAGATGTTGCAAAACTACAACTCTCAGCATGCCCAGACAGTCCATACATGCTGGGAGTTATAGTTCTGTAACATATGACCTTCAGATGTTGCAGAACTACAACTCCCAGCATGCCTGGAAAGTCTCGGCATGCTGGGAGTTGTAGTTTTGCAACATCTGGAAGGGCACAGTTTGGTGACCACTATATAGTAGTGCTCCAAATGTTGCAAAACTACAATTCAAGAATGCCGAGACTGTCCAGGCATGCTGGGATTTGTAATTCGGCAACATCTGGCCCTTCAGATGCTGCCGAACTCCAACTCCCAGCAGTCAGGGCATGCTTGGAGTTGAAGTTTTGAAACATCTGGAGGGCTACAGTTTTGGCACCACTACACAGTGGTCTCCAAACTGTTCTCCTCCAGCTGTTGCATAACTACAACTTCGAGCATGCCCTTCGGCTGTCTGGGCATGGTGGGAGTTGTAGTTTTGCAACAACTGGAAGCACACTAGTTGGGAAACATTGTCTGTTTCCTAACTCAGTGTTTCCCAACCCGTGTGCCTCCAACTGTTGCAAATCTATAACTCCCAGCATGCACTGACAGACCATGCATGCTGGGAGTTGTAGTTTTGCAACAGCTGGAGGTTTGCTCTCTATTCCCCATGTGAATGTACAGGATGCATTCACACAGGTGGGGGTTTACAGTGAGTTTCTCGCTTCAAGTTTGAGATGCAGCAAATTTTCGGCTGCAGCTCAAACTCCAAGCGGGAAACTCGCTGTGAACCCGACCGTGTGACTGTACCCTAAAAACACTACACTACACTACATAAACCCCAACATATACATATATTCCTACACAGCCCCCCCCCCCACCCTCCCCCACACGCACAATAAAAAATGAAAAATGTCTCATACGGCACTGTTTCCAAAACGGAGCCTCCAGCTGTTGCAAAACAACAACTCCCAGTATTGTCGGACAGCCATTGACTGTCCAGGCATGCTGGTACAGTCAATGGCTTTCAGGGTGTTTAGGAAACACTGCTGTAGGTTATTTTGGTATTGGAGGCAAGTGTCATTCTTGCATCCGGGTCAGTCCCTATGCAAATTCTTCATTTAGGCCTCAAATGCGCATGGCTCTCTCACTTCGGAGCACTGTCCTATTTCAAGGAAACAGTTTAGGGCCACATATGGGGTATTTCCATACTCGGCAGAAATTGCGTTACAAATTTTGTGTGGGCTTTTTCTCCATTTACCCCTTATAAAAAGGTAAAGTTGGGGTCTACTCCAGCATGTTAATGTAAAATTTTTTTATTTTTTACACTAACATGCTGGTGTTGCCCCATACTTTTCATTTTCACAAGAGGTTAAAGGAAAAAAGACCCCCAAAATTTGTAACGCAATTTCTCCTGAGTACAGAAATACCCCATATGTGGATGTGAAATGATCTGTGGGCGCACAACAAGGCTCAGGAGTGAGAGTGCACCATGTACATTTGAGGTGATTTGCACAAGGGTGGCTGATCGTTACAGCGGTTCTGACATAAACCCAAAAAAAAAAAAAAAATTTGGGAAACTACACATCTCACAGAACGTAACAAGGGGTACAGTGAGCCTTAACACCCCACAGGTGTTTGAAGAATTTTCGTTAAAAGTTGGACATAAAAATTTAAAAACAAAATTTCACTAATATGCTGGTGTTATCCAAAATTTTTCATTTTTACAAGGGGTAATAGGAAAAAAACTAAACATAATTTGTAACCCCATTTCATCTGAATATATGAATGCCTAATATGTGGATGTTAAGTGCTCTGTGGGCGCACTACAGGGCTCAGAAGAGAAGAAGCGCCATTGGACTTTTGGAGAGAGAATGTGTCTGGAATTGAAGGCCATGTGCGTTTATAAACCCCCCATAGAGCCTGAACAGAGGACCCCCCCACATGTGACACCATTTTAGAAAATACACCCCTCATGAAATGTAACAAGTGGTGCAGTGAGCATTTACACCCCACAGGTGTCTGAGAGATTTTTGGAACAGTGGTCTGTGAAAAAGAAAAATGTAATGTTTCATTTGCACAGCCCACTGTTCCAAAAATCTGTCAAATACCAGTGGGTGAGGGGTGTAGTTTCCAAAACAGGGTCATATTTGGGGGGTCCACTGTTCTGGCACCATGGGGGCTTTGTAAACGCACATGGTCTCCGACTTCTATTCAAACCAAATTCTCTCTCCAAAAGCCCAACGGTGCCCCTTCTCTTCTGAGCATTGTAGTTCCCCCGCAGTGCACTTTACATCCATATATGGAGTATTTCCATACTCAGAAGAAATAGTGTTACAAATTTTGGCTTTTTCTCCTATTACCCCTCGTAAAAAAGAAAAATTGGGGGTAACACCAGCCTTTTGGTGAAAAAAATTTTAAAAATTATTTTCCCGTCCAACTTTAGTGAATATTTTTCAAACACCTGTGGGGTGTAAAGGGTCACTGTACCCCTTGTTACGTTCCTTGAGGGGTGATGTTTCCCAAATATTATGTCATGTGTTAATTTTTTTCTGTTCTGGCACCATAGAGGCTTCCTAAATGTGACATGCCGCCCAAAAACCATTTCAGCAAAATTTGCTTTCAAAAAGCCAAATGTGGCTCCTTCTCTTCTGAGCATTGTAGTTCACCAGCAGTGCACTTTATGTCCAAACATGGGGTATTTCCATACTCAGAAGAAATGGGGTTACAAAATTTGGGGGGCATTTTCCACAGTATAGGGGATAAGCACTCAGCATCAACAGTGCTCTCATAGAAATGAATGGAGTGTGTCCCGTCTCCTGGTAGACGACACGCGCTCATCACTGAGAGCGCCGGGGTCCTGTCCTGGAGATCCTGCGGATAGGGGATAAGTTAATTTTCGATGGAGTACTACTTTAACCAAATTTCTTCCAAAGTGTACCAGAACCATTGAATATAATGGAAATGAGATCAGCAGGTATCTATACAATATACATCTCCATCACTGGAAATCAGGAAGAAATATCTTAAGGAATCTCAGTCTGTAATTTATAATGACAGAATAAAACATAAGATGTATGAAAGGCTCTTACCATTCTCTGATATGGGGTTTTCTAGTCCACTCATTGTTCCTCCAGAACTTTCCTGCAAAGATTCCAAATTATAGACCTGAGGAAAAAACATAAAGGAACCTTAGTTTATCTTCTATCCAGGTGAGCGTTACATCCCCCCTAGAAGGTATGAACCAATCTGCACAAGGATCTCCTCAAGTGGTGATCACATAGGATCTACAATCATCCTAGTGTATTACACATCAGCAGTTATGTATATGTTATTATGTCCCATGGAGTGATGGGAATCTATCCTAAAGAGGACAGCTGTGCTCACTAACATTATTCAGTAACATCACAGCTTTTACAGTAAAGAATCCTTTTATCACCGCTGGAGATGTTCCTCCATTACACGTTTCTTGTCAAGACTTAATGGATTTCATAATTTAGTATCTTTCCTCATAGCTGAGGCTGCACTAATGTTCTGTAAAGCAGTAAGATTATGGCCAATGACTCCTTCAGTACATGACAGTATTCTGTTGGCTTAGTAGCAGCTGACTGGCATTGTGCTGTTATTTACTCCATCATCTACAGGGGAGAACTTTACATTTATCCTGGATGAATCTTTATTGCCAAGTGCACAGAGGACGACATTTACCACAATCTTTTATGGAACCAGAAACAATTTATATCCACAACCGACCAGAACCAACACCAGATGATATAGATGATATAGATGATATAGAGGATATAGATGATATAGAGGATATACTGCACTGCTGGAGGAGAGTAGTAGAAGCTTCATTATATTCATCTATAGGGGATTTGTAGATATCTTCATCTACCTGATGGTCCAGTGGGATATCCTCCTCTTCCTCTTTACAATCCTGGGGATATAGAGGACGGGGACATCTCTCTGGGGGATTTATACTACTGGATCCATCTATAGGAAATAAACACAGTGACTGAATCCATTGTTATATGTGATGATCAGATGATGGGGGAATCTAGGAGATCCACAAACCTGCTCTCTCCTCTTACCTGGTGATGTGAGGGACTGGTGATCCTCCATCATGAGCTGATCCTTGTACAGATCCTTGTGTCCTAATAAATACTCCCACTCCTCCATGGAGAAATAGACAGTGACATCCTGACACCTTATAGGAACCTG
Source organism: Hyla sarda (assembly GCF_029499605.1). Classification (NCBI taxonomy): domain Eukaryota; kingdom Metazoa; phylum Chordata; class Amphibia; order Anura; family Hylidae; genus Hyla; species Hyla sarda. The sequence goes on from NC_079190.1 coordinate 502,467,527, forward strand.
ACACAGACAATGATACAATTCTCCTCCAGACACTTCATACCTTGGTGTCATTGTATAATGTCCCAGCATTCCCAGCAGCGCTCACCTCTCCAGTCAGCAGCTCAGTGATCCTGGAGGTAAGTTCTAGGATCTTCTGCTCATGGATCAGTGAATGAGGTGGAGGCTCCTCGGGGGCGGAGCTCTGGCTCCTGCTCCAGCCTCCTGACACACGGGGTGTCACACACTCACCAGACGACTTCTTCACTACTGTGTAATCCTGTGTATGGGGAGACACTGATCACTACAGAGATTCTAAGATTCATTTCCACCTTTGACCTATTTAATTTATATGTAAATGAGAGTTAGTTTCTGTAGGATGAGGTCATATATCCTTATAGTTTAGTCTAGTAATAAAAACTTAATAGGCAGAGCTAAAAACTAATTAACCCCTTAACGCACAACGACGGGTATACCCGTCGTTCACATATTTGCAGCTGCTGCTGCATCCCGGGGGCAGAGCTTTTCACCTCCGGTTGTTTCCGGCAGGTGAGAAGTTCAGCTTCAACCCTTCGCGCAGAACGACGCATTCCGCCGTATAAAGGCGGCATTCATTAAGTGCACACTCCCGCGGTGCTGATCGGGTTAATTAGCTAAAGTCCCGGGGTGTCCGTGGGAGACCACTCCCGTCCGACACCCCGGGATCCCGTTTGATTAACCCGATCAGCGATCGGGTGTGCAGGGGCGGCGGGGGGTGTGTGGTGGGTGCGCGGCAATCCGGAAGTCCGGCAGCGGCGATGGCGGGTGCGTGGCGATGGCGGGGGTAAGTGCCCCCGCCATCGCCACGCACCCGCCGTTGCCGGACCTCCGCCCACGTGGAAGTCCGGGGAGAGCGGGGCACAGCGGGGTGAGAGAGAATGGAAAGTCGTTGCTTACCCGGTGGCGGCTCCGGATGAGTGGGGATCCGGCAGGCTGTGGAGGGATCTGACTGGCCGGTGAGTGGTCAACGTTGGCCCTCAAGACGATGCAATACTACAACTCCCAGCATGTACAGACAGCCTGGGCATGCTGGGAGTTGTAGTTTTGCAACATCTGGAGGACCACTGTTTGGAGACCACTGTGTAGTGGTCGCCAAACTGTGATCCTCCAGATGTTGCAAAACTACAACTCCCGGCATGTCCAGCTGCAAATGGCTGTCTGGGCATGCTGGGAGTTGTAGTTGTGTGCCTCCAGCTGTTGCAAAACTACAACTCCCAGCATGCCCAGAGGGTACATTCACACGGGCAGGTTTACAGTAAGTTTCCTGCTTCAAGTTTGAGCTGCGGCAAATTTTCTGCCGCAGCGCAAACTCCTAGTGGGAAACTCACTGTAAACCAGTCAGTGCGAATGTACCCTAAAAACACTACACTACACTAACACATAATAAAGAGTAAAACACTACATATACACCCCCTTATACTGCCCCCCCCCCAATAAAAAAAAAAAAACTATGGTACGGCAGTGTTTCCAAAACAGAGCCTCCAGCTGTTGCAAAACAACAACTCTCAGCATTTTTGGACAGCCACTGACTGTCCAGGCAAGCTGGGAGTTTAGCAACAGCTGGAGGCACCCTGTTTTGGAATCACTGGCATAGAATACCCCTATGTCCACCCCTATGCAATCCCTAATTTAGTCCTCAAATGCGCATGGTGCTCTCTCACTTCAGAGCCCTGTCGTATCTCAAGGAAACAGTTTAGGGCCACATATGGGGTATTTCCGTACTCAGGAAAAATCGTGTTACAAATTTTGGGGGGCTTTTTCTCCTTTTACCCCTTATGAAAAGGAAAAGTTGGGGTCTACATCAGCCGATTAGTGTAAATAATTTTTTTTTTTTACGCTAACATGCTGGTGTTGCCTCATACTTTTTATTTTCACAAAAGGAAAAAAAGACCCTCAAAATTTGTAACGCAATTTCTCCTGAGAGCGCACCATGTACATTTGAGGCCTAAATTGGTGATTTGCACAGGGGTGGCTGATTTTACAACGGTTCTGACATAAGCATAAAAAAATAGATACCCACATGTGACCCCATTTTGGAAACTACACCCCCCACGGAACGTGACAAGGGGTATAGTGAGTCTGAACACTCCACAGGTGTTTGACGAATTTGCATTAAAGTGTGATGGGAAAATGAAGAAAAAAAATTATTTTCACTAAAATGCTGGTGTTACCCTAAATTTTTCATTTTCACAAGGGAAAATAGGAAAAAAGCCCCCCAAAATTTGTAACCCCTTTCTTCTGAGAAAGAAAATACCCCCTATGTGGATGTAAAGTGCTCTGCTGGCGAACTACAATGCTAAGTAGAGAAGGAGCGCCATTGGGATTTTGGAGATAAATTTTGTCCGGAATTGAAGGCCACGTGTGTTTACAAAGCCCCCATAGTGCCAGAACAATGGACCCCCCCCCCCACATGTGACCCCATTTTGGAAACTACACCCCTCACGTAATGTAATAAGGGGTACAGTGAGCATTTACGCCTCACAGGTGTCTGACAGATTTTTGGAACAGTGGTCCGTGAAAATGAAAAATTTAATTTTTCATTTGCACAGCCCACTGTTCCAAGGATCTGTCAAACACCAGTGGAGTTTAAATGCTCACTGTACCCCTTATTAAATTCTGTGGGGGATGTAGTTTCCAAAATGGGGTCACATGTGGGGGGGGCCCACAGTTCTGGCTCCACGGGGGGGCTTTGTAAACGCACATGGCCCCTGACTTCTATTTCAACCAAATTCTCTCTCCATAAGCTCAATGGCGCTCCTTCTCTTCTGAGCATTGTAGTGCGCCAACAGAGCACTTGACGTCCACACTTGGGGTATTTCCATACTCAGAAGAAATGGGGTTACAAATTTTGGGGGGCATTTTCTCCTATTACCCCTTGTAGAAATGTAAAATTTGGGGAAAAAACTGCATTGTAGTAAGAAAAAAATAAAAATTAATTTACACATCCAAATTTAACTTAAAGTCGTCAAACACCTGTGGGGTGTTTAGGCTCACTGGACCCCTTGTTACGTTCCTTGAGGGGTGTAGTTTCCAAAATAGTATGCCATGTGGGGGTTTACTTGCTGTTCTGGCACCATAGGGGCTTCTTAAATGTGACAATAGTAGAGCAATGGTCGGGACTATCTGAAAAGTGGTGGTGCACGAGGAAAGGAGTATTGTAATATAATAAAGGAGGTCCCAGCACTCACCGATGCAAGCAAATGGTGTTTATTGTATATCCAAGTCACAGGACGCGTTTCGGCACTTAGCCTTCCTCTGCTGTCAACTGGTTCGCTCGCAGGCGCCAGTTATATGCACGAGGAGGCGCCCTAAAATGACGTCACTTCCACTGGCCGGCAAGCCGGGAGTGACATCACGTAGTCATAGTAACACATCAACAAGGCGTCAAAATGTAAACACAAAGCGTTACATGTACAGTGTCATGTAACAGTGTAATTGTCACGATGCCGGCTGGCAGGTAGTGGATCCTCTGTGCCAGAGAGGGATTGGCGTGGACCGTGCTAGTGGACCGGTTCTAAGCCACTACTGGTTTTCACCAGAGCCCGCCGCAAAGCGGGATGGTCTTGCTGCGGCGGTAGTGACCAGGTCGTATCCACTAGCAACGGCTCACCTCTCTGGCTGCTGAAGATAGGCGCGGTACAAGGGAGTAGGCAGAAGCAAGGTCGGACGTAGCAGAAGGTCGGGGCAGGCAGCAAGGATCGTAGTCAGGGGCAACGGCAGAAGGTCTGGAAACACAGGCAAGGAACACACAAGGAACGCTTTCACTGGCACTAAGGCAACAAGATCCGGCAAGGGAGTGCAAGGGAAGTGAGGTAATATAGGGAAGTGCACAGGTGATAACCCTAATTGGAACCACTGCGCCAATCAGCGGCGCAGTGGCCCTTTAAATCGCAGAGACCCGGCGCGCGCGCGCCCTAGGGAGCGGGGCCGCGCGCGCCGGGACAGAACAGACGGGGAGCGAGTCAGGTAGGGGAGCCGGGGTGCGCATCGCGAGCGGGCGCTACCCGCATCGCGAATCGCATCCCGGCTGGCAGCGGGATCGCAGCGCCCCGGGTCAGAGGACGTGACCGGAGCGCTGCAGCGGAGGGAGTGAAGCGAGCGCTCCGGGGAGGAGCGGGGACCCGGAGCGCTCGGCGTAACAGTACCCCCCCCCTTGGGTCTCCCCCTCTTCTTGGAGCCTGAGAACCTGAGGAGCAGACTTTTGTCAAGGATGTTGTCCTCAGGTTCCCAGGATCTCTCTTCAGGACCACAACCCTCCCAGTCTACTAAAAAAAAATTTTTCCCTCTGACCTTTTTGGCAGCCAAAATTTCCTTGACCGAGAAGACGTCCGAGGAGCCGGAAACAGGAGTGGGAGGAACAGATTTGGGAGAAAAACGGTTGAGGATGAGTGGTTTGAGAAGAGAGACGTGAAAGGCATTAGGGATACGAAGAGAAGGAGGAAGAAGAAGTTTATAAGAGACAGGATTAATTTGACACAAAATTTTGAAAGGACCAAGATAGCGTGGTCCCAACTTGTAGCTAGGGACACGGAAGCGGACATATTTAGCGGAGAGCCATACCTTGTCTCCAGGGGAAAAAACGGGGGGAGCTCTTCTTTTCTTATCCGCGAACCTCTTCATGCGTGAAGAAGCCTGTAAGAGAGAATTTTGGGTCTCTCTCCATATAATGGAAAGGTCACGAGAAATTTCATCCACAGCGGGCAGACCAGAGGGCAAGGGGGTAGGGAGGGGGGGAAGAGGGTGACGGCCGTACACCACGAAAAATGGGGATTTGGAGGAAGATTCAGAGACCCTGAAGTTATACGAGAATTCGGCCCATGGAAGGAGATCTGCCCAGTCATCCTGGCGGGAGGAAACAAAATGTCGCAAATAATCACCCAGGATCTGGTTAATTCTTTCTACTTGTCCATTGGACTGGGGATGATATGCAGAGGAAAAATTTAATTTAATCTTGAGTTGTTTACAGAGAGCCCTCCAGAATTTAGACACGAATTGGACCCCTCTATCCGAGACAATCTGCGTAGGCAACCCGTGAAGACGAAAAATGTGTACAAAAAATTGTTTAGCCAACTGAGGCGCAGAAGGAAGACCAGGAAGAGGGATGAAATGTGCCATTTTGGAGAATCGATCAACGACCACCCAAATAACGGTGTTGCCACGGGAAGGGGGTAAATCAGTAATAAAATCCATACCAATCAGAGACCAAGGCTGTTCGGGGACAGGCAGAGGATGAAGAAAACCAGCGGGCTTCTGGCGAGGAGTCTTATCCCGGGCACAGATAGTGCAGGCTCGCACAAAGTCCCCAACATCCGTCTCCAGAGTCGGCCACCAATAGAAGCGGGAGATGAGTTGCACAGATTTCTTGATGCCCGCATGACCTGCGAGATGGGAGGAGTGACCCCATTTGAGGATTCCGAGGCGTTGGCGTGGAGAAACAAAGGTCTTTCCTGGAGGAGTCTGCCTGATGGAGGCAGGAGAAGTGGAGATCAGGCAGTCAGGTGGAATGATGTGTTGCGGAGGGAGATCAACTTCTGAGGCATCCGAGGAACGAGAGAGAGCATCGGCCCTAATGTTCTTATCGGCAGGACGAAAGTGAATCTCAAAATTAAATCGGGCAAAGAACAGAGACCACCGGGCCTGGCGAGGATTCAGCCGTTGGGCAGACTGGAGGTAGGAGAGGTTCTTGTGGTCGGTGTAGATAATAACAGGAAATCTTGATCCCTCCAGCAGATGCCTCCATTCCTCAAGTGCTAATTTAATGGCTAGAAGCTCTCGATCCCCGATGGAGTAGTTCCTCTCCGCTGGAGAGAAGGTCCTAGAGAAAAAACCACAAGTGACAGCATGCCCGGAAGAATTTTTTTGTAGAAGAACAGCTCCAGCTCCCACTGAGGAGGCATCAACCTCCAATAGGAAGGGTTTGGAAGGGTCAGGTCTGGAGAGCACGGGAGCCGAAGAAAAGGCAGACTTGAGTCGTTTAAAGGAGTCTTCTGCTTGAGGAGGCCAGGACTTGGGATCAGCATTTTTTTTGGTTAAAGCCACGATAGGAGCCACAATGGTAGAAAAATGTGGAATGAATTGCCTGTAATAATTGGCGAACCCCAAAAAGCGTTGGATAGCACGGAGTCCGGAGGGGCGTGGCCAATCTAAGACGGCAGAGAGTTTGTCTGGATCCATCTGTAGTCCCTGGCCAGAGACCAAATATCCTAGAAAAGGAAGAGATTGGCATTCAAACAGACATTTCTCAATTTTGGCATAGAGTTGGTTGTCACGAAGTCTCTGAAGAACCATACGGACATGCTGGCGGTGTTCTTCTAGATTGGCAGAAAAAATTAGGATATCGTCCAGATATACAACAACACAGGAGTATAACAGATCACGAAAAATTTCATTGACAAAGTCTTGGAAGACGGCAGGGGCATTGCACAGTCCAAAGGGCATGACCAGATACTCAAAGTGTCCATCTCTGGTGTTAAATGCCGTTTTCCACTCGTCCCCCTCTCTGATGCGGATGAGGTTATAGGCGCCTCTTAAGTCCAATTTAGTGAAGATGTGGGCACCTTGGAGGCGATCAAAGAGTTCAGAGATGAGGGGTAAGGGGTAGCGGTTCTTAACCGTGATTTTATTAAGACCGCGGTAGTCAATGCAAGGACGTAGGGAGCCATCTTTTTTGGACACAAAGAAAAATCCGGCTCCGGCAGGAGAGGAGGATTTACGGATAAAGCCCTTTTTTAGATTCTCCTGGACGTATTCGGACATGGCAAGAGTCTCTGGGGCAGAGAGAGGATAAATTCTGCCCCGGGGTGGAGTAGTACCCGGGAGGAGGTCGATAGGGCAATCATAAGGCCTGTGAGGAGGTAGAGTCTCAGCTTGTTTTTTGCAGAAAACATCCGCGAAGTCCATATAGGCCTTAGGGAGACCGGTTACTGGAGGAACCACAGAGTTACGGCAAGGGTTACTGGGAACCGGTTTTAGACAGTTCTTGGAACAAGAGGGCCCCCAACTCTTGATCTCCCCAGTGGACCAATCCAGGGTTGGGGAATGAAGTTGAAGCCAGGGAAGTCCAAGGAGAATTTCTGAGGTGCAATTGGGGAGGACCAAAAGTTCAATCCTCTCATGATGAGATCCGATGCTCATAAGAAGGGGCTCCGTGCGGAAACGTATGGTACAGTCCAATCTTTCATTATTTACACAATTGATGTAGAGGGGTCTGGCGAGACTGGTCACCGGGATGTTGAACCTGTTGACGAAAGAGGCCAAAATAAAATTTCCTGCAGATCCAGAGTCCAAGAAGGCCACAGCAGGGAAGGAGAAGGCAGAGGCAGACATCCGCACAGGCACTGTAAGACGTGGAGAAGCAGAGTAGACATCAAGGACTGTCTCACCTTTGTGCGGAGTCAGCGTACGTCTTTCCAGGCGGGGAGGACGGATAGGACAATCCCTCAGGAAGTGTTCGGTACTAGCACAGTACAGGCAGAGGTTCTCCATACGGCGTCGTGTCCTCTCTTGAGGTGTCAGGCGAGACCGGTCGACCTGCATAGCCTCCACGGCGGAAGGCACAAGAACAGATTGCAGGGGACCAGAGGAGAGAGGAGCCGAGGAGGAGAAACGCCTCGTGCGAACAGAGTCCATATCTTGGCGGAGTTCCTGACGCCTTTCGGAAAAACGCATGTCAATGCGAGTGGCTAGGTGAATAAGTTCATGTAGATTAGCAGGAATTTCTCGTGCGGCCAGAACATCTTTAATGTTGCTGGATAGGCCTTTTTTGAAGGTCGCGCAGAGGGCCTCATTATTCCAGGACAATTCTGAAGCAAGAGTACGGAATTGTACGGCATACTCGCCAACGGAAGAATTACCCTGGACCAGGTTCAACAGGGCAGTCTCAGCAGAAGAGGCTCGGGCAGGTTCCTCAAAGACACTTCGGATTTCCGAGAAGAAGGAGTGTACAGAGGCAGTGACGGGGTCATTGCGGTCCCAGAGCGGTGTGGCCCATGACAGGGCTTTTCCGGACAGAAGGCTGACTACGAAAGCCACTTTAGACCTTTCAGTGGGAAACAGGTCCGACATCATCTCCAGATGCAGGGAACACTGGGAAAGAAAGCCACGGCAAAACTTAGAGTCCCCATCAAATTTATCCGGCAAGGATAGGCGTAGCCCAGGAGCGGCCACTCGCTGCGGAGGAGGTGCAGGAGCTGGCGGCGGAGATGACTGCTGAAGCTGTGGTAGTAACTGTTGTAGCATAACGGTCAGTTGAGACAGCTGTTGGCCTTGATGCGCTATCTGTTGTGACTGCTGGGCGACCACCGTGGTGAGGTCAGCGACAACTGGCAGAGGAACTTCAGCGGGATCCATGGCCGGATCTACTGTCACGATGCCGGCTGGCAGGTAGTGGATCCTCTGTGCCAGAGAGGGATTGGCGTGGACCGTGCTAGTGGACCGGTTCTAAGCCACTACTGGTTTTCACCAGAGCCCGCCGCAAAGCGGGATGGTCTTGCTGCGGCGGTAGTGACCAGGTCGTATCCACTAGCAACGGCTCACCTCTCTGGCTGCTGAAGATAGGCGCGGTACAAGGGAGTAGGCAGAAGCAAGGTCGGACGTAGCAGAAGGTCGGGGCAGGCAGCAAGGATCGTAGTCAGGGGCAACGGCAGAAGGTCTGGAAACACAGGCAAGGAACACACAAGGAACGCTTTCACTGGCACTAAGGCAACAAGATCCGGCAAGGGAGTGCAAGGGAAGTGAGGTAATATAGGGAAGTGCACAGGTGATAACCCTAATTGGAACCACTGCGCCAATCAGCGGCGCAGTGGCCCTTTAAATCGCAGAGACCCGGCGCGCGCGCGCCCTAGGGAGCGGGGCCGCGCGCGCCGGGACAGAACAGACGGGGAGCGAGTCAGGTAGGGGAGCCGGGGTGCGCATCGCGAGCGGGCGCTACCCGCATCGCGAATCGCATCCCGGCTGGCAGCGGGATCGCAGCGCCCCGGGTCAGAGGACGTGACCGGAGCGCTGCAGCGGAGGGAGTGAAGCGAGCGCTCCGGGGAGGAGCGGGGACCCGGAGCGCTCGGCGTAACAGTAATTCATACATAGTAACAAGAAGAACAAGAAGAAGCAGTGCGCCTCTTCCCCTCAGGAGCCACAGCGGGGAAAGAAACATCAGGTAATGTAACTGTTCACTGCTGGACGGACACGGTGCGCGCTCCCCCTGCAGGTGGGAGTTGGAGCAGCTAGTCATTAGAGGGGGGAGCGCAACCGCCGATCCAGCCGAAGCTGGTCACCCACTGAGTGACAGTCAGGGAGGACCCACCAGAGCCTATTTGCTCATGGGACCTGGTAGCACAAAGTAATGGTGGTATGATCCCATATCTGAGAAAAGGAGAATTCAACAGTGCAAGGTAGGTATAATGTCAGACAGATAGCTAGTAATAGCAGCATAGCGTCCATATAGCATCCATATGTCATCCTAGAAAAAAATAGAAATCCAACAATCAACTGGTGGTCACAGGGGAAAAAAATTATAAGTAATTACGAGGTGACATTGTGGCACAGTCACCTAGTTACATTGTAGAAAACAATATGGTCTAACTGAAGACCAAGTTATATACTGAGAAGGCACACGAACTTGAACATAGAAAAATATCCCCATCAGCCGAGGGGATAGACTAAGCCAACCCAACTCCCCGATTGCCAGGATCAGACCGAGCTTGTGATAGCTAAAAGATAGCTACCAGGTCCCATGAGCAAATAGGCTCTGGTGGGTCCTCCCTGACTGTCACTCAGTGGGTGACCAGCTTCGGCTGGATGCGCGGCTGCGCTCCCCCCTCTAATGACAGGTTTTTATTGCGCCACTGTCCACTGCCAGACGTGAGCAGCTCTTGGGGTCACAGTACCTTACCGCCATAGGCATTCGTTATACGTCCTCGGACAGCTAGCTGCGCCAACTCCCCCCTGCAGGGGGAGCGCGCACCGTGTCCGTCCAGCAGTGAACAGTTACATTACCTGATGTTTCTTTCCCCGCTGTGGCTCCTGAGGGGAAGAGGCGCACTGCTTCTTCTTGTTACTATGTATGAATTACACTGTTACATGACACTGTACATGTAACGCTTTGTGTTTACATTTTGACGCCTTGTTGATATGTTACTATGACTACGTGACGTCACTCCCGGCGTGCCGGCCAGTGGAAGTGACGTCATTTTAGGGCGCCTCCTCGTGCATATAACTGGCGCCTGCGAGCGAACCAGTTGACAGCAGAGGAAGGCTAAGTGCCCAAACGCGTCCTGTGACTTGGATATACAATAAATACCACTTGCTTGCATCGGTGAGTGCTGGGACCTCCTTTATTATATTACAATACTCCTTTCCTCATGCACCACCACTTTTCAGATAGTGCCGACCATTGCTCTACTATTGACTTATTTTGTACGTGCACCTGAATCGCAAGCCAGATGTCCACTACGTTATCCTTCAACACGGAGGAGACTGCCCAGATTTTTGCTCAACCGAAGATCAGCACAGAATTTTTACAGATTCCTCCAAGTGAGTTCATTAAACGTGACTTCGAAAAAGAATCACGTAAACTATTGTCGTATGAACTACATGCTGCGACACTGACTTCGTATCACAGACAGAGCAGGATCCCTAGAGGACAACGGGTTAACCTACGCCCTACTCTTTTTGTGGATGATCCTACCTATTGTAAAGATTTTGAAAGAATAATTAACAAGTGCTCATTGGACATCATAACCCTGACGGTGGATAAATTGCATACAGCTATCAACACCTCCAAGCTTAAGATCGAGGGTGTGGAACTACAACTACAGGACTGTCTGGACGAGGGGGAGTTCAAAACCCTGAAGGACAATCTAGACCAACAACTTGAGACCTACAGAAAGGACATTGAAGCTACTAAACGTCAGAAATTCCTAAGGGACACAGAGGACTACCTAAACAAAACGGTCTACAGATGGCAAGACTCACAAGGAAATGCCCGCCCATTGGGGAGATACGGTGGTGGATACCATTCCTCCGGCTCCAGCAGCGACCAATCAGGCGGTCAACAAGCACGCTACCCTTTTCCCAAGACCGGGGAGGGCGCAGACCCCCAAAAAAATGAGGAGGGCAGGCCGCCACCACAGACACACGAGGCTCCCAAGTACAGAACCGAGCTCAGGTAGGGATAAATCCATTGTCATTAATATTTCATCCAAACCCCTCAGTTCCACACAGCTCAACCTACTCCAGAGGGGCTTATCCTTCTGCCCGATAGGCAAATTTAACACATTCCAATTAGATCTGGCTTTACATAGACTGTACCGCAATGTGAGACTAAAAACACACTTTTCCAGTAATCCTATCCCAGATACACCACCAAGTCAGGGGAGTGAGACACTGACACTTCAGCAGTTCGGCCTTAGAAATAAGAGCAGATACAATCCCCCGCACACATACCATCCTACTGAAACATTTATCCAACTAGTCCAGCAAGAGGTTGAGAATATGACTACTAGACATATGTCAGACACACTGGAGGCCAGGAATAATTTATCTAGGGAAGAGAGGAAAGCTTTACAGGAACTGATGAGCGATGGCGACCTTACAATAAAACCGGCTGACAAAGGGGGCTCCATTGTTATCATGGATACCCAAGCCTATGATAAAGAGATTCTGCGCCAGCTCTCTGACAGCTCCACATATAAGCTTCTTCCGAGTAATCCTTTGCCCAAAATACAAAAAGAAATCCATGACCTCACCACACACCTTTTGGAAGCCGGGACTATAGATGCCAAACTGGGAACCTTTCTGATTAAACAGTTCCCCATCACACCTGTGATATATATCCTACCAAAAATTCACAAGACATTAACTAACCCTCCGGGGCGCCCCATCGTGGCATCTATAGACTTTGCTCTCAATCCCTTGTCCATTACCCTGGAGAAAACCCTTACACCTTTGGTTAGACAAACAAAATCCTTCCTGCTGGATACATCTGAATTTCTTTCTATTCTTAACAATATCACTGACACTTCCGACAACACCTGGTTAGTCACAATTGACGTAGTCAGTCTCTATACTTCAATAGCACATGAAAAAGGTATCAGAGCGGTAGAATGGTTATTACAAAAAAGTACATACAATGACATCCAAAAGGACTTCTTTATCTCATTACTTAAAATTGTACTATATGACAATTACTTCATGTTCAAGGAAAAATTCTATCTACAGATACGTGGCTCGGCGATGGGCGCAAACGTGGGCCCCCCATATTCAAATGCCTATATGGCCTTCTTTGAAGAATTCTTTGTTTACAACCATCCGGCTTTTCAATATCACGCCAAGATATGGCGTAGATATATTGACGATATTTTCTGTATATGGGAGGGGCCACGTGACACCATCATGTCCTTCTTGACCTATCTCAATTCAATAAGGGAAGAGTTACAATTTACCCTCTCACTCAGCCAGGAATCCATCCCCTTCTTGGATACTCTGGTCCAAAGAGATACATTGGGTAACATTACTACAGACCTGTATCAGAAAACAACAGACAGGAATAGTCTTTTACACTTCAGCAGTGCGCATCCACATAGCATCAAAAAGGCGATTCCCAAATCCCAATTCAAGAGAGTACAGCGTATCGTTAGTGACCCTGACATATAACTGACCAGACTTGACGAGATGGAGTCCAGATTTAGAGAGAGAGGATACCCCGAATATATCCTTAGAGAAACCAGAAGTGACACCCCACGCACCAGAATACAACCTACTACCCAACGCATACCATTTGTACGCGAGTTTCACCTGTGTACGCCCAAAATAGACAACATCGTATGTAAACATTGGCACATACTGCAGGAGGCATATCCCAACATCCCTGAGTTCACTTTACCACCACTGATTTGTAACAAAAGAGCAGCGAACTTATCAAACAGCCTGGTACGGGCCCTACCCAAACAAGATGAATGCATATCTACACAGAGATTCTTTACATCTAGGCACAATGGTACCTTCCCCTGTCTTCAATGCTCCCAATGTAGCAACGTGTTAAAGGGTGATAAAATTTCTCACCCCCACACGGGCAAAACATATAAAATGAAGGGATATCACACATGTCTAAGCAAAAACGTGATCTATGCGATCAAATGCCCGTGCGGACTATTGTACATAGGGGAAACCATGCAGACAATCAGGGATAGAATCAATAAACACAAATCAACCATTCGCTGTGGTAATTACCGGTTACCTGTCCCATTCCATTTCAAAGAAAAAAGTCACTCCATCTCCCAACTTAAATTCCAGGTAATCGAGCAGGTCACTTTACCTAAAAGAGGGGGTGACATAAAGAAACGCCTATTATTTAGGGAAGCTTTTTGGATTCACACCCTGCAAACTTTAGAGCCAAGAGGGCTCAATAGGGAATATGAAATAACCAGCTTACTATGAATTCCCCACTGACCTCTGATCTTTATCTTTTAGCTATCACAAGCTCGGTCTGATCCTGGCAATCGGGGAGGTGGGTTGGCTTAGTCTATCCCCTCGGCTGATAGGTATGTTTTTCTATGTTCAAGTTCGTGTGCCTTCTCAGTATATAACTTGGTCTTCAGTTAGACCATATTGTTTTGCTACAATGTAACTAGGTGACTGTGCCACAATGTCACCTCGTAATTACTTATTATTTTTTTCCCCTGTGACCACCAGTTGATTGTTGGATTTTTTTCTAGGATGACATATGGATGCTATATGGACGCTATGCTGCTATTACTAGCTATCTGTCTGACATTATACCTACCTTGCACTGTTGAATTCTCCTTTTCTCAGATATGGGATCATACCACCATTACTTTGTGCTACCAGGTCCCATGAGCAAATAGGCTCTGGTGGGTCCTCCCTGACTGTCACTCAGTGGGTGACCAGCTTCGGCTGGATGCACGGCTGCGCTCCCCCCTCTAATGACAGGTTTTTATTGCGCCACTGTCCACTGCCAGACGTGAGCGGCTCTTGGGGTCACAGTACCTTACCGCCATAGGCGTTCATTATACGTCCTCGGACAGCTAGCTGCGCCAACTCCCCCCTGCAGGGGGAGCGCGCACCGTGTCCGTCCAGCAGTGAACAGTTACATTACCTGATGTTTCTTTCCCCGCTGTGGCTCCTGAGGGGAAGAGGCGCACTGCTTTTTCTTGTTCCTCTTGTTACTATGTATGAATTACACTGTTACATGACACTGTACATGTAACGCTTTGTGTTTACATTTTGACGCCTTGTTAATATGTTACTATGACTACGTGACGTCACTCCCGGCGTGCCGGCCAGTGGAAGTGACGTCATTTTAGGGTGCCTCCTCGTGCATATAACTGGCGCCTACGAGCGAACCAGTTGACAGCAGAGGAAGGCTAAGTGCCGAAACGCGTCCGGTGACTTGGATATACAATAAATACCATTTGCTTGCATCGGTGAGTGCTGGGACCTCCTTTATTATCTTAAATGTGACATGCCCCCCAAAAACCATTTCAGAAAAACTCACTCTCCAAAATCCCACTGTCGCTCCTTCCCTTCTGAGCCCTCTACTGCGCCCGCCGAACACTTCACATATATATATGAGGTATTTTCTAACTCGAGAGAAATTGGGTTACAAATTTTAGGAAGATTTTTCTCCTTTTACCCCTTGTAAAAATTCAAAATCTGGGTCTACAAGAACATGTGAGTATAAAAAAATGAAGATTTTTAATTTTCTCCTTCACTTTGCTGCTATTCCTGTGAAACACCTAAAGGGTTAACACACTTACTGAATGTCATTTTAAATACTTTGAAGGGTGCAGTTTTTATAATGGGGTCATTTGTGGGGTATTTCTAATATGAAGGCCCTTCAAATCCACTTCAAAACTAAACTGGTCCCTGAAAAATTCTGATTTTGAAAATTTTGTGAAAAATTGGAAAATTGCTGCTGCACTTAGAAGCCCTCTGGTGTCTTCCAAAAGTAAAAACTTGTCAATTTTATGATGGAAACATAAAGTAGACATAATGTATTTGTGAATCAATATATAATTTAGTTGGAATGTCTATTTTCCTTACAAGCAGAGAGCTTCAAACTTCGAAAAATGCAAAATTTTCAAATTTTCCATAAAATTTTTTAATTTTTCACCAAGAATTGATGCAAGTATCGATAGAAATTTACCACTAACATAAAGTAGAATATGTCACGAAAAACAATCTAGGAATCAAATTTATAAGTAAAAGCATCCCAGAGTTATTAATGCTTAAAGTGACAGTGGTCAGATTTGCAAAAAAGGCCTGCGTCCTTAAAGGAAAACTGTCACATATTTTCTCCCACACTATCCATATGTACTGGTGGATAGTGCGGGAGACGCTGATTAAAACGAGCCCTACCATGGTCTGATCCGTGCCGCCGTTCGCCCGCAACTGTAGTTTAAATCTCTGTGTATATCCTGCTGTAACTGGCAAAGGCGGGGCTTCTGCGGGCTAACTGACACTGACGTCAGCGCCGCTCATGAATATTCATCCCTCCTGTTCTCCCTCTCTTCGCCGCTCCTAACCAGAGGGAGGAGGGATGAATATTCATGAGCGGCGCGGTGCTGACGTCAGTGTCAGTTAGACCGCAGAAGCCCTGCCTTTGCCAGTTACAGCAGGACATACAGGACATACACAGAGATTAAAACAACAGTTGCGAGCGAACGGCAGCGCGGATCAGACCAAGGTAGGGCTCGTTTTAATCAGCGTCTCCCGCACTGAGTACTCCACTGGAAACATTTTTTTAAATCAACTGGTGCCAGAAAGTTAAACAGATTTGTAAATTACTTCTATTTAAAAATCTTAATCCTTCCAGTACTAATCAGCTGCTGTATGCTCCACAGGAAGTGCTTTTCTTTGTGAATTTCTTTTCTGTCTGACTACAGTGCTCTCTACGGACACCTCTGTCCATTTTAGGAACTGTCCAGAGCAGGAGAGGTTTGCTATGGGGATTTGCTTCCACTATAGACAGTTCCTGACATGGACAGAGGTGTCAGCAGAGAGCACTGTGGTCAGATAGAAAAGAACTACACAACTTCCTCTGTAGAATACAGCAGCTGATAAGTACGGGAAGGATCAAGATTTTTAAATAGAAGTAATCTACAAGTCTGTTTAACTTTCTGGCACCAGTTGATTTAAAAAAAAATATGTTTTTCACCGGAGTACCCCTTTAATGGAAGACGGAAACACAGATTTACAAATGAAAAGCACAATAGGGGATGACACGTAGGAACTTTAGTCACTATAACTATTTCAATGTTTTGCAGCTTAAGTTATCATCAGAATGTGGTCAGAATCTTTTCTATTCCCGATGATTGGGAGAGGAGCAGTGTAATGGACGGGGAGGGGAGCAGTGTAATGGATGGGGAGGGGATCAGTGTAATGGATGGGGAGGGGAGCAGTGTAATGGATGGGGAGCAGTGTAATGGATGGGGAGGGGAGCAGCGTAATGGTTGGGGAGGGGGGCAGCGTAATGGATGGGGAGGGGAGCAGCGTAATGGATGGGGAGGGGAGCAGTGTAATGGATGGGGAGGGGAGCAGCGTAATGGATGGGGAGGGGAGCAGTGTAATGCATGAGGAGGGGAGCAGCGTAATGGATGGGGAGGGGAGCAATGTAATGCATGGGGAGGGGAGCAGCGTAATGGATGGGGAGGGGAGCAGTGTAATGGATGGGGAGGGGAGCAGTGTAATGGATGGGGAGGGGAGCAGTGTAATGGATGGGGAGGGGAGCAGCATAATGTATGGGGAGTAATGGATGGGGAGGGGAGCAGCATAATGGATGGGGAGGGGAGCAGTGTAATGGATGGGGAGCAGTGTAATGGATGGGGAGGGGAGCAGTATAATGGATGGGGAGCAGTGTAATGGATGGGGAGGGGAGCAGTGTAATGGATGGGGAGGGGAGCAGTGTAATGGATATGGGGGGAGCAGTGTAATGGATATGGGGGGGAGCAGTGTAATGGATATGGGGGGAGCAGTGTAATGGATGGGGAGGGGAGCAGTGTAATGGATGGGGAGGGGATCAGTGTAATGGATGGGGAGGGGAGCAGTGTAATGGATGGGGATGGGAGCAGTGTAATGCTAGCAGGAGGAGGGGAGATGTGAGTGGCAGAGCGATGTGGGGTGCGGGCAGGAACTGGTGTGTGGAGCACTCCTGCCTGTACTGTGAAAAATCCTGGGACCACCACGGGGAGATGTGAGCGGCGGGAGATTCAGCCCCCACTCTCAGCACCTGTCAGCCCCGCTGTGCTGTTCTCCCTCTCTCTGCACCTGTAAGAGTCCCCGAAGAGCAGGGGAAAGTCGGGGGGCTAAGGACAGCAGGGCTGGTGCGGCTGAGGGCAGCGGCATCGGACAGATGCAGAGAGCAGGAGAACAGCAGGGCTGACATGTGGCTGTATAGAAGGGGGCTGTATAGAAGGGGGCTGCACAGAGCGGGGCCGTATAGAGCGGGGTTGTACAGAGGGGGGACCGTATAGAGCAGGGGTGTACAGAGGGGGCGTATAGAGAGGGACTGTACAGAGGGGGGCCGTATAGAGAGGGACTGTATAGAGGGGGCCATATAGAGAGGGATTGTATAGAGGGGGGTTGTATAGAGAGGGACTTATAGAGGGAGGCTGTACAGAGGGGGGCTGTATGGAGGGGGGGCTGTATAGAGGGAGGGCCATATAGAGAGGGACTTATAGAGGTGGGCGTACAGAGGGGGGCTGTATGGAGGGGGGACTGTATGGAGGGGGGGCTGTATAGAGGGAGGGCCATATAGAGAGGGACTTATAGAGGTGGGCATACAGAGGGGGGCTGTATGGAGGGGGGGCTGTATGGAGGGGGGGCTGTATAGACTGGAGCCGTACAGAGGGGGGCTGTATAGAGGGGGCTGTATAGAGTGGAGCTGTACAGAGGGGGGGCTGTATAGAGCGGGGCTGTACAGAGGGGGGCTTTATAGAGGGAGGGCTATATAGAAGGGGGCTGTATAGAGGGGGGCTGTATAGAGGGGGCTGTATAGAGCGGAGCTGTACAGAGGGGAGGCTGTATAGAGCGGGGCTGTACAGAGGGGGGCTGTATAGAGGGGGCTGTATAGAGCGGAGCTGTACAGAGGGGAGGCTGTATAGAGCGGGGCTGTACAGAGGGGGGCTGTATAGAGGGGGCTGTATAGAGCGGAGCTGTACAGAGGGGGGGGCTGTATAGAGGGGGGCTGTACAGAGGGGGGCTGTATAGAGGCAGGGCTGTATAGAAGGGGGCTGTATAGAGCGGAGCTCTATAGAGTGGAGCTGTACAGAGGGGGGGCTGTATAGAGTGGGGCTGTACAGAGGGGGAGGGCTGTATAGAGCAGGGCTGTACAGAGGGGGGCTGTACAGAGGGAGGGCTGTATAGAGGGGGGCTGTATAGAGCAGGGCTGTACAGAGGGAGGTCTGTATAGAGGGAGGGCTGTATAGAGCGGGGCTGTACAGAGGGGGCTGTATAGAGCGGGGCTGTATAGAGGGGGGCCGTCCAGAGGGGGGCTGTATAGAGGGGGGCTGCATAGAGGGAGGGCTGTACTGAGGGAGGGCTATATAGAGGGGGAATGTACAGAGGGAGGGCTGTATAGAGGGGGGCCGTATAGAGGGGGCCTGTATAGAGGGGGGCCGTACAGAGTGGGGCTGTATAGAGGGGGGCTGTATAGAAGGAGGGCTGTACAGAGGGAGGGCTATACAGAGGGAGGGCTGTATAGAGGGGGGCCGTACAGAGGGAGGGCTGTATATAGGGGTGCTGTAAAGAGGGGGGCTGCATAGAGCGGGGCCGTATAAAGCAAGGCTGTATAGACGGGGGGCTTTACAGAGGGAGTATATAAAAAGGGGGTGGTATAGAGGGGGCATGTAGAGTGGTGCTGTATAGAGCGGGGAAATGGGGGGGCTAGGAGGCACTGGGAGCAGGGCTGGTGTGCACAGCGGGGGTAAAATTTTTCAGTCCCCTGAAGCACATGATCCCCAACCACCAATGGTAGGGAGAGGGTGTGGGCAGATCAGCCAATCACCTGAGCCTGCTGATTCAGCTAGAAGATCAGCCGTTGGCCATTCGGCTACAGATCTTGAGATTTTTCACTTCACCGGCTCTGCTTGCCCAAAGTATGGTAAATGCCTGAAGAATTCATCTGCCCGGAACTGCATGTCCTGGGCGTTGGGCGATACAATTTCTAGGCCCCTGATCCTGAACCCTTTAAATGCTGATCTAAACCAGTTGCAGAGCTTTGGAGGAAACTCATCAGATCACAGAAGGCGGCGACCATAGCAGAAGATCACCAGAGCAGCCATGGAGGCAGGTGAGTAGACCTTCGGCTGCCATTTTGACTCATCGGACCCCCATAATTGCACTGCGGGTGGTCTGATGAGTCTCTTTGCCCCCCCCCCCCCCAGCACTTTAGATGCTGTAATCAGATTGGTTACCATGGTCACCAGCCTGTTTATTATAGACAGTTCTGATGAAACGGCCCCAGTCTGTAATAACTTACACCTCTATAGGGGGATTATGGGTCACTGTAAGAATTTCCACCATCTTAGGCTGCATTCACACCACGTTTTTGCAATACAGTCACCTTTTCAATTTTTTTTCAACACCGTACGGAACCGTATTGAATATTGTATACATTGACTCTCCGATGAAAACCGTACGGAACTGTATTGAATATCGTATACATTGGCTCTCCGATGAAAACCGTACGCCAAACGATACATTCGGTTGTGTTCTTTTTGCGTCCTGTACATTTTTGTCCATTTTTTGCCCCCATACCCAACACCCTAACCTACCACTTTTTGATTTTTGTCTGGGTGAAAAACCGTATTGAAACCGTAAATGGTTCCTTTAACATGGGAGTCAATGAGAACCGTAGAGAACTGGTTGTGCGTACGGTTCCATCCGGTTGGTTTTTGAGTTTGCGCATGCACCGTGCACACTGATAGAATGAAAAGTTAAAAACTTTTTTTTTATTTGTTTATTTTTTTTTTAAACGGATGCGACCAGACCTCATTTTTCAAACCGTATACGGGTTAATTTTTGTACACACGTTTTGATATGGTTTGGTTTGGTGGAATCCGTTCTTAATCAAAAACCTGATACGGGAACTGTATTGCAAAAACATGGTGTGAATGCAGCCTAACTGGTTCGGATTCTACTTAAAGCTAAAAATGTTTTTATATGTCAACTGGCTCCAGAAAGTGAAACAGATTTGTAAATTATTGGTAGGAAGAAAATAGCAGGCGGCACTCCAGGTCTTTGTGCAAATAAAACCGCTTCTTTATTGCTATTCAGTAGGGATCGACCGATATCGTTTTTTTAGGGCCGATACCGATAATCGGTGGAGGTTAGGGCCGATAGCCGATAACTTATAACTTATACCGATATTCCGGTATAAGTTATCGGCTATTTATCCCCCCGCGACACCGCTGCAGATCATTGATTTAAAGCGGGCGCTTTAAACAAATGCACTGCAGTGGCTTTTGCGGTGCCATAGGTAGCTGCCGCCACCTGCTTCTCTCCCCCTACCTGTGCTGGGGGGTCCGGGCCATCCTTCCTTCCTTCCTGTAGTGTCCGGCGGCATTTCGGGTGGAGGGTGAACCGGTCCGGGCTGTCCTTCTTCTCCGGGGTGCTCTTCTCCACTCCAGGCAGGCTCTGGCCTAATAACGCAGCATAGACGACGCTGCGCAGTGACGCCCGTGCGCAGTGACGCCCGTGCGCAGCGACGCACCTGACGTACTAGGCCGGAGCCTGCCCAGAGTGGAGAAGAGGACCCCGGAGAAGAAGGACAGCCCGGACCGGTTCACCCTCCACCCGGAATGCCGCCGGACACTACACGAAGGATGGATGGCCCGGACCACCCCCATTACGGGTAAGTTAAATTTTTTTTATTGACTCGGAGGGTGGGGGAGGGGCCCGACCGGTATAGCGGTATGGGCAAAAATCCATACCGGTATACCGCCCAGCACTATGGTGGGGGGTGCGCCGCGGTGCGGTGGGTCAGGAGGGCGGTCGTGGTGCGGTGGGGGCGGTGCGGGGGGCATTATCGGCTTATCGGCAAGGTAATTGCCGATACCGATAATGCCCAAAATCGTGATTATCGGCCGATAATATCGGCCATACCGATAATCAGTCGATCCCTACTATTCAGCAGGTCACAGCAGAGAGGAACACACCAACAGTTTCACGTTACACAGAACGCTTTCTCAAGGCAGTGTGGGAAAAGGGGAACTCCCTATTTAACCCATCCATCACCGGATAGTCACACCCATAAACGCATATGTGTAAATTACACCCAATACTAATGCATTGTTGATCCGACATAAAACACTTTACATACCAGAACATATAAAAGAACCCCCCACATAACATGCATATCAATACCGTAGATACAAAAGTTTTTAGCAACAAAATTTTTTTTTACAAAAAGGAAGATAAATCATTTCTATCATTTAAACCTGCACAGCCTGTAGCGCAATGCGTATAATCCAGGTTGCTCCTGCTTGTAGCAGTCTGGTGTGCCTATCCATACCACTGTCAGATTGTTGTATGCGCTGTAGTCCTGCAAATCTTATCTTCTTGGTATCTCCTGCATGGGGAGATGTAGTGCCGCTACCCCTGCTCGCTCAGGGAACTGTTGGGGCACTCGTCCTTGAAAGGACGACCCCTGCCCCGTTCTACCCCTTTGTCAGCCCCTACACTTAAGATAACAATTAACCTGCCCAACGCATTTCCCCCAAGTTGATGGGTTCGTCAGGGATCCGCTGCGGATAACAGATGCCATAGCTGGGCATACCGCCACTGCAGATGCCAGCCTCTCGCCGACCACCATTGTGGTATCCGTGAGTCCATACCCAGGAGCAGGGCTCTGCCCTGGGTTTTTAGCACATCGCTTTCCCAGTCAATATATTGTATTATGATGGGTTATCTATGAATGGTGGATGTAATAGCGATGGACTGATTTTGTTTTGTGCACGATATTGATTGTGATGCACTTTATTGGCCGTGACATCTAATCATTTTATATGGTTTATTTGTCTTGATTTCTATTGTATAAGATTGACTATATTGGGCCTTCTAGCCCCTGACGAACCCATCAACTTGGGGGAAACGCGTTGGGCAGGTTAATTGTTATCTTAAGTGTAGGGGCTGACAAAGGGGTAGAACGGGGCAGGGGTCTTCCTTTCAAGGACGAGTGCCCCGACAGTTCCCTGAGCGAGCAGGGGTAGCGGAACTACATCTCCCCGTCAGGGTTTTTTAGGGTTACCATCCCTACCCTCCCTGGACGTCTCCATCATACCCCTATCCCCTGACTTCTTTACTTTGGCCAATTCTTGACACGGGCTCGGACTGCTATACCAGCTTTTTTGGTCTCTGGGTCATTGTTTTATGTGACAAATTTCTGTTGTTGTATTGTCAGTGGGGTCTTGTGGTTTTATACTGCACATTAAACGCTAAGCTTTAAATTGATATACCCCTTCTGTGAATTTTGATTTGACATTGGGTGCCGCAATATTCTTTCTGTGAATCTATCTCCTGCATGGCAACTGTTCATGTGTGGTTTGGGATCGACCGATTATCGGTATGGCCGATATTATCGGCCGATAATCACGATTTTGGGCATTATCGGTATTGGCAATTATCTTGCCGATAAGCCGATAATGCCCCGCCCAACGCACCGCCCCCTCCGCACCGCGACCGCCACCCCCTCGACCTGCCGCACCGCACCGCGTCGCACCCCCCACCGTGATGCTAGGCGGTATACCGGTATGGATTTTTGCCCATACCGCTATACCGGTCGGGCCCCTCCCCCACCCTCCGAGTCAATAAAAAAATTAAACTTACCCGTAATGGGGGTGGTCCGGGCCATCCATCCTTCCTTCCTGTAGTGTCCTGGGGCGTTCCAGGGAAAAAAATGTGAACCGGTCCGGGCTGTCCTTCTTCTCCCACGGTCTTCTTCTCCACTTCGGGCAGGCTCCAGCCTAGTACGCTGCATAGACGCCGCTATGCCGTGATGTCAGGTGCGTCGCTGCGCACGGGCGTCACTGCGCAGCGGCGTCTATGCAGCGTACTAGGCCGGAGCCTGCCCGGAGTGGAGAAGATGACCGCCGGAGAAGAAGGACAGCCCGGACCGGTGCACCCTCCACCCGGAACGCCCCCGGACACTACATGAACGATGGATGGATGGCCCGGACCACCCTGACAGGTAGGGGAGAGAAGCGGGTGGTGGCGGCGGCGGCCTATGGCCCGCAAAAGCCACTGCAGATCATTGATTTAAAGAGCCCGCTTTAAATCAATGATCTGCAGCGGTGTCGCAGGGGGTTAAATAGCCGATAACTTATACCGGAATATCGGTATAAGTTATCGGCTATTGGCCCTAACAGCCACCGATTATCTGTATCGGCCCTAAAAAAACGATATCGGTCGATCCATAATATAAACCTGGGCATCCCTTTCCTGTACGAAGGGAATATAGATGTTCCCGGAATCTGTGGAAAACCGGACGTATAGTTTTACCGATATAAAATGTAAAACATGGGCAGATGATTACATATACAATAAAATCTGTACGGCACGTAATAAAATCCGAAACAACATGTCGTACTGGTCCTAGTTGTAAGATCTTAGAAGTGTCAAATTGTGTGCGGTAGGGATCGACCGATATCGTTTTTTAGGGCCGATACCGATAATCGGTGGAGGTTAGGGCCGATAGCCGATAACTTATACCGATATTCCGGTATAAGTTATCGGCTATTTATCCCCCCGCGACACCGCTGCAGATCATTGATTTAAAGCGGGCGCTTTATTCCTACTGTAGGTATAGTATATTATACAGACCCCTGTCCATCCCAGAACCCTGACTCACCTTCCCAGTTGCTGCAGGGACCGTCCGGGGAGGGTGGTCCGGGCCATCCATCCTTGCTGTAGTGTCCTGCGGCATTCCAGGTGGAGGGTGAACTGGTCCCGGCTATCCTTCTTCTCCGGGGGTCATCTTCTCCACTCCGGGCAGGCTCCGGCCTAGTAACGCTGCATAGTCGCCGTTGCGCAGCGACGCACCTGACGTCACGGCATAGCGGTGTCTATGCAGCGTACTATGCCAGAGCCTGCCCGGAGTGGAGAAGATGACCCCCAGAGAAGGACAGCCCGGACCGGTTCACCCTCCACCCGGAATGCCGCCGGACACTACAGGAAGGATGGATGGCCCGGACCACCCCCATTACAGGTAAGTTTAATTTTTTTATAGATTCGGAGGGTGGGGCCTGACCAGTATAGCGGTATGGGCAAAAATCCATACCGTGGGAGAAAAAAAAAAACGGTATCCGGTTCATACCGCCCAGCACTACGGTGGGGGGGTGCGACGCCGTGCAGTGGGTCAGGAAGGCGGTCGCAGTGCAGTGCGACGGGTCGGGGGGGTGCGGTCGCGGTGCCAGGGGGGGCGGGGCATTATCGGCTTATCGGCAAGGTAATTGCCGATACCGATAATGCCCAAAATCGTGATTATCGGCCGACAATATCGGCCATACCGATAATCGGTCGATCCATAGTGTGCAGTATGGGCAACTGCCACAGCGCAAATTGCCCTTAGGCAATCCCCGCTGTAGCCAAGTTGTTTTTACATTTTTGTCCCTAAATGCACTTCTCACCAGTTCATCCCTGAGATTATGTGTTCTTCTAAAAGAAATGATGGGGCGTTGTTCCGTCATGTCCAGCAGATCCTTGTCAGAGTGCAAAATGTGCCAGTTTTTGTGAATGGCACGCTTTATGCAATGTGCCACAGGGGAATACTCGAATGAAAATACAGCCCGTTTATTCCTCCTCTCTTTCCTTTTTCGTCCCAGTATAAGATCTTTCCTATCTAATTTGTTTGCTCTCTCAAATGCCTGGTAGATGATGTCCTCATTATATCCTCTGTCCCTTAATTTCTGCATCAACATAAAAGCTTGTTGGAGAAATACCGCATCGTCTGAGTTATTTATTTTTAGTCTTAAAAACTGTCCATACGGTAGGGAACGGGTCACATGTGCAGGGTGGAAACTGTTAAAGTGCAATAGTGCATTAGTCACTGTCGGTTTCTCCTAACCTCGGACCTCCATACCCTCATCTGTCGCGTTCAGCTCCAGGTCCAAGAATTGCACCTTATTGCCCCCAAAGCTCGATGTGAATTGCATATTAAATTCATTCACATTTAAGTACCGGGTGAATTCCCCAAAGTCCTCCTCCGTCCCCGTCCATGAGAGGAGCACGTCGTCTATATATCGGGTCCAATGCCCTATATATCGGGAGAATGGATTTCTTGACCCATAGACGACGTGCTCCTCCCACAGTGCCAGAAAGATAATTGAATAGGTTGGTGCCACTGGCGTGCCCATCGCTGTCCCTGTCTTCTGGGCATACCAGGTGGCACCAAACATAAATGCATTATGTTCCAGCACGAACGCCAACGCTTCACATGTAAATGTGATACATTTCTCATCTTTTCCTGCTTGCTGCAGGAACAGGCGCACTGCATTAATGCCATCTTCGTGGCGTATCCGGGTATATAACCCTACCACGTCGATGGTGGCTAGGGCAAATTTGCCCCGCCACGTCCCATCTTCAATGGTCACTATTGGCCGGCCTGGAGGGTTCCTGAGACCCTTGTGAATTTTCGGTAAATAATACCAGTTGGGCTTAGAAGGGTTCAGGGGGAACAGTTTTTCTGCCAGGTCTTTAGTCAGTACTCCCATTTCTACCCCTCTTCTAAAGAGGGATTGTAGCTTCGTCTGGTACTCGTGTGTGGGGTCTTTGTCAAGTTTGGTGTATGTCTGGGAATCGGAAAGCTGTCACATTGCTTCTGTCAGGTAGGAGGATTTATCTAATACGACTATATTTCCCCCTTTGTCTTCGGGCTTCAGAACGATGTTATCATTTCCTTTTAGCCATTTTAGTGCATTCTTCTCTTCATGTGTCAGATTGTCCCGTGTCTCAGGGTACAATAAACTTCTGACATCATGAACGACGCTGTTTTCAAAGATTTCTAAGTTCGAGCCCGGTGATGAAAGAACCTAGACTTAACACCCCCCAAAAATTTGGAGGTCTCCTCGCTACTCGTGGAGTCCGGTTCTGATAGTAATGGCATCAGTTCCGATACTACATGCTGATCCTCAGCTTCCAGATTTGGATTATAAATAAATCCTAAAGGTCCGATTTTTGCCGGGGTTTCACCCTGTGACAAAGCTGTCTCTCTACCAGTACCTTTGTTTTTAAACATTTTGTGAAGATTTGTAAATTACTTCTATAACATTTTTTTAATCCTTTCAGTACTTATGAGCTGCTGAAGTTGAGTTGTTCTTTTCTGTCTAAGTGCTCTCTGATGACACCTGTCTCGGGAACTGCCCAGAGTAGAAGCAAATCCCCATAGCAAACCTCTTCTACTCTGTGCAGTTCCTGAGACAAGCAGAGATGTCACTGTTGCCAGACAGAAAAGAACAACTCAACTTCAGCAGCTGATAATTATTGGAATGATTAAGATTTTTTAATAGAAGTAATTTACAAATCTGTTTAACTTTCTGGAGCCAGTTGATATATATATAAATATAAAAAGTTTTTTCTCCTGAAATACCCCTTTAATAAATGACATATAAGGCTGGGTTCACACCACGTTTTTGCAGTACAGTTCCCGTATCAGGTTTTTGATTAAAAAAACGATTCTGCAAAACCGGACTAGACTGTATCAAATGTGCACAAATTTTAACCCGTATATGGTTTTAAAAAATTATGCCCGGTTGCATCCGTTTTATTAAGAATAAAACCGTATAAGTTTTTTTACTTTTCATTCCCTTATAAATAAAGTTTTACTCGTTTGATTGAAATTCCAAGAAAAAAAACTGTGCAAAGTCAAAAACGTATGGTGAAAACCGGATGGAACCAGACGCACATATGGTTCTGTATGAATCCCATTGACTCCCATGTTTAAAAAAAATGTATACGTTTCAATATGGCTTTTCACCAGGAACAAAAACCGTGGTAGGCTATGTTTTTGGGTACGGGGAAAAAAAATGACAAAACCGTAAAAGACGCAAAACGGACACAACCTGATGCCTCTTGACATACGGTTTTCAATGGAGAGTCAATGCATACGGTTTTTAATACGGTTCTCAAATTGAAAAGGTATACGGGAACTGAATTGCAAAAATGTGCTGTGAACCCGGCCTATGAGAGAGTGTAAAATGTTAAATTAGAGTTATACACACGGAATAAACAAGAAACATGAAAATATACAAATATCTTATAATTCCTTACACTTACAGTCACCTCGGAGATGTTAACGCCAACGTGTTTCCTGAATTACAGCATCTTCAGGGATCGGCAGTCTCCCTACTCGCAGGTACACAGTATAATACACATTATAGGGGCAGCTGCTAGTTCCTATACTGCAGAAGGACCTTAGTGATGTCAGCACACCATGTGACACGTCATGTGACTGGTTGATCACATGGTACAGGAAGCAGAGCAGTAAAATCCACATGAATGGAGATGGTTAGAGCTGAGGGGTCTCCTGCGCTGTACAGCTGTTGGCTGTCTGGGCATGCTGGGAGTTGTAGTTTTGCAACAGCTGGAGGCGCCCTGGTTGGGAAACACTGCTGTACATCAACAGGATGGGGGGTGTGATAGTAGGACCTTGGCGGTGCTTATGGTGGACTACAACTCCCAGCATGTCCGGGCTGTTACAATTGGATATTAGAGAACATTACATGGAGAAGCTACAAGAGAACTACTACTCCCAGCATGTCCAGACTTAATATAGGCTATTAGAGGACATTACAGGGGGAGGCATTACAGGAGAGAACTACAACTCCCAGCATGTCCAGACTGGTATTACGGGATATTAGAGAACATTACATGATGAAGGTATAAGAGAACTACAACTCCCAGCATGTCCAGAGTGGTATTATGGGATATTATAGAACATTACATGGAGAAGGTATAAGAGAACTACAACTCCCAGCATGTCCAGACTTAATATAGGATACCAGAGGACATTACAGGAGGAGGTATTACAGGTGAGAACTACAACTCCCAGCATGTCCAGACTGATATTAAGGGATATCAGAGAACAGTAAATTAAGGAGGTATAAGATAACTACAACTCCCAGCATGTCCAGACTTAATATAGGATATCAGAGGACATTATAGGAGGAGGTACTACAGGAGAGAACTACAACTCCCAGCATGTCCAGACTTAATATAGGATATCAGAGGACATTACAGGAGAAGGTATTACAGGGGATAAACTACAACTCCCAGCATGTCCAGACTTAATATAGGATATCAAAGGACATTACAGGAGGAGGTACTACAGGAGAGAACTACAACTCCCAGCATGTCCAGACTTAATATATGATATCAGAGGACATTATAGGAGGAGGTACTACAGGAGAGAACTACAACTCCCAGCATGTCCAGACTTAATATAGGATATCAGAGGACATTACAGGAGAAGGTATTACAGGGGATAAACTACAACTCCCAGCATGTCCAGACTGGTATTATAGGATATTAGAGAACACTAAATTAAGGAGGTATAAGATAACTACAACTCCCAGCATGTCCAGAATTAATATAGGATATCAGAGGACATTACAGGAGGAGGTATTACAGGAGAGAACTACAACTCCCAGCATGTCTGGACAGGTATTCTGGGATATTGGAGAACATTAAATTAAGGAGGTATAAGATAAGTATGGACATGCTGGGAGTTGTAGTTATCTTATACCTCCTTAATTTAATGTTCTCTGATTTTTCATAATACCAGTCTGGACATGCTGGGAGTTGTAGTTCTCTCCTGTAATACCTCCCCCTGTAATGTCCTCTGGTATCCTATATTAAGTCTGGACATGCTGGGAGTTGTAGTTCTCTCCTGTAATACCTCCTCCTGTGATGTCCTCTGATATCCTATATTAAGTATAGGCATTCTGGGAGTTGTAGTTCTCTCCTGAAGTACCTCCTTGTGTAATGTCCTCTGATATCCTATATTAAGTATGGGCATGCTGGGAGTTGTAGTTCTCTCCTGTAATACCTCCTCCTGTGATGTCCTCTGATATCCTATATTAAGTATAGGCATTCTGGGAGTTGTAGTTCTCTCCTGAAGTACCTCCTTGTGTAATGTCCTCTGATATCCTATATTAAGTATGGGCATGCTGGGAGTTGTAGTTCTCTCCTGTAATACCTCCTCCTGTGATGTCCTCTGATATCCTATATTAAGTATAGGCATTCTGGGAGTTGTAGTTCTCTCCTGAAGTACCTCCTTGTGTAATGTCCTCTGATATCCTATATTAAGTATGGGCATGCTGGGAGTTGTAGTTCTCTCCTGTAATACCTCCTCCTGTGATGTCCTCTGATATCCTATATTAAGTATAGGCATTCTGGGAGTTGTAGTTCTCTCCTGAAGTACCTCCTTGTGTAATGTCCTCTGATATCCTATATTAAGTATGGGCATGCTGGGAGTTGTAGTTCTCTCCTGTAATACCTCCTCCTGTGATGTCCTCTGATATCCTATATTAAGTATAGGCATTCTGGGAGTTGTAGTTAATATAGGATATCAAAGGACATTACACAAGGAGGTATTACAGGAAAGAACTACAACTCCCAGCATGTCCAGTCTGGTATTATGAAAAATCAGAGAACATTACAGAGAGGAGGTATAAGAGGACTACAACTCCCAGCATGTCCAAACTTAACCCCTTAAGCACTTTAGTGTTTTCCTCCTCACCTTTTAAAAATCATAACTCTTTCAACTTTGCACCTAAAATTCCACATTATGGCTTATTTTTTGGCGCCACCAATTCTACTTTGCAGTGACATCAGTCATTTTACCCAAAAATCTACAGCGAAACGGAAAAAAAATCATTGTGCGACAAAATTGAAGAAAAATCGCCATTTGGTAACTTTTGGGGGCTTCCGTTTCTACGCAGTGCATATTTCGGTAAAAATGACACCTTATCATTATTCTGTAGGTCCATACGGTTAAAATGATCCCCTACTTATATAGGTTTGATTTTGTCGCACTTCTGGAAAAAATCATAACTACATGCACGAAAATGTATACGTTTAAAATTGTCATCTTCCGACCTCTATAACTTTTTTATTTTTCCGCATACGGGCCAGTTTTTTTAGATCACATTTTTGTATTGATTGGACTTTTTGATCACTTTTTATGATATAAAAAGTGACCAAAAATACGCGATTTTGGACTTTGGAATTTTTTTGCGCATACGCCATTGACCGTGCGTTTTTTTTAGCAAAATATTTTTATAGTTCGCACATTTCCACACGCAACAATACCACATATGTTTATTTAATTTATACTTTTTTTTTTTAAATAGGAAAAGGGGGATGATTCTTACTTTTATTAGGGAAGGGGTTAAATGATCTTTATTAACTTTTTTTTCACTTTTTTTTTCACAATGTTATAGCTCCCATAGGGGACTATAACACTGCACACACTGATCTTCTACACAGATCACTGCCGTGCATT
Organism: Hyla sarda; assembly: GCF_029499605.1. Classification (NCBI taxonomy): domain Eukaryota; kingdom Metazoa; phylum Chordata; class Amphibia; order Anura; family Hylidae; genus Hyla; species Hyla sarda. The sequence continues at coordinate 502,498,053 of NC_079190.1, forward strand.
AACATGGCAATGATCAGTGTTATCAGCGGTCAAGCAATCGATGATTGGACACGCCAGAGGCAGGTTAACGTACCCTCCGCTCGCATTCGAGCTGATTGAGACATCGCGATTTCACCGCGATGGTCCCGTTCAGCCCGACTGAGCTGCCGGGAGTGTATTTTTGTTACTTTAGACGTGGCAATTAACATTTGGGGTAACACCAGCATTTTAGTAAAAAAAAATAAAATTTTTCATTTTTACGTCCAAACTTAACGATAATTCGTCAAACACCTGTGGGGTCTTATGGCATACTGCACCAATTATCGCGTTCCTTTGTGAGTGTACTTTCCAAAATTGAAAATGAAAAAGGAAAGATCCAACTCCTGATAGGAAAGATCCAATTAAAACTTAGCGTTTAATAGTGCATATTAACCCCTTAAGGACTCAGGGTTTTTCCGTTTTTGCACTTTTGTTTTTTCCTCCTTACCTTTTAAAAATCATAACCCTCTCAATTTTCCACCTAAAAATCCATATTATGGCTTATTTTTTGCGTCACCAATTCTACTTTGCAGTGACATTAGTCATTTTACCCAAAAATTCACAGCGAAACGAAAAAAAAATCATTGTGCGACAAAATCGAAGAAAAAACGCCATTTTGTAACTTTTGGGGGCTTCCGTATCTACGCAGTGCATATTTTGGTAAAAATGACACCTTATTATTATTCTGTAGGTCCATACGGTTAAAATGATCCCCTACTTATATAGGTTTGATTTTGTCGTACTTCTGGAAAAAATGGTAACTACATGCAGGAAAATTTATACGTTTAAAAATGTCATCTTCTGACCCCTATAACTTCTTTATTTTTCCACGTACAGGGCAGTATGAGGACTCATTTTTTGCGCCGTGATCTGAAGTTTTTATCGGTACAATTTTTGTTTTGATCGGACTTTTTGATCGCTTTTTATTCATTTTTTAATGGTATAAAAAGTGACCAAAATACGCTTTTTGGGACTTTGACATTTTTTTGCGCGTGCGCCATTGACCGTGCGGTTTAATTAATGATATATTTTTATAGTTCGGACATTTACGCATGCGGTGATACCACATATGTTTATTTTTATTTTATTTACACTGTTTTATTTTTTTTATGAGAAAAGGGGGGTGATTCAAACTTTTATTAGGGAAGGGGTTAAATGACCTTTATTAACACTTTTTTAAACTTTTTTTTGCAGTGTTATAGCTCCCATAGGGACCTATAACACTGCACACACTGATCTCTTATACTGATCATTATTATCCCATAGGGACCTATAACACTGCACACACTGATCTCTTATACTGATCATTGTTATCCCATAGGGACCTATAACACTGCACACACTGATCTCTTATACTGATCATTGTTATCCCATAGGGACCTATAACACTGCACACACTGATCTCTCATACTGATCATTGTTATCCCATAGGGACCTATAACACTGCACACACTGATCTCTCATACTGATCATTGTTATCCCATAGGGACCTATAACACTGCACACACTGATCTCTCATACTGATCACTGGCATGTATTAACACGCCTGTGATCAGCGTTATCGGCGCTTGACTGCTCCTGCCTGGATCTCAGGAGGCACGGAGCAGTCATTCGTCGATCGGACACCGAGGAGGCAGGTAAGGGCCCTCCCGGTGTCCTGTAAGCTGTTCGGGACGCCGCGATTTCACCTCGGCAGTCCCAAACAGCCCGACTGACTAGCCGGGATACTTTCACTTTCGCCTTAGAAGCGGCGGTCAGCTTTGACTGCCGCTTCTAAAGGGTTAATACCGCACAGTGCCACGATCGGCGATGTGTGGTATTAGCCGCGGGTCCCGGCCGTTGATGAGCGCCGGGACCGACGCGATGCTTCATATCGCGGAGCCGGCGCAGGACGTAAATATATGTCCTGCGTCGTTAGGGGGTTAAGGACCACAGGTTTTTCCACTTTTGTTTTTTCCTCCTCTCCTTTTAAAAATCATAACTCTTTCCATTTTGCACCTAAAAATCCATATTATGGCTTATTTTTTTGCGCCACCAATTCTACTTTGTAATAACGTCAGTCATTTTACCCAAAAATCCACGGCGAAACAAAAGAATAATAAATCATTGTGCGACGAAATTGAAGAAAAAACTATTTTGTAACTTTTGGGGGCTTCCGTTTCTATGCAATAAATTTTTCGGTAGAAATGACACCTTATCTTTATTCTGTAGGTCCATACGGTTATGATGATCCCCTACTTATATAGGTTTGATTTTGTCGTACTTCTGGAAAAAATCATAACTACATGCAGGAAAATGTATACTTTTAAAATTGTCATCTTCTGACCGCTATAACTTTTTTATTTTTCCGCGTATGGGGCGGTATGGAGGCTAATGTTTTGCACCGTGACCTGCGGTTTTTATCGGTATGATTTTTGTATTGATCGGGCTTTTTGATTGCTTTTTATTCATTTTTTCATTATATAAAAAGTGACCAAAAATACACTATTTTGGACTTTGGAATTTTTTTTGCGCATACGCCATTGACCGTGCGGTTTAATTAATGATATTTTTTATAGTTCGGACATTTACGCACACGGCGATACCACATATGTTTATTTTTATTTACATGTTTTCTTTTAAATGGGAAAAGGGGGGTGATTTGGACTTTTATTAGGAAAATGGTTAAATCACATTTATTAACCTTTTTTTTACACTATTTTTTTGCAATGTTATAGCTCCCATAGGGCTAGAATAAAGATGGCGTGGGGGGGGGGGGGGGGGGGGCTCAACCTAATAAATACAATATGGGTGCTACCCAGTGATAAAAGCATCAATTCAAAAATTAGAAAAAAGACCTCGCTGACATCAGTAGCACGCCAAAGGATAATTAATTAAAATTTTATTACAGACAAGCAATAATATTGCAAAAAAACAACTACAAATTACACACATAGTAGTTTATCAATAAATGATATGAACCACATTAAAAACATTTAAAAAGTCTGGCTCACAAAAGCCATTATACAACTTAGGAGAGGGGCCATGAACACCCTCACCTACACTGACACCCGTCCTCATGTATCACACCCAAATACAGCAATCAAGTAATCCAGTCTGGGTACAAACATACAATATAGCAAATGATAGATGAAATATATAGCTAATAAAGTGCAAAGTACTGTGCAATAAAGCATATAAAGTGCTTGATATCCATGAAATAATAAAATACCACAGTAATATCAAATCACAATTATGAAGAAATAACGAGTGGGTCGTTATTTCTTCATAGCTGATCAGGACACCGCATTTTCACTGCGGTGGTCCCGATCAGCCCCACTGAGCAGCCGAGAAGGTTTCACTTTTGTTTTAGACGCAGCGTTCAACTTTAAACGCAGCGTTCAACTTTAAACGCCGCGTCTAAAGGGTTAATAGCGAGCAGCACCGCGATCGCTGCTGCGCGCTATTAGCCCCGGGTCCCGGCTTCACTTGCATGCTGGGACCGACCCGATATGACGCGGGGTCACCACGTGACCCTGCGTTATATCGCTGGAGTCGGCCACAGACGTAAATATACGTCCGTGGTCATTAAGGATTTAACATTTGCAGCCACCAAGGTGGCAAGTGACATGGAACTCAAAAAATATTAGTGAAACGCCGACGCGTTTCGAGCATGCGCTCTTAGTCATGGTGTTGGGTCTATAATATTCTGATATATTGATCGCTACATCTATACTCACATGCCTTTGCTAAATGCTGTATGCTAATGCAATATTGTAGAAGAATTTTTGTTTTCCTTAATACAAAACATTTCATAAACCTTGGGAGATGGACACTGAATACAGAACGTCTAAACATTGGACTTCGTGGAAAGATGAAGAAATCTCAAGCTAGAACTCTTACAAGATAAAAGACCTATGTTACGCCACAAATGACTTATCAGCAAAAAAAAAAAAACGCTGCAGCCGTAGCTGCACGGGGTGATGGCCATCACCCCGTGCAGCTACGGCTGCAGCGTTCTTTTTTGTTCCTGTCCAGCCATGAGCCAGCACCGTTTTAAATGAAATAAATAAAGTCTACGATTTTATAGGTGAGTGCCATCGATATTTCTTTTTTGCATCTGTATCCTGTATTTCTTTGCACGTTTATTTTGGTCAAAGTTTGTAAAAATGTGGATTATGTTGCTTTATCCCGTTTTTTGGTTCTACGATGCGGCTTGGTTCCATGATACGTTATGCACCATGCGATTAGGCAACTATTCTGGCTTCATATATTTTTGATAAATTTTTCGCATTATGTGTTCACTATCGGGTTTTTTTTTTCTTTTTTTTCGTTTTTTTTTGCAGCGCAGTAATTCACACCACTTATTCATACTCTTCATATCTGGTATAGTATTATATATGCCTTCGGAATTTTTTGATGTCTGCATCATTTAGGTTTATTTTAGTTTTTCTTTCCTTTTACACTCTGCATATTTGGTGTAATACTATATATACTATCAGAATTTTAGATGGCTGTATCATTCAGGTTTGCTCCCGTTTTCCTTTCCGGATATGTTGAAGGCATAGTGGGAAGAGGAGCTATGAACATTGGGGGGTATGTATGAAGCTATTTACCCTGTTTTTTTGTCTGTGATTTGTCATAATTTTTCCTTTATGTCATTTTGTCCCTGATTTCACTTTGTTAGTCATGATTTCAGTTACAATCATTCTTTGGTCTGGAATTCATTAATTGCAACTTTTCGATTTGGTGTACGATAATTGATCATTTTGGCGCAAATATTCTCCATTTGACGCAAAAAAACATACATAAAATCACACACCATTATTGATACATGTCCCCCATTGTCTTTTGCTATTGTAGACAGATATTCACATTGTGCTGGTATTGTTACACTCTATTGGCTGGATGAGTGCAGATCTGTGAATGTTTGCTTTGGGATTTGGTTCCCTATGGGCAATCACTAAATGTGTCACTATAGTAAAAGTCCAAAAGATTCACTGCACTGGTAAAACCATTTCTTTATTGGAAATCCATAAGGTACAAAAAAGGTGCACACCGGCAAGTTCGATGGAAAAAACCTCCCCCTCTGACGCATTTCCGCCCTACCGGGCCTTAATCATAACTATGATTAAGGCCCGGTAGGGCAGAAACTCATCAGAGGGGGAGGTTTTTACCTCGAACTTGCCGGTGTGCACCTTGTTTGTACCTTATGGATTTTAAATGGATTTCCAATAAAGAAATGGTTTTACCAGTGCTGTGAATCTTTTGGACTTTTACTTTGGAGACAGTGAAGGAGGACTGACTGCACTTGCACAGGGGAGGTGAGTGCTATCCGATTTTTTTTTTCTCTCTTTTGCCTATATGTGTCACTTTACATGATTGGAACCTATTCATATGCACAGTATCTTTGCTTTATTTGTAAATCGCATAGTTTGACATGCATTATTGTTGTGACCTCACTACTCTGCACAACCATCTAGCCTGAAGTCTTGTTTTGGATCATGCTGGAACGGGAACTTTCTAACTAAATTTCTTGTGAAGCCTAATTATTTCTCACCTGATCGGTTCCCAGTCCAGCACGTCATTTCCCATTCTGGGAGGCGGGGAGATTTTCACACTGCGGGTTCTGACATTGTTCAGTAGGTATTTAAACCCCCGTGTGACATGGTGTCACTGCCATGACTAAACGCATCGGCATTTCACTCCTATTTTATGAGTGACATGTCACTTGCCACCTCGGTGGCTTCAAATTTTAATATGCACTATTAAACGCTAAGTTTTAATTAGATCTTTCCTATCGGGAGCTGGACCTTTCCTTTTTCATTTCCTGTTAGCACCGGGGGAGAGCGGTCCCCTGCATCCATGCTCCCGGACTTCATGCATGGTGTCTGTTACGAATGAAGAGTTGGAGAGCTGATCTACTACTGTGTTTTTTAGTTTCCAGAATTGAGTTACATGTGGGTTATTTTGACATCAACTGAAAAAAAAAACAAGCTGCAACTATCAGCCACCCCTGTGCAAATCACCAGTTTAGGCCTCAAATGCACATGGTGCGCTCTCTCTCCTGAGCCCTGTTGTGCGCCAGCAGAGCACTTTGCATATATGGGGTATTGTGTTTCTTTTTCTCCCTTTACCTCTTGTGAAAATGAAAATTATTGGGCAACACCAGCATGTTAGTGTTAAAAATTTAATATGCAACTTTTCCTTTTCATAAGGGGGTAAAAGTAGAAAAAGACCCCCAAAATTTGTAACACAATTTCTCCCGAGTACGGAAATACCTTATATTTGGCCCTAAACTGTTGCCTTGAAATACGACAGGTCTCCGAAGTGAGAGAGTGCCATGCGCATTTGAGGCCTAAATTAGGGACTTCCATTGGGAGGGACCCGGATGCAAGCATTACATTTGCCTCCGCCACCAAAAATACCCTACTGCAGTGTTTCCCAAACAGGGTGCCTCCAAGTGTTGCAAAACTCCCAGCATGCCTGGACAATCAATGGCTGTCCGGCAATACTGGGAGTTGTAGTTTTGCAACAGCTGGAGGCTGAGTTTAGGACAGAGTGGTGTACAAGGCGTTTTCAATTTTTATTTGGTGGAGGGAACAGTTTAAGGGTGTATGTATATGTAGTATTTTACCCTTTATTTTGTATAGTGTAGTGTAGTGCTTTTAGGGTACATTTACACAAGCGGGGGTTCACAGCGAGTTTCCTGCTGGGAGTTTGAGTTGCGGTGGAAAATTTGCAGCAGCTCAAACTTGTAGCGGGAAACTCATTGTAAACCCCCGCCCATGTGAATGTACCCTGTGCATTCACAGGAGTGGGTGGGAGAGTAGAATACGCAAACCTCCAGCTGTTGCAAAACTACAACTCCCAGCATGCACTGACAGACCATCGATGCAGGACATTGTAGTTTTGCCACAGCTGCAGACACACTGGTGGGGAAACAATGAGTTAGGTAACAGACAAAAATACAACTCACAGTATTCACGGTCTGTCAGTGCTTGCTGGGAGTTGTAGTTTTGCAACAGCTGGAGGAACACTGGTGCAGAAACAATGAGTTAGGTAACAGACCCTAATTCAGTGCTTTGCAACCAGTATGTCTTCAGCTGTTGCATAACTACAACTCTCAGCATTCTGGGAGTTGTAGTTATGCAACCGCTGGAGGCACACTACAACAACTCCCAGCATGCCCTTTGGCTGTTCGTGCATGCTGGGATTTGTAGTTATGCAATAGCTGGAGACACACTTTTTCATTAAAAAATGTGCCTCCAGCTGTTGCATAACTACAACCCCCAGCATGAACAAACAGTCAAAGGGCATGCTGGGAGTTGTAGTTGTGCCTCCAGCGGTGCATGTCCTTAACCCCTTATGGACCCAGCCATTTTACACCTTAGGACCCGGCCATTTTTTGCACATCTGACCACTGTCACTTTAAACATTAATAACTCTGGAATGCTTTTAGTTATCATTCTGATTCCGAGATTGTTTTTTCGTGACATATTCTACTTTAACATAGTGGTAAAAATTTTGTGGTAACTTGCATCCTTTCTTGGTGAAAAATCCCAAAATTTGATGAAAAATTTGAACATTTTGCATTTTTCTAACTTTGTTTCAAATAATTTTTTTTTGAATTTTCAAGAAATACAAAGAACTAATAAAAATAACATATAACCAAAACAAAAATAACATGTCTGCATATAAACAATAAATCTCAGACAATCTGTAACATGTTATAGAATTGTAACAAATTTGTCAAAATTAAGGCTTCAAACGTAAACTGTACCTATTTTGTTACTATCAAGAAGCCACGTATAGATTAGTGAAGCTCTGAAAGTCTCTGCATATACTACATACTAAATATATATAATGTAGTGGGTGTTAACATCTTAAATATATTGAGCATATTTCAGTTGGGTAGGGATAGAAAATGTGAACAATAAATTATAAGTAACAGTTTATACCATATAATCATACAATCATACTTGATTTCCGCACTATGCTTCCCCAGGCTCCTCCGTCTCCCTTTATTTCAGAACACTCGTCTCGTCCGTCCAGGTAAGTATAAACAGTTCGCAAAAGATACTAATGTATGTAGTGTTTCAAATGCCTTTATTGAAATGTGAGTTCCATTTTTGCCATGCTTCTCTACATGCAATGCCCTTACCTAATTGCCATGCAAAGGTACATTCATATATTCCTGCCGTGGAAACCATTTCCGTGATTTCATTGAAGCGCTCTGGTTGTAAGGAAAATGGATATTCCAAATAATTTTTTTTATTCACATATACAATATGTCCCCTTTATGTTTGCATTATAAAGTTGACATGCTTTTACTTTTGGAAGACACCAGAGGGCTTCAAAGATCAGCAGCAATTTTCAATTTTTTCCCAAAATTGCCAAAATCACAATTTTTCAGGGACCAGTTCAGGTTTGAAGTGGATTTGAAGGGTCTTCATCTTAGAAATACCCCACAAATGACCCCATTATAAAAACTGCACCCCCAAAGTATTCAAAATGACATTCAGTCAGCATTTTAACCCTTTAGGTGTTTCACAGGAATAGCAGCAAAGTGAAGGAGAAAATTCACAATCTTCATTTTTTACACTCGCATGTTCTTGTAGACCCAATTTTTGAATTTTTACAAGGGGTAAAAGGAGAAAATGTCTACTTATATTTGTAGCCCAATTTCTCTCGAGTAAGCACATACCTCATATGTCTATGTAAAGTGTTCGACGGGCGCAGTAGAGGGCTCAGAAGGGAAGGAGCGACAAGGGGATTTTGGAGAGTACGTTTTTCTGAAATGGTTTTTGGGGGGCATGTTGCATTTAAGAAGCCACTATGGTGCCAGAACAGAAAAAAAAAACACATGGCATACCATTTTGGAAATTAGACCCCTTGAGGAACGTAACAAGGAATAAAGTGAGCCTTAATAACCCACAGACTTTTACATATGTAAAAAAATTAAATAAAAATTTCACTAAAATGTGTGTTTCCCCCCAAATTTCACATTTTTGCAAGGGTTAATAGCAGAAAATACCCCCCAAAATTTGTAACCCCATCTCTTCTGAGTATGGAGGTAACCCATAAGTTGACCTGAAGTGCACTACGGGCGAACTACAATGCTCAGAAGAGAAGGAGTCATATTTGGCTTTTTGAGAGCAAATTTTGCTCGGGGGCATGTCGCATTTAGGAAGCACCTATGGTGCCAGGACAGCAAAAAATACCCACATGGCCTACCATTTTGGAAACTAGACCCCTTGAGGAACGTAACAAGGAATAAAGGGAGCCTTAATACCCCACGGGGGTTTCACGACTTTTGCATGCATAAAAAAATATATATTTTTTTCACTAAAATATGTTTCCCCCCCAAATTTCACATTTTTGCAAACTACGGGCGAACTACAATGCTCAGAAGAGAAGGAGTCATATTTGGCTTTTTGAGAGCAAATTTTGCTCGGGGGGCATGTCGCATTTAGGAAGCCCCTATGGTGCCAGGACAGCAAAATAACCCCCACATGGCATACCATTTTGGAAACTAGACCCCTTGAGAAATGTAACAAGGGGTACAGTGAGCATTTACCCCCCACTGGTGTCTGTCAGATCTTTGGAACAGTGGGCTGTACAAAATGTTTAATTTGCACAGCCCCCTGTTCCAAAGATCTGTCAGACACCAGTGGGGTGTAAATTTTCACTGCACCCCTCATTACATTCCGTGAGGGGTGTAGTTTCCGAAATGGGGTCACATGTGTTTTTTTTTTTTTTTTTTTTTTTGCGTTTGTCAAAACCGCTGTAACAATCAGCCACCCCTGTGCAAATCACCTCAAATGTACATGGTGCACTCTCCCTTCTGGGGCTTGTTGTGTGCCCCCAGAGCACTTTGTGCCCACATATAGGATATCTCCGTAGTCGGGAGAAATTGCATTACAAATTTTGGGGGGCTTTTTTCTCTTTTACCTCTTGTCAAAATGAAAAGAATAGGGCAACACCAGCATGTTAGTGTAAAAAATTTATTTTTTACACTAACATGCTGGTGTAGACCCCAACTTCACCTTTTCATAAGGGGTAAAAGGAGATAAAGCCCCCCAAAATTTGTTAGGCAATTTCTCCCGAGTGCGGCGATACCCCATATGTGGCCATGCGCATTTGAGGCCTGAATTAGGGATTTGCACACAGGTGGATATAGGGGTATTCTACGCCAGTGATTCCCAAACAGGGTGCCTCCAGCTGTTGCAAAACTCCCAGCATGCTTGGACAGTCAACGGCTGTCCGGCAATACTGGGAGTTGTTGTTTTGCAACAGCTGGAGGCACCGTTTTGGAAACAGTGGCGTACCAGACGTTATTCATTTTTATTGGGGAAGGGAGGAGGGCTGTGTAGGGGTATGTGTATATGTAGTGTTTTTTACTTTTTATTTTATTTTGTGTTAGTGTAGCTTAGTGTAGTGTTTTTAGGGTACAGTCACACAGGCGGGGGATTACAGCGAGTTTCCCGCTGCGAGTTTGAGCTGCTGCGCAAAATTTGCTGAATCGCAAACTTGCTGCCTGATACTCACTGTAAGCCCCCTGCCCATGTGAATGTACCCTGTACATTCACGGGGGGGGGGGGGGGACCTCCAGCTGTTGCAAAACTACAACTCCCAGCATACACAGTCTATCAGTGCATGCTGGTAGTTATAGTTTTGCAATAGCTGGAGGCACACGGGTTGGGAAACACTGAGTTAGGAAACAGACAATGTTTCCCAACCAGTGTGCCTCCAGTTGTTGCAAAACCACAACTCCCAAACATTATCAGGCATGCTGGAAGTAGTAGTTCGGCAACATCTTTAGAGCCAGATGTTGCCGAACTACAACTCCCAGCATGCTTGGAGTTGTAGTTTTGCAACATCTGGAGGACTACAGTTTGCAGACCACTAATACAGTGGTTCCCGGGGGCGTGGTCTGGCTGCCTAGCTGCATGCACGCTTGAGCTGTGAGCTCCGGCTCCCGAGTTAATAGAAGCGACTTTGCACAGCGTCCAAGTTTCCACTCATTCAGTGGCTAAACTGTCCTGGCATGCCTGGGAGAAGAAGAAAGCCGAACGGACACGCCGCGCTTGCAAAATTCTACTTCACCCGAGAAGCGGGCCTCCCGCAAGATGGCGACGGCGGGGAAGACAGGGGAGGACGGCACTCCGCGAGCACACAACGGGCCTCTCCTCAACCCAGGTCCTCCCGTGCTCACCTATGACGCTCCACATCGGACCCTGCAGTGAACATACGGGACACAGCGGAGGATGGTTCCCCGAATACCCGCAGCCCTCACTCCTCGCCCAGCCTCTGGGTCTCTTCTTCAGCGGTGAGTGAACAGCCTTGTGCTTCGGCCCCTGCACTGGAAGGCTCCGCCGTCATTTCTCCCTCCTGCAGCCCTCTCAAGCAGCGCCCAAGGATAGATGAAAAAATTGGGGGGACAATCTATACTACCCTGCCTCAGGCTGCCGGGACACTTGATTCGGGGGGGGATGCTCTTATGGCCCTGCAAGTAGCCAACGTAACCCTGACAGACACCGCCATGAAGGAAATGATGCTGATTCAGCACAAATCCCTAATGTCTGACATACAATCCCTCCTGCACCCCCTCCATTCTGAAATTGGGGAACTGGGCAACAGGGTTGACCACCTGGAATGCAAGTTTGAGGACTTTGCAGGGTCACACAACACTCTGATAGATGCCCATACTTCCTTGGAAGATGAGATATCTGGATTAAAAGCTAAAATGGCTGACTTAGAAGATAGGGGGAGGAGGAATAATGTGAAGCTGCGTGGGATATCAGAATCAATCCCCCCCAGAGACATTCCCCAATATGTCCGTGCTCTTCTTAAAGCTGTTCTTCCTGATCTACCAGATACTGATCGAGAAATAGATAGGGAGCATAGGGTCCCGAGGCCCAAACATCTCGTGGATACCGTGCCGAGAGATGTACTGGCACACATACACTTTTTCAGAGTAAAAGAGGCACTCATGTCAGTCTCGAGGAAAAATGGTGGCCTGCCAGCTCCATTCCATAAAGTCTTGGTGTATGCAGACGTATCCGCGGCCACCCTCCAATTGCGAAGGGCTTTGAACCCCATTTCCTCTGCACTTCGGAACGCTAATCTACCCTATAGATGGGGGTTCCCAGTCCGCTTACTGGTGCGCTATAAAGATGAACTGCATGTGATCAAATCCATTGAGGACGGCATTCATCTACTGAAAAGCTGGAAGATCTCTGTCCAGGCTCCCCAGAACCCGACTCCACCTAAGCTATAAGAGGAATGGTCCACTACCTGAAGACGGCTGGATGAACTACAAGGACTTACCTATACCGGGAGTCCACTTTTCGCAGACTCACTTGGATGGCTGCAGCAAAAGGCTGCAGATGGGACTCTGACCCCACTTTGATTGATGGCCTTACTGAGTATCCTTTACATTGCTTTTAGTTTACTTGTTTTTTTGTTTTCTGTTCTCTTTTTTTTTTTTTTTACCGATTCATGTTACCTGTCCGTATAGAGCACTATGCCACCTGACCTGTGCCTTGCCTGGAGGAACGCCCTCGCTGGCAGGTGTTTTCTCCTTTATTTCTTACTACCTGTTCATTACCCGCATATTGTTATACTTATTAGTGTATAATGGTATTGAAATTTATTAGTGTTAACGCTAATGGTCTTAATAGTCCTATGAAACGTTCCCACATGTGGCGCCAAGCGATAGCTCTAGGAGGGGATGTCATTTGTATACAAGAAACCCATCTGGTGTCTTCTGATGCATTTCGGCTATCACATAGAATGTTCCCTCATATTTTCCACTCCCACTTTCATAGCAAAACGAGAGGTGTAGCGATAGCCTTCAAAACCACGGTCGCTCTCAATGTCATGAAACAGATTTCGGACCCCAAAGGTAGATATGTGATCGTGGTCTGTACTATGAATAATGTAACCTACACGTTAGTAGCGCTGTATGCACCCAACACTCTTCAAATACGCTTTTTAAAATCCCTCATGCGCAAACTCCACCCTATACGAGAAGGTAAACTAATTATGTGGGGGGACTTTAATACAACAATAGACCCACAGGTGGACTCCACATCCCCTAGACCCCGACACATCGCGCCACTGGCGGAGCTCATTTGGAAAGAGGACCTATATGATGCGTGGCGTTCACAACACGCACTCGACCGTGAATATACATTTCATTCCGGGGTGCATAATGTGTATTCCAGGATTGACTTGTTTCTAACTGACAGAACGATACTTCCTATGTTAATCTCCTCCACTATTGAGTTAATCCAGTGGTCCGATCATGCAGCTATCACTCTCACGCTGAATGAACACCTTAATTCCCCCCCCCCTACATATCTCTGGCGAAGTAACCTTTTTCTTCTCTCTCACCCTTCCTCCCGATCCCAGATTAAGAAAGATGTCTCAGAATATTTCACATTGAATGAATCTGCCCCGGTACAGGCTAGCACTATTTGGAATGCTCATAAAGCATGTGTTCGGGGCTCATTCATCAAACAGGGAGCTATGCTTAAACGACAGAGAAATAGCCAAGTGGAAGAGACACTGAATGACATTAGAACAGTGGAGAGAGATAACATGGATAACCCTTCCCCCTTATTGGCTGCCAAATTAAAAGATCTTAGACTGCAGTTAAGATCCCTTCTCCTGATTTCCTATGAAAAATCACACCGTAAATCTAGAGCAACATACTATTCACTTAGCAACAAGGCTGGTAAGCTGCTAAGACCCAAGCCCTTCCCATAAATATCCCCGCCCAAGTGCAACACGGCTTTAAAACAAAATATGCCTTTGACTGGCAAACCTCGGGTATCAAATATTTAGGTATCATTCTCACCCAGTCCCTCTCAGATCTATACAGATTAAACTACCTTCCCCTCCTTTCCCACATCCAAGCAGACATAACTAGGCTTACTAAACATGAGATCTCCTGGACCGGTCGTATAGCGACTTTTAAGATGCTACACCTACCGAGATTTTTATACCTGTTCCGCTCACTACCAATCCGACTTCCATCGGAAGTTTTTAGACAGGCACACTCACTCCTCACGTCATTTATTTGGGCTCAGGGAAGACCCTGCATAGCCCGAACCATTTTGTTTAGAAGCACACGACTAGGAGGGCTGGCTCTGCCGGACCTGAAACACTATTACCTTTCCACATTGGTATCTACTCTGACGGGGTGGTTCACCCTTGAGGAGTCCGTCCCTTGGATACAACTAGACCACCACATGGCACAGCCGTTCTGCCTGCCAGATTTACTACTTACACCTTTTTGGCAAATCCAGCCACCCCCTGACATGGGTCCTATTGTGTCGGCTTCACTGGCCGCCTGGGTTGAATTCCACAAAATCGCACAATCCACTGTTTCTCACTTAAAGCAAGCCCTACCCTTTACTCTCTTACGAGCCTTACTCCCAGATACAGATTTTAGACAATGGGCTGATAAAGGCCCTCCCTGGCTCAGATTTTTTTAAATACCTCCAACTTAGACATTTAGTGAACTCTTTGAAACACTCAACCCTATGTAGAGACCCGATCGCTTTTGTACATGTCTCCAGAGGTAGAAGGGGCACTAGGATCTTATATAATGTGTTGATGCATGCTGCTGACTTTAACAAGTTCCACTCCCTGAGAAGCTGGGAATCAGACTTAAATATTACATTTACGGATGAGGAGTGGATGTCAGCACTTAGGACGTCCTGGAAATATTTAAAATGCACCTCACACATTGAAACAATGGTAAAAACTACTCTTAGATGGTATTATACACCTGATAGATTGTCCCATATATATCCTTCGATCTCTGGGGAGTGCTGGAGGAAATGTGGATGTAGAGGTACATTGCTCCACATACTGTGGACTTGCCCACGGTTACATGAATATTGGGATGCATGTAGAACCTTGTTCCAAGAAATTTTACCTGAATATCATGACTGGTCTCCGCAACAAGTACTCCTCCTGATAGGCATAGATCAATTCCACCAAGATGTTAAGGGTCTCTTATGTATTATGTGAGCCACAGCTAAGATAGTCTTAACCAGAGAATGGAAGTCTACTAAAGTTCCGTCTATACAAGATGTGATAGCAACCCTAAATCTTACTTGTTCTTATGAAAAAATTATTTCCCTTGGTAACTCTACTTACCTTAAGTTTGAGAAAACTTGGTTCTATTGGCTGTCCTCTACTTATGCTCAGATTCCATGATCTAAACACTTACCCACTACCTCCAAGGTGCTATCCTCCTTACTGCTCCTACCTTATCCTCTTACCCTTTATCCTCAGCTGAGTACAGCCTCTCACCCTTCCTTCTCCCCCCTCTGAGCCCGCTGTTTGAATTGTCAGCCACCGCATTGTGCACTATAAAATGTACTCTACTGTTTTGAACTCCATTAGCGTCTAGTCTTGTTAATTTGATGTGTATATGCCATTTAACCCTCATTACTTTACACAGGTTATGGACTTTATCACTAACAATATATGTAACTCTCTAAGACGGACTACGCTGATTGGTCCTTTGTTCGAAATGTTCGTTCTGAATGTTTATATTTCATTCTCCAACTGTTTACTCCGGGACTGCCCGGTTTGTTTGTACTGTTCAAAAATACAATAAAAATCTATTCTTGAAAAAAAAAAATACAGTGGTTCCCAAACTGTGCCCTTCCAGATGTTGCAAAACTACAACTCCCAGTATGCCCAAACTGTCCAGGCATGCTGGGAGTTGAAGTTCTGCAACATCTGAAGGGCCAGATGTTAGAGAACTACAACTCCCAGCATGCCTGGACAGTAAGGGCATGTTGAGGATGTGTAGTTTTGCAACATCTGGAAGGGTACAGTGGTCTCCAAACTGTGGACCTCCAGATGTTGCAAAACTGCAACTCCCAGCATGCCCAGACGCCAAGGGCTGTCTGGGCATGCTGGGAGTTGTAGTATACAGGGTCCCAATACAGCAATGCATGTCGCTTTACGGCAACGTGCATTGCTGTAAAGGGCCCGACCGCGGCTGAAGATCAACTCACCTGTCGCCGCTGCCGCCGTCTCCGCCGCCGGGATCCGGGTCTTCAGGGACGAGGTAAGTACCGGGGCCGGTCCCTAGCACTCCCCCGCCGCGTCCTCCGGTCTTCCTCCCGTCCTCTTCGGACTTCCAGGGGCCGGGCAGGGCGGGAGGAAGTAACCGCTCCCCCCCTGCGATTGGTTGGTTAGCTAACTGAAGAATCGCAGGGGATAGGAGGAGGTGGCAGGCTTGCCACCTCGCTCCTATGCTTTAGCATGGTCCTGGCTGTCTGTGACAGCCGGGATCATGCAAAATTACCGGGCGGTCGGGTCCCAGAGACCCGATCAGCCCGCTATCGCCGCAGATCGCAAGGGCGATTTCCCTACATGCCCCCCCTCGGCGTTTGCCCTGGATGCATGCTGAATCATTTCAGCAGGCATCCGCTTCCGATCTCTGCCCGGCGAGTGGCAGGGACCGGAATACGCCCAGACGTCACAGGACGTCCTGGGTCCTTAAGGGGTTAAAGGGGTACTCTGGTGGTCAACGTGTTTTTCCGTTTGTGACTTACCCTATTTGTTTTGTTTCATTTCTATTCTTGTTGTTTAGCCTACTCTATTTCCGTTCTTTGTTGTATTTTTATCCCCCACTTTGTTTTCCTATCTTTGCTTCTATTTCCTGCTTCTTGCTGTGCTGAAAACTACAAATCCCAGCATGCCACATGCCTTGCTGGTTTGGGGCGGCTCCTTTTTTTTTTTTTTTGTTCCGCCCTTTACCCATCCTACTCTTTTCCCGGGTCGGCCCCCTTATACACAGCACACTAATATAATCAGCCTTGGTTGGGATACACTGGCATACACACACAAAAGGGACTACAACTCCCAGCATGTGTCATTCTGGAGTCTTCAGTCTGTGGTATAACACCAGCATGCTGCCTCTGTAGTCTCCTGGGGGTTGTAGTTCACCACACCTCTGTGGGGCATACACCAGTGTTTCCCAACCAGGGTGCCTCCAGCTGTTGCAAAAATACAACTGCCAGCATGCCCTGACAGCCTTTGGGCATGCTAGGAGTTGTAGTTTTGCAACAGCTGGAGGCACACTGGTTGGGAAACACTGGTGTAACATGATGTGTATGCTGTTGCAAATCTACAACTCCCAGCATGCCCAAAGGCTGTAAGTGCATGCTGGGAGTTGTAGTTTTGCAACAGCTGGAGGCTCCGTTTTGGAAACAGTGCCGTACCAGACGTTTTTCATTTTTATTGGGGAGGGGGGCTGTGTAGGGGTATGTGTATATGTAGTGTTTTTTACTTTTTATTTTATTTTTTGGTAGAGTAGTGTTTTTAGGGTACAGTCGCACGGGCGGGGGTTCACAGTAGTTTCTCGCTGGCAGTTTGAGCTGCAGCAGAAAATTTGCCGAGTGTACCCTGTACATTCACATTTGGGGGGAGAAACATCCAGCTGTTGCAAAACTACAACTCCGAGCATGTACGGTCTATCAGTGCATGCTGGGAGTTGTAGTTTTGCAACAGCTGGAGGCACACTGGTTGTGAAACACCTAGTTTGGTAACAAACTCAGTGTTTTGCAACCAGTGTGCCTTCAGCTGTTGCAAAAGCTACAACCCCCAGCATGTACGGACAGCGGAAGGGCATGCTGGGTCTTGTAGTTATGCAACAGCTGGAGGCATACTACTTTGGCTGGGGATGCTGGGGATTGTAGTTATGTAACAGCTGGAGACACACTGGGTTGCTACTTAACTCGGTGTGCCTTCAGCTGTTGCAAAACTGCAACTCTCAGCAGTCACCGACAGCCAACAGGCATGCTGGGAGTTGTAGTTATGCAACCAGCAGATGTACCACTACAACTCCCAGCATGCACTTTAGCTGATTGTGCAAGCTGGGAGTTGTAGTTATACAACAGCTGAAGGTACACTTTTCCATAGAAAAAATGTGCCTCCAGCTGTTGCAAAACTATAAGTCCCAGCATGCTCATAAGGGAATGCTGGGAGTTGTGGGGGTCTGCCTCCTGCTGTTGAATAACTACAGCTCCCAGCATGCCCTTTTTGCATACTGGGAGCTGTTGCTAAGCAACAGCAGGAGGCTGTCACTCACCTCCTGCTGCTGCTCCACGCCGCCACGCAGGTCAGTCCCTCGCCGCCGCCGCTGCTCCTGGGGCCCCGATCCCAACATTAACGCTGGGGATCGGGGTCCCCAGCACCCGGGGTGAACGTCCCGCACCCGATCACGTCCTCCGGAAGAGGAGCGGAGCGGGTTGCGGGAGTGACACCCGCAGCAGGCGCCCTGATTGGTCGGCCGGTAAACCGGCCGATGAATCAGGGCGATCGTGAGGTGGCACCAGTGCCACCTCACCCCTGCAGGCTATGACTGTTCGATTGACCGGGAATCACCGCAGATCGCTGGACTGAATTGTCCAGCGATCTGCGGCCATCGCCGACATGGGGGGGGGCATAATAACCCCCTGGGCGATATGCTGCGATGCCTGCTGAACGATTTCAGCAGGCATCGGGCACCGGCTACCCTCCGGCTAGCGGCGGGGGGCCGGGAATGGACAGGACGTACTCCTACGTCCTCGGTCCTTAAGGACTCGGAAAGGGGGGTGTAGGAGTACGTCCATTGTCCTTAAGGGGTTAAAGAAATTGAGAGGAAAACAAACAAATTAATATGGGGACGCAAACATGTTAGGATTAAACAAAATATGATTAACCCACCAGTGAAACTAGGAGGTATGGGAATACCCAACTTCCAGATTTACTATTTAGCCTCACAACTGAATATGTTATGCTTAGATGGTGAGACAATAAGTACTTTTATGAATGTAGTAGGGAAGGAAAAAGCCACCACTTGGGAAATATTAGAAGGTAAAAGAGAAATGAAGAATAAATTGGAGGGCACAAACTTATTTAAAATGATTAATAAAATTCGGAGGTTTGCAAAAAGAGTAATAGGTATCTCTGGAAGGCTAAAATTTACCAAGATTTGGGGGAACGTTTTCTTCCCAGAGATCTACAAACTAAGGGAGTATGTGGACTGGGAGGAAAATGGGATTTCAAGAGTAGAACAACTGGTAAATAATAAATGTCTCCTCTCTTGGAAGGAATTGAGTAAAAGGGATAATTTAGAAAGGAGAAGCGAATTTCAATATTATCAGATAAAAAAATGCATTTTATAAAGAAAAAGATAATCCTAGATGGGAAATTGAACATCATGAACTGTTTGATATTTTACTAGACACTAGAAATCAAGATAGGGGCAGACTGAGTAAAATCTATAAAACTATTATTAAACACAAAGCAACAAAACAATATAAAAAAAATTAGTGGTAAATGGGAAAAAGAAATAGGGACAAGGGGAGAGGAAGACTGGTGGGAAATTTTTCAGAATATACAGAAATCGGCGATTAACTCTAATCATCAGATATCGCAAATGAAACTGATACATAGAGTATATTATACCCCACAAGGCCTATTTAAAATGGGAACTAGGTCTGATTCCAAATGTCCCCGTTGCTCAATTGAGGAGGCAGATTTATTACATATAATTTGGGAGCTGTACAAAGATTCAAACGTTATGGGTACAGATTTTTGAGAAAATAGAGGAAAATCTTGGGGTAAAATTAGACTATAGTTTTCATATGGCAATATTGGGATTGGAAATTGGAGAGAGTAAAAAACGAATCTCCAAGCTCTTGGGTTTAGCTAAGATATTGATTTTGAGGAGGTGGTTTGCCCCCAATGCTCCACATATAAAAGAATGGATGAGTATGGTGAATAAAGTTCGGAAATATGAAGCTGTATATTACCTAGGGAAAAAGAAAGACGTAGGGAATAAGAAAGAATGGGAGAAATGTAAATGAAAAACGCTCCATGAGATTAATCCTAAAAGTTACCAGACTGACGGCTGGGGAGGGGGGGGGCGGGGGAGGGGGTGTTAGGTAGGGTATTGTGGGTGGATGGGAGGGGGGAGGGAATAAAATGTAAAAGAAATGTGTTATACTGTAAATTAATATATAATTGTATGTTTCATATATTTGGAAATAAAAAAAAATAAAAAAATGTACCCAAATAACGCCGATAACGCTATGGGCAGAGTCAGCACGTAGCAGAAGCATTCCCTTTATACATGACCCTGGAGGCAGCGGGCGAAAGCATCACACCGTGAGGCAGGTCAGCAGTGATGCAGCGCCTGAACCGGACATAGGTTCCTGACCAGCGAGGCTCCGGCAAAATGAGCAGCTGCTGGAGCACCATAGAATTTGGCAGGAGATTCAAAACACCGGACACTGCCACAGACCCCAAACGTCACGTACGCCCAGCCTGTGGTGCAGGGGGGGGGGGGGGCGTTATATACCTATGCCCCTCACAAAACTGCTGTACACCCACCTAGTAGCGCAGGGGGTGTAAATATTCACGCCCCTCGCACAAATACAGCCTAATAGGCTTAATACATATGACATTTTTAAAAACTTTTTAAAAGACTTTTTATGTCCCCATAGGTTACTATTAGAGATGAGCGAATCGAAGTTGACGAACCCGAATTCTTTACGAATTTCATGAAAAATTTGATTCGCAATGAATACGAATATCGCCCCGATTCTATCGCACGAATCACTTCATTAAACTCCATTTAACAGCGTTCCAGGCTATTGTTGACCTAAGATGGCGGATCCACATGTCAGTACATGGGGCAGGGGATTATGGGAGGGTGGGAAACAGCGGCGGGAATGAAGGTAGGCGGGCTGACCCTGAACCACATGTGAGATGCAGCCTATCAGTGTTCACTGACCCCTGTGATGTCACAGCCCTATATAATCGGCGGCCATCTTGCCTCTCTTCATTTCATCAATGCACTCAGATAGAGAGGACGGGACTGTGTGTGTGTGAATAGCTCATACCACAACGTTACACTGCAACTGCTAGTCACATCAGCATTAGGGAAAGACAGGAGTGCAGAGTGCTGTGCTGTTACACTGAGAAGGATCATTGATTGCTAAACCTCCTATTCACGTTAGTGAGCATTGCAGCAGAGAGGGGCAGATAGCTGTCAGCTGCCTCATACAGATCTCCAAGCTGCCTGAACTTTATCAACCATCTTATCTCCTCATTTTTCAGCTCTATTGAGTTTATTTTTATTTGCTCCACAAATCTTCTGCTGCTCAGAATTGTGTGACAGAGTGCAATTTAGGGTTTAATCCCTGGATTTTTTTTTTTGGTGGTGCTGCACTGTTGGGTCCTGCTGCTGTTCAGAAATAAGTCATATTAGTGTGGACTTTAGTGCCTTTTTACCATTTTTCACCTGTTACTCTGTCTCTGTGCTAAATTCAGTGTTATACCACACGTTATACACCTGCCGGTGTATTAAAGAAAAAAAAGGTTTTCCTGAGTAGTGTTGAGCGGCATAGGCGGCATATTCGAATTCGCGAATATTCGTGAATATATGGACGAATATTCGTCATATTCGCGAATATTCGCATATTCGTAATATTCTCGTTGTATTTTCGCATATGTGAATATTCGCGTGTGCGAAAATTAACATATGCGAAAATTCGCATATGCACATTTTCGCATATGCGAAAATTCGCACGACAGTCTCACACAGTAGTATTAGAGCCTTCTTTACACCACACAAGCTGGAAGCAGAGAGGGATGATCACTGTGATGTGTACTGTGAAAAAAAAAAAACTAATATTCGTAATTACGAATATATAGCGCTATATTCGCGAATTCGCGAATATGCGATATTCGCGAATAAAATTCGAATTGCGAATATTCGCGAGCAACACTATTCCTGAGTACAAATACGCTTAACCCGTACAGGACCTAGGGCGTATGGATACGCCTTCTGTACCTGGGTTTTAAGGACCCAGCAGGCACCCCATGCAAATGCCCAGGGGGGGTTATCAGACCCCCCCCCATGTCAGCGATCGGCGCAAATCGCAAGTGAATTCACACTTGCGATTTGCGCCGATTCCGGGTCATACGGGTCTATGGTGACCTGGAATATAAGGGGAATTGCGGTTGTCTAAGACACCCACGATCCCCCTCTAGACGCAACCACCAATAGCAGATAAGGGGCGGTCTACTTTCGTTTTCCCCGTTCTGCCCACCCACAATAGGCGGGGCAGAACGGGGAAATGACGGGGACCAAAAGCCGAGGGTCCACTTACCCGTCGGTGGAAGCTGTGGGACGGGATCGGCAGCTGTGATCGGCGCAGGCGGCGATGTTGTGCGGCAGAAGAGGACGGCTCCCTAGATCTGACGGAAGCCGGTAAGTTGCCTAGCAACATCTAGAGGGCTACAGTCTGAGACTGTAGCCCTCCAGATGTTGCAAAACTACAACTCCCAGCATGCCCAGACAGCTGCTGGGCATGGTGGGAGATGCAGTTTTGCAACAGCTGGAGGTCTACAGTTTAGAGACCACTGCACAGTGATCTCTATACTGTAGTACTCTAGATCTGGCAAAACTACAACTCCTAGCATGCCCACATAGCTGTTTGCTGTCTGTGCATGCTGGGATTTGTAGTTTTGCAACATCTGGAGGTCCACAGTTTGGAGATCACAGTGCAGTGGTCTCTATCTGTAGCCCTCCAGATGTTGCAAAACTGCAAATCCCAGCATGCCAAAACAGCTGTCTCGGCATGCTGGGAGTTGCAATTGCGATCCCTCCAGCTGTTGCATAACTAGATCTCCCAGCATGCCCTTCGGTGATAAGTACATGCTGGGAGTTGTAGTTTTGCAACAGCTATAGGCATACTGGTTGGAAAATACTGAGTTAGGTAACAGAATCTAACTGAAGGTTTTCCAACCAGTGTGCCTCCAGCTGTTGCAAAACTACAACTCCCAGCATGCATGGTCTGTCAGTACATGCTGGGAGTTGTAGTTTTGAAACAGCTGGAGGTTTGCCCCCCCCCCCATGTGAATGTACAGGGTACATTCACACGGACAGGTTTACAGTAAGTTTCCTGCTTCAAGTATGAGCTGCGGCAAATTTTTCGATGCAAATTTCTAGCGGGAAGCTCACTGTAAACCTGCGCCCGTGTGAATGTACCCTAAAAACACTACACTAACACATAATAAAGGGTAAAACACTACATAAACTTTTTACAAATTTTGGGGGGCGTTTTCTCCTTTTACCCCTTATGAAAAGGAAAAGTTGGGGGCTACACCAGCCTGTCAGTGTAAAAAAAATGTAAAATTTTACACTAACATGCTGGTGTTGTCCTTTACTTTTTATTTTCACAAGTGTTAAAAGGAAAAAAAGACCCCCAAAATTTGTAACGCAATTTCTCCTGAGTACGGAAATACCCCATATGTGGGTGTAAAATGCTCTGCGGGCGCATAACAAGGCTCAAGAGTGAGAGCGCACTATGTACATTTGAGGCCTAAATTGGTGATTTGCACAGGGGTGGCTGATTTTATAGCGGTTCTGACATAAAAGCAAAAAAATAAATACCCACATGTGACCCCATTTTGGAAACTACACCCCTCACGGAAAGTAACAAGGGGTATAGCGAGCCTTTACACCCCACAGGTGTTTGGCGAATTTTCATTAAAGTTGGATGGAAAAACTAAAAAAAAAAAAAATTCACAAAAATGCTGGTGTTACCCAAAATTTTTCATTTTCACAAAGAAACATAGGAAAAAAGCCCCCCAAAATTTGTAACCCCATTTTTTCTGAGTAAGAAAATACCCCATATGTGGATGTAAAGTGCTCCGCGGGCGAACTACAATGCTCAGAAGAGAAGGAGCACCATTGGGATTTTGAAGATAAAATGTCGGGAATTGAAGGCCATGTGTGTTTACAAAGCCCCCATAGAGCCAGAACAATGGACCTCCCCCCCCCACATGACCCAATTTTGGAAACTACACCCCTCACGTAATGTAATAATAGGTACAGGGAGCATTTACACCCCACAGGTGTCTGACAGATTTTTGGAACAGTGGTCCGTGAAAATGAAAAATGTAATTTTTCATTTGCACAGCCCACTGTTCCAAAGATCTGTCAAACGCCAGTGGGGTGTAAATACTCACTGCACCCCTTATTAAATTCTGTGAGGGGTGTAGTTTCCAAAATGGGGTCACGTGGGGGGGGGGTCAACTGTTCTGGCACCACGGGGGGGCTTTGTAAACGCACATGGCCCCCGACTTCTATTCCAACCAAATTCTGTTTTCAATAGCTCAATGGGGCTCCTTCTCTTCTGAGCATTGTAGTGTGCCAGCAGATCACTTGATGTCCACACATTGTGTATTTCCATACTCAGAAGAAATGGGGTTACAAATTTTGGGGGTCATTTTCTCCTATTACCCCTTGTAAAAATATTAAATGTGGGGGAAAACCAGCATTTTAGTGTTTTTTTTTTTTTCCATTTACACATCCGACTTAAGCAAAAAGTCGCCAAACACCTGTGAGGTTTTAAGGCTCACTGTACCCCTTGATGTGTTCCTTGAGGGGTGTAGTTTCTAAAATAGTATGCCATGTGTTTTTTTTTTTTGCTGTTCTGGCACCATAGGGGCTTCCTAAATGCGACATGCCCTCCAAAAACCATTTCAGCAAAATTTGCTTTTCAAAAGCCAAATGTGACTCCTCTTCTGAGCATTGTAGTGCGCCAGCAGAGCACTTGACGTCCACACTTGGGGTATTTCCATACTCAGAAGAGATGGGGTTACAAATTTTGGGGGGCATTTTGTCCTATTATCCCTTGTAAAAATGTAAAATTTTGGGGAAAACTAGCATTTTTGTGGAAAAAAATAAATAAATAATTTACGCATCCAACTTTATCAAAAAGTCGTCAAACACCTGTGGGGTGTTAAGGCTCACTGGACCCCTTGTTACGTGCCTTGAGGGGTGTAGTTTCCAAAATAGTATGCCATGTGTTTTTTTTTTTTTTTTTTTTTTTGCTGTTCTGGCACCATAGGGGCTTCCTAAATGTGACATGCCCCACAAAAACCATTTCAGAAAAACTCACTCTCCAAAATCCCATTGTCGCTCCTTCCCTTCTGAGCCCTCTACTGCGCCCACCGTACACTTGACATACACATTAGGTATTTCCTTACTCGAGAGAAATTGGGCTACACATTTTAGGAAGGTTTATCTCCTTTTACCCCTTGTAAAAATTCAAAAACTGGGTCTAAAAGAACATGCCAGTGTAAAAAATGAAGATTTTGAATTTTCTCCTTCAATTTTCTGCTATTCCTGTGAAACACCTAAAGGGTTCACAAACCTTTTGAATGTCATTTTGAATACTTTGGGGGTGCAGTTTTTATAATGGGGTCATTTGTGGGGCATTTCTAATATTAAAGCCCTTCAAATCCACTTCAAAACAGAACTGGTCCCTGAAAAATTTAGATTTTGAAAATTTTGTGAAAAATTGGAAAATTGCTGCTGAACTTTGAAGCCCTCTGATGTCTTCCAAAAGTAAATACATGTCAACGTTATGATGCAATCATAAAGTAGACATGTTGTATATGTGAATCAATATATAATTTATTTGGAATATTAATTTTCCTTATAAGCAGAGAGCTTCAAAGTAAAAAAAAAATGCTAAATTTTCAAATTTTCATCAAGTTTTGGAATTTTTCACCAAGAAACGATGCAAGTATCGACAAAATTTTACCACTAACGTAAAGTAGAATATGTCACGAAAAAACAGTCTCGGAATCAGAATGAAAGGTAAAAGCATCCCAGAGTTATTAATGCTTAAAGTGACAGTGGTCAGATGTGCAAAAAATGGCCGGGTCCTACAGTGAAAATTGCCTGGGTCCTTAAGGAGTTAACAGTGGCCTTATCATTGCAAAGGACCTACATACAAGCAAATAGCGTACCATATACCACCTTTTTTTCTGTCTCTGTGCTAAATTCAGTGTTATACCACACGTTATACACCTTCCTGTGTATTAAAGAATTTTTTTTTTCCTGAGTACAAATACGCTTAACAGTGGCCTTATCATTGCAAAGGGCCTAAATACAAGCAAATAGCGTACCATATACCACCTTTTTTTCTGTCTCTGTGCTAAATTCAGTGTTATACCACACGTTATACACCTGCCGGTGTATTAAAGAAAAAAAAAGTTTTTCCTGCGTACAAATACGCTTAACAGTGCGCTCATCATTGCAAAGGGCATACATACAACAAAGGAGTGTACTATTTAGTAACTGTTATTCTGTCTAGGGCCTATATACTTTGAAAGGACAGCCGTAAGTAATCGCTTGCTGCTGTTCTATACCCTCATAAACACACTAAGTATGTCAGGCAGGGAAGTGCCAGGACGTGCACAGAGAAGGGGCAGAGGCCTACATATGTCAGGCAGAGTTGGCAGCAGACTTGGGGCGAGTGGCAGCAGGAGTCGCAGCAATAGGCCTGAGCTCCCGTTAACACCCAGCGGTCGTGTCGTCGACCCATCTCTCCTCGTCAATTGGTTTGCACACTCATCCCCATCATCACAAGCGATATCTGACAACCCCAGTCAAGAGTCGGTGGGTTCCTCAGACACAACCCTCAGTTGACGTGGCCCGGGCGCTGTCCCCGTAATCCCATTGCCTTTGTCCTATGCTGTTCCCTCTCCCAAAGAAGTATCTCATGCTTTGGGTTCAGCTCCACTATTTAATGAGGACGATGTAATAGAGGACAGTCAGCAACTAATGGGCAGCCAAGAATGTGAGGAGACATGTGTCCCTTGCTCCACAAAGCAGGCAAGTATTGATGCGGAGAGTGACGTGGGAGGTGGTGTTTCAATTTTTCAGGGTCCTGAGGCAGACACTGTTGTGGAACACGAGGAGGACATCAGTGACGTGCACACATCTTTTGATTGATGATGAAGCCGATCGCAATTGGGAGCCGGGTGCAGAAGCCGGGGCTTCATCATCATCATCAGGAGAAGAGATTTGCTCTTTGTCTATGAGGCAGCAAGGCAGGAGCACGGTTGGCAATCAGCGTGGTGGTGGCAGTAGTGGAAATTCAGGAGCCAAACATGCCAGGGGGAGACCACCTGCTTCGCGGCAAGCTACCATTCAGGGAGGTAGTGGAACAGGGGTTCCTGGAGACGGCGCCAATAGCAGTGAAATAGTGCGAACTGCGGGTGGGAAAATCAGCTACTCTGCGGTGTGGTTGTTTTTCATAAAGAATCCGGAGGACCTTAGCGTAGTCACATGCAAAATCTGTGGGCGGAAAGTGAAGCGTGGCCAGGGTCCCAATCATGGCACCACGGCCCTGCGTCAACACATGATTCGCCACCATAAAGCGGCCTGGGATAACCGTGGCTCTGAGGTAGTGGTCCAGCCTGCCCCATCACCCAGTGGCCATCCGCTCCCTCCGTCATCCAGCCAAGGCTCCACCACCTCAGCCGAAGGGAGTATTGTGCCAAACCCTCCTTCTTGCGCTCCTGCTTCTTCCGCTCGTAGTCAGCCATTCCGCCAACAATCGATCGGCGAAGCCATGTCCAAGAGACAACAGTATGCGCCCACTTATCCAACGGCACAGAAGTTGAATGTGCTCCTGTCCAAGTTGCTGGTGTTGCAGTCCCTCCCTTTCCAACTGGTGGACTCTGCAGCTTTCAGGGAATTGATGGCTTGTGCCGAGCCAAGGTGGAGAGTCCCAAGCCGTCATTTCTTTGCGAAGAAGGCAGTACCAGCCCTGCATAAGTTTGTACAAGAGAAGGTGGGCCAGTCCTTGAGCCTGTCGGTGTGTTCAAAAGTGCACGGCAGCGCCGACGTGTGGAGCTGTAACTACGGTCAGGGACAATACATGTCTTTTACAGCCCACTGGGTAAATGTTGTTCCTGCACAGCCACAACAGCAACTTGGACAGGTCACACCGCTTCCTCCTCCACTCTCTGGCTCCCAGGCAGTTGGTCCTTTTACAGTGTGCGCCTCCTCCTCCTCCTCCCCCGTGTCCTCGGCCTCCCCTGCACGTCCAAATCTCGGTGGCCCTTCATCGTACCATGTGTGTAGGGCACAGCGTTGTCAAGCCGTCCTTCACATGGTTTGCCTTGGCGAACGGAGTCACACAGGGGAGGAACTGCTAAAGTTCATTAGGGAAGAAATCCGAGTATGGCTTACTCCACGAAATCTGGAAATGGGAACCATGGTGACTGACAATGGGAAAAACATTGTGGCCGCGCTGCGACAAGAAGCGTGAACCATTCGCCCTGCATGGCACACGTGTTGAATCTGGTTGTCAAGAAGTTCATCAAGTCTTCACCCCATTTTCAAGACGACCTGACAATGGCAAGGAAACTGTGCATGCACTTCAGCCACTCGTACACCGCCAAGCACACTGTACTTGAGCTGCAGTGTCAGAACGGTATCCCACAACATAGTCTAATTTGTGACGTTGCCACACGTTGGAATTCAACCCTCCATATGTTGGACAGACTATACGAACAAAGAAAAGCCATCACGGATTTTTTGATGATACAAGCAGATAGGAGTACTCCCCTGTGTAACTTCAATGTGAATGAGTGGCAGCTCATACGTGACACCTGCCGTTTGCTGAAGCCCTTTGAGGAAGCCACATTTTTTTTTAGTCGCTCGAATTACGCCATGAACGACGTAATTCCACTCCTACATTTACTCCAAAAAATGATTGAAAACATGGCTGGTCATGGCAATGGAGATGTTGCGCCTACATCAGAAGGCTACATGAGTCCTGTGGGGGATGAGCTGGAGGAGGATGATGAGGGGCAGAGCGGAGCACAGTTTACGGTGGATGAGATGGCTGGTGTTTCTGGTCACTGGACAGGAGAGGAGGAGCAGGAGCAGCCAGAGGAGCTGGAGGGTTATTAAGAGGGAGACGAGACAGAGGACCCAGACACACCGTGGCAGTATGCAGTGGAGATGGAGGCAGGTAGTCCCAGCGAGTCACTGTCCCAAATGGCACAATGCATGCTGAGTTGCTTGCGTAGTGACCCCCGAATTGTCAAAATTCGTCAGTGCGATGACTTCTCGATCTCCACCTTATTAGACCCTCGCTACCGGCCCAGAATGGGGGCCTTTTTTACACCCACTGAGAGGGAGGACAAATTGACCTACTTCATGGAGCTTCTACGTAGTCGGTTGGCCGATGCCTATCGCCCACATGGTCCATCCACTCGCAGGTCTGATTTGGGGGCCCTCTGCGCTCATCTTCCACTGCCACGGCTGCTGGGGAGGGGAGGGGTGGCAGGAGCAGTACCGGCTCAATCAGCAGCAGCCTGAGTCTACAGTCGCTGATGAGTAGCTTCCTTCAGCCGCATAGTGAAGCTACTCATCAGCAGCAGGTGGACATGGAGCAGGACCTGAACCAGCAGGTGGTGTCTTACCTCGACATGACCATACCGACAACCGTTGAAGATCCGCCGGACTTCTGGGCAGCCAAACTCGATTTATGGCCGCAACTAGCGGAGTTTGCCCTGGAAAAGCTGTCCTGCCAGGCCAGTAGTGTGCCATCAGAGCGGGTGTTTAGTGCGGCCGGGGCCATAGTCACCCCAAGGCGAACTCGTCTGTCCACTAAAAATGTGGAGAGACTGATGTTTGTCAAGATGAATCAGGGATAGATCAGCCAGGATTTATAGCCACCAATGACAGACGGGTCTGAGTAGATTGACCATGCTCCTACAACAAAATTTTCTCTATTGTGGTTGGTTAAGAAACCCTCTGGGGCAGACCTGGGCATTGTATGGCCCGCTTGCCACATACGGCCCTTTGATTGGCTCTGACCGGCCCGCGCTGATTGGGGGACAACTATGCTGCCTAATCTGGGGGACAACTATGCTCCTAATCTGGGAACATCTATACTGCCTACTCTGGGGGACAAGTATGCTCCTAATCTGGGGGACATCTATGCTGCCTATTCTGGGTGACATCTATGCTGCCTAATCTGGGGGACAACTATGCTCCTAATCTGGGGGACATCTATGCTGCCTAATCTGGGGACAAGTATGCTCCTAATCTGGGGGACATCTATGCTGCCTACTCTGGGGGACAAGTATGCTCCTAATCTGGGGGACATCTATGCTGCCTAATCTGGGGGACAACTATGCTCCTAATCTGGGGGACATCTATGCTGCCTAATCTGGGGGACAAGTATGCTCCTAATCTGGGGGACATCTATGCTGCCTACTCTGGGGGACATCTATGCTGCCTACTCTGGGGGACAACTATGCTCCTAATCTGGGGGACAACTATGCTCCTAATCTGGGAACATCTATACTGCCTACTCTGGGGGACAAGTATGCTCCTAATCTGGGGGACATCTATGCTGCCTATTCTGGGTGACATCTATGCTGCCTAATCTGGGGGACAACTATGCTCCTAATCTGGGGGACATCTATGCTGCCTAATCTGGGGACAAGTATGCTCCTAATCTGGGGGACATCTATGCTGCCTACTCTGGGGGACAAGTATGCTCCTAATCTGGGGGACATCTATGCTGCCTAATCTGGGGGACAACTATGCTCCTAATCTGGGGGACATCTATGCTGCCTAATCTGGGGGACAAGTATGCTCCTAATCTGGGGGACATCTATGCTGCCTACTCTGGGGGACATCTATGCTGCCTACTCTGGGGGACAACTATGCTCCTAATCTGGGGGACAAGTATGCTCCTAATCTGGGGGACATCTATGCTGCCTAATCTGGGTGACATCTGCTGCCTAATCTGGGGGACAACTATGCTCCTAATCTGGGTGACATCTATGCTGCCTAATCTGGGGGACAACTATGCTCCTAATATGGGGAAAACTGAAGCTTCTGGCCTTGGGCCTATAATTTTTTTAAGTTTAGCAGTAGCTAAATACATGCTTAATGCAAATGTCAACATTGATCTTTAAATGTAAGGGGTTATTAAACCCTCTTGGGTACTGCGAATGACTGTTCCAGACTCATTCTGTGTCTTTCACAAACTACTTGCCTCCCTGGTGCCTCAGGCCTTGGGCCTATAATTTTTTGAAGTTTAGCAGTAGCTAAATACATGCTTAATGCAAATGTAAACATTAATCTTTAAATGTAAGGGGTTATGAAAACCTCCTGGGTACTGCAAATGCATGCTCCAGACTCATTCTGTATCTTTCAGGAACTACTTGCCTCCCTGGTGCCTCTGGCCTTAAATTTTTGGATGTTTAGCAGTAGCTAAATACATACTTAATGCAAATTTCAACAATGATCGTTAAATTCTCGGCGCTCTGCCAGGGCCTTCTCCTACCCCGCCTGGGCCGATCCGAGGACCTCACTAACCAACTCACTAACTAATCCAATCGCTTATAGAGACAGGCGGTGTGTACAAAGGGCAGGGACTTAATATACGCCAGCTTATGACCCTCACTTACTGGTAATTCTTCGTTTTAAGATTAAATAATTGCAATCACAGATCCCTATCACGATTTGGTTTCAGCGTGCAACACGCACCTGTCCTTGAAAGATAGACGCTAATCCGTTCAGTGGAGCGCTAGTGCGGCCCAGGACATCTGAGGCCATAACACGCCTGTTATTGCTCGATCTCGCAATTGATCGGGCAAGGTAAGGGGTTATTAAAGCCTCTTGGGTACTGCTGAGGCCTACTCCTGACTGCTCCTGGTGCAATGTATGGGGTAATTAAACACTCTTGGGTAGTGTTATTGTTAAATTTACTGGTAATTTTATCAGTAATAAAATTGAATTTTGCAGAATGCTAACCGTTACACAACGGAACGCTTGTTGCGTGTGATTTTTTTATGAAAAAATAAATAAATAGATGGAGAGGGATTAACTCTGCTTAATCATTTTTGGCGAATAGAATCCTTTTGCCATCTGATTTTTTGGAGACAGATGCACTTACACACATGTAATAATTTTTTTAACCAAATTTCAAACATTGTGTGGTTTATTACTTTTGAGAAGAATGTCTTTGGGTGGTCCACCATCCTGCATTATAGAGTCTTCTGAACTGCTGTATATGCGCTTGTTTTTTTTTAAAAAAAGGGTATTTTGTCTGACAATTTTGATAACATTTTGCGTTTTTTTGGGGTGGATTGTGAAGCCCGGGTGACGGGTGTTTAGTGTGTACTCGTGCATCAGTCAACTCGAGTCTGTGTCCGTTAGGCAATATATGGGTTACTGATGCAGCAGAGGTGGGGCCTTGGTCTTGGAATTTCAATTATTGAAAAAATTTGAACATATTGTGTGGTTTATTATATTATAGAAGAATGTCTTTGGGTGGTCCACCGTCCTGCATTATAGAGTCTTCTGAACTGCTGTATATGCACTTGTTTTAACAAAAAGGTATTTTGTCAGACAATTTCGAAAAAAATTGCATTTTTTTGGGTGGATTGTGAAACCCAGGTGACGGGTGTGTAGTGTGTACTCGTGCATCAGTCAACTCCAGTCTGTGTCCATTAGGCAATATATGGGTTACTGATGCAGCAGAGGTGGGGCCTTGGTCTTGGAATTTCAATTATTTTAAAAAATTTAACATATTGTGTGGTTTATTATATTATAGAAGAATGTCTTTGGGTGGTCCACCGTCCTGCATTATAGAGTCTTCTGAACTGCTGTATATGCGCTTGTTTTTTTTTAAAGATATTTTGTCAGACAATTTCGATAAAATTTAGCATTTTTTTGGGGTGGATTGTGAAGCCCGGGTGATGGGTGTGTAGTGTGTACTCGTGCATCAGCCAACTCCAGGCTGTGTCTTTCAGGCAATCTATGGGTTACTGATGCAGCTGAGGTGGAGCCTGGGTCTAGGAATTTCAATAAAAAAAAAAAAATTCCACAATTGTGTGGTTCATTATTTTTGAGAGAAAGTCTTTGGGTGGTCCACCGTCCTGCCTTATAGAGTCTTCTGAAATGTTGGATATGCGCTTGTGCTTACACAAAGTTGTAAATTTAATAAAAAATTTAGACAATTTTGTTGATTTTGGGGCGGACTGTGAAGCCCTGTGTGTACTGGTGCATCAGCCAACTCCAGGCTGTGTCCTTCAGGCAATAAATGGGTTCCTGATGCCGCAGAGGTGGGGCCTGGGCCTGGAAATTTAAAATTTTTGGATTGCGGGTGCTACAAAAAAAGATGGACACACCCTAATCCGTTCAGTGGAGCGCGCCTGCGGCCCCGGACATCTGAGGGCATAACACACCTGTTATTGCTCGATCTCAGGAGAAGGGGATTCATCATCGGGAGAAGAGAGTTGCAGGTTGCCCTTGAGTCAGCAAGGTGGTAGCACGGTTGGCAGTCAGCGTGGTGTGGCAGTAGTGGAAATTCTGGAGCCAAACGTGCCCGGGGGAGACCACAGCTTACCTTTCCGGGAGTTAGCAGGTTATCAGCACCGGTCGATGAAAGATAGAGACACGCTAATCCGTTCAGTGGAGCGCGCCTGCGTCCCCGGAAATCAGAGGGCATAACACACCTGGTATTGCTCGATCTCACAATTCATCGTGCAAAGGTAGGGGGTTATTAAAGCCTCTTGGGTACTGCTGAGGCCTACTCTTGACTGCTCCTGGTGCAATGTATGGGGTAATTAAACACTCTTGGGTAGTGTTTTTTTTATTTTTTTTATTTACTGATAATTTTATCAGTAATGAAATTGAATTTTCCAGAAAGCTAATTGTTACACGACGGAACGCTTGTTGCGTGTGATTTTTTAATGAAAATAAAAAATAAAAATAAATTACGGACAGGGATTAACTCTGCTTCATCATTTTGGGCGAAAAAAGTCCTTTGGTGATCTGATCTTTTGGAGACAGATGCGCTTACACACATATTGAATTAATTTTTGTAAAAAAATTTAAAACATTGTGTGGTTTATTATTTTTGAGAAGAATGTCTTTGGGTGGTCCACCGTCCTGCATTATAGAGTTTTGTGAACTGTTGGATATGCGCTTGTTCTTACACAAAGGTATTTCTTAAAAAAATTTCAAAAATGTTGTTGTTTATTGGAGGAGATTGTGAAGCCCGGGTGTGTACTGGTGCATCAGCCAACTCCAGGCTGTGTCCTTCAGGCAATAAATGGGTTCCTGACACCGCAGAGGTGGGGCCTGGGTCTGGAAATTTCTAAGTTTTGGATAGCGGGTGCTACCAATGAGAAATCTTTGACAAAAATTTCATATATTGTGTTGTTTTTGGCAGGGGGAGGGGGGGGGGGGTTGTGAAGCCCTGGTGTGTACTCTCTCATCAGCCAACTCCAGGCTGTGTCATGCAGGCAATATATGGGTTACTGATGCCACAGGGGTGGGGCCTGGTTCTGGAAATTTCAAATTTTTGGATAGCGGGTGCTACCAATGAGAAATCTTTGACAAAAATTTCTTATTGTGTTGATTTTGGAGGGGGGATTGTGAAGCCCTGGTGTGTACTGGTGCATCAGCCAACTCCAGGCTGTGTTCTTCAGGCAATATATGGGTTACTGATGCCGCAGAGGTGGGGCCTGGGTCTGGAAATTTCAAATTTTTGGATAGCGGGTGCTACCAATGAGAAATCTTTGTTCTTTGTCAAAAATTTCATATATTGTGTTGTTTGTTTTTTGGGGGGGGGGGGGGGGGGGATTGTGAAGCCCTGGTGTGTAGTGTACTAGTGCAGCAGCCAACTCCACACTGTGCCATTTAGCCACTAAATGGTCTCCTCTTGCTGCCAACATGTCCACGCTATGTCATTCAGTCACTATATGGTCTACTGACACTGATGCCACCACCAGGCTCTGTCATTGTGCTGCTGTGCGGCAGTGATTCTAAGAGCGATGCCGGTAATCTGCATGCTATTCTGAATAACAGTATTATTTCACTACCCCAGCACACTCCATATGCGTTTTAGGACACAGCAAAGAGTTCTATACCCCTATAGAGGCCATATGTAGGCTAGAAATAGCCTTTTTAAACATCGATTCACCGCGAATAAATTCGGATTGAAACGAACTTTTTGGGAAAATTTGGCGAATTGGCCGAATCGAGTTTTTGAAAAGTTCGCTCATCTCTATTTGTAACCCAATTTCTTCTGAGTATATAAATACCCCATATGTGGATGTAAAGTGCTCTGTGGGCGAACTACAATGCTCAGAAGAGAAGGGGCACCATTGGGCTTTTTGAGAGAGAATTAGGCTGGAATTGAAGGCTGTGTGTGTTTACAAAGCCCCCATGGTGCCAGAACAGTGGACTCCCTCCACATTTGACCCCCATTTTGGAAACTACACCCCTCACGGAATGTAACAAGGGGTACAGTGAGCATTCATGTCCCACAGGTGTCTGACAGATTTTTCGAACAGTCGTCCATAAAAATGAAAAATATAATTTTTCATTTTCTCAGCCCACTGTTCCAAAGATCTGTCAAATGCCAGTGGGGTGTAACTGTTCACTGCACCCCTTATTAAATTCTTATAAAATTCTGCCATGTGTGTTTTTTTTTTTTCTTTTACTGTTCTGCCATCATGGGGGCTTCATAAATGCAACATGCCCCCAAAAAACATTTCAGCAAAATTCGCTCTCCAAAAGCCCAATGTCGCTCCTTCCCTTCTGAGCCCTCTAGTGCACCCGCAGATCACTTTACATCCACATATGAGGTATTTCCTTACTCAAAAGAAATGGGGTTACAAATTTTGGGGGGCATTTTCTCCCATTACCCTTTGTAAAAATGGTAAATTTGGGGAAAAAACTCCACTGAATTTTTTTTTTCATTTACACATCCGAATTTAACGAAAAGTCATCAATCACCTGTGGGGTGTTAAGGCTAACTGGACCCCTTGTTACGTGCCTTGAGGGGTGTAGTTTCCAAAATAGTATGCCATGTGTTTTTTTTTTTTTTTGCTGTTCTGGCACCATAGGGGCTTCCTAAATGCGACATGACCCACAAAAACCATTTCAGGTAAATTTGCTTTCCAAAAGCCAAATGTGACTCCCTCTCTTCTGAGCATTGTAGTTCGCCCGCAGAGCATTTTACGCCCTAACATGGGGTATTTCCATATTCAGAAGAGATGGGGTTACAAATTTTGGGGGGCATTTTCTCCCATTACCCTTTGTAAAAATGGTAAATTTGGGAACAAAAACTGCACTTGTGGTCAGGGCTCCAAACGTGGACAGGCTGCCTGACTAATAATCAACAATACATAACAATGCTAATGACGATAATAGTAATAAAATAATAGAAATTACAATAATATTGATAATGGACTTGGTAATAATGATCCTAGTGATAACGATCACAACCAATATAATAATAGTACTGACAACTATATAACTACCAATGACTATCAACTATAACAACAATAAAGAACAATAATAGTAACATACCTATAGCAGTCAGAAGTGTACTAAAAACCGCGACCGTGGGCTTGGCCTATAGAGGGCCTACCCAGATAGAATGGGAGGGTTGGCTGGGTGTCACCGAACGCCCGACACGCCATAACCTGTATGTGTGGGGCGTGGGGTATATACCCCATGCCCCTCCCACAAATACAGCCTTAACAGGCTTACACATGTGGTCAGGGCTCCAAACGTGGACAGGCTGCCTGACTAATAATCAACAATACATAATAATACTAATGACGATAATAGTAATAAAATAATAGAAATTACAATAATATTGATAATGAACGCTTGACAACCAGATTGAACACGTGTGCCATGCAATGGGCATGGCTCAGCCTTTCCTCTAACAGCCCAGACAAGATGTTCATCCCCTTGTCAGTCACCATGGTTCCCATTTCCAGTTTTCGTGGAGTAAGCCATGCTCCTATTTCTTTATAAATGACTTTTAGCAGTTCCTCCCGTGTGACTCCGTTCACCAAGGCAAACCATGTGTTGTTCCCTGCACACATGGTTTGCTGAAGGGGCACTGAGATTTGTCTGGGCAGTGGAGGCTGAGGACATGGTGAAGGATGAGGAGGCAGAATTGCACACTGTCATAGGACCAATGGCCTGAGCGCGTGGAGGAGGAATTGGCTTGACCTGTCCAAGTTGGTGTTGGCCCATCTTCTCTTCCACAAAATTGTGCAGGGCTGGTACTGCCTTCTTCTCAAAGAAAAAACAGTTTGGCACTCTCCACCTCGGCTCGGCACAAGCCATCAGTTCTCTGAAAGGTCCACCACTTGAAAAGGGAGGGACTGCAGCACCAGCAACTTGGACAGGAGCACATTCAGCTTCTACGCCGTTGGACGAGTGGGCGCATACTGTTGTCTCTTGGACATGGCTTCGCCGATGGATTGTTGGCGGAATGGC
Organism: Hyla sarda; assembly: GCF_029499605.1. Lineage (NCBI taxonomy): Eukaryota > Metazoa > Chordata > Amphibia > Anura > Hylidae > Hyla > Hyla sarda. The sequence continues at coordinate 502,535,230 of NC_079190.1, forward strand.
TGACTAAAAGTAGGAGGAGCAGGAGCATCTGGAGCCTCAGAGGGAGGGTATGACACACAGCTTCCTCCGGCTGAGGTGGTGAAGCCTTGGCTGGCTGAAAGAGGGAGTGGCGTGCCACTGGGTGATCCAGCAGGCTGGACCACTATATCGGAGCCATGGTGCTATCAGGCCGTTTTATGGTTGCGCAGCATATGTTGACGCAGGGCCGTGGTGCCAACATTGGGACCCTGGCCACTCTTCACCTTCTGCCGACACATCTTGCATGTGACTATGTTAACCTCCTCTGGATGCTAGAGGAAAAACTGCCACACCGCCGAGTAGCTGTTGGAGGACAGAGTCAAGCCACTCGCACAATTTTTCATTGAGAGAACCGATCCAAGCCACAATAGGTTGCATTGGTGGCGGGAATCAGTTCTTATGTACCTTAGGCAATGTGTGGAAAATAGGAACCACAGGTTTTTTTACATAGATGTACTCCATTTCTTGCTTAGAAATAATAGACAGACGTACACCCTCCAGAAGTAAGTTCTCAAGTTTTGTCTGAAAACCACTTGTGGGGTCTGTACTTAAACGCAGATATGTATTTTGGTCTGATAACATATCCTCACTCAGTTTCAGATATAAGCCTGTATTCATACAAACAACTGAGCCTCCCTTGTCGGCGGCTCGAATTGTTAAATCACTATTATTTTGCAGGTAATCTAAAGCTTCTCTTTCTTTTCTACTGAAATTATCCCTTCTATTTTTAGTTTTTTGTTTAAGAGCAATCAGGTCCTTCATGATAAGATCTTGAAATCGATCCAAAATGAGGGGCCTGCTGTTAACGGGGTAGAATTCTGGATTAGATGTTTTAAATGTACCAGATTTATTAGTACTAGTATCGTTTTCCCTTCCCTGTATTTCTAAAACATTTAAATCACGAAAGGCTATCTGTTCATTATAAGTAGTGAGTAACATCTCCCCTTTGTCCGTCTTCACATTCACACTAGACGTATTTCCTTCTTCCATAAATTGTGAATCCACCGATTCTACAGAAAGAAAAATGTTTTTTAACTGTCAATAGTCGTAAAAAATTTATTAACGTCTAGTATAGTTTTGAATATGTCAAAATGGTTAGTTGGTGAAAATCCTAGTCCTTTAGATAAAACTTGTTCTTCTGATTTTGTGATATTGTAGGATGAAAGATTAATCATCAGTTATTTCTTCTTGAATCGGTTGCGTTCTGATGTTCTTCGATTTGTGTTTCCTTCCTGCCTGCCTTTGTCGTTTTTTGAAAGTTTCTAAGATTTTGTTTTAGTGGCTGTGTTCACACTTGTTGTGTCTGAATCCGCACTGATCTCGGAGTGCTCAGAATAATCTGATGTGGTTTCACTCGAATCCAAATCAGTTGAGCTGAATGTTACATGCTGGGGTTTTTGTTTCTTGTGGTACTTTCCACGTTAAGTTTTTAGGATTGACTTTGGGCTCTTGAAAATGTTTTCCCACTTTCCCCAGTCGTATTGCGTATTTGTTTTGAAGTCATGAGTGTCTCTTTAAAATTTTGTTTTTTTAGTTTGTTTGATTATATCCTCCAGTTTAGTTATTTTGTTCCGGAGGTTTATATCAAATTCACGAAACTCCTCTGTAGTAATGTATGGTTTTAGTTTCTCCTGAGTTTCTTTAATCTCCCCGGTGATGTCTTGTAACAGTGCCTCCTCATAGGCCACTATAAGCTCTATTAGTTTCAAGGAGCGATCTGTAAGGATTTTATCCCATTTTTGTTTGAACTCCTCATTAAAGATACATGTGGGAATCTTTTTCAGCCTTAGTCCTCTTGGAACAAGTTCTTTTTCAACATAGGTTTTTAATGTGGTAACATCCCACCATAGTCTAGCCTCTTTCATTTATAATTTCTCCAAGTTGGGCATTAACTGGTTAATATTATAATCCAGAGCCATACTTTCACCGTAAAACAGGCTTTTAGCCGCATGTATACATTCTGTACAATCATCAACGTTTTTAAGAGCCTGTGTTGATATAGTGGCATTGTCTGTTCCTCCCTCTGCCATGATAAATAATATGTAGTTCAGTCCAAGGAGCACGATGTATGGAGGAACATACAAAATTTGTACACAAAGAGAGACGGGTTATCAGCTCACCTGGACTCAAGGCGCATGGCAATCCTCAATACGAACACCATACAAGTGGAACAGCAGCCAGCGCCTGTTAAAACTTAACATTTATTGGAAACACTTAAAAATCCATATGGATGGCAGTGCAGGAACACAGAGAATTAGAATCCAGGCAAAACTTGGAGAATTACCTCTTAGCCGACATGTTTCAGGCTCAATGGCCTTTAGTCATGGCATACATGTTTGTACATTAGTCTTACTTTTTATACTGACCGGAGTACCTGTCTCTCCACCCCGTTCACTCCCACACCAGGGGAGGGAAGGGGCAAGAGAGAGGAGGAACCCCGGTGCACTATGCACCGATTCAAATCAGAATCAAATTAGGAACATCATTAAACGATATATACCTATGTTATCATGCGATCCTGATTTGGATCGAGTAACGAAAGACGGGGTACGTTTTTCGAGTCGTAGGGCGCCCACATTGTCTTCTATACTTTCACCTAGTCTGGTCAGTGATGTTAAGCCCAAGGAATCCTGGCTAACCACTAAAGGCTTTTATAAATGTTCAGAGTCCAGATGTGTTGTATGCAAATTTGCGGAGAAGTGTTTAAGTGTAGAGGGTACAGTGGATAATACCAAACATCATGTGAAAACATTCATTAACTGCAATAGTGAATATGTAGTGTATAAAATCACCTGTACCGAATGCCATGTGAATTACATAGGAAGTACTAAGAGAAAATGAAAGAAACGTATACAGGAACATATTAGACATGCTGCTGGTCCTTTGACCAACAGCATGTCTAACGTTCCAAAAAATTTTTTTGTCAAACATCAGGGAAATGTGTCCTCCCTGAAATTTTCAGGGATTGAAAAAATAATACCATCTAAAAAGGGGTGGTGATCTTGTGCAAAGTCTCCGGAATAAAGAGACCATGTGGATATATCTCTTGAATAGTATACAGCCGTTTGGCCTTAATAATAGAACAGATCTAATATGACATTATTGAAGGAGTTTTTGTCTTTTTCTTTTGTTTTTATTTCATATGTTTTGTTGATTTTAGTCACACTGAATGTTGTAATTGAATCTGTGCATAGTGCATCGGGGTTCCTCCTCTCTCTTGCCCCTTCCCTCCCCTGGTGTGGGAGTGAACGGGGTGGAGAGACAGGTACTCCGGTCAGTATAAAAAGTAAGACTAATGTACAAACATGTATGCCATGACTAAAGGCCATTGAGCCTGAAACATGTCGGCTAAGAGGTAATTCTCCAAGTTTTGCCTGGATTCTAATTCTCTGTGTTCCTGCACTGCCATCCATATGGATTTTTTATTGTTTCCAATAAATGTAATGTTTTAACAGGCGCTGGCTGCTGTTCCACTTGTATGGTGTTCGTATTGAGGATTGCCGTGCGCCTTGAGTCCAGGTGAGCTGATAACACGTCTCTTTGTGTACAGATTTCTATATTACTTCTATTTAAAAATCTTAACCTTTCCAGTACTTATCAGCTGCTGTATGCTCCACAGGAAGTTCTTTTATTTTTTTTATTTCTTTTGTCTGACTACAGTGCTCTCTGCTGACACCTCTGTCCATGTCAGGAACTGTCCAGAGAAGGAGCAAATCCCCATAGCAAACACCTATCCTGCTCTGGACAGTTCCTGAGACAGACAAAGGTGTCATCAAAGAGCACTGTGATCAGACAGAAAATAAATTTAAAAAGAACTTCCTGGGGAGCAGCTGATACCGTATATACTCGAGTATAAGCCGATTTTTTCAGCACAAGTTTTCGTGCTGAAAACGCCCCCCTCGGCTTATACTCGAGTGAACTCTCCGCCTGTCAATCCCTTCTCAGAGGTCTTCAACCTGCAGACCTCCAGATATTGCAAAACTACAACTCCCAGCATCGGTTGTCCGGGCATGCTGGGAGTTGTAGTTTTGAAACATCGGGAGGTCCGCAGGTTGAAGACCACTGCGGCCTTCGTCATCATCCAGACACCCCTTTTAGTTTTCTACTCACCTCCCCTCGGTGGAAAGGAAGGGTGAGCTGGTCCGGGCTATCTATGCTGCAGGGACCGTTCGGTGAGGAGGGTTAGTCGTTCAGGGCTGTCCATCTTCACTGGGAGGCCCTCTTCTCCGCTCCGGGCCGGCCCCGGACTAGTGACAATGCCTTGACGATGACGCACAGGGACGTCTGTGCGCAGCAGACCATGACGTCCCTACGCATGAATGTCCCTGTGAATGAATGTCATCAAGGCATTGTCACTAGTCCGGGGCCGGCCCGGAGCGGAGAAGAGGGACTCCCGGTGAAGATGGACAGTCCGCAACATCTGGAGGTCCGCAGGTTGAAGACCACTGATGAAGGGATTGACAGGTGGTGATGATGAGGGGGGGGGGTGATGACAGGGGTCTGTATGATGATAGGGAGGGATGATGTATTTCCCACCCTAGGCTTATAGTCGAGTCAATAACTTTTCCTGGGTTTTTGGGGTGAAATTAGGGGCCTTGGCTAATATTCGGGTCGGCTTATACTAGAGTATATATGGTAAGTACTGGAAGGTTTAAGATTTTTAAATAGAAGTAATTTACAAATCTGTTTAACTTTCTGGCACCAATTGATTTAAAAAAATAGTTTTTCACCGGAGTACCCCTTTAATAGCAGACATCAGAGTGATCGCTTCTTGTATTCTCAGGCTGTTCTCCTCATGTTCGTGTGTATTTCCTCCAACACAATAATGGGTCAGTTTGGAGATTAGATTGTGAGCCCCATTGGGGACAAGGACCAAATGGAGTGATGACAATCTCTGCTTAGTGCTGTGGAATAAGTTGAAGCTGTATGAAAAAAACTAATTATTATTATTGTAGAGATCTATAGTGAGAGGACAGTGCCGCCCCAGTCTGTTATATAGAGAGAGGATACTTTAGGTCTCTGCCTGTGAGTACTACATGTCACCATTATATCTATTAAAGGGGTACTCCTGTGGAAAACTAGTTTTTTAAATCAACTGGTGCCAGAAAGTTAAACAGATTTGGAAATTACTTCTATTTAAAAATCTTAATCCTTCCAGTACTTATCAGCTGCTGTATGCTCCAGAGGAAGTTGTGTAGTATATTCCAGTCTGACCATAGTGCTCTCTGCTGACCCCTCTGTCCATGTCAGGAACAGTCTAGAGTAGGAGCAAATCCCCATAGCAAACCTATCCTGCTCTGGACAGTTCCTAAAATGGACAGAGGTGTCAGCAGAGAGCACTGTGGTCAGACATACAGCAGCTGATAAGTACTAGAAGGATTAAGATTTTTTTATTGAAGTAAATTACACATCTGTTTAGCTTTCTGGCAGCAGTTAATTTAAAAAAAAGTACCTCTTTAACTGCTGAGGTAAAGATGTGACACAATCCTGGGTCATTTAAGCCCCAACTCTGAAATAGCTGGAAGTCCCACCCACCTGTAGACAGGCTCCACCCTTTCTGGGAATATTGCAAACTTTGGTTGATATTGTTGTTATTTTTCGATAAAACCCATGTCCAGAAAAGTCATGTCCCACAGGATGTCTCTTCTGTTCTGTATAAAGAATAATGTCTGAATTCTACAGATACAAAAAGAATAGAAGAAACAAAGAGAAGTCTTCATACTTTATTCTCACATAGAAGAACTTTGGGATACAGTCCATTTAGTCCAAACCCAGTTGGATGTGGAAATAGCAGTAATGGTTTTCAGTATTGTAGCCGGGCATTTCTAGTGTCCCTATAATGGTGATCTCCCCCCTGATCTTCAGATTTTACACATTCTAAACATGAAAATAACTTCTCCTCTGTCTGAGTTCTTAGATGATCCACAGATTTGATATTTGGTTAACACATTAGCCACATACTATATATGACAATGGCTTCTCTCCTGTGTGACTTCTCAGATGTCCCTCAAGATTTTTTTTATTAGTAAAACACTTTATACATTCAGGACATGAAAATGGTTTCTCTCCTATGTGAATCATCTGATGTTTAAAAACGTGATTTCAGCCTAAAACATTTCCACATTCCAAGCATGAACATGGCTTCTCTCCTGTGTGAGTTCTCTGGTGTCCCACAAGAGTTGCTTCTTAGGTAAATGATTTTCCACATTGTGAACATGAAAATGGCTTCTCTCCTATGTGAGTTCTCTGATGAATAACAAGATGTGATTTTGTAGTAAAACAGTTACTACATTCCAACCACAAAAAATGGCTTCTCTCCTGTGTGATTCTTCATATGATGCACAAGACTTGCTTTCCATATAAAACTCTTCATACATTCTGGACATGAAAATGATTTCTCTCCTGTGTGAGTTCTCATATGTTCCACAAGACTTGATTCATGACTATAACACTTCCCACATTCCGGACATGAAAATGGCTTCTCTCCTATGTGAGTTCTCTGATGAATAACAAGATGTGATTTCGTAGTAAAACAGTTACTACATTCCAAGCACAAAAAATGGCTTCTCTCCTGTGTGATTCTTCATATGATGCACAAGACTTGCTTTCCATGTAAAACTCTTCATACATTCTGGACATGAAAATGGCTTCTCTCCTGTGTGAGTTCTCATATGTATTTCAAGACTTGATTTTTGACTAAAACTCTTTACACATTCTGGACATGAAAATGGCTTCTCCCCTGTGTGAGTTCTCAGATGTTCCACAAGACTTGATTTTTGACTAAAACACTTCACACATTCTGGACACGAAAATGGTTTCTCTCCTGTGTGAGTTCTCATATGTTCCACAAGACTTGATTGATTCCTAAAACACTTGACACATTCTGGACATGAAAATGGCTTCTCTCCTGTGTGAGTTCTCATATGTATCACAAGATGTGATTTACGACTATAACACTTTACACATTCTGGACAGGAAAATGGCTTCTCTCCTGTGTGAGTTCTCATATGTTTTTCAAGACTTGGTTTTTGACTAAAACTCTTCACACATTCTGGACATGAAAATGGCTTCTCTCCTGTGTGAGTTCTCATATGTTTTTCAAGACTTGATTTTTGACTAAAACACTTCACACATTCTGGACATGAAAATGGCTTCTCTCCCGTGTGAGTTCTCATATGTTTTTCAAGACTTGATTTTTGACTAAAACTCTTTACACATTCTGGACATGAAAATGTCTTCTCTCCTGTGTGAGTTTTTATATGTTCCACAAGATATGATTTATTCCTAAAACTCTTCACACATTCTGGACATGGAAATGGCTTCTCTCCTGTGTGAGATCAATGTTAAAATCAATACAAAGAGTAAAACACAAGCAAGCTGTGTGAAGATATTCAGCTCACTTCCGTGTCCTGCAGTGCACGGACTGGTGCGGACCGCTCCACTATGCTAATATATAGAACAAAGCCAATGTCCAGTGCTGCTCCCAAAAAATGTTACTTCTTTATTTTATAGCATAAACACCACAGGTACACAAAGACCAGGTAGACACAGGTGACGCGTTTCGGCCCGTCAACGGGCCTTAGTCATGACTAAGGCCCATTTGACGGGCTGAAACGCGTCAATTGTGTCTACCTGGTCTTTGTGTACCTGTGGTGTTTATGCTATAAAATAAAGAAGTACATTTTTTACGGGAGCAGTGCTGGGGTTTGTTCTATACAATGAGTAAAACACAATACAGTCAACACATGTAGATAACAGGATCACTTATTTCTAGGTACTTACAGAATATAAAGAAAACAAACTTTTCTTATGTTTATACAGCCCCCTACCTCCCTTTTCTGGTTTCTTTCTTATACAAGGGGGAGTGAATCTCAGGCTCCGGGGGAGTGAATCTTATCTTATATTCAGCCCATTTCCCACACATATACATGTATTTACCAGAAGTGTAGTCTGATACAATTTTATGTCCTGGTAAAAACTCATCTACATGAAGGAAATGGTCAATACTTGTCACTAGATGACTATGTTTGGGTCATTAAAGTGCATACCACCATATCATTATAGTACATGATGGGGTAGAAAGGGTTTAATACCCCTCACTGTTTCTTATAGTCAGTTATTAACACATATCTTCCTATATTTTTAAACCCTTTCTATCTCACAGACTCAAAGACAATTAGAACGGCCCTGCTCATTGAATGGGATCAGATTGGATTGACAGGACCGATCCCTCATACACCAATACTGATGTGTGGGATAAGGTTATTGTCACTGAGATACCTCAGGATAGAACCTCTTAGAAAACCTTCAAAGATTTTACCCAGAAGAGAGGTTACACCTAAAGGCCTATAGTGTCCAGACTTATATGTTTGATCCCCTCTTGAATACTAACATCATATTAGATACTTACAAGTCACATGGAACAGATTCTATATAAGAACAAGAAGATCCAGCAGAGATATAGGATGAAATCCAAGATTCTTTATTCCATTACATTAAAATGACAGAACACAGGTCAGGGAGATAAAGTGACGTGTTTCAGGTGTTCATATCGCCCTTAGTCATACTAAAAACAATCTGTCCGCAGCCGTGTGTATATAAATATCACATGATCTCCTACCAATAGGATTGGAAAGCATGTTTAACCTTCACATACATGATCATAAGAGAGGAAAGTATTATAACATTATAATTGTATAAGTAAACATTTTGGTCTTTATTTTTTAGTCATACTAAAAAGTATCTAGTCCCGGCCATCTATGACTAAAGATCACATGATCTTCTTCCCGTAGTAAATGAGGAAAATATTAACCCTTTACATACAAGATCACAAGAGAAGAATGACACAAAGAATACAGGGAATTGCAATACTCTCTAGACAGAAAAGCATACCAAAACATGTAAGGTACTACAGCACCCAGAAAGCTGAGCAAAAATAGCCAAGATAACAATAAAAAAAGACCAAAATGTTTACTTATACAATTATAATGTTATAATACTTTCCTCTATCATGATCATGTATGTGAAGGGTAAACATGCTTTCCAATCCTATTGGTAGGAGATCATGTGATCTTTATATACACATGGCTGCGGACAGATAAGTTTTTAGTATGACTAAGGGCGATCTGAAACGCGTCACTTTCTCTCCCTGACCTAAGTTCTGCCCTGCGCCCACTACCTGTCTATGATGAGCGCTATCTATACAATATACATCTCCACCACTAAAAAGCAGGAAGAAATATCTTAAGGAACCTCAGTCTGCAATTTATAATGACAGAATAAAACATAAGATGTATGAAAGGCTCTTACCATTCTCTGATATGGGGTTTTCTAGTCCACTCATTGTTCCTCCAGAACTTTCCTGTAAAGATTCCATATTATAGACCTGAGGAAAAAACATAAAGGAACCTTAGTTTATCTTCTATCCAGGTGAGTGTTACATCCCCCCTAGAAGGTATGAACCAATCTGCACAAGGATCTCCTCAAGTGGTGATCACATAGGATCAACAATCATCCCAGTCTCTTTCCTACAATTATTGTGGGGTTCAGTGATGGCCGCAGACAGGGCCAGACTGGGACTAAAAAGCCGCCCTGGACACAACCCTACCAGCCCACATACAATATACACACGGCATAAACAACAAATATGAAACAATTACAATATCTTATAATTCCTTCTACTTCCAGTCACCTCAGAGATGTTCTAGTCACCATACATGGACCCTCCACACACTCAGTTCTCTATCTCCAGTCAGTGTCTCCAGTGTCCCAAGTATATTCTCCTGGTAAGTTCCCCCCATATGAGCCATACTGGGGTCTTTTATACCCTTTTCACCATCAGATTGGCCTCCCCTCCCCCACCTACAATATGTAAAGTAATAATGATGGGGCCAGAACCTGTCCAACCAGTTTTAGCATTCTATGGCCTCCTGGGATCAGCCTTCATTTACACATTGTATTGCAGGGCGGAAACATATTGGTAACACTCCTATTTACATCTAAAGAGATACCGGGGATACTCCGAGACCTTTTCATATGATAATCAGAGAAAACAATCAGCATTTTCTCTCCTGTGAGGAAAATGGCCCCATAGGTCCCACCCAACTTAAAGTGGTACTCCCGTGGTAAACTTTTTTTTTTTTTTTTAAACCAACTGGTGCCAAAAAGTTAAACAGAATTGTAATTTACTTCTTTAAAAAAAATCTTAATCCTTCCAGTACTTTTTAGGGGCTATATACTACAGAGGAAATGCTTTACTTTTTACATTTCTCTGATGTCATGACCACAGTGCTTTCTGCTGACCTCTGCTGTCCATTTTAGGAACTGTCCAGAGCAACATATGTTTGCTATGGGGATTTTCTCCTGCCCTGGACAGTTCCTCAAATGCAGCAGAGAGGGGCAGATAGCTGTCAGCTGCCTCATAAAGATCTCCAAGCTGCCTGAACTTTCTGAAGCATCTTATCTCCTCATTTTTCAGCTCAAGTGAGTTTTTTTTTGCTCCACAAATCTTCTGCTGCTCAAAATTGTGTGACAGAGTGAAATTTAGGGTTTAATAGCTGTATTTTTAGTTTTTTTGTGGTGCTGCACTGTTGGGTCCTGCTGCTGTTCAAAAATACGTGATTGTTCAGTGGACTGTAGTGCATGTGTACCATTTTGTACCTGTTAATCTGTCAAGGGGCTACATACTGTGCAAGTCCAAACAATAGTATTCACCGGCTGTGTTTTTTTTTAAATACTAAGTTTTTTCTGTGTATAGTTACGCATATTATTGCCCTCATCAGTGCATACCGCATAGGTACATCCAAGTATTGTACCATTTAATACCTGTAAATCTGTCAAGGTGCTCCATATCGTCAAAGTCCAAACAATAGTATTCACCGGCTGGTGTTTTACAAAAATACAGAGTTTTTTCTGCGTATAGTTACGCATATTACTGTCCTCATCAGTAAGGCGGCCAAGTAGTGATGCGGAGAGTGACGTGGGAGGCAGTGTTGCAAGTGTTCAGGGTCCTGAAGCAGACACTGTTGGGGAACCTGAGGAGGACATCAGTGATGTGCACACACCAGTGGATGATGATGATGAAGACGATCGCAATTGGGAGCTGGGTGCAGAAGGGGCTTCATCATCAGGAGAAGAGAGTTGCAGGTTGCCCTTGAGGCAGCAAGGCGGTAGCACGGTTGGCAGTCAGCGTGGTGGCAGTAGTAGAAATTCAGGAGCCAAAGGTGCCCGGGGGAGACCACCTGCTTCGCGGCAGCCTACCTTTCCGGGAGGTAGTGGAACAGGGGTTCCTGGAGACGGCGGCAGTAGCAGTCAATTAGTGGGGACTGCGGGTGGGAAAATCAGCTACTCAGCAGTGTGGAAGTTTTTCATAAGGCATCCGGAGGAGGTTCACGTAACCACATGCAAGATCTGTGAGCAAAAGGTGAAGTGTGGCCAGGGTCCCAATGTCGGCACCACGGCCCTGCGTCAACACATGCTTCGCCACCATAAAGCGGCCTGGGATAACCGTGGCTCCGATGTAGTGGTCCAGCATGCTGCATCACCCAGTGGCCATCCGCTCCCTCCTTCATCCAGCCAAGGCTCCACCACCTCAGCCGAAGGGAGCTGTGTGTCAAACCCTCCTTCTGTCGCTCCTGCTTCTCCCGCTTTTAGTCAGCCATTCCGCCAACAATCCATCGGCGAAGCCATGTTCAAGAGACAACAGTATGTGCCCACTCATCCAACGGCGCAGAAGTTGAATGTGCTAGTTGCTGGTGTTGCAGTCCCTCCCTTTTCAAGTGGTGGACTCTGCACCTTTCAGAGAATTGATGGCTTGTGCCGAGCCGAGGTGGAGAGTCCCAAGCCATCATTTCTTTGCGAAGAAGGCAGTATCAGCCCTGCATAAGTTTGTACAAGAGAAGGTGGGCCAGTCCTTGAGCCTGTAGGTGTGTTAAAAAGTGCACGGCAGCGCCGACGTGTGGAGCTGTAACTACGGGTAGGGACATTACTTGTCTTTTACGGCCCGTTGGGTAAATGTGGTTCCTACACAGCCACAACAGCAACTTGGACAGGTCCCACCGCTTCCTCCTCCACGCTCATGCTCCCAGGCAGTTGGTCCTGTTACAGTGTGCAACGCCGCCTCCTCATCCTCCACCGTGTCCTCGGCCTCCACTGCACGTCCAAATCTCGGTGGCCCTTCATCGCACTATGTGTGTAGGGCACGGCGGTGTCAAGCTGTTCTTCACATGGTTTGCCTTGGCGAACGCAGTCACACAGGAATTGCTAAAGTTCATTTGTAAAGAAATCAGAGTATGACTTACTCCACGAAATCAGGAAATGGGAACCATGGTGACCGACAACGGGAAGAACATCGTGTCCGCACTGCGACAAGGAAGTGTGAAACATGCGCCCTGCATGGCACATGTGTTGAATCTGGTTATCAAGCACTTCCTCAAGTCTTCACCCCATTTGCAAAACATTCTGAAAATGGCAAGGAAACTGTGCATGCACTTCAGCCACTCGTACACCGCCAAGCACACCTTCCTTGAGCTGCAGCATCAGAACGGTATCCCACAACATAGTCTTATTTGTGACGTTGTCACATGTTCGAATTCCACCCTCCATATGTTGGACAGACTATACGAACAAAGAAAAGCCATCTCCGATTTCTTGATGATCCAAGCAGATAGGAGTACTCCCCTGCGTAACTACAATGTGAACCAGTGGCAGCTCATACGTGACACCTGCCATTTGCTGAGGGCCTTTGAAGAAGCCACATTATTTGTGAGTCACCTGGATTACGCCATGAACGACGTAATTCTACTCCTACATTTCCTACAACAAATGATTGAAACCATGGCTGGTCACAGCAATGGAGACATTGCGCCTACATCTCAAGGCTACATGAGCCCTGTGGGGGCTGAACTGGAGGAGGAGGATGATGAGGGGCAGAGCGGAGCACAGTTTACGGTGGAAGAGATGGCCGTTGTTTCTAGTCTTCGGACAGGAGAGGAGGAGCAGGAGCAGCCAGAGGAGCTGGAGGGTTATGAGTAGTGTTGAGCGGCATAGGCCATATTCGAATTCGCGAATATTCGCGAATATATGGACGAATATTCGTCATATATTCGCGAATATTCGCATATTCGTTATATTCTCGTTTAATTTTCGCACATGCGAAAATTCGCATATACGAAAATTAACATATGTGAATATTGGCATATACAAAATTCGCATATACGAAAATTCGCATATGCGAATATTCGCATAAGCGAATATTGAAAAAAGAAAAAAGAAAAAAAACGAATATTCGTAATTACGAATATATAGCGCTATATTCGCGAAATTTGAATTGCGAATATTCGCGAGCAACACTAGTTATGAGGAAGTTGAGACAGAGGACCCAGACACACCGTGGCAGTATGCAGTGGAGATGGAGGCAGGTAGTCCCTCCGAGTCACTGGCGCAAATGGCACAATGCATGCTCAGTTGCTTGCGTAGTGACCCCCGAATTGTCAAAATTCGTCAGCGGGATGACTTCTGGATCTCCACCTTATTAGACCCTCCCTATCGTCCCAAAATGGGGGCCTTTTTTACACCCACTGAGAGGGAGAACAAACTGACCTACTACAGAGAGATTCTACCTAGTCAGTTGGCTGATGCCTATCGGCCACATGGTCCATCCGCTCGCAGGTCTGACTCGGGGGGCCCTCTGCGCTCACCTTCCACTGCCATGGCTGCTGGGGAGGGAAGGGGTGGCAGGAACAGTACCAGCTCAATCAGCAGCAGCCTGAGTCTACAGTCGCTGATGAGTAGCTTTCTTCACACGCATAGTGAAGCAACTCATCATCAGCAGGTAGACATGGAGCAGGACCTGAACCAGCAGGTGGTGGCTTACCTTGACATGACCATGCCAACAACCATTGAAGATCCGCTGGACTTCTGGGCAGCCAAACTTGATTTATGGCCACAACTAGCAGAGTTGTCCCTGGAAAAGCTGTCCTGCCCGGCCAGTAGTGTGCCATCAGAGCGGGTGTTTAGTGTGGCCGGAGCCATAGTCACCCCAAGGCGAACTCGTCTGTCCACTAAAAATGTGGAGAGACTGATGTTTGTCAAGATGAATCATGGATGGATCAGCCAGGATTTCCAGCCACCAATGCCAGATGCCTCAGAGTAGATTGACCATGCTGCTAAACCAACATTTCCCAATTATGGTTGGTTATGAAACCCTCTTTGGTACTGCGATTGCCTGCTCCTGGCTCATCCTGTGTCTTTCAGGAACTACTTGCCTCACTGATGCTTCTGGCCTTGGGCCTTTCATTTTTGGATGTTTAGCAGTAGCTAAATATATGCTTAATACAAATGTCAACATTGATCTTTAAATGTAAGGGGTTATGAAACCCTCTTGGGTACTGCGAATGCCGTACTCATTCTGTGTCTTTCGGGAACTACTTGCCTCCCCGATGCCTCAGGCCTTAGGCCTTCCATTTTTGGATGTTTAACAGTAGTTAAATACATGCTTAATGCAAACTTCAACATTGATCTTTAAATGTAAGGGGTTGGTTATGAAACCCTCTTGGGTACTGCTCCTGACTGCTCCTGACTCATTCTGTGTCTTTCAGTAAATAATTGCCTCCCTGATGCCTCAGGCCTTGGGCCTTCAATTTTTGGAAGTTTAGCAGTAGCTAATACATGCTTAATGCAAATTTAAACTATGATCTTTAAATTCTCGGCACTCTGCTAGGGCCTTCTCCTACCCCACCGGGGCCGATCCGAGGACCTCACTAAACCATCCAATCGGTAGTAGAGACATGCGGGGTGTACAAAGGGCAGGGACTTAATGAACCCGAGCTTATGACCCGCGCTTAGTTGTGATTCTTCTTTCCTGGCAAATAATTGCAATCCCTGATCCCTATCGCGAACGGAGTTCAGCGGGTTACCCGCACCTGTCGGTGAAAGATAGACACATGCTGGTCCGTTCAGTGTAGCGCTTGTGCAGCCCCGGACATCTGAGGGCATAACACACCTGTTATTGCTCGATCTCGCGAGTGATCGTGCAATGTAAGGGGTTATTAAAGCCTCTTGGGTACTGCTGATGCCTACTCCTGACTGCTCCTGTGTCTTTCAGGAACTACTTGACTTCATGATGCTTCTGGGCTTGGGCCTATAATTTTAGGATTTTTGAAATATATACATACATGCTTAATTTAAATTTCAACATTTATGGTGCAATGTATTGGGTTATTAAACACTCTTGGGTAGTGTTTTTTTCAAATTTTCTGATAATTATCACAGTAATAAACTTGAATTTTCCACAATAACAACCATTACACCATTGAACGATTGTTGTGTGTGATTTTTTAAGTAAAATTTTCAAAAAAAATACGCAGAGGGATGAACTCTGCTTCTTTATTTAATAAAAAACATTATTTTATAGAAGAATGTCTTTTGGTGGTCCACCATCCTGCATTATAGAGTCTTCTGGACTCTTGGATATGCGCTTGTTCTTAAACAATGGTACAAAAAACAAAAATGGCCAGTCAGGGCTATGGAGACATTGCGTCTACATCATACGGCCACATGAGCCCTGTGGGTGCTTGTGAGATTAGGTCCTTTGTACTCACACGGCAGGGTCCGGGACACCAATTTTGATTTAAATTTCAAATAAAAAAATCACACATTTCAATGGTCTCCTCATGTTGCAGCGAACTCCAGGCTGAGTCATTCTGGTAATATATAGAGAGCACTCACTGTCCTAAATTTTCGTTAACATTTTTCGTCAAAAATGTTTGTCTTTTTTATTAGGGATTGTGAAGCTTTGGTGCGTACTCCTGTATCAGCCAACTCCAGTCTGTGTCATTCAGGCAATATATGGTTTACTGATGGTGCTGCTGGGCCTGGGTCTGGGAATTTCACATTTTCTCATAGGTAGCACCCGCTATCCAAAAGTCTTCTTCATAAATTTCTACAATTGTTGTGTTTTTTTGGAGGGATTGTGAAGCCCTAGTGTGTACTCATGCATCAGCCAACTCCAAGCTGTGTCATTCAAGCAATATATAGGTAGCACCTGCTGTCCTAAATATTCTTAAAATTATTTTAAAAATGGTTGTTTTTTCTTTGGGATTCTGAAGCCCTGGTGTGTACTCAATGCTGCTTCCTGCTACACTCTGTCAGCCCGTTGGTCCTGCGACAGTGTGCTACTCCGCCTCCACATCCTCCACTGTGTCTTAAGCCTCCACTGCCCGGACAAGTCTCAATGGCCCTTCAGCATACCATGTGTGCAGGTCACGGCGGTGTCACGTTGTTCTTCACATGGTTTGCCTTGGCGAGAAGTCTTGGAAACAATGGAGACGTTGCGCCTAAATCTCACGGCCACATGAGCTCTGTGGGGGCTTGTTGGATTTGGTCCTTCGTACCCCCACGCTAGGGTCCGGGACACGCAAAGGTTGTTTTCAATTTCAAATCAAAAAATGATGGCGCTGCTGGGCCTGGGTCTGGGAATTTCAAATTTTCTCATAGGTAGCACCCGCTATCCAAAATATTTTTCAAAAATTTCTAAAATTGTGGTGTTTTTTTTTGGGGGGGGGGGGGGGGGATTGTGAAGCCCTGCTGTGTACTTGTGCATCAGCCAACTCCAGGCTGTGTCATTCAGGCAATATATGGGTTACTGATGCCGCTGTTGGGCCTGGGTCTGGGAATTTCACATTTTCTCATAGGTAGCACCCGCTATCCAAAATCTTCGGTTTAAATTTCTTAATTCATCTTTTAATCCTAGGGATTGTGAAGGCCTAGTGCCTACTCATGCTGCTGGCAACTCCGGGCTGTGCCATTCAGCCACTATATGGTCTCCTCATTCTGCCAACACCTCCACGCTGTGCCATTCAGCCACTATATGGTCTTCTGACACCGATGCCACCACCAGGCTCTGTCATTGTGCTGCTGTTCGGCAGTGATTCTAAGAGCGATGCCGGTAATCTGCATGTTATTCTGAGTAACAGTAATATTTCACTACCCCAGCACACTCCATATGTGTTTTAGAACACAGCAAAGTGTTCTATACCCCTATAGAGGCTGTATGTAGGCTAGAAATAGCCTTATTTAATATAGATTCGCCGCGAAAAATTTGGAACGAAACGAACTTTATCGGAAAATTCGGCGAATCGGCCGAATAACATTTTTGAAAAGTTCTCTCATCCCTAGTTATAATATTTTTCATATTTTTGTTGACCATAATTAATAATTCATTATTTATAAATGAGTTATTAACCCCAACAACAGAGGTGTCAGCAGAGAGCACTGTGGTAAGACAGAAAAGAAATACAAAAGGAAAAGAACTTTCTCTGTAGTATACAGCAGCCGATACATACTGAATGTACTGTTTAACTTTCTGGCACCAGTTGAAATTTTTTTTTTCCACCGGAGTACCCCTTTAACCCTTTAACCCCTTAAGGACTGAGCCCTTTTTCACCTTAAGGACTCAGCCATTTTTTGCAAATCTGACCACTGTCACTTTAAACATTAATAACTCTGGAATGCTTTTAGTTATCATTCTGATTCCGAGATTGTTTTTTCGTGACATATTCTACTTTAACATAGTGGTAAATTTTTGTGGTAACTTGCATCCTTTCTTGGTGAAAAATCCCAAAATTTTATGAAAAATTTGAAAATTTTGCATTTTTCTAACTTTGAAGCTCTCTGCTTGTAAGGAAAATGGATATTTCAAATAATTTTTTTTTTTTATTCACATATACAATATGTCTACTTTATGTTTGCATCATAAAATTGATGAGTTTTTACTTTTGGAAGACACCAGAGGGCTTCAAAGTTCCGCAGCAATTTTCCAATTTTTCACAAAATTTTGAAACTCGCTTTTTTTCAGGGACCAGTTCAGGTTTGAAGTGGATTTGAAGGGTCTTCATATTAGAATTACCCCATAAATGACCCCATTATAAAAACTGCACCCCCGAAAGTATTCAAAATGACATTCAGTAAGCGTTTTAACCCTTTACGGGTTTCACAGGAATAGCAGCAAAGTGAAGGAGAAAATTCACAATCTTCATTTTTTACACTCGCATGTTCTTGTAGACCCAATTTTTGAATTTTTGCAAGGGGTAAAAAGGAGAAAATTTTTACTTGTATTTGAAACCCAATTTCTCTCGAGTAAGCACATACCTCATATGTCTATGTTAATTGTTCGGCGGGCGCAGTAGAGGGCTCAGAAGGGAAGGAGCGTCAAATGGTTTTTGGGGGGCATGTCACCTTTAGGAAGCCCCTATGGTGCCAGAACAGCAAAAACCCCCACATGGCATACCATTTTGGAAACTAGACCCCTCGGGGAA
The DNA here is from genome assembly GCF_029499605.1 of Hyla sarda. Classification (NCBI taxonomy): domain Eukaryota; kingdom Metazoa; phylum Chordata; class Amphibia; order Anura; family Hylidae; genus Hyla; species Hyla sarda. Next base: position 502,553,562 of record NC_079190.1, read on the forward strand.
CGTAACAAGGGGTAATGTGAACCTTAATACCCCACAGGTGATTCACGACTTTTGCATATGTAAAAAAAAAAAAACATTTTTTTACCTAAAATGCTTGGTTTCCCTAAAGTTTTACATTTTTAAAAAGGGTAATAGCAGAAAATACCCCCCAAAATTTGAAGCCCAATTTCTCCCGATTCAGAAAACACCCCATAAGGGGGTGAAAAGTGCTCTGCTGGCGCATTACAGGTCTCAGAAGAGAAGGAGTCACATTTGGCTTTTTTGAAGGAAATTTTGCTCTGGGGGCATGCCGCATTTAGGAAGCCCCTATGGTGCCAGGACAGCAAAAAAAAAAACACATGGCATACCATTTTGGAAACTAGACCCCTCAGGGAACGTAACAAGGGGTAAAGTGAACCTTAATACCCTACAGGTGTTTCACGACTTTTGCATATGTAAAAAAAAATAAAAAAATGTACCTAAAATGCTTGGTTTCCCCAAAAATTTACATTTATACAAAGGGTTAAAGCAGAAAATACCCCCCAAAATTTGAAGCACAATTTCTCCCGATTCAGAAAACACCCCATATGGGGGTGAAAAGTGCTCTGCTGGCGCACTACAGGTCTCAGAAGAGAAGGAGTCACATTTGGCTTTTTGAAAGCAAATTTTGCTCTGGGGGCATGCCGCATTTAGGAAGCCCCTGTGGTGCCAGGACAGCAAAAAAAGCCCACATGGCATACCATTTTGGAAACTAGAGCCCTCGGGGAATGTAACAAGGGGTTAAGTGAACCTTAATACCCCACAGGCGTTTCACGACTATTGCATATGTAAAAAAAATAAAAAAAATTTACCTAAAATGCTTCTTTTCCCAAAAACTTTATATTTTTAAAAAGGGTAAAAGCAGAAAATACCCCCCAAAATTTGAAGCCCAATTTCTCCCGAGTACGGCGATACCCCATATGTGACCATTAACTGTTGCCTTGAAATACGACAGGGCTCCAAAGTGAGAGCGCCATGCGCAATTGAGGCCTAAATTAGGGATTGCATAGGGGTGGACATAGAGGTATTCTACGCCAGTGATTCCCAAACAGCGTGCCTCCAGCTGTTGCAAAACTCCCAGCATGCCTGGACAGTCAACGGCTGTCCGACAATACTGGGAGTTGTTGTTTTGCAACAGCTGGAGGCTCCGTTTTGGAAACAGTGGCGTACCAGATGCTTTAATTTTTATTGGGGAGGGGAGGGGGGCTGTGTAGGGGTATGTGTATATGTAGTGTTTTTTTACTTTTTATTTTATTTTTTGTTAGTGTAGTGTAGTGTTTTTAGGGTACAGTCACACGGGCGGGGGGTTCACAGTAGTTTCTCGCTGGCAGTTTGAGCTGTTGCAGAAAATTTGCTGCAGCTCAAACTTGCAGCCCGATACTTACTGTAATCCTCCGCCCATGTGAGTGTACCCTGTACATTCACATTGGGGGGGACCTCTAGCTGTTGCAAAACTACAACTCCCAGCCTGCGCTGACAGACTGTACATGCTGAGAGTTTTAGTTTTGCAACAGCTGTAGGCACACTGGTTATGTATCACGGAATTTGTGACCTTACTCAGTGTTTCAAAACCAGTGTGCCTCCAGCTGTTGCAAAACTACAACTCCCAGCATGTACGGTGCATGGTGTAAGGTGACTGCTGGGAGTTGTAGTTTGCAACAGCTGGAGGCACACCGGTCGTGAAACACTGAGTTAGGTAAAAAAAAAACTCTAAGTTTCACAACCAGTGTGCCTTCAGCTGTTGCAAAACTACAACTCTCAGCAGTCACCGACAGCCAACGGGCATGCTGGGAGTTGTAGTTATGCAACCAGCAGATGCACCACTACAACTCCCAGCATGCACTTTAGCTGTTTGTGCAAGCTGGGAGTTGTAGTTATACAACAGCTGAAGGTACACTTTTCCATAGAAAAAATGTGCCTGCAGCTGTTGCAAAACCATAAGTCCCAGCATGCCCATAAGGGAATGCTGGGAGTTGTGGTGGTCTGCCTCCTTCTGTTGCATAACTACAGCTCCCAGCATGCCCTTTTTGCATGCTGGGAGCTGTTGCTAAGCAACAGCAGGAGGCTGTAACTCACCTCCTGCTGCTGCTCCATCGCAGGCTGTCCCTCGCCGCCGCCGTCGCTCCTGGGGCCCCGATCCCAACATTGACGCCGGGGATCGGGGTCCCCAGCACCCGGGGTCGTCTTCCCGCACCCGCTCACGCCCTCCGGAAGAGGGGCGGAGCGGGTGCGGGAGTGACACCCGCAGCAGGCGCCCTGATTGGTCGGCCGGTAATCCGGCCGACGAATCAGGGCGATCGTGAGGTGGCACCAGTGCCACCTCACCCCTGCAGGCTCTGGCTGTTCGGGGCCGTCAGAGACGGCCCCGAACAGCCAGTAATTCCGGGTCACCGGGTCACTGGAGACCCGATTGACCCGGAATCGCCGCAGATCGCTGGACTGAATTGTCCAGCGATCTGCGGCGATCGCCGACATGGGGGGGCATAATGACCCCCCTGGGCGATATGCCGGGATGCCTGCTGAAAGATTTCAGCAGGCATCCGGCTCCGGTCCCCAACCGGCTAGCGGTGGGGGCCGGAATTCCCACGGGCGTATGGATACGCCCTGCGTCCTTAAGGACTCGGGATGCAGGGCGTATCCATACGCCCTGCGTCCTTAAGAGGTTAAGGACATGTGCTGTAAATGTACGGCACTAATAAGAAGTTCTTAGCGCACAGCGCCGTACATTTATGGCGCTGCATTCCTGGATCACCTTTGGAAATACAGATTATGAATTTTTCGTGAAAATTTTGCAAATTGCTGCTATACTTGGCCTCTAATGTCTTCAAAAAGTAAAAACATGAAAACCTTATGATGCCAACATAAAATAGACATAGGGCCTCATTTAGTATGAGTGTCGGATTTTTACTAGTGGGAATTGATATGTAATTTATTTTGGTACGCCCATTTTCCTTACAAGCAGAGAGCTTCAATGTCAGAAAAATGCAAAATTTTCCAAATTTTTGAATTTTTCACAAAAAAATTATGCAATGATCAACGAAAATTTACCACTATCTTAAATTAGAATATGTCACAAAAAAACAATCTCAGAATCAAATTTATTAGTAAAAGCATCTGTTATGATTCGGCTAGCTGGATGTGGATCCACTGTGTTAGCGAGGGATTGGCGTGGACCGTGTCGGTGGACCGGTTCTAGGGTTGCTACTGGTTTTCACCAGAGCCCGCCGCAAAGCGGGATGGTCTTGCTGCGGCGGTAGCAACCAGGTCGTATCCACCGGCAACGGCTCAACCTCGCTGACTGCTGAGAAGACGTGTGACAGAAGGACTAGACAGAGGCAAGGTCAGACGTAGCAGAAGGTCGGGGCAGGCGGCAAGGTTCGTAGTCAATGTGGATAGCAGAAGATCTGGAACACAGGCTTTGGACAACACTAACGCTTTCTCTGGCACAAGGCAACAAGATCCGGCAATCAAGTGCAGGGGAAGTGAGGTAATATACACAGGGAGGTGGAAGCTAATTAGACTGATTGGGCCAGGCACCAATCACTGGTGCACTGGCCCTCTAAATCTTAGAGCGCTGGCACGCGCGCGCCCTAGAGAGCGGAGTCGCGCGCGCCAGAACATGACAGCCGGAGACCCGGGACGGGTAAGTGGCTTGGGATGCGATTCGCGAGCGGGCGCGTCCCGCTATGCAAATCGCATCCCCAACGCGAATGTCAGTGCAGCGCTCCCGGTCAGCGGGTCTGACCGGGGCGCTGCAGAAGGGAGAACGCCGCAAGCGCTCCGGGGAGGAGCAGGGACCCGGAGCGCTCGGCGAAACAGTATCCCAAAGTTATTAATGCATAAAGTGACACAGGTCAGATTTGCAAAAAATGGCCTTAACCCCTTAAGGACTCAGGATTTTTCAGTTTTTGCACTTTCGTTTTTTCCTACTTACCTTTTAAAAATCATAACCCTTTCAATTTTCCACCTAAAAATCCATATTATGGCTTATTTTTTGCGTCGCCAATTCTACTTTGCAGTGACATTAGTCATTTTACCCAAAAATGCACGGCGAAACGGAAAAAAAAAATCATTGTGCGACAAAATCGAAGAAAAAACGCCATTTTGTAACTTTTGTGGGCTTCCGTTTCTACGCAGTGCATATTTCGGTAAAAATGACACCTTATCATTATTCTGTAGGTCCATACGGTTAAAATGATCCCCTACTTATATAGGTTTGATTTTGTCGCACTTCTGGAAAAAATCATAACTACATGCAGGAAAATTTATACGTTTAAAAATGTCATCTTCTGGCCACTATAACTTTTTTATTTTTCCCCATACAGGGCGGTATGAGGACTCATTTTTTGCGCCGTGATCTGAAGTTTTTATTGGTATGATTTTTGTTTTGAGCAGACTTTTTGATCACTTTTTATTCATTTTTTAATGGTATAAAAAGTGACCAAAAATGAGCTTTTTTTGACTTTGGAATTTTTTTGCGCGTACGCCATTGACCGTGCGGTTTAATTAATGATATATTTTTATAGTTCGGACATTTACGCACGCGGCGATACCACATATGTTTTTTTAATTTTTTTTACACTTTTTTTTTATGGGAAAATGGGGGTGATTCAAACTTTTATTAGGGAAGGGGTTAAATGACCTTTATTAACCCTTTTTTTTTACTTTTTTTTTGCAGGGTTATAGGTCCTATAGGGACCTATAACACTGCACACACTGATCTCTCATGCTGATCACTGGCGTGTATTAACACGCCTGTGATCAGTGTTATCGGCGCTTGACTGCTCCTGCCTGGATCTCAGGCACGGAGCAGTCATTCACCGATCGGACACAGAGGAGGCAGGTAAGGGCCCTCCCGGTGTCCTGCAAGCTGTTCGGGACGCCGCGATTTCACCGCGGCGGTCCCGAACAGCCCGACTGAGCAGCCGGGTCACTTTCACTTTAGAAGCGGCGGTCAGCTTTGACCGCCGCTTCTACAGGGTTAATACCGCACATCGCCGCGATCGGCGATGTGTGGCATTAGCCGCGGGTCCCGGCCGTTGATGAGCGCCGGGACCGACGCGATATGATGCGGGATCGCGGCGCGATCCCGCTTCATATCGCGGGAGCCGGCGCAGGACGTAAATATACGTCCTGCGTCGTTAAAGGGGTACTCCCGTGGAAAACTTTTTTTATTTAAATCAACTGGTGCCAGAAAGTTAAACATATTTGTAAATGACTTCTATTAAAAAATCTTAATCCTTCCAGTACTTTTTAGTGGCTATATACTACAGAGGAAATGCTTTACTTTTTTGATTTTTTGGATGTCATGACCATAGTGCTCTCTGCTGACCTCTGCTGTCCATTTTAGGAACTGTCCAGAGCAGCATACATTTGCTATGGGGATTTTCTCCTGCTCTGTAATGTACTGAACTGGCTTAATGTAGAGATGGTACAAGGTAAGATGGTACAAGGTAAGTTAAGTGATATAAATGTAAGCAAATCCCCAGGACCGGATGGACTACACCCAAGAGTTCTTAGAGAGGTAAGTTCAGTAATATCTGTACCCCTGTTCATGATATTTAGAGATTCTCTGGTGTCTGGTATTGTGCCAAGGGACTGGCGCAAGGCGAATGTGGTGCCAATCTTCAAAAAGGGCTCTAGGTCTTCCCCAGGAAACTATAGACCGGTAAGTTTAACGTGCATTGTGGGTAAATTGTTTGAAGGACTTATAAGGGATTACATACAGGAATACATAGGGGATAATTGTATTATAAGTGATAGCCAGCATGGGTTTACTAAGGATAGAAGTTGTCAAACCAATCTAATTTGCTTTTATGAAGAGGTGAGTAGAAGCCTTGACAGAGGAATGGCTGTGGATATAGAGGGGGGCTCTGTATATAGAGAGGGGCTGTGTATATAGAGGGGGGCTGTGTATACAGAGGAATGGCTGTGGATATAGTGTTTCTGGATTTTGCTAAAGCGTTTGATACTGTCCCTCATAGACGTCTGACAGGTAAGTTAAGGTGTTTGGGTTTGGAAATTTTAGTTTGTAACTGGATTGAACACTGGCTCATGGATCGTACCCAGAGAGTGGTGGTCAATGATTCGTACTCTGATTGGTCCCCGGTTATTAGTGGTGTACCCCAAGGTTCAGTACTGGGACCGCTGTTGTTTAATTTATTTATCAATGATATAGAGGATGGTATTAACAGCTCTGTTTCTATCTTTGCAGATGACACCAAGCTTTGTAGCACGGTACAGTCTATAGAGGATGTGCATAAGTTACAAGATGACTTGGATAGACTAAGTGTCTGGGCATCCACTTGGCAAATGAGGTTCAATGTGGATAAATGTAAAGTTATGCATCTGGGTACTAATAACCTGCATGCATCGTATGTCTTAGGGGGGATTAAACTGGCAGAGTCACTGGTAGAGAAGGATCTGGGTGTACTTGTAGATCACAGACTACAGAATAGCATGCAATGTCAGGCTGCTGCTTCCAAAGCCGGCAGGATATTGTCATGTATAAAAAGAGGCATGGACTCGAGGGGCAGGGACATAATACTCCCCCTTTATAAAGCATTGGTACGGCCTCACCTGAAATATGCTGTTCAGTTTTGGTCACCTGTCCATAAAAGGGACACTGCGGAGTTGGAAAGGGTGCAGAGACGCGCGACTAAACTAATATGGGGCATGGAACATCTTAGCTATGAGGAGCGATTAAAGGAGTTACAATTGTTTAGTCTTGAGAAGAGACGTTTAAGGGGGGATATGATAAACGTATATAAGTATATTAATGGCCCATACAAAAAATATGGAGAAAAACTGTTCCAGGTTAAACCCCCCAAAGGACGAGGGGGCACTCCCTCCGTCTGGAGAAGAAAAAGTTTAGTCTCAAGGGGCGACACGCCTTCTTTACCATGAGAACTGTGAACTTATGGAACAGTCTACCTCAGGAACTGGTCACAGCAGGAACAATTAACAGCTTTAAAACAGGATTAGATACATTCCTGGAACAAAATAAGATTAATGCTTATGAAGAAATATAAAATCTCATCCCTTCCCCAATATCGCGCCACACCCCTACCCCTTAATTCCCTGGTTGAACTTGATGGACATATGTCTTTTTTCGACCGTACTAACTATGTAACTATGTAACTATGGACAGTTCCTAAAATGGACAGCAGAGGTCACAGAGAGCACTGTGGTCATGACATCAAAAAAATCTAAAAAGTAAAGCATTTCCTCATGTTTACTGGGAACCATGATGTCTTGTGTCCCTCCACCTCTACACTAGTAGCCAATCAGAATGCTGTTGGGGGCAGAAGCATCGCTGGGCAGAAGATCACAGTTGCTGGGCAGAATCTGGGCGTCCAATCAGAACCAGGAATCCATCTCTTATCAGAACAGCTGTTGCTGGGCAGAATAACTAAGTACAGAAACAACCTGTGGGGAAAAGGTGGGGGAGGGGGAGAGCACAACAACATGTATACTGGGAACCATGATGTCTTGTGTCCCTCCACCTCCAGACATGACACCATACACAGGACTCTCCATCTTTATCTCACATAGATGTAATTCTCCATATTATATCACATAAAACATATTATAAGGATTTCACAGACCAAACCTCCATATTTCCTGCACATATAAAGAAGGTTTATGACACAAAGAGGAACGAGACCTCAACATGACAGAAAATGACAAGACATGAGGACGACTCTAGGTGAGTATTCCATGGATTACAGTAGGCAGTGCCGTCCTGAACCTCACTGAGATATGAAGGGGGGGGGGGGACTACTATTCACAATATATGACACTGACCTGAAAACACAACTTTTATTTCTTCACAATTAAGGCTGCACGATATGGGGAAAATGTGTGATTGCGATATAATAAAAAAAATGGTGAAATCCCCCCATTTCATGTCCAATCACCTCCATTTCACATCTACCTACCCATTTTATGCCCACCGCCTATTTCACATCTCCCCCCCTTGTCACATCCCCCCCCCTCGTCACATTCTCCTCCCCTCGTCACATTCCCCCCCCCCCCGTCACATTCCCCCCTCCCTCATCACATTCCCCCCCCCCCCCTCGTCACATTCCCCCCTCCCTCGTCACATTCCCCCCCCCCTCGTCACACACCCCCACTCGTCACATCCCCCCCCCCTCGTCACACCCCCCCCCTCGTCACACCCCCCCCCCTCGTCACACCCCCCCCTCGTCACACCCCCCCCTCGTCACATTCCCCCCCCTCGTCACATTCCTCCCCCTCGTCACATTCCCCCCCTCGTCACATTCCCCCCCCCTCGTCACATTCCCCCCCTCGTCACATTCCCCCCCTTGTCACATTCCCCCCCTTGTCACATTCCCCCCCTTGTCACATCCCCCCCTTGTCACATTTCCCCCCTCCCTTGTCACATTTCCCCCCTCCCTTGTCACATTCCCCCCCTCCCTTGTCACATTCCCCCCCTCCCTTGTCACATTCCCCCCCTCCCTTGTCACATTCCCCCCCCTCCCTTGTCACATTTCCCCCCCTTGTCACATTTCCCCCCTCCCTTGTCACATTCCCCCTGCCTTGTCACATTCCCCCCGCCTTGTCACATTCCCCCCCCTCCCTTGTCACATTCCCCCCGCCTTGTCACATTCCCCCCCCTCCCTTGTCACATCCCCCCCCTTGTCACATCCCCCCCCTCCCCTTGTCACATCCCCCCCTCTCCCTTGTCACATCCCCCCCTCTCCCTTGTCACATCCCCCCCTCTCCCTTGTCACATTCTCCCCCCCTTGTCACATTCCCCCCCCTCCCTTGTCACATCCCCCCCTCTCCCTTGTCACATCCCCCCCTCTCCCTTGTCACATTCTCCCCCCCTTGTCACATTCCCCCCCCTCCCTTGTCACATCCCCCCCCTTGTCACATCCCCCCCCTCCCCTTGTCACATCCCCCCCTCTCCCTTGTCACATCCCCCCCTCTCCCTTGTCACATCCCCCCCTCTCCCTTGTCACATTCTCCCCCCCTTGTCACATTCCCCCCCCCTCCCTTGTCACATCCCCCCCCTTGTCACATCCCCCCTCTCCCTTGTCACATCCCCCCCTCTCCCTTGTCACATCCCCCCTCTCCCTTGTCACATTCTCCCCCCCTTGTCACATTCCCCCCCTCCCCTGTCACATTCCCCACCCCCTGTCACATTCCCCCCCCTTGTCACATCCCCCCCTTGTCACATTCCCCCCCCCCTTGTAAAATTCCCCACCCCCTGTCACATTCCCCCTCCCCTAGTCACATTGCCCCCCCACTTGTCACTCCCCCCCCTTCTGTCACATTCCCCCCCGCTTGTCACTCCCCCCCCCTTCTGTCACATTCCCCCCCCCCCCCCCCCCCTTGTCACATTCCTCTCCCTTGTCACTTTCTTGTATTCTTGTACTGCAGCAATACACTGAGTTTCCCTATCAGCCAATCACTGGCTTGACATGTGACACCACTGCGGCCAGTGATTGGCTGAAAAGGGAAAGGTCCTACTGCACTAAGAAGAGAGGAAGCTCCGGAGCGCACGGGGACGAATCTGCAGGGACTGGGACTAGGTGAGCAGAAAGTTTTTTTATTTTTCTCTCTGTGCCCTTAGCTCAGTGTTTTTCTAGTAGGGTGCCTCCAGCTGTTGTGAAACTACTACTCCCAGCATGCCCAGACAGCCTTTGCTAAGAGTTGTAGTTTTGCAACAACTGGAGGCCCCCTGGTTGGGAAACACTGACTTTTAGTATTTAAATTAGTTTTTACCTGCTCTGGCCGGCCCCCCACCACGGGAGCCAGCCCGAGCAGATAATCGCATGTCTTCCAAGGGGCCGTATCGCCATATCGCAAAAGGCAAAAATCGCAATTCGATTGCTTTTGCGATATATTGTGCAGCCCTATATCCTATTGCTCACATTTGGTCAGTAACGATATGATATTAATAGAGTAATATGTAGGTGATATCATTGACATTTGCCACTCCCCTTTGTGGCTCCGCCTTAACATAGCCACACCCATGCTTGAATAGGCTGCTTAGTCTAAAATGCCAGGGCCTGTTTTCGGTCCCAGTCCGGTCCTGAATATAACACTTTTATTTTTCTATATACAGGACTGTATGATGGTCATTTTCTGTACCATGATCTGTAGTTTTTATCAGGACCATAATTGTATTAATGGAAATTATTTGCTTTTTATGAATTTTTTTCTGACACATGATGTGACCAAAAATCACAAATTCAGCGTTTTCGCTGTTTCCCCTGCGGATTATAAACATTGGGGGAGATTTATCAAAACTTGTGCAGAGGAGGAGTGGTGCAGTTGCTCATAGCAACCAATCAGATTTTTTTTCCCCACAGGCCTCTTTAAAAATGAAAGAAGCAATCTGATTGGTTGCTATAGGCAACTGCACCACTCTTCCTCTGCACAAGTTTTGAAAAATCTCCCTCATTATGTTTAAAAAGTTGAAACCCTTCTGCAAGGGGAAATACCAAATATTACATTTTTATTAATAGGAAATGTGGGCGATGTTGTATTTTATTGGTGGGGGGGGGGGGCTTTTATATTTTTATACATTGTTTTAAATATCTTTTTTTACACTTTTAAGTCTCTATAGCAAATTATTATAAGCAATCATTAGATTACAATGTACTGTTCAGTATTATGTCATAAAAGCCCTGGTCAGTATTATTGACAATCTTCTTGTACAGTCTTCTTGGCAGACAACAAAGGTAGATTGAAAATCCTGTCTGCCTCCATTTGCACTCATCAGACCCCCACAACTGCACTGAGGGGGTCCGATGAGAACCCAAGACTCCCCCCTAAACCTCCATTTTACCTATAGATACTTTGATTGACATTGATTACAGCATCTAAAGGGTTAACCCTTTAAGGACTCAGGGTGTACATGTACACAATACACAACAGTGTATTTATAAAACGTTCTCATTAAGGTGTAAGAGCCTGTAGGCCGCACCATTGTGTTACATCTAATGACTGTGATAGGTGATAAGTGTAAGAGCCTGTAGGCCGCACCATTGTGTTACATCTAATGACTGTGATAGGTGATAAGTGTAAGAGCCTGTAGGCCGCACCATTGTGTTATATCTAATGACTGTGATAGGTGATAAGTGTAAGAGCCTATAGGCCGCACCATTGTGTTACATCTAATGACTGTGATATCACTGTGATAGGTGATAAGTGTAAGAGCCTGTAGGCCGCACCATTGTGTTACATCTAATGACTGTGATAGGTGATAAGTGTAAGAGCCTGTAGGCCGCACCATTGTGTTACATCTAATGACTGTGATATCACTGTGATAGGTGATAAGTGTAAGAGCCTGTAGGCCGCACCATTGTGTTACATCTAATGACTGTGATAGGTGATAAGTGTAAGAGCCTGTAGGCCGCACCATTGTGTTACATCTAATGACTGTGATAGGTGATAAGTGTAAGAGCCTGTAGGCCGCACCATTGTGTTACATCTAATGACTGTGATATCACTGTGATAGGTGATAAGTGTAAGAGCCTGTAGGCCGCACCATTGTGTTACATCTAATGACTGTGATATCACTGTGATAGGTGATAAGTGTAAGAGCCTGTAGGCCGCACCATTGTGTTACATCTAATGACTGTGATAGGTGATAAGTGTAAGAGCCTGTAGGCCGCACCATTGTGTTACATCTAATGACTGTGATATCACTGTGATAGGTGATAAGTGTAAGAGCCTGTAGGCCGCACCATTGTGTTACATCTAATGACTGTGATAGGTGATAAGTGTAAGAGCCTGTAGGCCGCACCATTGTGTTACATCTAATGACTGTGATAGGTGATAAGTGTAAGAGCCTGTAGGCCGCACTATAACAGCTGATAAACTATTCCCCATGGAGGTGGGGGTCAGCTGTTACTATCTCAGTGGCTATCTGTCAGTCTGTGTCTGAGGTGTGAGATCCAGGTGCCTCTAGGAGTATTAGTCAGGAGTGGATGTGATTTTGGCCAATTCACGCCACTCACAAGGCAATTAAGGACAAGCGCTTATTTTAAAATTGCACTTCACCAATTTAAAATAGATTACATTAAAAGCTTTAGTAGGTGGTCTTTTATAAGGGACCTTTCGTGCGCTGAGCTTTGGCCACAGGGTTTTTGTGTAAATTCTATTTTGTGGTCCCAGACTGACCTGGGTATAATTTTTGTTATTTTTTATATATGAATTGTTTTCTCTAATATCATTACCCTATTGTGGTCTCCTCTTACTCCCTGATGAGCCCTTGCAACCAATGGGTGAAACGCGTTGGCAAGAGAGGTTCACCACTTCACTGTGTGTATGTATATAATTCATTGGTATTGTATTGATTTCCTCACCCCCATTCCACACTTAGTGATAGGAGCCCCTCCCCCTATCTAGGCAGGGTTGTTAGCGCAGGTACTCACTTGTACCTCTTTCCGCATCCCAGCCCCTTAGTGGTATGCAGTAATATAATTTGTTCTGTACTATTACTAAGTTTTACTATATCGAGAGCCTAATTGGTGACTTTCTACTTATACTTGTATTTACATTTATTCACCAAGGGACACTTTATCAAATTGGTCTTGGGTACCACATATCATTTGCCCAATTGTTGTGTTATTTAAGCCATATAGAGAAAGAATTCCACCAAAATAATTTCCATTAAGAGGAGTTGTAGCCAGTGTGCAAAATAATCTATTTATTTCTATCAGTTTGTACCCTGAGCTTATGATTCACACCCCTTCTAAAGTAAACTTATTGGGGGAGATTTATCAAAACCTGTCCAGAGAAAAAGTTGCCGAGTTGCCCATAGCAACCAATCCGATCGCTTCTTTCATTTTTGAAAAGGCCTCTGCAAAATGAAAGAAGGGATCTGATTGGTTGCTATGGGCAACTTGGCAAATTTTCCTCTGGACAGGTATTGATAAATCTCTCCCACTGTCCAGTTGGTTATTATTGGTCTGATACAAGTCCAGGCAAAAACTCACATACATGAAGGAAATGGCCAATACTTGGTGACTAGTTGTCTATGTTTGGGTCATTAACCCCTTAAGGACCAATACAAATAAACCTGTACGCCCCTGAAAAACCAGGCCTGTTTTTTTTCCCATCGGAGATGTCTGTCTTTATTAGAGAATAACTCTGGTAAGGTTTTGCCAATCACGATAATTCTGACATTGTTTTTTTGTCACAAGTCGTCCTTCATGTACATAGTAAAAATAAGACGATATCATTTGTAGTTTTTTTTCACAATGCAAAAAAATCATGATTTTTTTTTTATTACGAATTTTTGCTATTTTAACACTTAATAGGTTGCATATATTTATACTTACTGACCAAATAGTTTATGAAACTTATACTTTCAGATGTCTACTTCATTTTGACAGATTTTTTTTTTTTAATTAACATTTTAAATTAATTAGAAGCCTAACAATTTAACTTGAAATTTAGAAAATCTAGAAAATTTGAAAAGTACTTCTTTTTTTATGTGCTATGCAAGGTTTGCAGAAATTTGAAGGTGGTAGAACAAAGGAACACCCCCCCCCCCCCCCAAATGACCCCATTTTAAAAACTAGACCCCTCAAGGTATTTGCTAGGGGGTACAGTGAGTATTTTAACACCATAGTTTTTTGGCAGGAATTATTACAAAGTCAGTGTTAAAAATTCGAAATTTGCATTTTTTCACAAATGCATCATTTGTGGGACATATTTATTGTAGATCACTTCTGATATTGCAAGAAATGCACCCTATATTTTATTAAGCTGCTCGGCCCATGTTTGGAAATACCCCCACTTAGGCCATATTTGGTTCCTTGGCCGTGTGGTAGGACCCAGGAGTGGAGCGCCATTTGGCTTTCAGGGCATAATTTTAGGCCGAATGGATTTTAGGCTGCACTTCATGCCTGCAAAGGGTTTTAGCTGCCAGAACCATACAGAACCCCCACAGTGGCGTCGCTAGGGGGGGGGGCGCAGAGGGGGCCATGGCCCCCCCTAGATCAGGCCGTGCCCCCCCAATTTAAAATAAATAGGGATGTCCCAATACTAGTATCGGGGCCTGGGGCGCACTGACCGGCTGGGTAAAGAGCCCGCTGCAGCTGCTGGGGATATCCCTGCGTATCATTAGCAGAGACAGGCAGAGCAGGGATGAAGGTACCTGATGATGGCTCCGCCCCCAGCACTGGAGAGGGCGGGGCCGAGAGCTGACAGGCCTCCAGAACACAGAGCAGCTTCATGTGAGGTGAGTGATGTCCCATGTCCTCCCTCTCTCCCCTCTGATCAGCAGTCTATCCTGGGGCTAGGTCATGTGTATAGTAGCAGTCCAGTGGGGTCACTTTCCCTCCTTCAGTGTCCACAGGTCACATTATCAGAACAATTTTTGGGAAAAATCGCGGCAAAATTGCGCGTTTTTACCACGATTTTTCGTAAATTGCGGTAAAATCGCGCAATTTTTGCCGCGATTTTTCCACAAATTGTTCTGGTAATGTGACCTGTTGGAGACCTGTGGACACTGGAGGAGGGAAAGTGACCCATCTGTAAGGACAACATGTGAACACACTGCTACTTTATCATTAACCCCTTAAGGGTACATTCACATGTACAGGGTCAGCTGCATATTTTTTGCTGCATATTTTGTGCAGCTGATTTTGCAACCCATTAGCTTCAATAGGTAGCAAAATCAGCTGCAGAAAATATACAGCAGATCCTGTATGTGTGAACGTACCCTAAGGGCTCATTCAGGTGTGGATCCACAGTGTATTTTACGCTGCAGATCCACCGACAATGGACCCTACAGTGCTGCCTCCATATGTGCCTGCTCCGCCACTACGAGCAGATACGCTTTGATGTGTATACTCGCCCACATCATGGCCGCTCCTCCTGCTCTCTGAGCTAGGCCGAGAGCAGCCGCGATGTGTGCGAGTATACACATCAAAGCGTGTCTGCTCGTAGCGGAGGATTGCTGTTATGACCAGGCACAGATAAAGGCAGCACTGTAGGGTCCATTGTCGGGGGATCCGCAGTGTAAAATAGCCCGGGGATCCATCCGTGTAAATGAGCCCTAAGGACACAAGGCGTATGTGTACGCACAGTGCCTGCTCCCACTGTGTTGTATAAATCATTAGCTAGAACCCTCGGCTAATGCCAGACATCACCAATCAGGCTGATGTTTGACATTAAAGGGGTACTCCGCCCCTAGACATCTTATCCCCTATCCAAAGGATAGGGGATAAGATGTCAGATCGCCACGGTCCCGCTGCTGGGGAGCCCTGGGATCCCCGCTGCGGCACCACGCTCTCATTACAGCACAGAGCGAGTTCGCTCTGCACGTAATGACGGGCAGTACAGGGGCCGGAGCATCGTTACGTCATGGCTCCGCCCCTCGTGACGTCACGGTCCACCCCTTTCAATACAAGTCTATGGGAGGGGGCGTGGCGGTCGTCACGCCCCCTCCCATAGACTTGCATTAAGGGGACGGGCCGCGATGTCACGAAGGGCGGAGCCATGACGTCCCGCTGCTCCGTCCCCCGTATCGTCCGTCATTACGTGCAGAGCGAACTCGCTCTGTGCTGTAATAAGAGCGCGCTGCCGCAGAGGGGATCCCGGGGCTCCCCAGCAGCGGGACCGCGGCGATCTGACATCTTATCCCCTATCCTTTGGATAGGGGATAAGATGTCTAGGGGCGGAGTATCCCTTTAACACTTTAGATGCCGCTATCAAAGTTGATGGTAGTGTCCAAAAGTTTTAACGCTTTTTCTGTTTTTGCACTTTAGTTTTTTCCTCACCTTTTAAAAATCATAACCCTTTCAATTTTGCACCTAAAAATCCATATGATGGCTTATTTTTTGTGCCACCAATTCTACTTTGTAGTTACATCAGTCATTTTACATAGGGGATCACACACAGCACCCCACAATCGCACTGCGATGAGCTGCAGGGGTGACAGAGGGAGCTCCCTCTCTCTGTCATAACACTTACAGCCCGTGGTCACTTCCGACCACGGCTGTAAGGGTTAAACTGCCCGGACTGAAGTTTACTTCGGTCCCGGCAGTGCGGCAGGGTCCCGGCTGTGTGATACAGCTGAGTCCCTGCCGCGATATCGTGGGTGCACTGGGCAGCACCCACGAGAAGCATGGACTAGTATAGACGTCTAGGTGCCGGAACGGCCGCCAACCTGGACGTCTATACTCGTCCGTGGTCGTTATCGGGTTAATTTGCATAGTGTTGTGTAGAATAAATGACTGTGATCCGCACATCACAATACATAATAGTGTAATACAAATCTCCCAATCAGGGGGATAATACTATATACAAAGCAGATGTAGTGTTATTGTAGACAGATAGAAAGTGCAGGCGGGGGGTATACAGGTATAAAGGAGGGCTCCGCTCTGAGGACATCCCACTCACCCTATGTCCTCCTATTCCTCAGCCATCAGGGGTATAGACAAGTGTGCAGAGAAGATTCCGGACTCTGCTATTAGGATTGTTACTGAACACTTCCTGTCACATGATCTCTGTTTGATCATGTGACTCCTGCACAGACTCAGTGACTCAGTGAATCTAGAGTTCCCATAGTAACTGTGGGCAGGAGAAGAAGAATAAACTTCCCTCCGCCCTCTCCAGCGCTGTATACTAGAACCATTTATACACTTATTCCTCCGCCATTCACTCATATAACTTGTTATTCCAGAATTGGCCCCACCAGGTCTCTGTGGGGAAAACATATAGGTGCAGCATCTGTCTATTCCCTGACCGGATCCAGGACTGTGGACCAACCAGGTCATCCCAGAGATGTCCCTAATTAAAGGGGCTTATTCTAGGTCCTGGGGGCATAGTTGGGGATGGGCCCATAGGGCTCCTCTTCTTCACATACAATCCCTTATATCCTCAGTGGGTCATATGTACATAGTAGACTTGTGCACAAGAAAAATTTTCGTTTTGTTTCGTTTTTTCGTTTTGGATAAAATTTTCAGTTCGGTAATTTTTTCGGATACATTCGGTATTCAGGTGTTCGGTTTGATTTTTCGGATACATTCGGTATTCAGGTTTTTATTTTCTTTCGGATGCATTTGGTATTCGGGTACATTCGGGTAAATCTTTTTTAAGCAGGGCACCATTATCGGGAGCGTGTGCAGGAAAAGAGGGCAGACGCAGAGATCGGAACATTGGAAGACAGGTAAGATAATATAATTTTATGTGATTTATTATTAATACATAATGTAATGTTGAATGAATGAGTAAATGAATGAATGAATGAATGCTGTATGAATGATTGATGTGTTTGATTGTCAGGTGATTTATGTATAACATGTCATGTCACTTGTGCTAACACTGTTACTGTTACCAGGGTGCCTCCAGCTGTTGAAAAACTACAACACCCACCCAGCATGCCCTGACAGCCAAAGGCTGTCTGGGCATGCTGGGAGTTGCAGTTTTGCAACAGCTGGAGGCACACTTTGGCAAACATGCGCAAAGCTTTTTAATTCATTTTCAAATTCCGCTCACTTTTTTCAGAAATGGGTTATAGTAGGTCAATGACATGCATAGTAATTGCTGTGGGAACATTTTTCATTCATAAAACCACAGACTTAATTGGATAATTGCCGTTTAGAATGTTTGGGGTCCCAACGTTCTAAACGGCAATTATCCAATTAAGCCTGCGGTTTTATCAATTAAAAAGTGTTCCCGCGGCAATTACTATGCATGTCATTGACCTACTAACCCATTTCTGAGAAAAGCAAGCGGAATTTGAAAATGAATTTTAAAAAAAAAGCTTTGCGCATGTTTACCAAAGTGTGTCTCCAGCAACTCCCAGCATGCCCAGACAGCCTTTGGCTGTCAGGGCATGCTGAGTGGGTCTTGTAGTTTTGCAACAGCTGGAGGCACCCTGGTAACAGTAACATAAACAGTGTGTAGCGCAACAGTGTTAGCGCAAGGACCAATAAAAAATAATTTGAATTAATTCTTTACTTTCGTTTACGGATAACGAATGCATTTGTTATTTTGCTATTCATATTATTGTGGCTATTCGGGAATGTTCAAAATATGTTTTAGTGCATTCAGATCGGTCCGAATGCCCGAAAACGGTAACATTTGGTAAATTAGACATTCGTGCCGAAACAAATTGCACATGTCTAAAAACGGGAGAAGCAGGAGCGACAGAAGGAGGGTTTGACACACAGCTCCCTTCGGCTGAGGTGGTGGAGCCTTTCCTGGAAAAAGGAGGGAGCGGATGGCCACTGGGTGATGCAGCAGGCTGGACCACTACATGGGAGCCACGGTTCTCCCAGGCCGCTTTATGGTGGCGAAGCATGTGTTGACGCAGGGCCGTGGTGCCAACATTGGGACCCTGGCCACACTTCACCTTCTGCCGACAGATCTTGCATGTGGCTACGTGAACCTCCTCCGGATGCCTGATGAAAAACTTCCACACCGCTGAGTAGCTGATCTTCCCACCTGCAGTCCAAACTAATTGACTGCTACTGGCGCCGTCTCCAGGAACCCCTGTTCCACTACCTCCCGGAAAGGTAGGCTGCCGCGAAGCAGGTGGTCTCCCCTGGGCTCCTGAATTTCCACTCCTGCCACCACGCTGACTGCCAACCGTGCTACCGCCTTGCTGCCTCAAGGGCAACCTGCAACTCTCTTCTCCTGATGATGATGAAGCCCCTTCTGCACCCGGCTCCCAATTGCGATCGTCTTCATCATCATCAACAGGTATGTGCACGTCACTGAGGTCCTCCTCAGGTTCCCCAACAGTGTCTGCTTCAGGACCTTGAACCCTTGCAACACCGCCTCCCACGTCACTCTCCGCATCACTACTTGGCCTCCTATCGGAGCAAGCGGCGCATGTCTCCTCCCCTTCTTGGCTGTCTAGTAGCTGCTGACTGTCCTCTATTAGATTGTCCTCAGTAAATAGTGGAGCTGAACCCACAGCATAAGATACTTCTCTAGTAGAGGGAACAGCATAGGACAAAGGCAATGGGAGGACAGGGACTGCTCCCGGGCCATGCCAACTGAGGGTTGTGTCTGAGGAACCCACCAACTGTTGACTGGGGGTGTCAGATGTCACTTGTGATGATGTGGATAAGCGTGTTAACCAATCGATGACGGCAGATGGGTTGCTGGTCGAGACACGACCGCTGGCTGATAACAGGAGCTCAGTCCTCTTGCTGCGACTCCTGCTGCCACTCGCCCCCTAGTCTGCTGCCAACTCTGCCTGAAGTATATAGGCCTCTGCCACTCCTCTGTGCACGTCCTGGCACTTCTCTGCCTGACATACTTAGTGCGTATATGAGGGTATTTCAATACGCTACACTACTCTTTAAACAGTATTTTATAGGGCTGTGACATCACAGGGGTTAATGAATGCTGATAGGCTGCATCTCACATGTGATTAAGGGTCATCCCGCCTACCTTCATTCCCGCCGCTGTTTCCCGCCCTCCCATAATCCCCTGCCCCATGTACTCACACGTGAATCCGCCATTTTACGTCTCCAATAGCCTGGAACGCTGTAAAATGAAGTTTAATAAAGCGATTCGCGCGATCGAATCGCGGCAATATTCGCATTCGTTGCGCATCAAATATTTCATGAAATTCGTGACGAATTCGGATTCGTCAGCTTCGATTCGCTCATCTCTAATAATAATGCCACCCACTGTACCTCTGGTATATTCCTGCCACACACTGTACCCCTGAAAATAATTCTGCCATGCACTGGGCCCCTGAATATAATACTGCCACTGGTATATTACTGCCACATTCTATTCCCCTGTAATATTACTGCCACACGCTATGCCCCCAAATACATTTTCGACAAATACTGTGTGCCCTGTACCGACTAATTTTTCCTCTGTGTCCCAAACAATTGATGCCACTGTGCCCCAAATAATTGATGCCACTGTGCCCCAAATAATTGATGCCACTGTACCCCAGAGTTATTTATGTCACTGTGCCCCCAGAATTAAGGATGCCACTGTGCCGCACAAAATGAATGATGCCGCTGTTCTCTCCCCATCCATCCATCCACAGTCTCCTCACCCCCCCATCCATTCATTCTCCTCACCCCCCCCCCAACCCATCCATCCACAGTCTCCTCACCAATAGTGTTGCTCGCGAATATTCGCAATTCGAATTTTATTTGCGAATATCGCATATTCGCGAATTCGCGAATATTCGCGAATATAGCGCTATATATTCGTAATTACGAATATTCGTTTTTTTATTTTTTTTTATATATATTTTTTTTTCACAGTACACATCACAGTGATCATCCCTCTCTGCTTCCAGCTTATGTGGTGTAAGAAGGCTCAAATACTACTGTGTGAGACTGGTGTGCGAATTTTCGCATATGCGAAAATTTGCACATGCTAATTTTCGCATATGCGGATTTTCGCATATGTTAATTTTCGTATATGCGAATATTCGCATATGCGAAAATAAAACGAGACTATTACGAATATGCGAATATTCGCGAATATGACGAATATTCGTCCATATATTCGCGAATATTCGCGAATTCGAATATGGCCTATGCCGCTCAACACTACTCACCAACCCCTCCCCATCCATCCATCCATCTACGGTCTCCTCACACACACATTCCCCATCCTTCCGTCCATGCACGGGTCTCCTCACCTTCCCCCTTGGTCTTCTCACTCCTCCCCCAGCCAGTACACTCACCCTCCAGTGCCGCTGGTAAAATGTGAGGTAGCACTGAGGGTGCTGTTTCTGTGCTTCTGTGTGCACTGCCGGTGAGCTGTGGGGTCAGACGAGGGGACCTGTCAGGGGCTTGGAGCAGACGTGGGCTTCTGCTCCCAACAGCCCCTGACCTGTCTGGCCCTGAACAGATTTTTAAAGAGCCTGAGCTGGGGATGAAGGAAATGGACCTGCTGTGGCAGCATAATGTATAGCGCGGTCCACCAATTGAGTACCCATGTCCTAAAGTAAAGGCCTTGAGGTCCAGTGATGGACATTGACAGAGTTCAAACTAACTCCACAGAACCTGCTGAGCAGCACTTAGGAAGGGCCCCATCTTTTCTATGTGCACCAACAGCCATTAGGGCGAAGATCAGGGTGGGCGAAGATCAAAGAAAACCTATATCTGCATTGCTTTACCTGAGTTTGTATTATACAATTTCTTATTGTGTTGTGTTATGCATGGTTGTTCATTTTTTCTTGACATATAAAATTATTTCAAGTTAGTTTGTCAGTCTCATTGTATCTACGAAGTTCCCAGTGGGACCCTACATCCCTATCCCGGATTATCCGCTGAGTGGAGGCACTGTCACAGATATGCACCCCAGCTCCCAAGAAGAGGAGGCTCAGGATCTGCCTGTGGAGCCTATCCACATGTTATACATCTAATCTTCTTGGCATGAAAAAAATTATAATAATAAGGTAGTTAGTGCACACTTATATCAAATGGTATCAAAATGTAAGATATGGCAGATAGAATTAGCCTAATAAAGATGGTTATACTCCCCCAATTATAATTTAACCAAAAAAAAAGTCCCAATATGGTTATGAGAGAGAGAGACTGAATTAATATTGAAGGATATTATATGGAAAGGAAGGAAGCCAAGGGTAAAAGAGTACCTGTTATTAAACCATATTTTCTAAACTAGCTCAGATTACATACCCTAACTACTCCTAACACCGCTCCTGCCCTTAAACATTTTTTCCGAGCTTTAAAAAGCTGTATATCTGTAACGCCGAGCGCTCTGGGTCCCCCTTCTCCTCCGGAGCGCTCGCGGCGTTACACTCCTGCTTGCAGCGCCCCAGTCAGACTCGCTGACCGGGAGCGCTGCTCTGTGTCTCTCCGCGGGTCGCATCCCGTGTCACTCACCGGCCCCGGCCTTCTGCTCAGTCCCGCTCTCTAGGGCGCGCGTGCGCCGGGTCTCTCGGATTTAAAGGGCCAGTGCACCACTAATTGGTGCCTGGCCCAATTAGTTCCAAGAACTCCCCATACCATAAAAACCCACTTCCCCTTCCTGTCCCTGCCGGATCTTGTCGCCTTGTGCCCTGAGAAAGCGTTTCTCTGTGTTCCATTGCCTGTGTATCCAGACCCTTGCCGTTGCCCCTGATTACAAACCGTTGCTGCCTTCCCAGACCTTCTGCTACGTCCGACTTTGCTCTTGCCTTGTCCTTGTGTTCCGTGCCTGTCTCAGCTGTCAGTGAGGTTGAGTCGCTATCGGGTGGAACGACCTGGGGGTTACCTGCCGCTGCAAGTCCATTCCGTTTTGCGGCGGGCTCTGGTGAAAACCAGTAACCCCTTAGATTCCGTTCCCCTGGTACGGCCCATGCCATCACCTCACTGACACAGAGGATCCACCACCCGTGTCCTCCCCGCATACCAGTCCGGATCCTAACAGTAGATCCGGCCATGAATCCCGCTGAGGTCCTGCTGCCCAGTGTCGCTGACCTAACCTCCGTGGTCGCCCAACAATCACAGCAGATTGCGCTACAAGGACAACAGCTGACTCAGTTGACTGCTATGCTGCAACAGCTTCTACCGCAACAACAGCAACCATCTTCTCCGCCAGCTCCTGCATCTCCTCCGCAGCGAGTGGCTGCTCCTAGATTCCGCCTGTCTCTTCCAGACAAGTTTGATGGAGACTCTAAACTGTGCCGTGGATTCCTGTCCCAGTGTTCCCTACAACTGGAGATGATGTCAGACCAATTTCCTACAGAACGGTCTAAGGTGGCGTTCGTGGTCAGCCTGCTGTCTGGAAAGGCCTTGTCATGGGCCACACCGCTTTGGGACCACAACGATCCTGCCACTGCTACAATCCAGTCCTTCTTCTCTGAAGTACGTAGTGTCTTTGAGGAGCCAGCCCGGGCTTACTCAGCCGAGACTGCTTTGCTGAATTTTGTCCAAGGGAGTTCTTCAGTGGGCGAATACGCCATCCAGTTCCGCACCCTCGCCTCTGAGTTAACCAGGAATAATGAGGCCCTCTGCGGGACCTTCAAGAAAGGCCTATATAGTCACATCAAAGATGTCCTGGCCGCACGAGAAATTCCTGCTAACCTGTCTGAACTCATCCATTTGGCCACCCGCATCGACATGCGTTTCGCAGAAAGACGCCAGGAGCTTCCTCAGGAAAAGGACCTTGTACGCACCAGGCGGTTTCCCTCCCAGGCTCCTCTCTTCCAACATCCTTTGCAATCTGTTCCTGTGCCTCCTGCCGAGGAGGCTATGCAAGTGGATCGGTCTCGCCTGACAAAACAAGAGAGGACTCGCCGTAGGAATTAAAACCTGTGCCTATACTGTGCAAGCACAGAACATTTCCTAAAAGAACTGTCCTACTCGTCCTCCGCGTCTGAGAAACGCACCCACTCACCTAGTTAACGTAGGAGAGTCATTGCTAGGTGTGAATTCTTCCTCTCCACGATTGACCTTACCTGTGCGGATTGCTGTACCCGCTAATGCTACTTCCTTCTCCGCTGTGGCCTTCTTGGACTCGGGTTCAGCAGGAAGTTTCATTGAAACCTCCCTAATCAACAGATTCAACATTCCAGTTATCCGTCTTGTCAAACCTCTCTTCATCTCATCCGTCAATGGAGAGAGACTGGTCTCAACCGCTACTCATGAGTGTTGGAGTTCACCATCATGAACATATTGAATTTTTTGTGCTACCCAACTGCACTTCTGAAATTCTTCTGGGCTTGCCCTGGCTCCAACGTCATTCGCCTAGCCTCGACTGGCTCACCGGGGACATTAAGAGTTGGGGATCTTCTTGCCACAAGCAATGTCTCCACCCAGTTTCTTCCTGCCTGGTCTCCACAGCTACTCCATTGCCAGGTCTTCCTAAGGCCTATCAGGACTTTTCGGACGTCTTTTGTAAAAAGCAAGCAGAGGTCTTACCTCCACATAGACCCTATGACTGCCCTATCAACCTGCTCCCTGGTACCACACCACCCCGTGGTAGGATTTTCCCACTTTCTGCCCCGGAAACACAAGCTATGTCTGAGTACATGCAAGAAAACCTCCAAAAGAGGTTCTATCCGGAAATCTTCTTCTCCAGCTGGAGCTGGATTTTTCTTTGTCGCTAAAAAGGATGGATCTCTCCGCCCTTGTATTGATTACCGTGGTCTCAATAAAATTACCGTAAAAAAAAGCTATCCTCTGCATCTCATCTCCGAACTCTTCGACCAACTGCGAGGTGCTAAGATTTTCACCAAACTTGATCTAAGGGGCACATATAACCTCATCCGTATTCGAGCAGGTGATGAATGGAAAACCGCCTTCAATACCAGAGATGGTCACTATGAATACCTAGTCATGCCCTTTGGTCTATGCAACGCCCCAGCAGTCTTTCAGGACTTTGTTAATGAGATTTTTCGGGACATGCTATACTCCTGTGTGGTAGTCTATCTTGACGACATCCTCATTTTTTCCTCCAACCTAGAGGAACATCGCCTTCATGTTCGTCAAGTGCTCCAGCAACTATGCCAAAATCAACTTTACGCCAAAATTGAGAAGTGTCTATTCGAACGCAGCAGTCTTCCCTTCCTGGGATACATTGTGTCCGGACAAGGTCTTCAAACGGACCCTGATAAACTTTCTGCACTAATGGATTGGCCTCGTCCCACTGGCCTGCGAGCGTTCCAAAGATTTCTCGGATTTTCAAATTATTATCGTCAATTCATTCCCCACTTCTCCACCATCGTTGCTTCTATCGTAGCACTGACTAAGAAAAATGCTAATTCGAAATCCTGGCCGCCACAGGCGGAGGAAGCCTTTAACCACCTCAAAACCGGCTTCTCCTCTGTTCCAGTCTTGTCCAGACCAGATCCTCAGAAGCCCTTCTTCCTCGAGGTTGACACCTCCTCTGTTGGAGCCGGAGCTGTTCTCCTACAAAAATCTGCTAAAGGAAAAAATGTCACTTGCGGATTTTTCTCCATAACCTTTTCTCCTCCACAAAAAAACTATTCCATTGGAGACCGTGAACTATTGGCGATTAAGTTGGCCCTTGAGGAGTGGAGACATCTTCTGGAAGGATCCCTTCACCCCATCACCATCTACACAGATCACAAAAATCTGTCTTATCTCCAATCCGCCCAGCGGCTAAATCCTCGCCAGGCTAGGTGGTCGTTGTTTTTTGCCCGTTTCAACTTTCAAATCCATTTTCGTCCCGCAGACAAGAATGTCAGAGCTGATGCTCTATCTTGTACCACCGAAGCCTCTGAAGCCGAGACCCTTCCTCAGCACATCATCCCCCCTGAGTGCCTGATCTCTTCTGCTCCTGCTTCTCTGGTGCCTATTCCTCCAGGAAAGACTTATGTTCCTCCCCGTCTTCGCCTCCGGATCCTCAAATGGGGCCATTCCTCCCTTCTGGCTGGTCACGCTGGAATCAAAAAGACTTTACAGTTGATTGCCAGACACTATTGGTGGTTCTCCTTGGAAAAGGATGTGACCGATTTCATACGAGCCTGTACAGTATGTGCACGTGACAAGACCCCACGTCAGAAGCCTTCAGGTCTTCTCCATCCGCTGCCGGTGTCTGAACAGCCTTGGTCCCACATAGCCATGGACTTCATCACTGATCTTCCTGTATCCCAGGGCAACACTGTCATCTGGGTGGTCGCTGATCGTTTTTCCAAAATGGCTCACTTTATTCCGCTTCCAGGCTTTTCTTCTGCGCCACAGTTGGTGAAGCATTTTTTTCTGCAGATTTTTCGTCTTCACGGGCTTCCCACGCATATCGTCTCGGATAGAGGCGTTCAATTTGTGTCTAAATTTTGGAGAGCTCTCTGTAATCAATTAAAGATCAAATTAAATTTCTCTTCCTCCTACCACCCGCAGTCCAATGGAAAAGTGGAGAGAGTGAACCAGATCATTGGTGACTACCTGTGACATTTTGTCTCCTCCCGCCAAGATGATTGGGTCGACCTGTTAGCCTGGGCTGAATTCTCGTACAATTTCAAAAACTCGGAGTCATCCGCCAAGTCTCAGTTCTTTGTGGTGTACGGCCGTCACCCGCTTCCCCCCCTCCCCATCCCCACTTCATCTGGAGTTCCTGCCGTAGATGAATTGACCCTGGACTTCTCCTCTATCTGGAAAGAGACTCAAAAGTCGCTCTCACTGGCCGCTTCTCGCATGAAGAAACATGCGGATAAGAAGAGAAGAACTCCTCCTGTCTCGGCCCCTGGTGACAAAGTGTGGCTCTCTGTCAAATATATTCGGTTTCGTGTCCCTAGCTACAAGCTGGGTCCTCGTTACATCCTGCCATTTAGAGTCAAAAGACAAATCAACTCTGTCTCCTACAAGCTCCATCTTCCTCCTTCTCTTCGTGTTCCTAACGCCTTTCATGTATCCCTTCTGAAACCTCTCATTCTTAACCGCTTTTCCCCCAAGGTCACCGTTCCTGCTCCTGTCCCTGGGTCCTCTGACGTTTTCTCGGTAAAAGAACTCCTCGCCTCCAAGGTCGTCAGAATTAAAAAAAAAAATTTCTTGTTGACTGGGAGAATTGTGGCCTGAAGAGAGTTCTTGGGAGCCCGAGGACAATATCCTCGACAAGGAGCTCATCCATAGGTTCCTGGGCTCCAAAAAGAGGGGGAGACCTAAGGGGGGGTTCTGTAACGCCGAATACTCCGGGTCCCGCTTCTCCTCCGGAGCACTCACGGCGTTACACTCCTGCTTGCAACGCCCCGGTCAGACTTGCTGACCGGGAGCGCTGCTCTGTGTCTCTCGGCAGGGATGCGATCCCCGCGGCGGGACGTGCCCGCCCGCGGGTCGCATCCCGTGTCACTCACCGGCCCCGTCCTTCTGCTCAGTCCCGGCGCGCGCGGACCCGCTCTCTAGGGTGCGCGCGCGCCGGGTCTCTCAGATTTAAAGGGCCAGTGCACCACTAATTGGTGCCTGGCCCATTTAGTTCCAAGCACTCCCCATACCATAAAAAACCCCTTCCCCTTC
This sequence comes from Hyla sarda, assembly GCF_029499605.1. Classification (NCBI taxonomy): domain Eukaryota; kingdom Metazoa; phylum Chordata; class Amphibia; order Anura; family Hylidae; genus Hyla; species Hyla sarda. The sequence continues at coordinate 502,580,480 of NC_079190.1, forward strand.
CTGTCCCTGACGGATCTTGATGCCTTGTGCCCTGAGAAAGCATTTCTCTGTGTTCCATTGCCTGTGTATCCAGACCCTTGCCGTTGCCCCTGACTACGAACCGTTGCTGCCTGCCCAGACCTTCTTCTACGTCCGACCTTGCTCTTGCCTTGTCCTTGTGTACCGCGCCTGACTCAGCTGTCAGTGAGGTTGAGTCGCTATCGGGTGGAACGACCTGGGGGTTACCTGCCGCTGCAAGTCCATCCCGCTTTGCGGCAGGCTCTGGTGAAAACCAGTAACCCCTTAGATTCCGTTCCCCTGGTATGGCCCACGCCATCACCTCACTGACACAGAGGATCCACCACCCGTGTCCTCCCCACATACCAGTCCGGATCCTGACAATATCACACCTTTCCCCTTGCTCATATTGTGTGAGCTCACAGCAGGAGAAAGTGGGCGTTCCCCAGCTGGCATAACATCTCTGAAGCCTGTGAATGCTGTGCTTCACCATGCCCTGCATTCACTTCCTGAGATTGGTCTCCTGCCAGGCCGGGAGGAGACCAAACTAACTGTTTGACTTGCAGTAGGGAACAGAACAGAGCCACCTAGTGGCCGTTTTTTCAATCCCATTAAAAACATATAGAAGGAGATTTATCTTGCTCTGCAGTAGATTTTTTTTTTGCATAAAAAAGTCGCATGTACTTGCGCAAATGCGACTTTTCTATACATGCTGCGACTTTTTTATGCATGCTTATCCCAAAGCACATTTCTGAAATCTACTCACGTAGTAAATTTTTTGTACTTTGCAGTGGTCATGTATTTATCAAATGCGAAAGTTGCTATTTTTGACAAAAAAAAGTTGCATCTCCGTTCAAAAGTCGCATATGTATTCCATGTCCAACCTGGCTTATAGAAAGTACATATGTCTGCAGAAAAGGACATTAACACCCACATTAACTAACACTCCCCGCTGCACTACCTATATATATTGCCCCCCACCACTACCTATATATATTGCCCCCCGCTACCTATATATATTGACCCCAGCAGTGCTTATATGTGCCCCCCCCAGCGAGCGCATACACGAGTCCCTCACAGCGCTATCTGTGAAGTATACTATCACCAGCGTATCATGCTGCTAGCCAGGGAAGGCAGCGCAATGCCGGCCAGCAGATGCACTGCTATTAGTATACTTTACAGATGTATACAGATGTATACTTTACAGGGACATGGGGGACCAACACACGGTTTAGGACTACTACTCCCATCATGGACAGACTCCGTCCATGATGGGAGTTATAGTACATGTGCTTAGGTGCAGATCGCAGCAGGTCGCTATCCAGAGATCCGCTGCGATTTACATTTATTAACTGTAAAAGCTGGCAGCACATGCGGCTACACTGCGCTGCCGCCAGCTCCTGTATACACTGTCATAATTCATAATCCCCGCCGCCGGAACACGGGAGCTCTGATTGGAGAAAAGCATTTCACCAATCAGAGCGCCCATGTTCCGGCGGCGGGGATTATGAATTATGACAGTGTATACAGGAGCCGGCAGCAGCGCAGTGTAGCCGCATATACCGCTGATAGCGGATCTCTGGATAATGACCTGCTGCAATCTGCACCTAAGTCCATGGACTATAACTCCCATCATGGGCATGGTCTGTCCATGATGGGAGTAGTAGTCAGGGCTGGACTGGCCATAGGACACACCGGGCATTTGCCCGTTGGGCCGGTGTAGTGAAGAATTGCTGGTGTGAAACGTGCCTGTGCGCAGCACATCAATAACCAGCCATTGGGAGAGGACGCCGGCTAGTGACGTCGGCCGACGCATCCCTCCCTCTCCCTGCAACAGAGGAGCAGCAGCCGACATCCCTAATTACTAATGAGGTAGTGGTACTTAATTCTATGGGGCAGTGTGTGTGTGTGTGGGTGTTGTGTATGTGTGTGTGTAAGGGGGGTTGTATATGGGGGTGTGTATATAGGGCTGTAACGGCTACCCAGGTAGAGAGAGGGTATCAGCCGTTGATGACGTCCTTTTCCCTGCAAGCTGCTGTATCAAAGTAAAGCTGGTATAATCCTATTCACGATATCCAGAGGGAGAGTCAGGTTTGGCTGTAAAAAGAGCAGAGTAATATTCCCAAATAATCCCCTTTCAAGAACGAGACGAGGCTACGTTTGAAGGGTCAAGAAGAACTGTTTATTGTGGAACAAGTGTCTTCTTTTATAGGAAGGACATCACAGGGGGAAGGGTCAGTAAAGACAATACAGGTGACAGGTAGTCTGGGAGATAATCCAATAAAGGTAATCCAGGTGACAGGTAGTCTGGGACATAATCCAACAAAGGTAATCCAGGTGACAAGTAGTCTGGGAGATAATCCAACAAAGGTAATTAGCTCTCCCTATACAGTGCCTTGAGTGCCAAAGGTGTATTGTGCACAGAAAGTGTATGAAAACAGTAAATAAAAGTATTTTAACTCTTAGCTTTATGTCACTGGACAACATAAACTGAGGGGTACAAATAGTGATTTTCTTAAATCCATCCAAGTAGGTAGGGTGACTCTAGGATCCGTCACAAGTATAACTACCGAACGGCCGGTTGCATTCTCTGGTAATGGCATTTCTCATACAATATCCATGTGAATAACTCCAGCTATTTTAACAGTCCAGGCATGTAGTATAGTCTTGTTACAAGGGCTGTGTATGTGTGTGTGTATATGGGGGTGTGTATATAGGGCTGTGTATGTGTGTATATGGGGGTGTGTATATAGGGCTGTGTATGTGTGTTTATGGGGGTGTGTATGGGTGTATATAGGGCAGTGTATGTGTGTATATGGGGGGGTGTATGTGTGTGTATAGGGGGGTGTATATGGGGGTGTGTATGTGTGTGTTCGTGTATACAGGGCAGTGTTTGTGTGTTATGGGAGCTGTGTATGTGTGTATATGGGGCTGTGTATGTGTGTATATGTCGGTGTGTATATGTCAGCATGTATGTGTGTATATGGTGGCGTGTATGTGTGTATATGGCTGCGTGTATGTGTGTATATGACGGCAATAATGTGTGTATATAGGAGCGTGTATGTGTGTACATGGGGGCTGTGTATGTGTGTATATGGGGCTGTGTATGTATATCACCTTTGGGACACGGGGTATAAATGTATGGAGCGCCAAGAACACTGATTAATGCTGTGCTATGGCACATCATTGTTTAGTACATGCAATCTTTTTTGAGATGGCGTGTAAAATAAAAAATGATAATAATAAATGTTAATAAGCTAATAAGCCCGTTAACTAATAAAAGTTTCAATCATCTCACTTTTCCCATTTTTTCAGTTTAAACAGTATAAACAAAAATGTACAAGCACATATGTGGTATCAGCGCCTGCATAAATGTCCAAACAATTAAAATATAACTGTACCTGTTTAAAAAATAAAAATAAATCCAGAATTGCGCATTTCTGGTCATGTACCAGGAAAAAAAAGGAATCAAAAACTCCCTCATAAACAAAAATGATACCGATAAAAACTACAGGTCACTGCGCAATAAATTAACCCTCATAAATCCCTGTATGAGGAAAAAAATATTTTTGTCCAAAAAGTAGTAAAGTAGTTTAGTAAATGAAATCAAAACTTTTATAAAGTAGGTATCATTTATTGTATGGACCTACTGAATAAAGATAAGGTGTCAATTTTACCAAAAAAGGGCTTTGCAGTAGAAACCGAAGCCTCTAAAATGCCTCACAAATAATTGGCGTCATTAAAAAGTTCAAATGGAGGTGCAAAAAACAAGTCTCATATGAGTCTGTAGGTGGAAAATGGCTTTTAGTAGGCTAGGAGAAAAAAAACGAAAATGCAAAAATGAAACATCCCTGCGTCCTTAAGTGGGTATGGAGGCTGTGTGCGCGCATGTGTGAGGGCAGTATGTGTGTATAGGGGCACAAAGTGGGCAATATTGATGGGAAGTTTGCATAGAGGTGGGGATGGTGCTGGAGAAAGGAGCCTAAAATATATGTCTGTCCGATTCTGAAGAGACAAGTCATGGCTGGAAGAACTCTTCATGGAGGTCCAGGCCAGATGGAGAAGAAGAGGAAGAGTAAACAGCAATGATCAGAGAAGATGCAATACTGTGGCCTGTATTATGCATGGAGGTAATACTGAGGGCTGATTCTGGGGTTTGTATAATGCATAGGGAGGGTGATTCTGGGGTCTGCATTTTGTGGGAGGGAAAGGCTAATACTGGGGACTGGGGGGGGGGGGAGGTACTACAGCAATATATAGGAAAAAATTCTGAAAATAAAAAATGAAACCTTACCCAGTGACAAGCCACCCCCCAAAAACCGCACTCATATTGCCATCACACCAAGTGACTTAATTTTTTGGGGTTGCCTACCCTTTGTATAAAGTATTAATTCCCATGTGGTGTACAGTATTTACTATCATATATGGCACATGGGGGCCCCATGGTCCTCTATTGCTCAGGCTGCACATGAATTGTCAGTCCACTCCTGGCCGGGCCCCCGAACAATAGAGGACCATGGGGCCCCCATGTGCCATATAGTTTAGTAAATACTGTACACCACATGTGAATTCATACTTTATACAAGGGGTAGGCAACCCAAAAAAATTAAGTCACTTGGTGTGATGGAAATACGAGTGTGTTTGTTGGGTGGTGGCTTGTCACTGGCTAAGGTTTTTTTTTTTCCCCAGAATGTTTTCCTATATATTGCTCTTGCTGTAGTAGGACCATGGGGCCCCCATGTGCCATATATTATAGTAAATACTGTACACCACATGTGATTTTTAAGAGCTGTGGAGGGTTGTGGGAGGTTTGTTTTTTGTTGAACATGGCTTCTCTCCTGTGTGAGTTCTCAAATGATGTAAAAGACTTGCTCTCTGTGTAAAACTCTTCACACATTCTGGACATGAATATGGCTTCTCTCCTGTGTGAGTTCTCAAATGTTCCTCAAGATTAGATTTTTGACTAAAATACTTCACACATTCTGGACATGAAAATGGCTTCTCTCCTGTGTGAGTTCTCATATGTTTCACAAGATTTGATATTTGACTAAAACACTTCACACATTCTGGACATGAAAATGGCTTCTCTCCTGTGTGAGTTCTCATATGTTTTTCAAGATATGATTTATGACTAAAACTCTTTACACATTCTGGACATGAAAATGGCTTCTCTCCTATGTGAGTTCTCTTATGTTTTTCAAGATATGATTTATGACTAAAACTCTTCACACATTCTGGACATGAAAATGGCTTCTCTCCTGTGTGAATTCTCATATGTTCCACGAGACTTGATTTTTGACTAAAACACTTCACACATTCTCGACATGAAAATGGCTTCTCTCCTGTGTGAGTTCTCATATGTTCCACGAGACTTGATTTTTGACTAAAACACTTCACACATTCCGGACATGAAAATGGTTTCTCTCCTGTGTGAGTTTTGATATGTTCCAAGAGACGTGATTTATTCCTAAAACACTTCACACATTCTGGACATGAAAATGGCTTCTCTCCTGTGTGAGTTCTCATATGATCCACGAGACTTGATTTTTTACTAAAACACTTCACACATTCCGGACATGAAAATGGCTTCTCTCCTGTGTGAGTTTTGATATGTTCCAAGAGACGTGATTTATTCCTAAAACACTTCACACATTCTGGACATAATAATGTCTTCTCTCCTGTGTGAGATCGATGTTAAATTCAATATAATGAGTAAAACACAATACAGTCAACACATGTAGATAACAGGCTCAATTATTTTTAGGTACTTACAGAATATAAAGAAAACAAACCTTTATGTTTATACAGCCCCCTTCCTTTTCCGGTATCTTTCTTATACAAGGGGGAGTGAATCTCATTGAATGTGATCAGATTGGATTGACAGGACCGATCCCTCATACACCAATACTGATGTGTGTGATAAGGTTATTGTCACTGAGATACCTCAGGATAGAACCTCTTAGAAAACCTTCAAAGATTTTACCCAGAAGAGAGGTTACACCTAAAGGCCTATAGTGTCCAGACTTATATGTTTGATCCCCTCTTGAATATGAACATCATATTAGATACTTACAAGTCACATGGAACAGATTCTATATAAGAACAAGAAGATCCAGCAGAGATATAGGATGAAATCCAAGATTCTTTATTCCATTACGTTAAAATGACAGAACACAGGTCAGGGAGATAAAGTGACGCGTTTCAGCCGTTCATATCGCCCTTAGTCATACTAAAAACTATCTGTCCGCAGCCATGTGTATATAAAGATCGCATGATCTCCTACCAATAGGATTGGAAAGCATGTTTACCCTTCACATACATGATCCTAAGAGAGGAAAGTATTATAGCATTATAATTGTATAAGTAAACATTTTGGTCTTTTTTTTTTTTTTTTTTGACATACTAAAAACTATCACGTCCAGGCCATCTATGACTAAATATCACATGACCTTCTTCATGTAGTAACTGATGAAAATATTAACCCTTTACTTACATGATCACAAGTGAAAAAAGGAACAAAGAATACAGGGAATTGCAATACTCTCCAGACAGAAAAGCATACCAAAACATGTAAGGTACTACAGCACCCAGCAAGCTGAGCAAAAATAGCCAAGATAACAATAAAAAGAGACCAAAATGTTTACTTATACAATTATAATGTTATAATACTTTCCTCTCTTATGATCATGTATGTTAAGAGTAAATATGCTTTCCAATCCTATTGGTAGGAGATCATGTGATCTTTATATACACATGGCTGTGGCCAGATAGTTTTGAGTATGACTAAGGGCGATATCAACGCCTGAAACACGTCTCCTTGACCTGTGTTCTACACTGCGCCCACTCCCTGTCTATGATGTCTATCAATACAATATACATCTCCACCACTAAAAAGCAGGAAGAAATATCTTAAGGAACCTCAGTCTGCAATTTATAATGACAGAATAAAACATAAGATGTATGAAAGGCTCTTACCATTCTCTGATATGGGGTTTTCTAGTCCGCCCATTGTTCTTCCAGAACTTTCCTGCAAAGATTCAATATTATAGACCTGAGGAAAAAAACATAAAGGAACCTTAGTTTATCTTCTATCCACGTGAGTGTTACATCCCCCCTAGAAGGTATGAACCAATCTTCACAAGGATCTCCTCAAGTGGTGATCACATAGGATCAACAATCATCCTAGTCTCTTTCCTACAATTATTGTGGGGTTCAGTGATGGCCGCAGACAGGGCCAGACTGGGACTAAAAAGCCGCCCTGGACACAACCCTACCAGCCCACATACAATATACATAGGGCATAAACAACAAATATGAAACAATTACAATATCTTATAATTCCTTCTACTTACAGTCACCTCAGAGATGTTCTAGTCACCATACACGGACCCTCCACACACTCAGGTCTCTATCTCCAGTCAGTGTCTCCAGTGTCCCAAGTATATTCTCCTGGTAAGTTCCAACCATAGGAGCCATGCTGGGGTCTTTTATACCCTTTACACCATCAGATTGGCCTCCCCTCCCCCATCTACAATATGTAAAGTAAGAATGATGAGGCCAGAACCTGTCCAACCAGTTTTAGCATTCTATGGCCTCCTGGGATCAGCCTTCATTTACATATTGTATTGCAGGGTGGAGACATATTGGTCACACCCCTATTTACATCTGTAAGAGATACCGGGGATACTCCGAGACCTTTTCATATGATAATCAGGGGAAACAATCAGCATTTTCTCTTCTGATGAGGAACATGGCCCCATAGGTCCCACCCAACTTAACTCTAAAATAAATACACAACTGAGCTGGTGGATAAAATCGTCCACAATGTTTTACTAAAGGTTAAATAAATTATAATTTTATCAAAAATGATTATTCACCAAGAATAAATAGCGACATAATTCTAACCAAAATATCAGAACCTTAAATATAGGCAGCAGGGTTCCCCCACATTAGGTATACACAGCAGGGTTTCCCACCATTAGTTAACCCCTTAAGGACCAAGTCCATTTTCACCTTAAGGACCACGGCAATTTTATTTTAGCATTTTCGTTTTTTCCTCCTCACCTTCTAAAATCCATAACTCTTTTATATTTCCATCTACAGACCCATATAAGGGCTTGTTTTTTGTGTGACCAATTGTACTTTGTAATTAAACCTCTCATTTTACCATAAAATGTACGGTAAACCCCCCAAAAAAATTCTTTAGGGAGGACATTTTTATGAAAACCAAAATTTTGCACATTTTGGGGGGGTTCGTTTTCACACTGTACAATTTACGTTAAAAATGACATGTGTTCTTTATTCTGTGGGTCAATACGATTAAAATGATACCCATGGCTAGATACTTTTATATTTTTGTACCGCTTAAAAAACAATCTAAAACTTTTTGTACAAAAACAGTAATCTGAAATCGCCCTATTTTGACCACCTATAACTTTTTCATTTTTCCGTATAAAGGGCAGTTGGAGGGCTCATTTTTTGCGCCTTCATCTATACTTTTTTTTAGATACCACATTAGCATATATAAAACTTTTAGATAATTTTTTATTAATAGTATTTTGAATAAAATGTGACAAAAAAAGCTGCATTTTTTGACTTTTTAAAGTTTACGCCATTCACCGTACGGGATCATTAACATTATATTTTAATAGTTCGGACAATTACGCATGCGTAGATACCAAATATGCTTATTAAAAAAAAAATTATGCTTTTTGGGGGTAAAATGGGAAAAACTGACAATTTTCATTTTTATTGGGGGAGGGGATTTTTCACTTTTTTTCACTTTTTTTTTTACATTTTTCAACCTTTTTTTTTTTTTACTTTTTATGCCCCCATATGGGTCTATCTATAGCAATCATTCGATTACTAATACTGTTCAGTGCTATACATAGGATGCAGCACTGATCAGTATTATCGGTCATCTTCTGCTCTGGTCTGCTCGATCGCAGACCAGAGCAGAAGGCCCCGGGAGACGGCCAGAGCCAGGTGAGGGGACCTCCGGCCGCCATGCTGGATGATCGGATCGCCGCGGCAGCGCTGCGGGCGATCCGGTCATCCATTCAAAGTACCGCAATGCCGAAGATGCCGTGATCTGTATTGATCACAGCATCTGAGGGGTTAGTATCGGACATCCGCGCGATCGCCGATGTCGGCCATTACGGGCGGGTCCCCGGCTGCTGCTAGTTCTGATGCTCGCAGTCATACACAGGATGTAAATGTGCGTCCTGCTGCGCGAAGTACAGCCAAACCAGGACGTACATTTACGTCCGTGGACGTTAACACCTTAAGGACCAAGGACGTAGCGGTAAGTCCTGAGTCCTTTCCTTTTCTAGAAAGTGGCCCCGCGTCATAGCGGGTCGGGCCCAGCCTCTAACAATGGCCAGGACCCGTGGCTAATAACGCGCGGCAATGATCGCGTTGCCGCGCGCTATTAGCCACGGGTCCTGGCCATTGTTAGAGGCAGGGCCACGTCGTGGCCCCGCGTTCTAGAAAGGAAAAGGATTCAGGACGTACTGCTACGTCCTTGGTCCTTAAGGTGTTAACGACCACGGACGTAAATGTACGTCCTGGTTTGGCTGTATTTCGCGCATCAGGACGCACATTTATGTCCTGTGTTTGACCGCGAGCATCAGAATGGTGCTTGCGTCATACACGGCAGCTATTATACCTTTAGACGCAGCGTTCAAAGTTGAACGCCACGTCTAAAGTGAAAGTAAATCACTACCGGTTAGCTCTGGGTGCTCTTCGGGATGTCCGCGGTGAAATCACGGCATCCTGAACAGGCATCCTGAATTGTTCAAGCTTATATCACCTTTGTCATTAACATAAGTTCCCACCCCGTTAGGGGATGTTCTAGCATTTAGGGAGTGTGCAAATATCATGAGGAATGTGCCTTGTCCTCATGGCACTCCACTTCCTGTAACTTTCCCGGGCTTTCTTTGTTCAAAGTCTTCACAAGATGGGAGGGGTGATATGAGAGAGAGAGAGCAGATGGGGGAAGAGCCGATAGGGGAGGAGTGGACAAGTAACAGAAATGTGGAGTCTTCATCCTAAATGGGCATTTTATATATACAGTATATAAAATGTATGTATACACACATATAAATATCCATCACAGTCCCCCCTAAAATGACCAATTTTCCGTTTCCCTAATTTCCATCATCCTAACTCATCTGCCCCAATGTGTTTTCTCGAATGTTTCACTGTACTTTAGACGACCCATGGCTTATCCATGGACCCCCTTAGCCTCAGACTTTACACATATGGAGTCAGATGCTGTCCCTATGGGTCACTGGTGTTATAGATGGCATTGAAGCTCTGTAATGGGGTATAGGCTTCATCTGTAATCTCAAAGTCCACATTTGTCATCACTGGCGTGGCATTCTTGTCGGTCGTCTCACACTTCTTCTTCTTTAGGCAAGGCAAAACACAACACACAACAAAGCAAGATTATTAGAATTATGAGTATGGTTATTTTACCGGTTCTATATTGGCTGAGATATATGAGCAACAAGTCTCCCAAACATCTTGTATACCCCCTTTTTTATCTAATGCCGTACCATTTTGGAATATTATAGCGGATGTGACTCCTGGTTGTTCGGTCTAACCTTGAAGAGTATTTACAAAGAAATGTGTTAATCTTAGTTGGTTATAATAGTTATAATTCATTTTACTCATGGAAATCTTGGATATTATTGACTCAACTCTGTCTTTTTATTTGACCTCTAGCTATAAAACTCTTCTGGGGCCCCCCTTGGGACTCCTTTAACATCAATATACACAAAGGGATCAAAACTCCCAGCAGGGGCTGTACGTTTTCCTCTAAAGTGTGGTTTAGATTTCTTTGTAGGTTTGTTAATGGAAGTGTGTATAGGCAGATGTGTCTTGACTAATGTGTATTCCACAGTTTAATTCCTTTCTAATTTAACTCTAAACTTCATATCCCCAAGTATCCCATACTTTATGATAGTTACCATTTACTCATCCCGCTAGCTAGGTCTATCCTTTCTATAATCTTACACCAAGTATTCCTTTCCTCTATAACATTACTAGCTGAGTACCCGGCGTTGCCCGGTTTTTCCTTCCTAATCCTTGTTGGGGAGGAAAATAAACAAAGGAGGAAGCTTTTGACTTCATATCCCGTCCTCATATATTGTTGTCATATCCCGTCATCGTATCCCGACATCCTATCCCGACCTCCTATCCTGTCCTCCTATCCCGTCCTCTTATCTCGACCTCCTTTCCTGTTCTCCTTTCCCGTCCTCCTATCTCGACCTCCTTTCCCGTCCTCCTATCCCGTCCATCTATCCCGTCCTCCTATCCCGTCCTCCTATCCCGTCCTCCTTTCCCGTCCTCATTTCCCGTCCTCATAACTCGACCTCCTTTCCCGTCCTCCTTTCCTGTCCTACTTTCCCGTCCTCCTATCCCATCCTCCTATCTCGACCTCCCATCCCGACCTCCTATCCTGTCCTCCTATCCCGTCCTCCTATCACAACCTCCTATCCCGTCCTCCTATCTCGACCTCCTATCGCGTCCTCCTATCCCGTCCTCCTATCCTGACCTCCTATCCCGACCTCCTATGTCGACCTCCAGCCGTACAGAAGTTATGTGGGAACATACATTTCCCATTGATTTGCATGGGACTTTAAACAAAAACCCAGACCCACACAAATGGGGGTAGTTAAGGGTTAAATTAACTATCCTATAATTTAAGTGTATATATATAAGTAACATGTGACCAAGTATTATCGAAATATCTCAAGCCGTTTGGAAGTTATGCAGTAACACATATTTCCCATTGACTTGTATGGGACTTTAAACATAAACCCCGCCCCTGGCAAATGGGGGTGTGTAAGGGTTAAATCACCTATCCTATGTTTGTTGTTGACATATAAGTAACATGTGTGCCAAGTTTCATGTTGATATCTTTAGCCGTTTGGACGTGATGCTGGAACATACACACACACATACATACATACACACACACACACGTTGAGTTTTATATATATATAGACTAGCTGAGTACCCAGCGTTGCCCGGTTTTTCCTTCCTAATCCTTGTTGGGGAGGAAAATAAACAAAGGAGGAGGCTTTTGACTTCATATGCAGTCCTCATATATTGTTGTCATATCCCAACCCCACATCCCGACCTCCTATCCCGACCTCCTGTCCCGACCTCCTATACCGTCCTCCTATCCCGATCTAGTATCCCGTCCTCCTATCCCGTCCTCCTATCCCGACCTCCTATCCCGTCCTCCTATCCCGTCCTCCTGTCTCGACCTCCTATCCCGTCCTCCTATCCCGTCCTCCTATCCCGTCCTCCTATCTCGACCTCCTATCCCGTCCTCCTATCCCGTCCTCCAATCTCGAGCTCCTATCCCGACTTCCTATCCAGTCCTCCTTTCTCGACCTCTTATCTCAACCTCCAATCCCATCCTCCTATCCCGTCCTCCTATCCCGACCTCCTATGCCGACCTCCTATCCCGTCCTCTTATCTCGACCTCCTATCCCATCCTCCTATCTCGACCTCCTATCCCGACCTCCTATCCAGACCTCCTATCTCGTCCTCCTATCCCAACCTCCTATCCCGTCCCTCTATCCCGACCTCCCATCCCGTCCTCCCATCCCGTCCTCCCATCCCGTCCTCCTATCCCGTCCTCCTACCCGACCTCCTATCCCGACCTCATATCCCGACCTCCTATCTCGACCTCCTATCCCGACCTTCCATGCTGTCCTCATATCCCGACCTGTAATATGAGTACCAAGCATTGAAATATCTCCAGCCGTACGGAAATTATATGGGAAAATACATTTCCATTGATTTGCATGGGACTTTAAACAAAAACCCCGACCCTCACAAATGGGGGTAGTTAAGGGTTAAATTAACTATCCTATATTTTAAGTGGACATATAAGTAACATGTGACCAAGTATTATCGAAATATCTCCAGCCGTTTGGAAGTTATGCGGTAACATATTTCCCATTGACTTGCATGGGACATTAAACATAAGCCCCGCCCCTGGCAAATGGGGGTGAGTAAGGGTTAAATCATCTAGCTTATGTTTGTTGTTGACATATAAGTAACATGTGTGCCAAGTTTCATGTTAATATCTTTAGCCGTTTGAAAGTTTTTGTGGAACATACATACATACGTACATACACACACACATACACACATACATACATACATACACACATACACACATACATACATACATACACACAAACACGTAGACTTTTATATATATAGATTACTCACTAAAATACTTGTTGCACCCCGCTATTTGTACATGTTCACCTACTGATTCTCCTCATACGTCACCTCCTAACAATCCGTTGTGATTATCTTTCCCTTTGGACCAACCATGGTTATGCACAGACATAGATTTAACATTTATCAGAGATACATCTATAAGGGATCATCATACGCAATCTTCTCTTTCCTTACTTATTTTCTGCATAGGTTTTGAAGAAATGGGTGACAATTAAAGAATCTGAACTAGGTACAGTTTTGCAAAAGGTTCTTAATTGTATACTTTACTGCATCTATAGTTAGGGATCAGTACAATTAGACTAGGAGATACTGATATTGACCTACCCCATGCTGTTAGATGAAGTCTACTCATATTCTCTGAAACAGGTAAGATGTTTATGGAGCGTGTTGGTCAGGTACTTTTATTGTTTTTACCTTGGTCATATGTCAGATGTAAATGATGACGTCTGTATAAACCTTCTTTCTGCATTGTTGAATCCTGAGGCGACCCAATGTACTGACATTACTATGCACATAGCTCCCCTGTCAGGATTCGGCAGGCTGGAGGTGGATTCTCTGTGTCAGAGAGGGATTGGCGTGGACCGTACCGGTGGACCGGTTCTAAGTTGCTACTGGTTTTTAGTGTTGCTCGCGAATATTCGCAATGCGAATTTTATTCGCGAATATCGTGAATTTGCGAATATTCGCGAATATAGCACTATATATTCGTAATTACGAATATTTTTTAATTTTTTTCATAGTACACATCACAGTGATCATTAGTGTTGCTCGCGAATATTCGCAATGCGAATTTTATTCGCGAATATTGCATATTCGCGAATTCGCGAATATTCGCAAATATAGCACTAAATATTCGTAATTACGAATATTTATTTATTTATTTATTTTTTTTCATAGTACACATCACAGTGATCATTAGTGTTGCTCGCGAATATTCGCAATGCTAATTTTATTTGCGAATATCGCATATTCGCGAATATTCGTGAATATTCGCGAATATAGCACTATATATTCGTAATTACGAATATTCGTTTTTTTTTTTTAGTTTTTTTTTTTTTATCACAGTACACATCACAGTGATCATCCCTCTCTGCTTCCAGCTTGTGTGGAGTAATGAAGGCTCTAATACTACTGTGTGAGACTGGCGTGCGAATTTTCGCATATGCGAAATTTTGCATATGCTAAGTTTCTCATATGCAAATTTTTGCTATGTTAATTTTTATATATGCTAATTTTCGCATGTGCGAAATTTTACATATGCGAAAATAAACACAAATATTACGAATATGCGAATTTAGCGAATATATGACGAATATTCGTCCATATATTCGTGAACATTCGCGAATTCGAATATGGCCTATGCCGCTCAACACTAGTGATCATCCCTCTCTGCTTCCAGCTTGTGTGGTGTAAAGAAGGCTCTAATACTACTGTGTGAGACTGGTGTGGGAATTTTCGCCTATGTAAATTTTTGTATATGCTAATTTTCGCATATGTTAATTTTCGCATACGTAAATTTTCGCATATGCAAAAATAAAACGAGAATATTACGAATATGCGAATATTCGCGAATATATGACGAATATTCGTCCATATATTCGCGAATATTCACGAATTCGAATATGGCCTATGCCGCTCAACACTACTGGTTTTCACTAGAGCCCGCCGCAAAGCGGTATGGTCTTGCTGCGGCGGTAGCAACCAGGTCGTGTCCACCGGTAACGGCTCAACCTCACTGACTGCAGAGAGTGGCGTGGGACAGGAGAACTAGAAAGAGGCGAGGTCAGACATAGCAGAAGGTCAGGGCAGACGGCAAGGTTCGTAGTCAAGGGTAACGGCAGAAGGTCTGGTAACACTGGTAAGGGCATACACAAAATGCTTTCACTAGGCACTGAGGCAACAAGATCCGGCAAGGACAGGAAGAGGAAGTGGGTTTTTATAAGCAAGGAGCAGGTAGGAGTTAATTAACACTGATTGGGCCAGGCACCAATTAGTGGTGCACTGGCCCTTTAAACCTTAGAGAGCTGGCACGTGCGCGCCCTAGAGAGCGAAGCCGCGCGCGCCAAGACGTGACAGCCGGGGAACGGGACAGGTGAGTAGATTGGGATGCGACCCGCAAGCGGGTCATCCCCGCCTGCAGTGACAGTGCAGCACTCCCGGTCAGCGGGTCTGACCGGGGCGCTGCAGAGAGGAGAACGCCGCGAGCGCTCCGGGGAGCCGGGGAGGAGCAGGGACCCGGAGCGCTCGGCGTAACAGTACCCCCCCTTAGGTCTCCCCCTCTTTTTATCTGCTTGTCCCTTCATACGAGACGAGGCCAGTGGGAGCGACTCTTGAGCCTCCTTCCAGATAACGGAGAAGTCCTGGGTTACATCATCTACGGCAGGAACTTCAGAAGAAGTGGGAATGGGGAGGGGGGGCAGAGGGTGAAGCTTGCCACGGGGCAGAGTGATACCAGGAAGGAGGCTATGAGGAGGTAAGATCTCTGCTTGCTTTTTGCAGAAAATATCAGAAAAGTCCTGGTAAGCCCTGGGAGGGAACGGTAAGGGTGGAACCTCAGGAGTTAGACAAGTGGGAGCGGATGTGAGGCATTGTTTGAGACAAGATGAACCCCAACTCTTGATCTCCCCGGTGGTCCAGTCAAGGGTAGGAGAATGACGTTGGAGCCATGGCAGACCGAGGAGGATTTCAGAGGTGCAGTTGGATAGGACAAGAAATTAAATTTTCTCGTGATGCAGTCCAATGCTCATAAGCAGGGGTTCTGTGCGGTAGCGCACAGTGCAGTCCAATTTTTCTCCGTTGACAGAAGAAATGTAGAGTGGCTTGACAAGACGGGTTACTGGGATACCGAACCTATTAACGAAAGAGGCCAAAATAAAGTTTCCTGCATAACCGGAGTCCAAGAAGGCCACAGCAGGAGGAGTTAGCAGAAGGAGAAATCCGCACAGGTACAGTCAGACGTGGAGGGGCAGAATTTATGCCAAGACACGCCACTCCCACATAAACAGGGTGTGTACGTGCGTTTCCCAGACGCGGAGGACGAATAGGGCAGTCCACTAGGAAATGTTCGGTACTAGCACAGTACAGGCACAAATTTTCTTTTTCTTTTTTTTTCAACAGTATATTTTTATTAAGGTTTTCAACATATGACATTGAAACAATGCATGAATCGTAGAGAGTCAACATAGTCGAAAATAAGAAACAAATATAAGCACATAGGACATCACATCTCAGGTGCAAAAATGCTACATCATAGAGTTTCCCAACAGAATATCATAGGTGAGTCAATATGAGAAAACACAGGGGTGAGAATCATCGAGGTCGGACCCCAAACCCATCTCGGGAAACAATCTCGAGAAGACTACTAGGGGTAGTACCATTAGGGTAACACTAGATAGGAGATGTGTCCTCGGCAACAAATGTATGACCATCTAAACTAACAATGGGGACTAGGGAGCTAAGGGGAGGGAGGGAGGAGAGGGAAAAAAAAAGAGGAAATAGAATCTGTGGGTGGGGTGAGGAAAAGGGGGGAGAGAGGGGAAAAGGAGAAGGGAAATAGATGGCAGGCGGGGGGGAAAAGAGTACATACCTCGGCAGAGGGCGGGCACAGAGACAGACCCCAGGCGGCAGCTATTGGACATCTAATTTGTGAGCAACACGCATGGGAAACGCGAAAGGGGAGTCTCCCGTGTTAGGAGTCAGTGTGAACAGACGCATATTCCGCAGAGGACAGGAAGGTGGTCCAGGGATTCCAGACTGCATAATGTTTCAATTGGAGTTGGCGGGAGTCAGCAATAAGCTCTTCCATGCGGTGGATGTGTGAAAGCTCCTGGATCCACGCCGTAAGAGACGGCGGGGTAGGGGATTTCCATAGTCTGGGTATGACAGACCTAGCCGCAAGGAGCATAAATCTGAGCAGTCGGGTGTGCTGCGAGGGGATAGAAGAGGGAACAATTGACAGGAGAAGAGGGGCTGGCTCAAGGTCAAGACGTATAGAGGTCAGTTTGTGTATGATATCTAGGACTTGGGACCAAAAAGGGTGCAGTGAGGGGCAATGGACCCATATCTGTGACAGTGTACCACCCCTCCCACCACATCTCCAGCACATGTCCGGCACCCCCGGATAAATGCGGGATAATAAAGATGGGACCCTATACCATCTTGTTAAAAGTTTGTAGTTTGTTTCTTGCTGTTTGCTGGATATCGACCCCCTATGGCACAGGAGGACAGCTTTGTTCCAATCCCCATCCGAGAACTCACAGTCAAGTTCTCTCTCCCATCCGAGCCTGAAAGGCAACGGATCGGAACGTAGAGAGTCCAGGAAAAGAGCGTATACATAGCTGATTGGGCGAACAGCCCTGGAGGGAGATATACAGAGTTTCTCAAATGGGGAAATGGAGCGGTGGGGTTGTAATGTAGTGCGGGCGGTGGTGTAAAAGTGTCTAAGCTGGGAGGAGCTTGGCCGAGGATGAGGGGAGGAGCTTGGCCGAGGATGACGTAGGAGGCTGACGCTGCCTCGCTGACCCGCCGACCCACAGTCCCAGCATATCCATGTCTCACTGAGTCCCTGGATCCCGTAGCCCGGTACCCCCAGCTGGATCCCTACTATAGCCTACAGCCTACAGCCTCCTGAATATGACTTTCTAGGAATACTATACCCCCAGTGGCTTTGTCTGGTCTCGGCTGGGAGCTCCGGCGCTGACGGCGTTGGCGGGCACGGCTGGAGGAGGAGAGCCCTGCTTCGATTGGCTGACGCGCATCGGCTTGGTGTGGCGTGGGGCGGGAGAGTCGGCGGGATCGGAAACGCCGGAGGGTACACGCTGAAGCTGCGCACGCCATCCCTCTCCCCGTCCCCCCCCCCCCCCCCCCTCCCCGTGGTGGTCTGGCGCACGGGGATCACTAACACAAGGGGAAACAGAGAAGAGGGGCAGCCACCCCTCTGTAAAATAGATTGGAGGAAGATCTCTTTGCAGCATCAAGCTACCAAAGACAAGTGGAGGTGCTGGGGACAAGTGGAAGTGCTGGATAAGCACCAC
Source organism: Hyla sarda (assembly GCF_029499605.1). NCBI lineage: Eukaryota > Metazoa > Chordata > Amphibia > Anura > Hylidae > Hyla > Hyla sarda. The sequence goes on from NC_079190.1 coordinate 502,598,782, forward strand.
TGAATCTGAGAGACACAGCTCCTGCCGGGGTGAGTGGATATACGCCCTAAGTAAACTTGGAGTGAAAACACACATATTGTAATACTCCTATTTGAGGTCTGAAGTGTTTGAGGGGACTTAAGGCTATAAGCAGGGGGAGGATAATCTTTTATCTATGGCAGCAGCGGCAGCTAAAAGGCGCGCTAAGGCTCTGGCAAAGGCACTGGCAATACAGGAGGCGGTGGTCGCTGAGACTTCGCTGGGGGGTACTGAGGAATACATGGAGGACTTTGTGATTGAAAGCAGTGAACCTTCTTTATCATTAAGGGAATTACAAGGTCCGTCCAGACCAAACAATACTCCCCAGAGGGAGGTGATTCATTTGCAACAGGGGTCCTATGATATTAACTCTCCTGAACCGGTATATACATCTATGGCTAATGCAGGAAATGCAGATGCTGTCCAGGGTATACCACTATGCACTAATAAGGATTATGGTCAGCCAAATAAACATGAGAAGGAACCTACATTAAGAGACATTTTTTCGGCCATAACTGGCCTCTCCACACAGATGGGTCATATACAACAGGATATATCTATACTGAGAAATTAAGTTCAAAAAATCTCTTCCAGGGTTACAGAGGCAGAGGAAAGAATATCAAGGATAGAAGATGAAGTGGGGGGTCACAGTAAACAAATTACCCTGAATGCTACAGAGATATCTGTTATACAGTCAAAGTTAGATGATTTGGAGAACCGCTCCAGGCGGAATAATGTTCGGTTTGTTGGATTTCCGGAGAAGGTCGAGGGCCAAAATGTTGTGGAATTTATTGAAAAATGGATCAGAGAGAAATTTGGTCAGGAATCCTTAATATTAAACCCCGCTATAGAACGGGCCCACAGGGTACCGTCTAGAATGCTGTCTCCAGGTCGACCACCCCGCCCTATTATAGCCCGCTTTCTTCATTTTAAAGACAAGGAGACTATAACTCGCAAGGCGAGGGATTCAAGGGCCCTGGAATTTAATGGAATGCGCATTTTGTTGTTCTCTGACTATTCAATGGAGGTCCAGAAAAACAGATTCAAATTTAAGGAGGTTAAAAAAAGACTTCAGCAAATGAGGCTTGTATATGCCTTGTTATATCCGGCACGGCTGCGGGTGAAGGCTTTGGATACGATACTCTTTTTTGATAGTGCAGAGGCAGCAACTAACTGGCTTGATAATAATGAGGACCGTATTAAGCATTATCATTCTAAGACCTAGACGGCCTGCCTAGACTGTCTGTCTATGTAGTACGTAATACTGGGGCTGAGTGACATAAATTTCTCCCTCAGCAAGAGTTGCTTTGGTTAGATATTAGGGCTTGGATTGTGGGTTAGGGGATGGAGGCAGTGACCTCTTATGGGTGTCTTTAGAGGGTCAGGTACAGGAATAGATACCTCCCGTTCTCCAAGTATGGAGAAAATAGATATGGTTAAGGGTGTTTGGGTTGTGTTAATAAAATTTATTTCAAGGTACTACATTATGGCCTGTGTACTGGTAAACACTTTTTTTTTTTTTTTTTTTTTTTTTCTTCTTTTTCGTTTCCCCCTCTCTTATGTTACATTCACTCTTTTATCAGTACTATTAAAACCTCTCAGCTATGTCATTCTCTTTAATTAGTTGGAACACTCGAGGTCTGTTAGACAATGACAAAAGGGAAGCCGTTTTTCATTTTCTATCTACTTCTCAGGCATCAGTGTTCTGCCTTCAAGAAACACATCTAACCCTGGATCGTCTACACATTGTTGAGAAATCCTGGATTAAGGCGGCATATCATTCAACCTACACTAATCTCTCTAGAGGGGTGAGTGTTTTTATCCACCGTAGGCTCCCTTTCTCACTTATTAAACAATATGTGGACGATCAGGGCCGATATGTAGGTATTGTGTGTAATATCTATGATAGGGAATTCTTAATCCTGAATATATATATACCTCCACCATACTCATCAAACATCATGCGGAAAATTTTCTCTATTATGCTGCTACATGTCGAGGCTTTATTATTGGTGATCGGGGATTTTAACAATGTCATAGACCTATCTCTAGATAGATACTCTGCCACTCAAAATGTAGCTAATTCTAAGATCACCCCATTTGGTAACCTGGTTACAGAGGCCGGTCTGACGGACCTGTGGCGCATAAGATATCCAGTAGCCAGACAATATTCATGCTGTTCAGCTACGTATCTCTCATTGTCAAGGATTGATCTGGCCTTGGGAAATTTTCTGATTCTTCCATATATCAATGATATTTCTTATGCACCCAGGACCCTGTCAGACCATTCCCCCCTGAAGGTAAAAATTATAGTACAAAATGAGAGCCCGGTGAGACCTATGTGGAAGCTTAACGCATATTGGCTGTCTATCTTAGAAGACACTCAGTATATAAAATTGGAGATTTCAGAATATTTCAGATTGAATAATAATACTGCATCCACTCAAATTACATGGGACGCAATGAAGGCTTATCTTCGTGGGATTCTGCTAAAGTCTATTGTCAATTATAGGCGTATAATCTCTTCAAAAACAGACACTTTACATGACTTGGTTTGTTTAGCAGAGTCTAGATTCTCGGCAGACCCCTCTAGGCAAGCGGGGGAAGTAATGCTTAAAGCCCAAACGGAATTAAGAACTCATTTGCTGGAAGCAGCGAATAATAGGAGAATGATGAAATTACAAATAAAGTATGCAGAAGGTGAAGCGGCTGGGCATATATTAGCTAATGTGTTTAAAGCACAAGAACCCCTGCCATATATATCTTTAATAGTAGACAAAGATGGCAAGGAATGGAAGGAAAATTTGGGAATTTTAAATGTGTTTGTGGAGTTTTACTCACGGTTATATCAGTCAAGAAGTGAATATCCCTCTAGAGATATGAGGGAATTCTTTAAACAAATCAAACTCTCACAACTCTCAGGGGAAGATCGTGAATTTCTGGAGGCGGAGATTACGCTAGGAGAATTAGAACATGCAGTTAATATATTAGCAAATAATAAGGCACCTGGTATTGACGGCTTTCCCGTTGAATTATATAAGAAATATGGGGATGTCTTGCTGCCAAAACTTTTAGATCTTTTTAAACATTCCATGGATGCAGGCCTCCTCCCTGCATCAATGCGAGAAGCAATTATCGTAGTTATTTTGAAAAAAGGTAAAGACTCTGCGGATCCCGCATCTTATAGACCTATTTCCTTGCTGACAAGCGATGTAAAGATTTTAGCTAAGGTTTTGGCATTGAGACTAAACAAAATTATTGCAAAACTTATACATTCTGATCAAACAGGCTTTATCCCAACTAGATCTACTTCTATAAATATTAGACGCCTTTTTTTAAGTTTACAGGTTCCTTCGGACTCCCCAGAAGACAGGGCCATATTTGCGTTGGATGCGCAGAAAGCGTTCGACTCTGTGGAATGGCCCTGCCTTTGGGCGACTCTGGAGGCTATGGGCTTTGGCCCAAAGTTTATAACCTGGATAAGGTTGCTGTACAAAGACCCATTAGCACGCATTAGGGTAAATGGACAGACTTCTCGCAGTTTTCCATTGCAACGCGGAACGAGACAGGGCTGTCCTCTTTCCCCGTTATTGTTCGCTATTGTAATGGAGCCTCTCGCAGAATTTATTCGAGCTACGCCCGAGATAAAAGGGTTTCAGTATGGAAACTATGTAAATAAAATTTCTCTATATGCAGACGACACTCTATTATATCTGAATGATATGGGCCGCTCTCTTAAAAAGGCGATAGAAACATTTACTTGTTTTAGTAAATTTTCCGGAATTAGCATAAACTGGGATAAATCCTACTTAATGCCTCTGGATAGAAGGGTATCTTATATAAAGGTGGACGAGAAAGTAAGTCTAGAATGTGCGACCCAAATCAAATATCTCGGTATAGAAATATCATCCTCTGTACATGACTACGAAAAGTTAAATTTAGTACCCTTGCTCAATCGCATTAAGATGAAAAGTGCCGCATGGCGGAAATTAAATCTCTCCCCAGTTGGTAGGGTGAATCTTATTAAAATGACAGTTATGCCACAACTCCTTTATTTTTTACATAACTCTCCTGTTTGGATAAATTTCAGTCTCTTTCAGCGAATTAATATTCAATTTCGTGAGTTGATCTGGAATGGGCGTAAGCCCAAATTAAAATTAGAACATCTGTATTGCTTAAAACAGGAGGGCGGATTGGCTTTGTCTAACCCTTGGATATACTTCCTGGCAGCACAGTGCCAACACCTTAGGGGATGGGACAATACGGAGTCTGCTAATCCTAGCATGACTATGATAACAAGCACTTTGACACGTAATCATTTAATAATAGCCCTAGAAACAGATGAATTTAAGAAAAGTAAAAACTCAGCTCTCCCAACCTTTAATTTAATACATAGAGTCTGGAATAAAGTAAAAGATATGAGAGGGTTGGGGAGAGTTAATGAGTATACTCCCTTATGGGGTAATCCACAGCTTTTAGAAATTAAAAAATTACAAGGCTTTGACAACTGGAAGAGACTAGGGGTAGTATGGCTAAATGATCTGTTTAAAGCTGGCAATCTCCGTTCCTTCAGAGAGTTCCAGGAGGATTTCAATGTTCCCGCTAATGCATTCTTTCAATATCTACAGCTGCGCCATGCGGCCAGCGCGCAACAAAAATGTTTCTCTTTAATTGTAAAAAAAGACTTAGTCTTAGATGTAATACTAAAAGAGAAGAAACAGAAGGGTTTTATCTCGAAAATATATAAATTTCTTATCGCGAGTGGCAGGTCGATGCACTCGGTACCAGCCTTTATGAAATGGCAGAGGGATGCGGATATCAGTAACGAACAATGGAAAACAGTACTGAATAATATTCCCAGTCAGGCCCTGGGAGAAGGGGCGAGATTATCTCAATTATATATTGTGTATAGAGCATATAGAACCCCGGCCCTTCTTCATAAAATAGGTTACATTAAAGATTCAAAATGCCCTCGGTGTCTCCAAGATTCCGCGGACATTATACATATGTTTTGGAGCTGCTTAGATATCAGGCGGTACTGGGAAGAAATTATTGGATATATAGGTGCTGTATGGGATATTGACCTGCCTCTGGATCTCAAAACTTGTATACTAGGGTACTTAGATAATTTAGACATTCCAGCTCATATAAAGCTGGCTATTGGGAGAGTTTTGTACAATGCTAGGAAACTAATAGCACAACTGTGGAAAGATTCATCTCCTCCCAGCAAAAAACAATTTCTTAAAAAGATGGAGCAGGTGGTCGCTTGGGAGAAAGCGATTTACTTAAAGAGAGGTCTAGCAGACAAATTTAGTGCGATTTGGAATAGATGGATTATAAGACATTAACGTAATTTAGTTTCTGTATAAGAGGGGTTTTTTTTTTTTTTTTTTTTTTTTTTCCCCTGGCCAGTGGATATTGTAGTACCTAAATACCCTTGTTTAATTATTTTTCTCTCTTTTTTCTCGAATAATTATGTTTCGTTATATACTGATATTGTATTCTTATTTAATATTGCATATATTTATGGTTCTGTAGTCTATTATGTTGCAAAATAAAAAAAAATTTAGAAAAAAAAAAAAAAAGTGTCTAAGCTGGGCATATTGCAAATGGTGTAGTATTGTGGGCGAGGCGGGTGACACAATCTCTACTAGCGGTTTCAAATCACCCTGATCTAGGAATGCTATGAGAGAAGGGCTGTCAACATGACGGCGAGAGAGAAAGGCTGGGGAGTGGCGAGCTGGTGGGAATGCAGGGTTACCAAATATAGGAGTCAAGGGGCCATCTGGTTTGTGGAGAGGTGATGAGCGCATGTGGGAACGGTATGCCTGGAGTATAGATGAAGTGACCGGTGGTATGTTAGCTTGCGTGTCCGATGCTAACATTCTACTCTGGAGCCACAGGAGCGATTTGGGGTCAATCGGTGATGTTAGTCTCTCAAGCACTGCCCATTGTTTGGTGACCTGTTCTGCCCTACAATCTAGGACCCTCGTCAGAACTGCTGACAGAAAGTAAAAGAGGCAGTCAGGGAGCCCCAGTCCACCGTCAATCCTCCGTCTAGTGAGTATACGTCGGGACACTCTCGGGGGCTTATGTGACCAGACAAAACCAGATAGGAACGAAGAGAGTCTCTGGAAGAAGGCCTTCGGTATGGATGTAGGAATGCATGAAAAGAGGTATAGCAGCATCGGGAGGATATTCATTTTAACAATATTAATCCTGCCCAATCAGGAGAAGTCCCTCCGGTCCCATCTGGTCAGGTCTCGGGTAATGGAAAGCATGATTGGAGGGAAGTTGAGTCAAAACATTTCTTTAAGGCATTTTGGGACCTGGACACCTAGATACTTGAGCGAGGAGGTGCACCATCTGAAAGGGTAGTTGTCTTTCAATTGTTGGACCGAAGGGAGTGATATGTTAAGCGCCTCACATTTGGAGAGGTTCAGTTTGTAGTTAGAGTGGGAGGTGAAGGTGCGAATAGTGGTCAGTAGGGTGGGGAGGGAGAGGAGGGGAGAAGAGAGGAAGAGGAGTAAGTCGTCAGCAAATGCTGAGCATTTGTGATGGTAGGAGGCATGTGTTAGTCCCTTAATATCGGGATTTTGACGGATTGCCACAAGAAGGTGTTCCATACACAGTACAAATAATAGTGGTGAGAGGGGGCAACCTTGCCTCGTACCATTACAAATGGAGAAAGGTTTAGAAAGTTGTCCGTTAACTCTGACTTGTGCTTGCAGGACCGAATAAAGTGCCATGATGCGTGCTAGTATCTGTGGTCCCAGGCCAATTTGAGAGAGGGAAGCTCTAAGGAAAGACCAGTCAACGCGGTCGAAAGCCTTCTCCGCGTCCAGAGACAGTAGGCACAGCGGCGTTTTGGAATACTTAGCCTGATGGATCACGGAGAAGGTCCTCAAGACGTTGTCTCTGGCCTCCCTTCCTCGGATAAATCCAACCTGATCCATATGGACCAGGTCCGACATATGGGTAGCTAGACGGTTGGCAATCAATTTGGCATACAGTTTAGTATCGGAATTAAGTAATGATATGGGGCGATAATTTTGACATTGGGAAGGATCTTTACCCTCCTTAGGGATTACTGTTATGTATGCCTTGAGGAATGAATGAGGTGGCGGGTCAGAGTCAGAAACAGTATTAAATGCAGATAACAAGGAGGGAGCCAGTTCCCGGCGGAGGGACTTGGGCTTTTGCCCGCCGGTAGAGAAGTGATGGCCAACTCTAGTTCCTCCAGCGAGAACCGGGCCTCCAGGGAAGAAGTCGTGTCTGGTGGAAGAGTCGGGAGGGCAGTTGTCGCCATGTATGAGTCTAGGGGGGAGGCGGAGGTGTCCGTCGGGTCAGGGGAGGAGGGGGCAGGTAAGTGATATAGGGAGGCATAGTACGAGCGGAACGTTTCAAGGATGTCGGTAGTAAGATGAACAGGGGAACCCGTGCAGCCTTTGATTTGCGGGATAAAGAGGGAAGAGCGTTTTTCTTTGAGAGCTCTAGCCAGCATCTTGCCAGACTTGTTCCCCCATTCATAGAAGAATCTACATGTAAGTTGTCTGTAGAACCTATGTTTGGTATTCAGTAAGGATAAGAGTTCCTGCCGTACTCTGATGATTTCCCTCAGGATACTCTCCTGCTGGGATTGTTTATGGGAGGTCTCAAGAGCGTGAAGTTCAAGCTGGAGAGAGGAGAGTTTGGCTGATGCTTCCCTCTTTAATCTAGAGCCGTGTTTGATCAGTACACCAAGAATCACGCACTTCATCGCCTCCCATTTAATGAGGGGGGAGGATGGATCAGAGCAGTGGTCTGCTGTGAAATTAGCTATGGTGTCTTTGACATCTTGAAGGCACAATGCATCCAGGAGTAGGGACTCATTGAGCTTCCAAGAGGAGTGTGGTTTAGAGAGAGAGGGAAGCATAAAGGAAAACGAGACTGGGGCATGATCTGAAAAGTTATGGAGCCTATGTGAGAACAATTTACCGAGGGTAGAAGGTGATGGGAACAAAATATGTAATCTATTCTGGAGTATGATGAACGTGGGTTGGAATAAAAGGTGTAATCTCGATCAGATGGGTGGAAAGTGTGCCAAATATCAATCAGTCGTAGCTTGTGTAGTCTGACACGGATGGCGCGCAGTTTCCTATAGGATATCAAAGAGTGTCCCGTGGAAGTATCCAGCAAGGGAGACGGGTAGGTTCCGATCTCCGCAGAAGATTATGTGTCCCGTAGCAAAGGACGCTAGTGTGTCCAGAGCACTGAGTAGGAAGGGCACCTGATTATGGTTGGGAGAATATATAGAAGCAATAGTTAATCGACGACCCTGAATGTCACAATTGGCAAAGACATACCTGGCATTAGGGTCTATACATGTGTCAAGAACCGAGATGGGGAGAGATTTATGAAAAGCAAGAGACACTCCTTTGGTCCTAGTGTCAGTGTTGGTGCTATGTAGCCAGGTCGAATAATACCTAGTGGGGAGTGCGGGAATATGGTCAGTCTTAAAATGCGTCTCCTGGAGTGCTAAAATATGTGTCCTCTGTTTATGGAAGGAATAGAGTATTTGGGCGCGTTACCAAATATAGGAGTCAAGGGGCCATCTGGTTTGTGGAGAGGTGATGAGCGCATGTGGGAACGGTATGCCTGGAGTATAGATGAAGTGACCGGTGGTATGTTAGCTTGCGTGTCCGATGCTAACATTCTACTCTGGAGCCACAGGAGCGATTTGGGGTCAATCGGTGATGTTAGTCTCTCAAGCACTGCCCATTGTTTGGTGACCTGTTCTGCCCTACAATCTAGGACCCTCGTCAGAACTGCTGACAGAAAGTAAAAGAGGCAGTCAGGGAGCCCCAGTCCACCGTCAATCCTCCGTCTAGTGAGTATACGTCGGGACACTCTCGGGGGCTTATGTGACCAGACAAAACCAGATAGGAACGAAGAGAGTCTCTGGAAGAAGGCCTTCGGTATGGATGTAGGAATGCATGAAAAGAGGTATAGCAGCATCGGGAGGATATTCATTTTAACAATATTAATCCTGCCCAATCAGGAGAAGTCCCTCCGGTCCCATCTGGTCAGGTCTCGGGTAATGGAAAGCATGATTGGAGGGAAGTTGAGTCAAAACATTTCTTTAAGGCATTTTGGGACCTGGACACCTAGATACTTGAGCGAGGAGGTGCACCATCTGAAAGGGTAGTTGTCTTTCAATTGTTGGACCGAAGGGAGTGATATGTTAAGCGCCTCACATTTGGAGAGGTTCAGTTTGTAGTTAGAGTGGGAGGTGAAGGTGCGAATAGTGGTCAGTAGGGAGGGGAGGGAGAGGAGGGGAGAAGAGAGGAAGAGGAGTAAGTCGTCAGCAAATGCTGAGCATTTGTGATGGTAGGAGGCATGTGTTAGTCCCTTAATATCGGGATTTTGACGGATTGCCACAAGAAGGTGTTCCATACACAGTACAAATAATAGTGGTGAGAGGGGGCAACCTTGCCTCGTACCATTACAAATGGAGAAAGGTTTAGAAAGTTGTCCGTTAACTCTGACTTGTGCTTGCAGGACCGAATAAAGTGCCATGATGCGTGCTAGTATCTGTGGTCCCAGGCCAATTTGAGAGAGGGAAGCTCTAAGGAAAGACCAGTCAACGCGGTCGAAAGCCTTCTCCGCGTCCAGAGACAGTAGGCACAGCGGCGTTTTGGAATACTTAGCCTGATGGATCACGGAGAAGGTCCTCAAGACGTTGTCTCTGGCCTCCCTTCCTCGGATAAATCCAACCTGATCCATATGGACCAGGTCCGACATATGGGTAGCTAGACGGTTGGCAATCAATTTGGCATACAGTTTAGTATCGGAATTAAGTAATGATATGGGGCGATAATTTTGACATTGGGAAGGATCTTTACCCTCCTTAGGGATTACTGTTATGTATGCCTTGAGGAATGAATGAGGTGGCGGGTCAGAGTCAGAAACAGTATTAAATGCAGATAACAAGGAGGGAGCCAGTTCCCGGCGGAGGGACTTGGGCTTTTGCCCGCCGGTAGAGAAGTGATGGCCAACTCTAGTTCCTCCAGCGAGAACCGGGCCTCCAGGGAAGAAGTCGTGTCTGGTGGAAGAGTCGGGAGGGCAGTTGTCGCCATGTATGAGTCTAGGGGGGAGGCGGAGGTGTCCGTCGGGTCAGGGGAGGAGGGGGCAGGTAAGTGATATAGGGAGGCATAGTACGAGCGGAACGTTTCAAGGATGTCGGTAGTAAGATGAACAGGGGAACCCGTGCAGCCTTTGATTTGCGGGATAAAGAGGGAAGAGCGTTTTTCTTTGAGAGCTCTAGCCAGCATCTTGCCAGACTTGTTCCCCCATTCATAGAAGAATCTACATGTAAGTTGTCTGTAGAACCTATGTTTGGTATTCAGTAAGGATAAGAGTTCCTGCCGTACTCTGATGATTTCCCTCAGGATACTCTCCTGCTGGGATTGTTTATGGGAGGTCTCAAGAGCGTGAAGTTCAAGCTGGAGAGAGGAGAGTTTGGCTGATGCTTCCCTCTTTAATCTAGAGCCGTGTTTGATCAGTACACCAAGAATCACGCACTTCATCGCCTCCCATTTAATGAGGGGGGAGGATGGATCAGAGCAGTGGTCTGCTGTGAAATTAGCTATGGTGTCTTTGACATCTTGAAGGCACAATGCATCCAGGAGTAGGGACTCATTGAGCTTCCAAGAGGAGTGTGGTTTAGAGAGAGAGGGAAGCATAAAGGAAAACGAGACTGGGGCATGATCTGAAAAGTTATGGAGCCTATGTGAGAACAATTTACCGAGGGTAGAAGGTGATGGGAACAAAATATGTAATCTATTCTGGAGTATGATGAACGTGGGTTGGAATAAAAGGTGTAATCTCGATCAGATGGGTGGAAAGTGTGCCAAATATCAATCAGTCGTAGCTTGTGTAGTCTGACACGGATGGCGCGCAGTTTCCTATAGGATATCAAAGAGTGTCCCGTGGAAGTATCCAGCAAGGGAGACGGGTAGGTTCCGATCTCCGCAGAAGATTATGTGTCCCGTAGCAAAGGACGCTAGTGTGTCCAGAGCACTGAGTAGGAAGGGCACCTGATTATGGTTGGGAGAATATATAGAAGCAATAGTTAATCGACGACCCTGAATGTCACAATTGGCAAAGACATACCTGGCATTAGGGTCTATACATGTGTCAAGAACCGAGATGGGGAGAGATTTATGAAAAGCAAGAGACACTCCTTTGGTCCTAGTGTCAGTGTTGGTGCTATGTAGCCAGGTCGAATAATACCTAGTGGGGAGTGCGGGAATATGGTCAGTCTTAAAATGCGTCTCCTGGAGTGCTAAAATATGTGTCCTCTGTTTATGGAAGGAATAGAGTATTTGGGCGCGTTTCTCGGGCGTGTTAAACCTATGAACATTTAGTGTGGCAACATTAATGTCAGCTGCCATAGTCATAAAGGGGTCGTTTGATATGCTCACCACCAACCCCAGGTCCGCTCTGCGCCGCCATCCACCAAGGTACTTCATGAGACGAAGAAATCCATCTGTGAAGAAGAAAAAGAGGAGAGAGGGAGGTAAGATGTGGGCAAGGAGGGTAGGATAGGGGTAGCAACCGTAAGGGAACGGGTACACGGGGGATAAGAAGAAAGGCCATAAGGGCCAGAATGAGGCACAAATGGAGCCAGTCCATGTGCCAGACTAGTGTGGTTGCGTGGAAGAAACAGTGGCAACAGGTAGCAAAAAACAGGGGTACAAACAGTAAAGGGCCTAGGGCCAATGATTCAACTAATGGAAGGCCTTTCCCACTGAGTGGTAAGGGCCACTAATGGGTGGTGGGACTAATAATAATTATGACTAGAACTATATGGGCAGAACGAGAGAACAATGTAGCAATACGATTGATCAGGGGGAGGGCGTATGTGATCATCAGTCACAGGCAGAGACTAGCCAGTCTCTGAGGCATCAGGGGTCCCAGGTAGAGATGAGGAATAATGTTCAGGTTGTACGGCCTCTCCTCTGAGGAAGCGAAGTCGGGGTCTTCTCTTTACCATGAGGGGTCGTTCTTGGCCGCGTAGAGGTAGGCAGTCTCGGAGACATGATGGAAGGGGAGAACATGCGTTCCCAATCTGGTAGTGCTATCCGGGGTAGCTTGAAAGTGGCCAAAAACTCTGGTAGATCTTCTGGGCGTCTGAGAACAGCGGTTGTAGAGCCATGACGGGCAGTCAAGGAGAACGGATATCCCCAGCGGAAAAGGATTTTTGCGTTCTGTAAAGTGGTAAGCAATAGTTTTAGGGAGGCTCTCAGTCGTAGAGTGCAAAGGGATAAATCTGGAAAGAGTTGTATGTCGGTCCCCCGGAATTTAATAGATTTTAAGGTGCGAGCTTTATTCATGATATCTTCCTTCTGACGGTAATGATGCACCCTACAGATCACGTCCCTCGGTCTTTTAGGGTCAGGGTTCTTCGCCTTCAGTGCCCGATGAGCCCGATCTAGTTCAATAGATGTGGTAGGCGGTTGTTGGAGGATATCATTGAAAATAGTTTGGAGTGTGGAGGGCAGGTCTTGAGGTAGCACAGTCTCCGGGAGGCATTTAATACGGATATTGTTCCTCCAATTTCTATTGTCTAAGTCGTCGATGTGTTCAGTTGTGAGGGATTGTTGGGTTAGAAGAGAGGAGGTGACATTTCTCAGAGATTGGACTTCAGCAGCTATCGAGGTCCGGAAGGATTCAAGTTCCTGAACACGTGTTTGCAAGTGTTTGACCTCTTCCTTTACTGGGGCAAGATCTTGGCACAAAGCTTTTTTCATGTCGGCTGCCATAGTAAGGAGGTCCATTTTAGTCGGCAGGAGCGCTAATAGAGCTTGCAGCTCAGGGAAGTTTTTTAGGGTGTTGACCGCCGCTTCAGGGCTCGGCAGAGCTGGCGAGGTGATGGCCAATGTGGGTTGAGCAGAGGAAGGCTGTGATAGAGGCATAGGACCGTGGTCTTCTGGGTCTAATTTTGACCTCCTAAATGATCGGGGGTCACGAGGATCATCAGGGGAGTACTTTGAGGCGCGGTTGTGCGCATAAGAGCGAGCTTTAAGGGGGGTTTTAAACAATTTTTTCTTTGCCGGGGGACTGTCACCCCAGTAATCCGGAACATCGCTAATGTCAGTGGATTCACTATCAGATGGAGAGACATCAGAGTCCATATGTTGAGATTGTTCCTGGGGGTCGCTGTTAGGAGAGATGAGCGGTGGGCCATAAGGTATGGGAGTGATGGGTCCCTTAGGACACTCGGCCAGAGTGGGGTCAGCATGAGAGGTTGAGAGAGGACCCATAGAGAAACTGGAGTGCACGGTCTCTGAGGGGTTAATGGGCAGCTCTGCAGCAGGGACAGATGCACTGAAGGTCTCTGCAGCGGGGACCGTAGGATTAGTTGAGGTACTCTTTGGTGGTTCTTGTGGGGAATATTGGGCTGTCTGGATGCTGGACAGGCCAAAGGCAGTCTGTGTATGAGCTGTATCTGTTTGTGTGTGCCTCCAAGGCAGGGGAAGCGCACGAGGTTTAGCTGCTGCGTCAGCGGTCTCCACACATGGCTTCTCCAGGGGGAGGAAATCCTCTTGCGAGGTACTCACTGCGGGATGCGGAGGAGAGTCGGGCACCACCGGAGGAGCTTGCTGCCACGCTGCAGAGGTATGTTGAGCCATTTGCACCTCCGTGTTGTATGGCGGGAGGTGAGGGGGATCAGCCGCGATCTCGGGAGCGGAGTGAGGTGCCGGCTGGTTAGGCCGTGCTTGTGGCGGTGGGCTCGCCGCATTGCATGAGGGCTTAAAAAAGGCCGTGATCGGTTGCGCGGTGGTCTGTGAGCCCTGTGGGGGTCCCTCCTGGCGTTTGGAGTCCCTTTTTCTGAGGCCCGTGCAGGAGCTCCTAGGAAGTGCGACCGGCCGCCAGCGTGTCAAGCCACGCCCAGGCACAAATTTTCATCTCTGCGACGAGACCTCTCTTCTTGGGTCAGGCGAGACCGATCCACTTGCATAGCCTCCTCGGCGGAAGGCACAGGGGTAGATTGCAGAGGATTCTGGGAGAGAGGTACCCAGAGATCAAGGTCCTTTTCCTGGCGGAGCTCCTGGCGTCTTTCAGAAAAACGCATATCAATGCGGGTGGCCAACTGGATAAGTTCAGATAGGGTAGCAGGAATTTTTGATGAGACTCGATAAGCCTTTCTTGAAGGTCGCGCAGAGGGCCTCATTGTTCCAGGATAGCTCAGAAGCGAGGGTACGAAACTGGATGGCATATTCCCCTACGGAAGAACTCCCTTGGACGAGGTTCAGCAAAGCAGTCTCGGCTGAGGAGGCCCGGGCTGGCTCCTCAAAGACACTACGAACTTCAATGAAGAAGGACTAGATTGTAGCAGTGGCAGGATCGTTGCGGTCCCAGAGCGGTGTGGCCATGCCAAGGCCTTTCCAGACAGGAGACTGACCACGAAAGCCACCTTAGACGGTTCAGTGGGGAATTGGTCCGACATCATCTCCAAGTGCAAAAAACACTGGGACAGGAACACAATTTAAAGTTCCCATCGAACTTGTCAGGTAGGGACAAGTAGAGTCTGGAAGTGGCAACTTGCTGCGGAGGAGAAGCAGGAGCAGGCGGAGGAGATGGTTGCTGCTTTGGAGGCAGAAGCTGCTGTAGCATGGCGGACAACTGTGACAGCTGTTGTCCTTGTTGGGCGACCACGGTGGCGAGGTCAGCGAGACTTGGCAGTGGCACCTCAGCGGGATCCATAGCCGGATCTACTATCAGGATTCGGCAGGCTGGAGGTGGATCCTCTGTGTCAGAGAGGGATTGGCGTGGACCGTACCGGTGGACCGGTTCTAAGTTGCTACTGGTTTTCACCAGAGCCCGCCGCAAAGCGGGATGGTCTTGCTGCGGCTTTAGCAACCAGGTCGTGTCCACCGGTAACGGCTCAACCTCACTGACTGCAGAGAGTGGCATGGGACAGGAGGACTAGACAGAGGCGAGATCAGACGTAGCAGAAGGTCAGGGCAGGCGGCAAGGTTTGTAGTCAAGGGTAAGAAGGTCTGGTAACACTGGTAAGGGCATACACAAAACGCTTTCACTAGGCACTGAGGCAACAAGATCCGGAAAGGACAGGAAGGGGAAGTGGGTTTTTATAAGCAAGGAGCAGGTAGGAGTTAATTAACACTGATTGATCCAGGCACCAATTAGTGGTGCACTGGCCCTTTAAATCTTAGAAAGCCGGCGGGCGCGTGCCCTAGAGAGCAGAGCCGTGCGTGCCAGGACGTGACAGCCGGGGAACGGGACAGGTGAGTAGATTGGGATGCGACCTGCGAGCAGGCGCGTCCCGCTACGCGGACCGCATCCCCGCCGGCAGTGACAGTGCAGCGCTCCCGGTCAACGGGTCTGACCAGGGCGCTGCAGAGAGGAGAACACCGCGAGCGCTCTGAGGAGGAGCAGGGACCCGGCGTAACATCCCCCCTGCTTAGTGTATGGGGTCATATATGTTACCATGGGGTACAAGACTGCTGGCACATACATTTTCTTACCAACTCTTTCCGGATGCTGTCTTTGCCCTGTACCACCTCTTTCTTCTTCCGTTGGTCTCTCTCAGCATGCATAGCTGGTTCCTGCAAGATACCTAACCAGAAAATTCCACATTGCCCATCCACCTGTACACTTTGTACCATCATTGTGGGGGAACAGGAGCGCTGCAGCCTTGGCAGCCTCCTTCACCATTCAATCCCCTTGGCTTCTGGGGCTGTTTCCTTCATGTGTCTCTGATCTTTACGATGGCCATTTTCTCTGGCAGTTCTCGGACTTTGAACACTTGAATTACAAATTTACAGATTGGTTCGCTCAGGGATTCAAGAACACTCTTACGTCAATAGGCCCGTACTTGTGGGCGGTAATTAAAGTGTACCCGTACTCATTGTGTCATACCTTTAGATATCTTACACATCTCAGTGAATACCTTCAACTCTACTTCTCTGAACCACCAGCTCAGATCGAGTGGTTTATTGCAGTAGAACTTCATTCTGCGTGTGGTCACCATATATCCTGTCTTATGTATTACATCTTTACATTACTTAGAACAAACTTACATTTATGACTCAGCATTAACCATGGATTCTCCTATCATGGCTCTTACATTTTTTTGTATTCTTTTTTTTTATCTTATAAGTTCAAGACAATCAGCATCTTCATATTACACTAAATATCATTATAAAGTTATCCACTTAAAATTGATGTTATTCAAATAAATATAATTATAACAGTAGAATAAGAAAGAAGTCGGCGACTCACCGGAGCTGATTTTCAAGCAGTTTCTTCTTTATTGGTACTCACATGCATGGGGAGAGAAAAGACGTACAAGGGGTACAGCTGTCTGGCTACGGGACCGTTTCACATGTTCTACATGCTTCGTCTGGCCTATGCTGAATAACTAACTCGTGACTCTAAATACAGGTAAGGGCCTCCTACTAACCTATCACCTGGTGACACGTAATCAGTGACGGGAAAGATGGGTGGTAACCCTAAAAGGTATTAATCCATCTATAGAAGTAAAATCATGTAATACAAAACTGTGTAGAAAAGTAACTTTTAAAAACATGGGGCTAGATCAACTCGATCATTCAGACCCAAAGGGCCAGTTGCTTCCGTTTTTAAAATCCAATAGGTTTCTCTCTGAAGTAAATACTTGTCACGTGGTATACCTGGTCTATGCTCCACTCTTTCTATTCCTGCAAAGGATATGACTTCTGGATCAGCTCCGTGCGCTTCGACTATGTGGTTAATCAGACGCGGCGCACCTTTAAGGGTGCGTAAAGAATAAATATGTTCGCGTATGCGATTAAATAAAGGTCTGATAGTTTTACCCACATAAAAAAAGCCGCACGGGCATTTAGAGTCACGAGTTAGTTATTCAGCATAGGCCAGACGAAGCATGTAGAGCATGTGAAACGGTCCCGTAGCCAGACAGCTGTACCCCTTGTACGTCTTTTCTCTCCCCATACATGTGAGTACCAATAAAGAAGAAACTGCTTGAAAATCAGCTCCGGTGAGTCGCCGACTTCTTTCTTATTCTACTGTTATAAGACTACTGTTTCACGTTCAGTCAGAGCACCACCAAGGTTTCACAGAAGCAGCCCAACCAGTTACCCTTTTTCCACGAGTCCTATGATCACAGACTGAGTAGTGTCGATCCACCTGTCTATTTTACTCAAATAAATATAATGTAGAATGTATAGGTATATCATGTTGTGTATGCAGGTACTTTAACACATTCAAGTTTAAACAGTAGATTTGTAGTTCCTTCAATTTAATGTTGTCACGCCAAGCGCTCCGGGTCCCGCTGCTTCCCCGGAGCGCTCGCGGCATGCCTCTGTATGCAGCGCTCCGGTCGGCACCGCTGACCGCGAGTGCTGCTTCCATGTTCCTGGAGGGAACGCGATCCGAGGTGCGGGACTTGCCTGCTCTCTGAGCGAGCCCTGTGTCTCTCACCTGCCCCGTCCTCCTGCTCAGTCCCTCTCGCTCTCTAGGGCGCGTGCGCGCCGGGTCTCTCAGACTTAAAGGGCCAGTAAACCATTAATTGGTGCCTGGCCCAATTGGTTCCTTACACTTCCTACACTATATAAACCCACTTCCCCTTCCTGTCCCTGTCGGATCTTGTTGCCTTGTGCCCTGAGAAAGCATTTCTGTGTGTTCCATTGCCTGTGTATCCAGACTCTTGCCGTTGCCCCTGACTACGAACCGTTGCTGCCTGCCCAGACCTTCTGCTATGTCCGACCTTGCTCTTGCCTTGTCCTTGTGTACCGTGCCTGTCTCAGCTGTCAGTGAGGTTGAGTCGCTATCGGGTGGAACGACCTGGGGGTTACCTGCTGCTGCAAGTCCATCCCGCTTTGTGGCGGGCTCTGGTGAAAACCAGTAACCCCTTAGATTCCGTTCCCCTGGTACGGCCCACGCCATCACCTCACTGACAAAGAGGATCCACCACCCGTGTCCTCTCCACATACCAGTCCGGATCCTGACAAATGTGACAGTGTTTCCTTAGACCAAGGTTGTTCTGTCAATCTTCCTATAAGCCCCGCCTTTCTCCTCCCACTCCTCTATGTCACTGGTCACCACCCCTTTGAGTCTGGCTTTTTGTCTTTCTTTCAGTTTGTTCATTCCTCAAAAATTCTTGAGCAATCAGTGCCTACATGGAGCCGTACCATACACATGTAACATGTAACAATACCAACATTTACAAATACTCAACATACAACACACACAGACAGGGCCCACATTCTCACCAAAAATAAAATGTAAAAGAATAAAAATATATACTGAGCTCTTCAAAAATTGGGAAAAAATCATCTTCAATGCGCATTATTTATAATCAATAAACCATTAGCTGATTTTAAATGCTTAAAGTAATATTCATTAATTAAACAGTGATCACTTTTTCATTTATTTTATGTTTTATTTTATTCTCCTTGGCCAAACTTTTCTCATTACTCCTATAATATAATCAGACAGGTAATGGCATTTTCTTATAAATTTCCATATTGTTTTTTAATCCATCTTGCACTCCTGCGAAATTAAGAGATTAATAAAATATCATCAAGTAGTATCATTATGACATAATCAAGTACATACACAGTTTCACCTAAATCCATTCACTGGTCCTACTTCGTGTATTCCTAATTTATCATATATGTTTCAATTGACTAGGTGTGTTAAAATGGCTACAGGGGAGTGGAGGTGAGAACTAATTGTATGAACTAAAATGGCTGCTGGGGGAGGAACTTCACTTCTGGGAGTGGTAATATGGCTTCCCCCCATACAGATTGGAAGGACACAAGTCCCTGCTGGGCAGTACAGTTACTGAGGCGAGCATGTGACATCCAGCGGGTTTCCTACACACATCCAATGTAATTAATAGGACTCATGCACAGATTGGTCATCTCCATGTCCTATCTGACCATCAGACAGGAGAAGAACATTATAGAGACACAATAACTTAGAAGACGTCCTGACACATCAGGTCCTACAATGTGCACCGGACACATTTCCTACAGTATGAACATTCTGATTTGAGATGAGCGAATCGAAGTTGACGAACCCGAATTTGTTACGAATTTCATGAAAAATTTGATTCGCAACGAATAAGAATATCGCCGCGATTCTATTGCACGAATCGCTTTATTAAACTCCATTTTACAGCGTTCCAGGCTATTGGAGACCTAAGATGGCGGATCCACATGTGAGTACATGGGGTAGGGATTATGGGAGGGTGGGAAACAGCGGCGGTAAATGAAGGTAGGCGGGCTGACCCTGAATCACATGTGAGATGCAGCCTATCAGTGTTCACTGACCCCTGTGATGTCACAGCCCCTATATAATCGGCGGCCATCTTGCCTCTCTTCATTTCATCTATGCACTCAGATGGAGAGGACGGGACTGTGTGTGTGTGAATAGCTCATACCACAGTGTTACACTGCAACTGCTAGTCACATCAGCATTAGGGAAAAGCAGGAGTGCAGAGTGCTGTGCTGTTACACTGAGAAGGATCATTGATTGCTAAACCTCCTATTCACGTTATTGAGCATTGCAGCAGAGAGGGGCAGATAGCTGTCAGCTGCCTCATACAGATCTCCAAGCTGCCTGAACTTTCTGAAGCATCTTATCTCCTCATTTTTCAGCCCAATTGAGTTTATTTTTTTGCTCCACAAATCTTCTTCTGCTCAGAATTGTGTGACAGAGTGCAATTTAGGGTTTAATCCCTGGATTGTTTTTTTGAGTGGTGCTGCACTGTTGGGTCCTGCTGCTGTTCAGAAATACGTGATTTTGCAGTGGACTGTAGTGCATTTGTACCATTTTGTACCCGTTAATCTGTCAAGGGGCAACATACTGTGCAAGTCCAAACAATAGTATTCACTAGAGATGAGCAAACTTTTCAAAAATTTGATTCGGCCGATTCGCCGAATTTTCCCAAAAAGTTTGTTTCGATCCAAATTTATTTTCGGCGAATCGATGTTAAAAAAGGCTATTTCTAGCCTACATACAGCCTCTATAGGGGTATAGAACACTTTGCTGTGTCGTAAAACGCATATGGAGTGTGCTGGGGTAGTGAAATAATACTGTTATTCAGAATAGCATGCAGATTACCGGCATCACTCTTAGAATCACTGCTGCACAGCAGCACAATGACAGAGCCTGGTGGTGGCATCAGTGTCAGGAGACCATATAGTGACTGAATGACATAGCATGGACATGTTAGCAGCAAGAGGAGACCATTTAGTGGCTGAATGGCACAGTGTGGAGTTGGCTGATGCACTAGTACACTACACACCAGGGCTTCACAATCCCCCCCAAAAAAACAACACAATATATGAAATTTTTGACAAAGATTTCTCATTGATAGCACCCGCTATCCAAAAATTTGAAATTTCCAGACCCAGGCCCCACCCCTGCGGCATCAGTAACCCATAAATTGGCTGCATGACACAGCCTGGAGTTGGCTGATGCAAGAGTACACACCAGGGCTTCACAATCCCCCCCCCCCCCCAAAAACCAACACAATATATGAAATTTTTGTCAAAGATTTCTCATTGGTAGCACCCGCTATCCAAAAATTTGAAATTTCAAGACCCAGGCCCCACCTCTGCGGCATCAGGAACCCATATATTGCCTGAAGAACACAGCCTGGAGTTGGCTGATGCACCAGTACACACCTTCACAATCCCCTCCAAAAAACAATAACATTTCAAAAATAATAAACCACACAATGTTAGAAATTTTTTTCAAAAACAAATTCAATGTGTGTGTGAGCGCATCTGTCTCCAAAAGATCAGATCACCAAAGGACTTTTTTCGGCCAAAATGATGAAGCAGAGATAATCCCTGTCCGTATTTTATTTTTATTTTTTTATTTTCATTAAAAAATCACACGCAACAAGCGTTCCGTTGTGTAACCATTAGCATTCTGGAAAATTCAATTTTATTACTGATAAAATTATCAGTAAATAAAAAAAAACACTACCCAAGATTGTTTAACCCCTTAAGGACTCAGGGTTTTTCCGTTTTTGCACTTTAGTTTTTTCCTCCTTACCTTTTAAAAATCATAACCCTTTCAATTTTCCACCTAAAAATCCATATTATGGCTTATTTTTTGCATCAACAATTCTACTTTGCAGTGACATCATTGATTTTACCCAAAAATTCATGACGAAACGGGAAAAAAAATAATTGCGCGGCAAAATCGAAGAAAAAACGCCATTTTGTAATTTTTGGGGGCTTCCGTTTCTACGCAGTGCATATTTAGGTAAAAATGACACATTATCATTATTCTGTAGGTCCATACGGTTAAAATGATCCCCTACTTATATAGGTTTGATTTTGTCGTACTTCTGGAAAAAATGATAACTACATGCAGGAAAATTTATACGTTTAAAAATGTCCTTTTCTGACCCCTAAAACTTTTTTATTTTTCCACGTACAGGACGGTATGAGGGCTCATTTTTTGCGCCGTGATCTGAAGTTTTTATCGTTATGGTTTTTGTTTTGATCGGACTTTTTGATCGCTTTTTATTCATTTTTTAATGGTATAAAAAGTGACCAAAATACGCTTTTTTGGACTTTGGAATTTTTTTGCGCGTACGCCATTGACCATGCGGTTTAATTAACAATATATTTTTATACTTCGGACATTTATGCACGCGGCGATACCACATATGTTTATTTTTATTTACACTGTTTTATTTTTTTTATGGGAAAGGGGGGTGATTCAAACTTTTATTAGGGAAGGGGTTAAATGACCTTTATTAACACTTTTTTTTCCTTTTTTTTTTGCAATGTTATAGGTCCCATAGGGACCTAAAACACTGCACACACTGATCTCTTATACTGATCATTGTTATCCCATAGGGACCTATAACACTGCACACACTCATCTCCTATGCTGGTCACTGGCGTGTATTAACACGCCTGTGATCAGCGTTATCAGCGCTTGACTGCTCCTGCCTGGATCTCAGGCACGGAGCAGTCATTCGTAGATCGGATACCGAGGAGGCAGGTAAGGGCACTCCCGGTGTCCTGCAAGCTGTTCGGGACGCCGCAATTTCACCGCGGCGGTCCCGAACAGCCCGACTGACTAGCCGGGATACTTACGCTTTAGAAGCGGCGGTCAGCTTTGATCGGCCATGTGTGGTATTAGCCGCGGGTCCCGGCGGTTGATGACGCGATGTGATGCAGGATCCGGCGCAGGACGTAAATATACGTCCTCCGTCGTTAAAGGGTTAATTACCCCATACATTGCACCAGGAGCAGTCAAGAGTAGGCCTCAGCAGTACCCAAGAAGCATTAATAACCCCCTACCTTTTCAATTGCGAGATCGAGCAATACCAGGTGTGTTATGCCTGAACGGAATAGCGTGTCTCTATCTTTCATCGACCGGTGCTGGTAACCCGCTAACTCCCGGAAAGGTAAGCTGCCGCGAAGCAGGTGGTCTCCCCCGGTCACGTTTGGCTCCAGAATTTCCACTACTGCCACACCACGCTGACTGCCAACCGTGCTCCCGCCTTGCTGACTCAAGGGCAACCTGCAACTCTCTTCTCCCGATGATGAACCCCCTTCTCCTGAGATCAAGCAATAACAGGTGTGTTATGCCCTCAGATGTCCGGGGCCGCAAGCGCGCTCCACTGAACGGATTAGGGTGTGTCCATCTTTTTTTGTAGCACCCGCAATCCCAAAATTTTTAATTCCCAGACCCAGGCCCCAACTCTGCGGCATCAGGAACCCATTTATTGCCTGAAGGACAAAGCCTGGAGTTGGCTGATACACCAGTACACACAGGGCTTCACAATCCGCCCCAAAATCAACAAAATTGTATAAACGTTTTTTTTTTATTTACAACTTTGTGCAAGCACAAGCGTATATCCAACATTTCAGAAGACTCTATAAGGCAGGACGGTGGACCACCCAAAGACTTTCTTCTCAAAAATAATGA
The DNA here is from genome assembly GCF_029499605.1 of Hyla sarda. Taxonomy (NCBI): domain Eukaryota; kingdom Metazoa; phylum Chordata; class Amphibia; order Anura; family Hylidae; genus Hyla; species Hyla sarda. Next base: position 502,621,774 of record NC_079190.1, read on the forward strand.
ACCACACAATTGTTGAATTAAAAAAAAAAAAATTTTAATTCCTAGACTCAGGCCCCACCTCAGCTGCATCAGTAACCCATAGATTGCCTGAAAGACACAGCCTGGAGTTGGCTGATGCACGAGTACACACCCGGGCTTCACAATCCACCCCAAAAAAACGCAATTTTTTCCCGAAATTGTCTGACAAAATACCTTTTTGTTAAAACAAGCGCATATACAGCAGTTCAGAAGACTCTATAATGCAGGACGGTGGACCACCCAAAGACATTCTTCTATAATATAATAAACCACACAATATGTTAAATTTTTTTTAAATAATTGAAATTCCAAAACCAAGGCCCCACCTCTGCTGCATCAGTAACCCATATATTGCCTAACGGACACAGACTGGAGTTGACTGATGCACGAGTACACCCTACACACCCGTCACCCGGGCTTCACAATCCACCCCAAAAAAACGCAACATTTTTTCGAAATTGTCCGACAAAATACCTTTTTTGTTAAAACAAGCGCATATACAGCAGTTCAGAAGACTCTATAATGCAGGACTGTGGACCACCCAAAGACATTCTTCTATAATATAATAAACCACACAATATGTTTAATTTTTTTAAATAATTGAATGTTACGCCGAGCGCTCCGGGTCCCCGCTCCTCCCCGGAGCGCTCACAGCGTTCTCCTATTCGCAGCGCCCCGGTCAGACCCGCTGAGCGGGTGCGCTGCGATAATGTCCCTAGCTGGGATGCGATTCGCGATGCGGGACGCACCCGCTCGCGGTGCGCATCCCGACCCGCTTACCAGACTCGCTCCCTGTCTGTGCTGTCCCGACGCGCGCGGCCCCGCACCCTAGGGCGCGCGTGCGCCGGTTCTTTGCGATTTAAAGGGCCGGTGCACCACTGATTGGTGCATGGTTTTTAATTAGTGTGTTCACCTGTGCACTTCCCTATATTACCTCACTTCCCCTGCACTTCCTTGCCGGATCTTGTTGCCATTGTGCCAGTGAAAGCGTTCCTTGTGTATCCCTAGCCAGTGTTCCAGACCTCTTGCCGTTGCCCCTGACTACGATCCTTGCTGCCTGCCCTGACCTTCTGCTACGTCCGACATTGCTCTTGTCTAATCCCTTGTACCGCGCCTATCTCAGCAGTCAGAGAGGTTGAGCCGTTGCCGGTGGAAACGACCTGGTTGCTATCGCCGCTGCAAAACCATCCCGCTTTGCGGCGGGCTCTGGTGAAAACCAGTAGCAACTTAGAACCGGTCCACCGACACGGTCCACGCCAATCCCTCTCTGACACAGAGGATCCACCTCCAGCCTGCCGATCCCTACAGTAGATCCGGCCATGGATCATGCTGAGGTCCCGCTGCCAGTTATCGCTGACCTTACCACGGTTGTCGCCCAGCAGTCGCAACATATAGCGCAACAAGGCCACCAGCTGTCTCAACTGACTGTGATGCTACGTCAGCTTCTACCACAGCTTCAGCAACCATCTCCTCCGCCAGCTCCTGCACCTCCTTCGCAGCGAGTGGCCGCATCCAGCCTCTGTTTATCTTTGCCGGACAAGTTTAATGGGGACTCTAAACTTTGCCGTGGTTTTCTCTCGCAATGTTCCCTGCATTTGGAGATGATGTCGGACCAATTTCCAACTGAAAGGTCAAAGGTGGCTTTCGTGGTCAGTCTTCTGTCTGGGAAAGCCCTGTCATGGGCCACACCGCTCTGGGACCGCAATGATCCTGTCACTGCCTCTGTACACTCTTTCTTCGCGGAGATTCGAAGTGTCTTCGAGGAACCAGCCCGAGCCTCTTCTGCCGAGACTGCCCTGCTGAACCTGGTCCAGGGTAATTCTTCAGTAGGCGAGTACGCCATCCAATTCCGTACTCTCGCCTCCGAATTGTCCTGGAATAACGAGGCCCTCTGCGCGACCTTCAAAAAGGGCCTATCCAGTAACATCAAAGATGTGCTGGCCGCACGAGAAATCCCTGCTAACCTGCATGAACTTATTCATCTGGCCACCCGCATTGACATGCGTTTTTCCGAAAGACGTCAGGAGCTCCGCCAGGATATGGACTTTGTTCGCACGAGGCGGTTTCTCTCCCCGGCTCCTCTCTTCTCTGGTCCGCTGCAATCTGTTCCTGTGCCTTCCTCCGTGGAGGCTATGCAAGTAGACCGGTCTCGCCTGACACCTCAAGAGAGGACACGCTGCCGCAATGAGAACCTATGCCTGTACTGTGCCAGTACCGAACACTTCTTGAAGGATTGTCCTATCTGACCTCCACGTCAGGAAAGACGCACTCCGACTCCGCACAAAGGTAAGACAGCTCTAGAGGTGAACTCTGCTTCTCCACGTTTAACTGTGCCTGTGAGGATTTCTTCTTCTAACATCTCCTTCTCAGCTGTGGCCTTGTTGGATTCCGGATCTGCAGGAAATTTTATTTTGGCCTCTTTCATTAACAGGTTCAACATCCCAGTGACCAGTCTCGCCAGACCCCTCTACATCGCCTCTGTTAATGGTGAAAGATTGGACTGTACTGTGCTTTACCGCACAGAACCCCTATTAATGTGCATTGGACCCCATCATGAAAAGATTGAATTTCTGGTACTTTCTAACTGCACCTCTGAAATTCTTCTTGGACTACCTTGTGTCCGGGAGCCTTATGTCTGCTCCCAGTCCTGCTAGTCAAAACCCTATGGCTCCTCCGATACCAGGTCTCCCCAAGGCCTATCTGGACTATGCTGATGTTTTTTGCAAAAAACAAGCAGAGACTTTGCCCCCTCACAGGCCTTATGACTGTCCTATTGATCTCCTCCCTGGTACTACTCCACCCCGGGGCAGAATCTATCCTCTGTCTGCTCCAGAAACACAAGCCATGACGGAGTACATCCAAGAGAATTTAAAAAGGGGATTTATCCTCAAGTCTTCCTCCCCTGCCGGAGCAGGGTTCTTCCTTGTCTCTAAAAAAGACGGTTCCTTACGACCATGCATTGATTACCGCGGTCTTAATAAAATCACTATAAAAAACCGCTATCCCCTGCCTCTTATCTCGGAACTCTTTGACCGGCTACGTGGCGCCAACATCTTTACCAAATTGGATTTAAGAGGTGCATACAATCTCATCCGCATCAGGGAAGGGGACGAGTGGAAGACCGCGTTTAACACCAGAGATGGACACTTTGAATATCTGGTTATGCCCTTTGGACTTTGCAACGCCCCTGCCGTCTTCCAGGACTTTGTAAATTAAATTTTTCGTGATTTATTATATACCTGTGTTGTGGTCCACCTGGACGATATTTAGATTTTTTCTTCTAACCTAGAAGAACACCGCCGGCATGTCCGCATGGTTCTTCAGAGACTCCGGGACAATCAGTTATATGCCAAGATGGAGAAATGTCTCTTTACATGTAAATCTCTTCCCTTCCTAGGATATTTAGTCTCTGGCCAGGGACTCCAAATAGACCCGGACAAACTATCAGCCGTGTTGGATTGGCCACGCCCCTCCGGACTCCGAGCTATCAAACGTTTCTTGGGGTTTGCCAATTACTACAGACAATTTATTCCACATTTTTCCACCATTGTGGCCCCAATTGTGGCCCTAACCAAAAAAAACGCCAACCCTAAGTCCTGGCCTCCTCAAGCGGAAGAGGCGTTCAACCGTCTCAAAACTGCCTTTTCTTCTGCTCCCCTACTCTCCAGACCTGATCCATCTAAACCCTTCTCACTGGAGGTAGACGCCTCCTCGGTGGGAGCTGGAGCTGTACTCCTACAGAAAAATTCTTCCGGACATGGTGTTACTTGTGGTTTCTTTTCTAGGACCTTCTCTCCGGCGAAGAAAAACTACTCCATTGGTGATCGAGAACTACTGGCCATAAAACTGGCCCTCGAGGAATGGAGGCACCTGCTGGAGGGGTCCAAATACCCAGTTATTATATACACTGATCACAAGAATCTCTCTTATCTTCAGTCTGCCCAACGGCTGAACCCTCGCCAGGCTAGGTGGTCGTTGTTCTTTGCCCGTTTTAACTTTGAGATTCATTTTCGCCCCGCTGACAAGAACATTAGGACTGACGCCCTCTCTCGTTCCTCGGATGCCTCTGAAATGGAAGCCTCCCTGCAACACATTATTCCTCCGGACTGTCTGATCTCTGCTTCCCCAGCTTCCATCAGACAAACTCCTCCTGGAAAGACCTTCGTCCCTCCACACCAGCGCCTCAGGATCCTCAGGTGGGGACACTCCTCACACCTCGCCGGCCATGCTGGCGTCAAAAATCCGTCCAGCTCATCTCTCGTTTTTATTGGTGGCCTACCCTGGAAGCAGATGTTGCTGATTTTGTTCGGGCTTGTACAGTCTGTGCCCGGGACAAGACTCCTCGCCAGAAGCCTGCCGTTCTCCTTCATCCTCTGCCTGTTCCTGAGCTACCATGGTCTCAGATTGCTATGGACTTTATTACTGACTTACCTTTATCCCATGGCAACACAGTTATTTGGGTGGTCGTTGATCGTTTCTCCAAGATGGCACATTTTATTACTCTTCCAGGTCTTCCTTCTGCGCCACAGTTGGCGAAACAATTTTTTGTGCACATTTTTCGCCTTCACGGGCTTCCTACGCATATCGTCTCGGATAGAGGCGTTCAATTTGTGTCGAAATTCTGGAGGGCCCTCTGTAATCAACTTAAAATCAAATTAAACTTCTCGTCTTCCTATCATCCCCAATCCAATGGGCAAGTGGAGAGAGTTAATTAGGTTCTTGGTGACTATTTGCGACATTTTGTTTCCTCCCGCCAGGATGATTGGGCCGATCTCCTACCATGGGCCGAATTCTCGTACAATTTCAAAGTCTCTGAGTCCTCCGCTAAATCCCCATTCTTTGTGGTGTACGGCCGTCACCCTCTTCCCCCACTCCCACGCCTTCTGGTTTGCCCGCTGTTGATGAGGTGACTCGGGACTTCTCCACCATCTGGAAAGAGACTCAAAATCTCTCATATAGGCCTCATCCCGGATGAAGAAACATGCCGACAAAAAAAGAAGAACTCCTCCTGTCTTTTCTCCTGGAGACAAAGTGTGGCTCTCCGCCAAGTATATCTGCTTCCGTGTCCCCAGTTATAAACTGGGACCACGTTATCTTGGACCTTTTAAAATCAAATGCCAAATCAACCCTGTCTCCTACAAACTCCTTCTTCCTCCTTCTCTCCGTATTCCCAATGCTTTTCATGTCTCTCTCCTTAAACCACTTATCCTTAACCGCTTCTCTCCTAAGGTTGTTGCTCCTACTCCTGTCTCTGGGTCCTCAGACATCTTCTCAGTTAAAGAAATTCTTGCATCCAAGATGGTCAGAGGTAAAAAAAAAATTCTTGTAGACTGGGAGAATTGCGGCCCGGAGGAGAGGTCATGGGAACCTGAGGATAACATCCTTGACAAGGATCTTATCTACAGGTTTTCGAGTTCGAAAAAGAGGGGGAGACCCAAGGGGGGGGGGGGTATTGTTACGCCGAGCGCTCCGGGTCCCCGCTCCTCCCCGGAGCGCTCACAGTGTTCTCCTGTTCGCAGCGCCCCGGTCAGACCCGCTGACCGGGTGCGCTGCGATAATGTCCCTAGCCAGGATGCCATTCGCAATGCGGGACGCGCACGCTCGCGGTGCGCATCCCGACCCGCTTACCAGACTCGCTCCCCGTCTGTGCTGTCCCGGCGCGCGCGGCCCCGCTCCCTAGGGCGCGCGTGCGCCGGTTCTTTGCGATTTAAAGGGCCGGTGCGCCACTGATTGGCGCATGGTTTTTAATTAGTGTGTTCACCTGTGCACTTCCCTATATTACCTCATTTCCCCTGCACTTTCTTGCCGGATCTTGTTGCCATTGTGCCAGTGAAAGCGTTCCTTGTGTATCCCTAGCCAGTGTTCCAGACCTCTTGCCGTTGCCCCTGACTACGATCCTTGCTGCCTGCCCTGACCTTCTGCTACGTCCGACCTTGCTCTTGTCTAATCCCTTGTACCGCGCTTATCTCAGCAGTCGGCTCAACAGGTTGAGCCGTTGCCGGTGGATACGACCTGGTTGCTACCGCCGCTGCAAGACCATCCCGCTTTGCGGCGGGCTCTGGTGAAAACCAGTAGCAACTTAGAACCGGTCCACCGACACGGTCCACGCCAATCCCTCTCTGACACAGAGGATCCACCTCCAGCCTGCCAATCCTGACATTGAAATTCCAAGACCAAGGCCCCACCTCTGCTGCATCAGTAACCCATATATTGCCTAACGGACACAGACTGGAGTTGACTGATGCACGACTACACACTACACACCCGTCACCCAGGCTTCACAATCCACCCCAAAAAAACGCAACATTTTATCGAAATTGTCTGACAAAATACCTTTTTGTTAAAACAAGCGCATATACAGCAGTTCAAAAGACTCTATAATGCAGGACGGTGGACCACCCAAAGACATTCTTCTCAAAAGTAATAAACCACACAATGTTTGAAATTTGGTTAAAAAAATTATTACATGTGTGTAAGTGCATCTGTCTCCAAAAAATCAGATGGCAAAAGGATTCTATTCGCCAAAAATAATTAAGCAGAGTTAATCCCTCTCCATCTATTTTTTTTTCATTAAAAAATCACACGCAATAAGCGTTCCGTTCTGTAACGGTTAGCATTCTGCAAATTCAATTTTATTACTGATAAAATTACCAGTAAATTTAACAATAACACTACCCAAGAGTGTTTAATTACTCCATACATTGCACCAGGAGCAGTCAAGAGTAGGCGTCAGCAGTACCCAAGAGGCTTTAATAACCCCTTACCTTGCCCGATCAATTGCGAGATCGAGCAATAACAGGTGTGTTATGGCCTCAGATGTCCTGGGCCGCACTGGCGCTCCACTGAACGGATTAGCGTCTCTTTATCTTTCAAGGACAGGTGCGTGTTACACGCTGAAACCAGTTCGTGATAGGGATCTGTGATTGCAATTATTTAATCTTAAAGCGAGGAATTACCAGTAAGTGAGGGTCATAAGCTGGCGTTTATTAAGTCCCTGCCCTTTGTACACACCGCCCGTCGCTATAAGCGATTGGATTAGTTAGTGAGTTGGTTAGTGAGGTCCTCGGATCGGCCCAGGCGGGGTAGGAGAAGGCCCTGGCAGAACGCCGAGAATTTAACGATCATTGTTGAAATTTGCATTAAGCATGTATTTAGCTACTGCTAAATATCCAAAAATTTAAGGCCCAAGGCCAGAGGCACCAGGGAGGCAAGTAGTTCCTGAAAGACACAAAATGAGACTGGAGCATGCATTTGCAGTACCCAAGAGGTTTTCATAACCCCTTACATTTAAAGATCAATGTTTACATTTGCATTAAGCATGTATTTAGCTACTGCTAAACTTCAAAAAATTATAGGCCCAAGGCCTGAGGCACCAGGAGGCAAGTAGTTTGTGAAATACACAGAATGAGTCTGGAGCAGTCATTCGCAGTACCCAAGAGGGTTTCATAACCCCTTACATTTAAAGATCAATGTTGACATTTGCATTAAGCATGTATTTAGCTACTGTTAAACTTCAAAAAATTATAGGCCCAAAGCCAGAAGCTTCAGTTTTCCCCATATTAGGAGCATATTGTCCCCCAGAGTAGGCAGCATAGATGTCACCCAGATTAGGCAGCATAAATGTCCCCCAGATTAGGAGCATACTTGTCCCCCAGATTAGGCAGCATAGATGTCCCCCAGATTAGGCAGCATAGTTGTCCCCCAATCAGCGCGGGCCGGTCAGAGCCAATCAAAGGGCCGTATGTGTCAAGCGGGCCGTACAATCCCCAGGTCTGCCCCAGAGGGTTTCATAACCAACCACAATAGAGAAAATTTTGTTGTAGGAGCATGGTCAATCTACTCAGACCCATCTGTCATTGGTGGCTGGAAATCCTGGCTGATTCATCCCTGATTGATCTTGACAAACGTCAGTCTCTTCACATTTTTAGTGGACAGACGAGTTCGCCTTGGGGTGACTATGGCCCCGGCCGCACTAAACACCCGCTCTGATGGCACACTACTGGCCGGGCAGGACAGCTTTTCCAGGGCAAACTCCGCTAGTTGCGACCATAAATCGAGTTTGGCTGCCCAGAAGTCCAGCGGATCTTCAACGGTTGTTGGCAGAGTCATGTCGAGGTAAGCTATCACCTGCTGGCTCAGGCCCTGCTCAATGTCCACCTGCTGCTGATGAATAGCTTCACTATGCGGCTGAAGGAAGCTACTCATCAGCGACTGTAGACTCAGGCTGCTGCTGATTGAGCCGGTACTGCTCCTGCCACCCCTCCCCTCCCCAGCAGCCGTGGCAGTGGAAGGTGAGCGCAGAGGGCCCCCCGAGTCAGACCTGCGAGTGGATGGACCATGTGGCCGTTAGGCATCGGCCAACCGACTACGTAGAAGCTCCCTGAAGTAGGTCAGTTTGTCCTCCCTCTCAGTGGGTGTTAAAAAAGGCCCCCATTTTGGGCCGGTAGCGAGGATCTAATAAGGTGGACATCCAGAAGTCATCGCGCTGACGAATTTTGACAATTCGGGGGTCACTACGCAAGCAACTCAGAATGCATTGTGCCATTTGTGACAGTGACTCACTGGGACTACCTGCATCCATCTCCACTGCATACTGCCACGGTGTGTCTGGGTCCTCTGTCTCGCCTCCCTCGTAATAACCCTCCAGCTCCTCTGGCTGCTCCTGCTCCTCCCCTCCTGTCCAATGACCAGAAACACCGGTCATCTCATCCACCGTAAACTGTGCTCCGCTCTGCCCCTCATCATCCTCCTCCAGTTCATCCCCCACAGAACTCATGTAGCCTTCTGATGTAGGCGTAACATCTCCATTGCCGTGACCAGCCATGTTTTCAATCATTTTTTGGAGTAAATGTAGGAGTTACGTCGTTCATGGCGTAATTCGAGCGACTAACAAAAAATGTGGCTTCCTCAAAGGGCCTCAGCAAACGGCAGGTGTCACGTATGAGCTGCCACTCGTTCACATTGAAGTTACACAGGGGAGTACTCCTATCTGCTTGTATCATCAAAAAATCCATGATGGCTTTTCTTTGTTCGTATAGTCTGTCCAACATATGGAGGGTGGAATTCCAACGTGTGGCAACGTCACAAATGAGACTATGTTATGGGATACCGTTCTGACGCTGCAGCTCAAGCAAAGTGTGCTTGGCGGTGTACGAGTGGCTGAAGTGCATGCACAGTTTCCTTGCCATTGTCAGGACGTCTTTCAAATGGGGTGAAGACTTGATGAACTTCTTGTCAACCAGATTCAACACGTGTGCCATGCAGGGCGAATGGTTCACACTTCCTTGTCGCAGCGCGGCCACAATGTTCTTCCCATTGTCGGTCACCATGGTTCCCATTTCCAGATTTTGTGAAGTAAACCATACTCGGATTTCTTCCCTAATGAACTTCAGCAGTTCCTCCCCTGTGTGACTCCGTTCGCCAAGGCAAACCATGTGAAGGACGGCTTGACACCGCTGTGCCCTACACACGTGGTACGATGAAGGGCCACCGAGATTTGGATGTGCAGAGGAGCCCGAGGACACGGGGGGAGGAGGAGGAGGCGCACACTGTAAAAGGACCAACTGCCTGGGAGCGAGAGCGTGGAGGAGGAAGCGGTGTGACCTGTCCAAGTTGCTGCTGTGGCTGTGCAGGAAAAACATTTACCCAGTGGGCCGTAAAAGACATGTATTGTCCCTCCTCGTAGTTACAGCTCCACACGTCGGCGCTGCCATGCACTTTTGAACACACCGACAGGCTTAAGGACTGGCTCACCTTCTCTTGTACAAACTTATGCAGGGCTGGTACTGCCTTCTTCGCAAAGAAATGACGGCTTGGGACTGTCCACCTCGGCTCGGCACAAGCCATCAATTCCCTGAAAGCTGCAGAGTCCACCAGTTGGAAAGGGAGGGACTGCAACACCAGCAACTTGGACAGGAGCACATTCAACTTCTGCGCCGTTGGATGAGTGGGCGCATACTGTTGTCTCTTGGACATGGCTTCGCCAATCGATTGTTGGTGGAATGGCTGACTACGAGCGGAGGAAGCAGGAGCTCAAAAAGGATGGTTTGACACAATGCTCCCTTTGGCTGAGGTGGTGGAGCCTTGGCTGGATGACGGAGGGAGCGGATGGCCACTGGGTGATGCGGCAGGCCTGACCACTACCTCGGAGCCACGGTTATCCCAGGTTGCTTTATGGTGGCGAATCATGTGTTGACGCAGGGCCGTGGTGCCGAGATTGGGACCCTGGCGACGCTTCACTTTCTGCCCACAGATTTTGCATGTGACTACGCTAAGGTCCTCCGGATTCTTTATGAAGAACAACCACACCGCAGAGTAGCTGATTTTCCCACCCGTAGTTCGCACTATTTCACTGCTATTGGCACCATCTCCAGGAACCCCTGTTCCACTACCTCCCTGAATGGTGGCTTGCCGCGAAGCAGGTGGTCTCCCCCTGGCACGTTTGGCTCCTGAATTTCCACTACTGTCACCACCACGCTGATTGCCAACAGTGCTACCGCCTTGCTGCCTCATAGACAAAGAGCAAATCTCTTCTCCTGATGATGATGAAGCCCCGGCTTCTGCACCCGGCTCCCAATTGCGATCGGCACATCATCATCAAAAGATGTGTGCATGTCACTGATGTCCTCCTCGTGTTCCACAACAGTGTCTGCCTCAGGACCCTGAGCAATTGAAACACCGCCTCCCACGTCACTCTCCGCATCACTACTTGGCTGCCTTGCGGAGCAAGGGACGCATGTCTCCTCACATTCTTGGCTGCCCATTAGATGCTGACTGTCCTCTATTACATCGTCCTCACTAAATAGTGGAGCTGAACCCAAAGCATGAGATACTTCTTTGGGTGAGGGAACAGCATAGGACGAAGGCAATGGGATTACAGGGACTGCTCCCAGGCCATGCCAACTGAGGGTTGTGTCTGAGGAACCCACCGACTCTTGACTGGGGTTGTGAAATGTCTCTTGTGATGATGGGGATGAGTGTGCAAACCAATTGACACGACCGCTGGGTGTTAACGGGAGCTCAGGCCTATTGCTGCGACTCCTGCTTCCACTCGCCCCAAGTCTGCTGCCAACTCTGCCTGACGTATGTAGGCCTCTGCCCCTTCTCTGTGCACATTCTGGCACTTCCCTGCCTGACATACTTAGTGCGTTTATGAGGGTATAGAACAGCAGCAGGCGATTACTTACGGCTGTCCTTTCAAAGTATATAGGCCCTAGACAGAATAACAGTAACTAAATAGTACACTCCTTTGTTGTATGTATGCCCTTTGCAATAATGAGCGCACTGTTCAGCGTATTTATACGCAGAAAAAAACTATTTTTTTGTTCTATACACCAGCCAGTGTATACTAATGTGTGGAATAGCACTGAATTTAGCACTGAGACAGAAATACAGGTACTAAATAGTACACTACTTGGTTGTATGTATGCCCTTTGCAATGATGAGCGCACTGTTAAGCATATTTGTACGCAGGAAAAACGTTTTTTTTCTTTAATACACCAGCAGGTATATAACGTGTGGTATAACACTTAATTTAGCACAAAGACAGAAAAAAGGTGATATATGGTACGCTATTTGATTGAATTTAGGCCCTTTGCAATGATAAGGCCACTGAAAAAGCGTATTTATATGCAGGAAAACCTTTTTTTTCTTTAATACACCGGCAGGTATATAACGTGTGGTATAACACTTAATTTAGCACAGAGACAGAAAAAAAGGTGGTATATGGTACGCTATTTGCTTGTATGTAGGCCCTTTGCAATGATAAGGCCACTGTAAAGTGTATTTGTACTCAGGAAAAAAATGTTTTTCTTTAATACACCGGCAGGTGTATAACGTGTGGTATAACACTGAATTTAGCACAGAGACAGAGTAACAGGGGAAAAATGGTAAAAAGGCACCAAAGTCCACACTAATATGACTTATTTCTGAACAGCAGCAGGACCCAACAGTGCAGCACCACCAAAAAAAAAAATCCAGGGATTAAACCCTAAATTGCACCCCATCACACAATTCTGAGCAGCAGATGATTTGTGGAGAAAAAAGAACTCAATAGAGCTAAAAAATGAGGAGATAAGATGGTTGATAAAGTGCAGGCAGCTTGTTGATCTGTATGAGGCAGCTGACAGCTCTCTGCCCCTCTCTGCTGCAATGCTCAATAACGTGAATAGGAGGTTTAGCAATCAATGATCCTTCTCAGAGTAACAGCACAGCACTCTGCACTCCTGCCTTTCCCTAATGCTGATGTGACTAGCAGTTGCAGTGTAATGCTGTGGTATGAGCTATTCACACATAGTGTTGAGCGGCATAGGCCATATTCGAATTCGCGAATATTCGCGAATATATGGACGAATATTCGTCATATATTCGCGAATATTCGCATATTCGTTATATTCTCGATATATTTTCGCATATGCGAACATTCGCGTATGCGAAAATTAACATATGTGAATATTATCACATACAAAATTAACATACGCGAAAATTCGCATATGCGAAAATCTCACACAGTCTCACACAGTAGTATTACAGCCTTCTTTACACCACACAAGCTGGAAGCAGAGAGGGGTGATCACTGTGATGTGTACTGTGAAGAAAAAAAAAAAAAAAAAAAACGAATATTCGTAATTACGAATATATAGCGCTATATTCGCGAAATTCGCGAATTCGCGAATATGCGATATTCGCGAATAATATTCGAATTGCGAATATTCGTGAGCAACACTATTCACACACACACAGTCCCGTCCTCTCCATCTGAGTGCATAGATGAAATGAAGAGAGATAAGATGGCTGCCGATTATATAGGGGCTGTGACATCACAGGGGTCAGTGAACACTGATAGGCTGCATCTCACATGTGGTTCTGGGTCAGCCCGCCTACCTTCATTCCCGCCGCTGTTTCCCACCCTCCCATAATTCCCTGCCCCATGTACTCACATATGGATCCGCCATCTTAGCTCTACAACAGCCTGGAACGCTGTAAAATGGAGTTTAATGAAGCGATTTGTGCGATAGAATCGCGGCGATATTCGTATTCATTGCGAATCAAATTTTTCATGAAATTCGTAACGAATTCGGGTTCGTCAAGTTCGATTCGCTCATCTCTAGTTGCAGCTTAAAGGAACATTTAACAGTTCAAGTTGGAAGCATTTTTGTTAACTCTGAAAATGCATTAAAGCAGGATTGCACTTTATTTTATTTTTTTGGAAACAGCATACTGGAAGGAATAACTTTATTGATAAGGCACATGCCTCGGTATTTATGTTATACAGAATTGTATTTATTTGTGAAATCTAGTATCAAACCTCAGCTAAGCTGTGTCAAAAAGTATTAGATTTGTTATAAAAAAAATCCTGCAAGCACAAGAGTTTTTTTGCTTAAAGGGGTACTCTGGCGATTTATTTTTTTATTTTTTTTGGGGCATAGTTTAGTTTCTTTAGGGTCATTCCTATGCCTCTGGCTGCGTTTTTCTAACTACTTTGCATTTATTGAAAATTTACCTTTTGTTTATGCAGGAAGTCTTGTAGTTCATTGCCTTTTCCATGTGCTGGCGACCACTTTTTTTTTTTCCCTGTCGGCGGCCATGTTGCGTTCGTGACGTAAGGGTCTCCTTCCTCAATTTTTTTGCCCAGCCGAACCCCGCTCATGAATATTCATGGCTCTGTTCGGTGGCTCTTGCCCAGGAACGCCCTAACTGCAGTTTCTTGGTTGATTGGATGTACTTTGTCCAATCCTTGTTTAGAGAGTGTGGTCACGTGAACACTGTTGTTCATGTGATCGCTGTTTTCACAGTGTAATGTTTGGTTGGCCGGCAGCCAATCAGAGCGACTTGGCACAGTCGGCCCCTTTCCCCACCCCCTGACGTGGCCGAGGGATGTGCAGGGACGGGGTGAATAGCTGTCAATGCGCCCATGGGGGGAATCATGATAGCGCTGTGGCTGATAGTTAACCCCTTCCCTGCCGTGCGCACGGTCCCCACGGTCCCCATGGTGGGGAAGGGGTTAACTGTCAGCCGCTGTTTCCCCCATGGCATCAGCTCAATGCAACAGAAACAACACAGCTAGCAAGTTAGTCTACCCAGCATGTGAGTATCACAATGCCGCCCACATAAACATCACACAAAGGCGGAACCAACTAGGGGAAAAAAAGGGGCTGAATTCTACATACAAACAGTGGCATGACTACAGAAAAAAAAACTGCCCATAAGGGCGTACCTTCTGGAGAAGCATCAGCCCTAAAAAAAAAAAAAAAGCCGACGCAAGATGTCATGGGAACTGTAGTTCCCACAAACCAAAAGACAGGAAGACAGAAAGGTAAACAAAAGGCTAACCATAGAAAAACGAAAAAACCAAAAAACCGCAGCAGCAAGGACAGCAGATATAGCAAATATTACAGGTTAGCAGACTGCTCTACGACATGTGGAACAGTGAAAATGACAAACACACCGCCGGAGTACCCCTTTAACCTCTTAAGGACCCACCCTACGCCCGGTCCCCATGTTTAAAACAGAGTCACACCGTTACCCCGCATCACACCGGGTCGGTCCTGGCTGCTATTCATAGCCAGGACCCTGGGCCGATCGTTGTGCCGTGCGCTAATAACCGTTCAGACGCGGCGATCAAAGTTGACCGCTGCGTCTGAAAGTGAAAGTAAATGCTTCCCGGCAGCTCAGTCGAGCTGATCGGGACATCGCGGTAAAATCACGATGTCCTGATCAGCTAGGATGCGAGTGGAGGTCCCCTTACAATGCTCTGTCACGTCCAATTGGAGTTTGATTGCTCCAAGCCTTAGCTACAGGCTTGAACCAATCGAGCCCCTACAACGCTGATCCATGCAAAGCTATGGCTTTGCAGGGTTCAGGGTAAAAGATCAGTGTGTGCAGTGTTATAGGTCCCTATGGGATAACAATGATCAGTATAAGAGATCAGTGTGTGCAGTGTTATAGGTCCCTATGGGAGCTATAGCACTGCAAAAAAAAGTGAAAGGACCATTTACCTTTTCCCTAATAAAAGTTTGAATCACCCCCCTTTTCCCATAAAACAAACTGGGTAAATAAAAATAAAAATAAACAGATGTGTTATCGCCACATGCATAAATGCCTGAACTATAAAACTATATTGTTAATAAATCCGCACGGTCAATGGTGTACGCGCAAAAAAATTCCAAAGTCCAAAATTGCGTATTTTTGGTCACTTTTTATATCATAAAAAAAAGGAATAAAAAGCAATCAAAAAGTCCGATCAATGGTACCGATAAAAACTTCAGAAGACAGCGCAAAAATGAGCCCTCATACCGCCCCATACGTGGAAAAATAAAAAAAGTTATAGAGGTCAGAAGATGACAATTTTAAACGTGTACATTTTTCTGCATGTAGTTAGGATTTTTTTCAGAAGTGCGACAAAATCAAACCTATATAAGTAGGGAATCATTTTAACCGTATGGACCTACAGAACAAAGATAAGGTGTCATTTTTACCAAAAAATGTACTGCGTAGAAACGGAATTCCCCAAAATTTACAAAATAAAAAATTTTCTTCAATTTTGTTTCACAATAATTTTTTTTTCCGTTTCACTGTAGATTTTTTGGTAAAATGACTGACGTCATTACAAAGTAGAATTGGTGGTGCAAAAAATAAGCATCATATGGAATTTTATGTGCAAAATTTAAAGCGTTATTATTTTTAGAAGATGATGAGGAAAAAATGAAAATGCAAAAACGGAAAAACGCTGAGTTCGTAAGGGGTTAAACACTTGTCTGACTTTGTAAGTCCTCATTGTTCTTAAGAAAAAATAAATGTATTTAATACAGTAAATCTTTATTTGAATGTTGTATTGATGTGTAGATTAAGTTTTCCCAAGCTTTTAATAGGGAATATCGCGATATATCGTGATATATCATCACCTAGACGGTATCACGATATATCGGGATATATCGAATCGTCACACTTGTATCGCGATACATATTGTATCATCAAATTCTTGGCGATTCACACCCCTAGTCCCATAAAACTTCTGGGTGTGACATCTGATGCAAATACCCAGACCGGGGGTTACTTAGAAGGGTATGTGTCACGAGGTGTGTACACCACTCGGCATAGGTAAGTCTCTATTAGGACAGAATCACATGCACAAACACAAGTATCCAGGGCTACTAGGTCAACTGGTGGTCACAGACAACCAAAGAAATCAAAATAAATAAAATCATATTATCTCCACCTCTTAAGAATACACCTAGACTAGACAAGTATATAAGCATAACAAAGTAGCAAATAATGTTTCCACGGCTTCGGGTCGAGTCCACAGATCTGGAAGAAAAGGAAGAAGTGGGGATTTTTTGTTTGGACGATATCCTCGGTCATGCTGTGAGGACCGGCACCATTGGGTCTAGTCCTTTCCACAGTGTGCGATCCATTCCCTGCCTTTTCTGTATTTTACAGGTTACTTGCCCGCACCACATTCTCAGAATAGCTCCCTCTGTTGGCCAACTGTGGGAAATTATGAAAAATTTTCAATTTTTCCTGACAAAAGAAAACAATTAAAATATTTCAAAAAATGTATTTTACCTTTGAAAAGTTCTACAGAGAAGATAAAGGAATTTTATGAAGGAATTGTAGCAAGCATTTTCTTGTAATATTGCTGATGTAGCGGACAGTGAGTGGAATCCCCACTGATCTGATATTATAGATCAATCCTCATTACACAATCATATGGAGCTGATGGGTTGTCGGGGCGTCTGCAATGGGAACTGGGCTAAGGCGCTGGGCAAAGTAGATTCCTGTCAGTAACACTGCGTCAGGATTTGTCTATGAACAGAACTGAAGGTGAATGCAGGACCAAAATTGTTAGAAAATCAATAGTGAATCAATCTATTTATCTATCTATTTATCTATCTATCTATCTATCTCATATCTATCTATCTATCTATCTATTTATCTATCTCATATCTATCTATTTATCTATCTAGAATTGAAAAGAAATTTTTGGCAGCACACGTAGAAAAGGGGGGTGCACGCTGGATAACCCGGTCCCAGGTCCAAAGTAGTTATGCAAAGAAGCAGCGGCACACCAATTTCCAAGTGAAAGGAATGGATGGCTTTTATTTCAACCAAACATCTATGGGAGCGACGTTTCGCCTGTCTCACACAGGCATTGTCAAGCCTTGACAATGCCTGTGTGAGACAGGCGAAACGTCGCTCCTATAGATGTTTGGTTGAAATAAAAGCCATCCATTCTTTTCACTTGGAAATTGGTGTGCCGCTGCTTCTTTGCATATTTATCTTTCTATCTATCTCATATCTATCTCTCTATTTATCTATCTATTTCATATCTATCTATCTATTTATCTATCATGTCATATCTATCTATCTATCTATCTATCTTTCTATCTATCTATTTATCTATCTCATATCTATCTATCAATGTCATATCTATCTCATATCTATCTATCTCATATCTATCTATCTCATATCTATGTATCTAGCTCCTATCTATGGGGGCCATGTATCATTGCCTTTACACTACTTTTCATGTCTACAGATTTTGCGCAATTGCGCTTTTTTTGCATTTGAGCTGCGTTTTTTTTTGGTGGATGATTTTCTAAAGCTGTCACCTGTTTGTTGTACCGTGGACAACTTAATCCAGTGGACAGGTATGTACCATTTACGCAAAAAAATTTAGATTTTTTTTTGTGCAATTGAGTTTTTTTTTTTGTTGCAAAAATCAACTAAAAATATACGAGTGGTAGCAAGAACACGTAGAAAAGTGTCGGACGCTGGACGATGCAGGAGCCAGCCCTCAGCACTGCAATACTACAACTTCTCCCATCATGAGACAGAATCTATCCCATGATGGGAGTAGTTGTAGTAACGCAGTGCTGAGGGCTGGTCCTGCACATCCCCGGCTGCGGGACTCTATTAGGACTGTTAGGACTACTACTCTCATCATGGACAGACTCCGTCCATGATGGGAGTTGTAGTCCTGGGGCTGAGGTGCAGATTGCAGCATGTCAATCTGCAGAGACCCGCAGCGATCCGCATTTATTAACTTAAAAAGACGACAGTACATGCGGCTTCACTGCGCTGCTGACGGCTCCTGTATACACTGTCATAATTCATAATCCCTGCCTCCGGGACACGGGAGCTCTGATTGGTTAATAACTATTCACCAATCAGAGCTCCCTTGTTTCGGCAGGGATTATGAATTATGACAGCTGCAGCGCAGTGAAGCAGTGAAGCCTCACGTGCCGCTGGCTTCTGTATATGCTGTCATAATTCCCACTGGAACACGGGAGCTCTGATTGGTGAATAGTCATTAACCAATCAGAGCTCCCGTGTTCCGGCGGCGGGGATTATGAACTATGACAGTAAATACAGGAGTCGGGGGCAGCGCAGTGAAGCCACATGCACCGCCGGCTTTTTAAATTAATTATTGCGGATCACAGCAGGTCTCTGCAGAATGACCTGCTGCTAAAGATGAGCGAACTTACAGTAAATTCGATTCGTCACAAACTTCTCGGCTCGGCAGTTGATGACTTATCCTGCATAAATTAGTTCAGCTTTCAGGTGCTCCCGTGGGCTGGAAAAGGTGGATACAGTCCTAGGAGACACTTTCCTAGGACTGTATCCACCTTTTCCAGCCCACCGAAGCACCTGAAAGCTGAACTCATATATGGGAGGATAAGTCATCAACTGCCGAGCCGAGAAGTTCATGACGAATCAAATTTACTGTAAGTTCGCTCATCTCTACCTGCTGCGATCTGCACCTCAACCCCAGGACTACAACTCCCATCATGGATGGAATCTGTCCATGATGGGAGTAGTAGTCCTAACAGTCCCAACTGACTGTTAGGACTGAGGGGATTTGCAAGAGCCATCCCTCAGCACTGCGGTACTACAACTACTCCCATCATGGGAGACAGAATGTCCCATGATGGGAGTAGTAGTCCAAGGGACAGATCTGCAGAGGGACAGATTGCATTGTGTCTCATTCCTGAGACCCCCTGCGACCTTTACTACTCCACCCCCTAGTGATGACATCATTAAGGGACGGAGCTACACAGTCCTGGCTTGAAGACAGGCTGGTAAGTATGGCTCTGTTCTCATTATGCGTTTTAAATAATGGGAACAGAGCCTTTTTGGCAGTGTGTTCCCAAACAGGGAGACTCCAGCTGTTGTTTAACTACAGCCCCATGATGGGAGTTGTAGTTTAGCAACAATTGGAGGCTCCCTGTTTAGGAACACACTGCATTATGTGCGCTCTCCCCAAAATACTAACCCATTTTTTGTTTTTTTCTTTTTTTCTCATTTCAGATGCGTGAATGCGGAGGACTACGTCAGATTCGGTGGATTGCGACTATGACCAGCGTTTTTTTATGTCAATAAAATGGTTAACGAGGTCTGTGGGGGGGGAGTGTTTTTTTTAAATAAAGTTTTCTTTTTCAATGTGTCGTGCTTTTTATAATTGAATTTTCAGGCTTAGTAGTGGAAGCTATCTTGTAGACGGAATCCATTACTAAGCCGGGGATTAGTGTTAGCACCAAAAACAACTAGCGCTAACCCCCAATTTTTACCCCGGCACCCACCGCAACAGGGGGTGCCAGGAAGAGCCGGTACAAACAGGTTCGGAGCGTCAAAAATGGCGCTCCTGGGCCTTAGCGGTAACAGGCTGGCGTTATTTAGGCAGGGGAGGGCCAGTAACAATGGTCCTGGTCCACCATTGTAATGTCAGGCTGTTAGGATACACACTAAACGCTTTCTCAGGGCACTAGGGCAAGAAGATCCGGCGAGGACAGGAAGGGGAAGTGCTCCCGGACAGCGGGACTGCCCGGAGCGTAGCAGGGAGAAAAACGCTGCGAGTGCTCCATGGAGGGACAGGGACCCGGAGCACTCGGCGTTACAGTACCCCCCCCCCTTAGGTCTCCCCCTCCTTTTGGAGCCCAGGAATCTGCGGACGAGCTCTTTATCAAGAACGTTAACCTCAGGCTCCCAGAACCTCTCTTCAGGGCCACAATTCTCCCAATCAACTAAAAAAAGTCTTTTACCTTGGACGACCTTGGAGGCGAGGATCTCTTTGACAGGGAAGACATCAGAGGAGCAAGAAACAGGAGCAGGAACAGTGACCTTGGTAGAATAATGGTTAAGTATGAGAGATTTGAGAAGAGAAACATGGAAAGAGTTGGGAATACGAAGAGAAGAAGGAAGATGGAGCTTGTAGGAGACAGAATTGATTTGATTTTTTATTTTAAATGGCCCGAGATACCGAGGACCAAGCTTGTAGCTAGGGACACGGAAACGGATGTATTTGGCAGAGAGCCACACCTTGCACCGGGGGCAAAGACAG
Organism: Hyla sarda; assembly: GCF_029499605.1. Lineage (NCBI taxonomy): Eukaryota > Metazoa > Chordata > Amphibia > Anura > Hylidae > Hyla > Hyla sarda. Next base: position 502,642,130 of record NC_079190.1, read on the forward strand.
GGGGAATTCTTCTATTTTTATCAGTATGTCTCTTCATGCGTGATGAGGCCAGTAAGAGCGACTCTTGAGTTTCCTTCCAGATAGAGAAGTCTTGTGTCAATTCATCTACGGCAGGAACTCCAGATGAAGTGGGGATGGGAAGGGGGGGGGGGAAGCGGGTGATGGCAGTACACCACAAAAAATGGAGATTTGGAGGAAAACTCAGAATTTTTGAAATTGTACGAGAATTCAGCCCAGGGCAGAAGGTCGACCCAATCATCTTGACGGGAGGAGACAAAATGTCGCAGGTAGTCACCAAGAATCTGGTTCACTCTTTCCACTTGTCCATTGGATTGAGGATGATAAGCAGAAGAAAAATTTAATTTGATTTTTAATTGACTGCAGAGTGCTCTCCAAAATTTTGAGACAAATTGAACGCCTCTATCAGAGACGATATGCATGGGAAGCCCGTGGAGACGAAAAATTTGCAGAAAAAATTGTTTTGCCAATTGTGGCGCAAAAGGAAGACCTGGATGCAGGAAAAAATGGGCCATTTTGGAAAAACGATCAACGACCACCCAAATGACAGTGTAGCCATGTGATGAAGGTAAGTCAGTGATGAAGTCCATAGCTATATGGGACCATGGTTGTTCAGGCACAGGCAGAGGAAGGAGAAGACCGGCAGGCTTCTGGCGTGGAGTTTTGTCGCGTGCGCACACTGTACAGGCCCGTACGAAATCGGTCACATCTTTCTCCAGAGAAGACCACCAATAGTGTCTGGCAATTAACTGTATGGACTTTTTGATTCCAGCATGACCAGCCAGATGGGAGGAATGACCCCATTTGGGAGGCGAAGACGTGGAGGAACATAAGTCTTTCCCGGAGGAATTGGCACCAGAGAAGCAGGAGCAGAAGAGATCAGACAGTTTGGAGGAATGATGTGCTGAGGAAGAGCTTCAGATTCTGAGGCATCGGTGGAACCGATATTCTTGTCAGCAGGACGGAAATGAATTTGAAAATTGAAATGGGCAAAAAACAACGACCATCTAGCCTGGCGAGGATTTAGCCGCTGGGCAGATTGAAGATAAGATAAATTTTTATGGTAGGTGAAAATGGTGATGGGATGAAGGTGTAACGCCGAGCGCTCCGGGTTCCGCTGTCCCCCCCGGAGCGCTCGCGGCGTTCTGCTGACAGCAGCGCTCCGATCTCTGTCTCTGACCGCGAGCACTGCTGTGTTCGTGCTGGCGGGGACGCGATCCGCGTGGCGGGTCATGTCCGCTCGTGGATCAGGCTCCGTTCCACCCACCTTCCTCCTCCGGTGTCGGTCTCGTCCCGGCGCACGCGGCCCTAGGGCACGCGAGTGCCGGCTTTCTAAGATTTAAAGGGCCAGTGCACCGCTAATTGGTGCCTGACCCAATCAGTCTAATCACCTCCCTAACACATAAATACCCACTTCCCCTTCCTGTCCTTGCCGGATCTTGGTGCCTTATGCCCTGAGAAAGCGTTTAGTGTGTTTCCTTGCCTGTGTCTCCAGACCTTCTGCTGTTGCCCCTGACTACGAACCTTGCCGCCTGCCCTGACCTTCTGCTACGTCTGACCTCGCCTCTGTCTAGTCCTTGTGTACCGTACCAGTCTCAGCTGCCATAGAGGTCGAGTCGCTACTGGGGGACACGACTTGGTAGTTACCGCCGCAGCAAGTCCATTTCGCTTTGCGGCGGGCTCTGGTGAACACCAGTAACTACTTAGAACCGATCCCCCAGTACGACCCGCGCTATCGCCTCTCTGGCACAGAGGATCCACCTCCTTTGTCCTCACCAGCCGCCAGTCCGGATCCTGACAGTAGATCCGGCTATGGATCCCGCTGAGGTGCCGCTGCCGAGTCTTGCTGATCTCACTACCGTTGTGCCCAGCAGTCCCAGCAGATCGCCCAACAAGGACAACAGCTGACGCAGTTGGCCGCCATGCTCCAGCAGCTTCTGCCTACCCAGCATCAACCATCTCCTCCGCCAGCTCCAGCTTCTCCTCCACTCCGAGTTGCTGCAACTACCTCTAGAGTCCGCTTGTCACTTCCGGAGAAATTTGATGGGGACTCTAAGATGTGTCGGGGATTCCTGTCCCAATGTTCCCTGCACCTTAAAATGATGTCAGACCAGTTCCCCACAGAACAGTCGAAGGTGGCCAGTTTGTTATCTGGAAAGGCCTTGTCCTGGGCCACACCGCTGTGGGATCACAACGATCCTGCCACTGCTTCTGTCCAGTCCTTTTTCTCTGAAGTACGCAGCGTCTTAGAGGAGCCAGCCCGGGCTTCCTCTGCCAAGACGGCTCTTCTGAATCTCGTCCAAGGGAGCTCTTCAGTGGGCGAATATGCTATCCAGTTCCATACCCTCGCCTCTGAGCTAGCTTGGAACAACGTGGCCCTCTGCGCGACCTTCAAGAAAGGTTTATCCAGCCACATCAAAGATGTTCTGGCCACACGAGAAATTCCTGCTACCTTGCCTGAACTCATCCAGTTGGCCACCCGCATAGAAAAGCATTTCATGGAAAGACGCCAGGAGCTCCGCCAAGAAAAGGATCTTGTTCGCACCAGGCAGTTTCCTTGCTCGGTTCCTCTCTTCCAGAGTTCTCCGCAACCTACCCCTGTGCCTCCCGCCGAGGAGGCTATGCAAGTGGACCGGTATCGCCTGACCCAAGATGAGAGGACTCGCTGCAGAAATGGAAATCTGTGCTTGTACTGTGCCAGTACTGAACATTTCCTTAAAGACTGCCCTATTCGCCCTCCGCGTCAGGGAAACGCACGCACCTAGTTAACGTGGGAGAGGCGTTACTAGGTGTGAATTCCTCCTCTCCACGACTAACTATCCCAGTGCGGATTTCTCCATCCGCTAACTCCTCCTTCTCTGCTGTGGCATTCCTGGACTCTGGTTCTGCAGGAAACTTTATTGAAGCCTCGTTCATCAACAGATTTAACATTCCAGTTACCCGTCTCATCAAACCCTTCTTCATGTCATCTGTAAACGGAGAGAATCTGGACTGCACCGTGCGTTACCGCACAGAACCCTTGCTCATGACCATTGGAGTTTCCCATCAAGAAAAGATTGAATTCTTTGTTTTGCTGAATTGTACCTCGGACATTCTGCTTGGCTTGCCCTGGCTCCAGTGTCACACTCCTACCCTCGACTGGACCACTGGGGACATTAAGTCCTGGGGCGCCTCCTGCCACAAACGTTGCCTTAAGTCAGTACCAATCTGCCAAGTCCCCATCGCCACTCCATTGCCTGGCCTTCCTAAGGCCTACCAGGACTTTGCTGACGTCTTTAGTAAAAATCAAGCGGAGGTCTTGCCACCACATAGACCCTACGACTGTCCTATTGACTTGCTCCCTGGTACACACCGCTCCGTGGCAGAATTTATCCTCTCTCCGCTCCAGAAACTAAGGCCATGTCTGAATACTTTCAGGAAAATCTTAAGAGAGGTTTCATTAGGAAGTCTTCTTCACCAGTCGGAGCGGGGTTCTTCTTCGTTGCCAAGAAGGATTGTTCACTACGCCCCTGCATAGACTATCGTGGCCTCAATAAAATTACAGTAAAGAACCGCTACCCTCTGCCTCTCATCTCTGAGCCCTTTGACCGTCTGCGCGGAGCAAGAGTTTTTACAAAGCTTGACCTCAGGGGCGCCTATAACCTCATCAGAATTCGTGAAGGAGATGAGTGGAAAACCGCTTTTAACACCAGAGATGGCCACTTTGAATATCTCGTCATGCCATTTGGACTTTGCAATGCCCCTGCAGTCTTTCAAGATTTTGTCAACAAAATCTTTCGGGACTTACTGTATACCAGCGTAGTTGTCTATCTAGATGACATCCTAATTTTTTCCTCCAACCTTGAGGAACACCGGCTCCATGTCCGTCAAGTGCTCCAGCTCCTTCGTGTGAACCGTCTTTACGCGAAATTAGAAAAATGCCTTTTTGAACGCAGCTGTCTTCCTTTCCTGGGATACCTGGTCTCTGGACAGGGTCTTCAAATGGATCCTGACAAGCTCTCCGTGGTCTTAGATTGGCCACGCCCCTCTGGTCTTCGTGCTATCCAGTGCTTCCTCGGATTCGCCAACCACTATCGTCAGTTAATTCCCCACTTCTCTACCATCGTTGCTCCTATTGTTGCACTGACGAAGAAAAACGCGAATCCGAGGTCCTGGCCTTCCCAAGCGGATGAAGCTTTTACTCGCCTTAAGGCTGCCTTCGCTTTTGCACCAGTCTTGTCTAGGCCAGATCCACTGAAGCCTTTCTTCCTTGAGGTTGACGCCTCCTCAGTAGGAGCCGGGGCCATCCTTCTTCAAAGAACCGCTAAGGGTAAAAACGTCACTTGCGTTTTTTTCTCCAAAACTTTTTCTCCTCCTGAAAAAAACTATTCTATAGGAGACCGTGAACTGTTGGCCATCAAGTTGGCACTTGAAGAGTGGAGACATGTCCTGGAAGGGTCCCTTCACCCTATCTCCATCTACACTGACCATAAAAATCTGTCATATCTTCAGTCAGCCCAGCGTTTAAATCCTCGCCAGGCCAGGTGGTCGTTGTTCTTTGCCCGCTTCAATTTTCAAATTAATTTTCGTCCTGCAAACAGGAATATCAGGGCTGATGCCTTATCACGTGCCACCGATGCCTCCGAAGCCGAGACCCTTCCTCCTGCTTCTCTGGTGCCAGTTCCTTCGGGAAAAACTTATGTTCCTCCACGTCTTTGCCTCCAGACTCTCAAATGGGGTCATTCCTCTCATCTGGCTGGTCACGCCGGAATTAAAAAATCCATACAGTTGATTTCCAGACACTACTGGTGGTCTTCCCTGGAAAAAGATGTGACTGATTTCGTACGGGCCTGTACAGTTGTCACGATGCCGGCTGGCAGGTAGTGGATCCTCTGTGCCAGAGAGGGATTGGCGTGGACCGTGCTAGTGGACCGGTTCTAAGCCACTACTGGTTTTCACCAGAGCCCGCCGCAAAGCGGGATGGTCTTGCTGCGGCGGTAGTGACCAGGTCGTATCCACTAGCAACGGCTCACCTCTCTGACTGCTGAAGATAGGCGCGGTACAAGGGAGTAGGCAGAAGCAAGGTCGGACGTAGCAGAAGGTCGGGGCAGGCAGCAAGGATCGTAGTCAGGGGCAACGGCAGAAGGTCTGGAAACACAGGCAAGGAACACACAAGGAACGCTTTCACTGGCACTAAGGCAACAAGATCCGGCAAGGGAGTGCAAGGGAAGTGAGGTAATATAGGGAAGTGCACAGGTGATTACCCTAATTGGAACCACTGCGCCAATCAGCGGCGCAGTGGCCCTTTAAATCGCAGAGACCCGGCGCGCGCGCGCCCCAGGGAGCGGGGCCGCGCGCGCCGGGACAGAACAGACGGGGAGCGAGTCAGGTAGGGGAGCCGGGGTGCGCATCGCGAGCGGGCGCTACCCGCATCGCGAATCGCATCCCGGCTGGCAGCGGGATCGCAGCGCCCCGGGTCAGAGGACGTGACCGGAGCGCTGCAGCGGAGAGAGTGAAGCGAGCGCTCCGGGGAGGAGCGGGGACCCGGAGCGCTCGGCGTAACAGTACCCCCCCCCTTGGGTCTCCCCCTCTTCTTGGAGCCTGAGAACCTGAGGAGCAGACTTTTGTCAAGGATGTTGTCCTCAGGTTCCCAGGATCTCTCTTCAGGACCACAACCCTCCCAGTCTACTAAAAAAAAATTTTTCCCTCTGACCTTTTTGGCAGCCAAAATTTCCTTGACCGAGAAGACGTCCGAGGAGCCGGAAACAGGAGTGGGAGGAACAGATTTGGGAGAAAAACGGTTGAGGATGAGTGGTTTGAGAAGAGAGACGTGAAAGGCATTAGGGATACGAAGAGAAGGAGGAAGAAGAAGTTTATAAGAGACAGGATTAATTTGACACAAAATTTTGAAAGGACCAAGATAGCGTGGTCCCAACTTGTAGCTAGGGACACGGAAGCGGACATATTTAGCGGAGAGCCATACCTTGTCTCCAGGGGAAAAAACGGGGGGAGCTCTTCTTTTCTTATCCGCGAACCTCTTCATGCGTGAAGAAGCCTGTAAGAGAGAATTTTGGGTCTCTCTCCATATAATGGAAAGGTCACGAGAAATTTCATCCACAGCGGGCAGACCAGAGGGCAAGGGGGTAGGGAGGGGGGGAAGAGGGTGACGGCCGTACACCACGAAAAATGGGGATTTGGAGGAAGATTCAGAGACCCTGAAGTTATACGAGAATTCGGCCCATGGAAGGAGATCTGCCCAGTCATCCTGGCGGGAGGAAACAAAATGTCGCAAATAATCACCCAAGATCTGGTTAATTCTTTCTACTTGTCCATTGGACTGGGGATGATATGCAGAGGAAAAATTTAATTTAATCTTAAGTTGTTTACAGAGAGCCCTCCAGAATTTAGACACGAATTGGACACCTCTATCCGAGACAATCTGCGTAGGCAACCCGTGAAGACGAAAAATGTGTACAAAAAATTGTTTAGCCAACTGAGGCGCAGAAGGAAGACCAGGAAGAGGGATGAAATGTGCCATTTTGGAGAATCGATCAACGACCACCCAAATAACAGTGTTGCCACGGGAAGGGGGTAAATCAGTAATAAAATCCATACCAATCAGAGACCAAGGCTGTTCGGGGACAGGCAGAGGATGAAGAAAACCAGCGGGCTTCTGGCGAGGAGTCTTATCCCGGGCACAGATAGTGCAGGCTCGCACAAAGTCCCCAACATCCGTCTCCAGAGTCGGCCACCAATAGAAGCGGGAGATGAGTTGCACAGATTTCTTGATGCCCGCATGACCTGCGAGATGGGAGGAGTGACCCCATTTGAGGATTCCGAGGCGTTGGCGTGGAGAAACAAAGGTCTTCCCTGGAGGAGTCTGCCTGATGGAGGCAGGAGAAGTGGAGATCAGGCAGTCAGGTGGAATGATGTGTTGCGGAGGGAGATCAACTTCTGAGGCATCCGAGGAACGAGAGAGAGCATCGGCCCTAATGTTCTTATCGGCAGGACGAAAGTGAATCTCAAAATTAAATCGGGCAAAGAACAGAGACCACCGGGCCTGGCGAGGATTCAGCCGTTGGGCAGACTGGAGGTAGGAGAGGTTCTTGTGGTCGGTGTAGATAATAACAGGAGAACTTGATCCCTCCAGCAGATGCCTCCATTCCTCAAGTGCTAATTTAATGGCTAGAAGCTCTCGATCCCCGATGGAGTAGTTCCTCTCCGCTGGAGAGAAGGTCCTAGAGAAAAAACCACAAGTGACAGCATGCCCGGAAGAATTTTTTTGTAGAAGAACAGCTCCAGCTCCCACTGAGGAGGCATCAACCTCCAATAGGAAGGGTTTGGAAGGGTCAGGTCTGGAGAGGACGGGAGCCGAAGAAAAGGCAGACTTGAGTCGTTTAAAGGCGTCTTCTGCTTGAGGAGGCCAGGACTTGGGATCAGCACTTTTTTTGGTTAAAGCCACGATAGGAGCCACAATGGTAGAAAAATGTGGAATAAATTGCCTGTAATAATTGGCGAACCCCAAAAAGCGTTGGATAGCACGGAGTCCGGAGGGGCGTGGCCAATCTAAGACGGCAGAGAGTTTGTCTGGATCCATCTGTAGTCCCTGGCCAGAGACCAAATATCCTAGAAAAGGAAGAGATTGGCATTCAAACAGACATTTCTCAATTTTGGCATAGAGTTGGTTGTCACGAAGTCTCTGAAGAACCATACGGACATGCTGGCGGTGTTCTTCTAGATTGGCAGAAAAAATTAGGATATCGTCCAGATATACAACAACACAGGAGTATAACAGATCGCGAAAAATTTCATTGACAAAGTCTTGGAAGACGGCAGGGGCGTTGCACAGTCCAAAGGGCATGACCAGATACTCAAAGTGTCCATCTCTGGTGTTAAATGCCGTTTTCCACTCGTCCCCCTCTCTGATGCGGATGAGGTTATAGGCGCCTCTTAAGTCCAATTTAGTGAAGATGTGGGCACCTTGGAGGCGATCAAAGAGTTCAGAGATGAGGGGTAAGGGGTAGCGGTTCTTAACCGTGATTTTATTAAGACCGCGGTAGTCAATGCAAGGACGTAGGGAGCCATCTTTTTTGGACACAAAGAAAAATCCGGCTCCGGCAGGAGAGGAGGATTTACGGATAAAGCCCTTCTTTAGATTCTCCTGGACGTATTCGGACATGGCAAGAGTCTCTGGGGCAGAGAGAGGATAAATTCTGCCCCGGGGTGGAGTAGTACCCGGGAGGAGGTCGATAGGGCAATCATAAGGCCTGTGAGGAGGTAGTGTCTCAGCTTGTTTTTTGCAGAAAACATCCGCGAAGTCCATATAGGCCTTAGGGAGACCGGTTACTGGAGGAACCACAGAGTTACGGCAAGGGTTACTGGGAACCGGTTTTAGACAGTTCTTGGAACAAGAGGACCCCCAACTCTTGATCTCCCCAGTGGACCAATCCAGGGTAGGGGAATGAAGTTGAAGCCAGGGAAGTCCAAGGAGAATTTCCGAGGTGCAATTGGGGAGGACCAAAAGTTCAATCCTCTCATGATGAGATCCGATGTTCATAAGAAGGGGCTCCGTGCGGAAACGTATGGTACAGTCCAATCTTTCATTATTTACACAATTGATGTAGAGGGGTCTGGCGAGACTGGTCACCGGGATGTTGAACCTGTTGACGAGAGAGGCCAAGATAAAATTTCCTGCAGAACCAGAGTCCAAGAAGGCCACAGCAGGGAAGGAGAAGGCAGAGGCAGACATCCGCACAGGCACAGTAAGACGTGGAGAAGCAGAGTAGACATCAAGGACTGTCTCACCTTTGTGCGGAGTCAGCGTACGTCTTTCCAGGCGGGGAGGACGGATAGGACAATCCCTCAGGAAGTGTTCGGTACTAGCACAGTACAGGCAGAGGTTCTCCATACGGCGTCGTGTCCTCTCTTGAGGTGTCAGGCGAGACCGGTCGACCTGCATAGCCTCCACGGCGGGAGGCACAGGAACAGATTGCAGGGGACCAGAGGAGAGAGGAGCCGAGGAGACGAAACGCCTCGTGCGAACAGAGTCCATATCTTGGCGGAGTTCCTGGCGCCTTTCAGAAAAACGCATGTCAATGCGAGTGGCTAGGTGAATGAGTTCATGTAGATTAGCAGGGATTTCTCGTGCGGCCAGAACATCTTTAATGTTGCTGGATAGGCCTTTTTTGAAGGTCGCGCAGAGGGCCTCATTATTCCAGGACAATTCTGAAGCAAGTGTACGGAATTGTACGGCATACTCGCCAACGGAAGAATTACCCTGGACCAGGTTCAACAGGGCAGTCTCAGCAGAAGAGGCTCGGGCAGGTTCCTCAAAGACACTTCGGATTTCCGAGAAGAAGGAGTGTACAGAGGCAGTGACGGGGTCATTGCGGTCCCAGAGCGGTGTGGCCCATGACAGGGCTTTTCCGGACAGAAGACTGACTACGAAAGCCACCTTAGACCTTTCAGTGGGAAACAGGTCCGACATCATCTCCAGATGCAGGGAACATTGGGAAAGAAAGCCACGGCAAAACTTAGAGTCCCCATCAAATTTATCCGGCAAGGATAAGCGTATCCCAGGAGCGGCCACTCGCTGCGGAGGAGGTGCAGGAGCTGGCGGAGGAGATGACTGCTGAAGCTGTGGTAGTAACTGTTGTAGCATAACGGTCAGTTGAGACAGCTGTTGGCCTTGTTGCGCTATCTGTTGTGACTGCTGGGCGACCACCGTGGTGAGGTCAGCGACAACTGGCAGAGGAACTTCAGCGGGATCCATGGCCGGATCTACTGTCACGATGCCGGCTGGCAGGTAGTGGATCCTCTGTGCCAGAGAGGGATTGGCGTGGACCGTGCTAGTGGACCGGTTCTAAGCCACTACTGGTTTTCACCAGAGCCCGCCGCAAAGCGGGATGGTCTTGCTGCGGCGGTAGTGACCAGGTCGTATCCACTAGCAACGGCTCACCTCTCTGGCTGCTGAAGATAGGCGCGGTACAAGGGAGTAGGCAGAAGCAAGGTCGGACGTAGCAGAAGGTCGGGGCAGGCAGCAAGGATCGTAGTCAGGGGCAACGGCAGAAGGTCTGGAAACACAGGCAAGGAACACACAAGGAACGCTTTCACTGGCACTAAGGCAACAAGATCCGGCAAGGGAGTGCAAGGGAAGTGAGGTAATATAGGGAAGTGCACAGGTGATTACCCTAATTGGAACCACTGCGCCAATCAGCGGCGCAGTGGCCCTTTAAATCGCAGAGACCCGGCGCGCGCGCGCCCTAGGGAGCGGGGCCGCGCGCGCCGGGACAGAACAGACGGGGAGCGAGTCAGGTAGGGGAGCCGGGGTGCGCATCGCGAGCGGGCGCTACCCGCATCGCGAATCGCATCCCGGCTGGCAGCGGGATCGCAGCGCCCCGGGTCAGAGGACGTGACCGGAGCGCTGCAGCGGAGAGAGTGAAGCGAGCGCTCCGGGGAGGAGCGGGGACCCGGAGCGCTCGGCGTAACAACAGTATGTGCACGTGATAAAACTCCACGCCAGAAGACTGCAGGTCTTCTCCATCCCCTGCCGGTGCCTGAACAACCATGGTCCCACATAGCCATGGACTTCATAACGGACCTTCCATCATCTCATGGCAACATCGTCATTTGGGTGGTCGTTGATCATTTTTCCAAAACGGCTCATTTTGTCCCGCTTCCTGGCCTTCCTTCTGCGCCACAGTTGGCAAAGCAATTTTTTCTACAGATTTTTCGTCTCCACGGGCTTCCCACTCATATCGTCTCTGATAGAGGTGTTCAATTTATCTAAAAATTTTGGAGAGCACTCTGCACTCAATTAAAGATCAAATTGAATTCCTCGTCCGCCTATCACCCTCAATCCAATGGACAAGTGGAGAGAGTGAACCAAGATGATTGGGTTGACCTGCTGCCCTGGGCCGAATTCTCGTACAATTTCAAGAAATCTGAGTCTTCCGCCAAATCTCCATTTTTTGTAGTGTACGGCCGTCACCCGCTGCCCCCCCTCCCCATTCCCACTTCATCTGGAGTTCCTGCCGTAGATGAATTAACTCAGGACTTCTCATCTGTCTGGAAGGAGACTCAAAAGTCGCTCTCACTGGCCTCGTCTCGCATGAAGAGACATGCGGATAAGAAGAGAAGAACTCCTCCTGTCGTAGCTCCTGGTGACAAAGTATCGCTCTCTGCCAAATACATTCGGTTCCGGGTCCCTAGCTACAAGCTGGGTCCTCGTTACCTCTGGCCTTTTAAAATCAAAAATCAAATTAATTCTGTCTGCTACAAGCTCCATCTTCCTCCCTCTCTTCGTATTCCTAACTCTTTCCATGTCTCCCTTCTCAAACCCCTCATACTTAAAGGGGTACTCCCTTGGAAAACTTTTTTTTAAAATCTGGTGCCAGAAAGTTAAACAGATTTGTAAATCACTTCTATTAAAAAAATCTTAATCCTTCCAGTACTTTTTAGGGGCTGTATACTACAGAAAAAAAAGCATTTCCTGTGATCTCCTGACCACAGTGCCCTCTGCTGACCTCTGCTGTCCATTTTAGGAACTGTCCAGAGAAGCATATGTTTGCTATTGGGATTTTCTCCAGTTCCTAAAATGGACAGCAGGTGTCAGCAGAGAGTACTGTGGTCAGGACATCACAGGAAATGCATTTTTTTTTCTCTTTAGTATACAGCCCCTAAAAAGTACTGGAAGGATTAAAAAAATTTTTAATAGAAGTGATTTACAAATCTGTTTAGCTTTCTGGCACCAGTCGATTAAAAAAAAGGTCATCTGAGGTGAAAAAAAAAAAATTCTTATTGATTGGGAGAATTGTGGTCCCGAGGAGAGGTTGTGGGAACCCAAGGCCAATGTTCTTGACAAAATGCTAATTCATAAATTTCTGGCTTCCAAAAAGAGGGGGAGACCTAAGGGAGGGGGGGGGGGGGGTACTGTAACACCGCGCGCTCTGGGTCCCGCTGTCCCCCCGGAGCGCTCGCGGCATTCTGCTGAAAGCAGTGCTCCGGTCTCTGTCTCTGACCGCGAGCGCTGCTGTGTCCGTGCACTCGGGGACGCGATCCGCGTGGTGGGTCATGTCCGCTCGCGGATCGCGCCCCATTCCACTCACCCTCCTCCTCCTGTGTCGGTATCGTCCCGGCTCACGCGGCCCCGCTCCCTAGAGTGCACGCGCGCCGGCTTTCTAAGATTTAAAGGGCCAGTGCACCGCTAATTGGTGCCTGGCCCAATAAGTCTAATCACCTCCCTAACACATAAATACCCACTTCCCCATCCTGTCCTTGCCGGATCTTGTTGCCTTGTGCCCTGAGAAAGCGTTTAGTGTGTTGTCTTGCCTGTGTATCCAGACCTTCTGCTGTTGCCCCTGACTACGAACCTTGCCGCCTGCCCTGACCTTCTGCTACGTCTGACCTTGCCTCTGTCTAGTCCTTGTGTACCGCACCGGTCTCAGCTGCCAGAGAGGTCGAGTCGCTACTGGGGGACACGACCTGGTATTTACCGCCGCAGCTAGTCCATCCTGCTTTGTGGCGGGCTCTGTTGAACACCAGTAACTACTTAGAACCGATCCCACAGTACGACTCACGCAATCGCCTCTCTGGCACAGAGGATCCACCTCCTGTGTCCTCACCAGCCGCCAGTCCGGATCCTGACAGAAGGGATCCTCCAGAAGATGTCTCCACTCCTCAAGTGCCAACTTAATGGCCAATAGTTTACGGTCTCCTATAGAATAGTTTTTTCAGGAGGAGAAGAAGTTTTGGAGAAAAAACCACAAGTGACGTTTTTTCCCTTTTTTTTGAAGAAGGACAGCTCCGGCTCCAACTGAGGAGGCGTCAACCTCAAGTGAAAAAGGTTTCAGAGGATCTGGCCTGGATAAGACTGGTGCAGAGGCGAAGGTGGCCTTAAGGCGATTGAACGCCTCATCCGCTTGGGGAGGCCAGGACCTCGGATTCGCGTTTTTCTTAGTGCCACAATAGGAGCAACAATGGTAGAGAAGTTGGAAATGAACTGATGATAGTAGTTGGCGAATCCGAGGAAGCTCTGGATAGCACGAAGTCCAGAGGGACGAGGCCAATCCAGAACCGTGGAGAGTTTGTCAGGATCCCGTTGAAGACCCTGACCGGAGACTAGGTATCCCAGGAAAGGAAGACAGCTGCGTTCAAAAAGACATTTTTCAAATTTGACGTGCAGATGATTTTCATGAAGACGCTGGAGCACTAGACGGACATGAAGACAATGTTCCTCAGGGTTGGAGGAAAAAATTAGGATGTCATCTAAGTAGACTACCACACAGGTGTACAACAAGTCCCGAAAAATTTCACAAAATCTTTAAAAACTGCAGGGGCATTGCAAAGTCCAAACGGCATGACGAGATATTCAAAGTGACCATCTCTAGTGTTAAATGCGGTTTTCCACTCGTCACCCTCACGGATCCGAATGAGGTTATATGCGCCCCTTTTTGCTCCACGCAGTCTGTCAAAGAGTTCAGAGATGAGTGGCAGAGGATAGCGGTTTTTCACCGTGATTTTATTAAGACCGCGGTAATCGATACACGGGCGTAAAGATCCGTCTTTTTTAGCAACGAAGAAGAATCCAGCTCCGGCCGGAGAAGATTTTCGGATAAAACCTCTTTTTAAGTTTTCCTGAATGTATTCAGACATTGCTTGCGTTTCTGGAGCGGAGAGTGGGTAAATCCTGCCACGGGGCGGTGTGGTACCAGGAAGCAAGTCAATAGGGCAGTCGTAGGGTCTGTGTGGTGGTAAGACCTCTGCATGTTTTTTACAAAATACGTCAGAGAAGTCCTGATAGGCCTTAGGAAGGCCTGGCAATGGTGTAGCGATGGGGACTTGGCTGGTAGGAACAGCCTTGACACATTGCTTGTGGCAGGAAGATCCCCAACTTTTAATGTCCCCAGTGGCCCAGTCAAGGGTAGGTGCCTGAGGCTGGAGCCAGGGCAAGCCAAGAAGAGCTTCAGAGGTACAGTTGGGCAATACAAAAAATTCTATATTTTCATGATGGAGAGCTCCAACTCTCAAGAGCAGAGGTTCTGTGCGGTATCGCACGGTGCAGACCAATCTTTCTCTGTTCACAGAAGAGATGAAGAGAGGTTTAACGAGATGTGTAACAGGAATATTGAATCTGTTGATGAGAGAGACTTCAATGAAATTTCCTGCTGAACCAGAGTCCAGAAAGGCCATAGCGGAGAAGGTAGTATTGGTATTAGCGGGTAGAGAAATCCGCACAGGTATAGTCAGTCGTGGAGAGGAAGAATTCACACCTGGTAACTCCTCTCCCACGTGCGTTTCTCTGACGCGGCGGACAAATAGGGCAGTCCTTTAGGAAATGTTCGGTACTAGCACAGTACAGGCACAAATTTCCGTTCCTGCGGCGAGTCCTCTCTTGTTGGGTCAGGCGAGACCGATCCACTTGCATAGCCTTCTCGGCGTATGGCACAGGAACAGGTTGCAAAGGACACTGGGAGAGAGGTGCCAAGCGAGGAAATCGCCTGGTGCGAACAAGATCCTTTTCCTGGCTAAGCTCCTGGCGTCTTTCAGAGAAATGCATGTAAATGCGGGTGGCCAAATGGATGAGTTCAGACAGGGTAGCAGGAATCTCTCGTGCGGCCAGAACATCTTTGATGTGGCTGGATAAACCTTTCTTGAAGGTCGCGCAGAGAGCCTCATTGTTCCAGGCTAGCTCAGAGGTGAGGGTGCAGAACTGTATGGTGTATTCGCCCACTGAAGAGCTCCCTTGGACAAGATTCAGAAGAGCCGTTTCGGCAGAGGAGGACACTGCGTACTTCGGAGAAGAAGGACTGGACGGAAGCAGTGGCAGGATCGTTGTGGTCCCAAAGCGGTGTGGCCTTTCCAGATAACAAACTGACCACGAAAGCCACCTTAGACCGTTCTGTAGGAAACTGGTCCGACAACATCTCAAGGTGCAGGGAACATTGGGACAGGAATCCACGGCACAGTTTAGACTCCCCATCAAACTTCTCAGGTAGAGACAGGCGGACTCTAGAGGTAAAAGCGGCAGCTCGCAATTTAGGAGATGCTGGGGCTGGCGGTGGAGATGGTAGAGGCTGTGAAGGCAGAAACTGCTGGAGCATGGCAGGCAACTGCGACAGCTGTTGTCCTTGTTGGGCTATCTGCTGAGACTGCTGGGCAACCACGGTAGTGAGGTCAGCGAGACTTGGCAGCGGCACCGCAGCGGGATCCATGGCCGGATCTACTGTCAGTGTCCGGGCTGGCGGCTGGTGAGGATACAGAAGGTGGATCCTCTGTGTCAGTGAGGCGATGGCGTGGGTCGTACCAGGGGAACGGAATCTAAGAGGTTACTGGTTTTCATCAAAGCCCGCGGCAAAGCGGGATGGACTTGCTGCGGCAGGTAACCCCCAGGTCGTTCCACCCGATAGCGACTCAACCTCACTGACAGCTGAGACAGGCACGGTACACAAGGACAAGGCAAGGCGAGGTCAGACATAGCAGAAGGTCAAGGCAGGTAGCAAGGTTCGTAGTCAGGGGCAACAGCAAAAGGTCTGGATACACAGGCTTGGGATACACACTAAACGCTTTCTCAGGGCACTAGGGCAACAAGATCTGGCGAGGACAGGAAGGGGAAGTGGATTTATGTAGTGTTAGGTGGAGATACACTGATTGGGCCAGGCACCAATTAGTGGTGCACTGGCCCTTAAAACTTAATAGAGCCGGCGCGCGCGCGCCCTAGAGATCAGGGCGGCGCGCGCCAAGACAAGCTGAGGGAGGACAGGGCAGGTGAGTGGATCGGGATGCGACCCGCGGGCGCAGCGAGCGCTCCGGGGAGGGACAGGGACCTGAAGCGCTCAGAGTTACAGTTCCCCATATTTTCAGTATCAGCCAGATACCAACCAAGCAGCAACAGCCTGTCGTTTCCAGGGTGGGTGAGGACCATTGTTACTGGCCCTCCCCAGCCTAAATAACGCCAGCCTGTTACTGCCTTGGCCCAGGAGTGCCATTTTTGATGCTCCGGGCCTGTTGGTACCAGCTTTTCCCGGCACCCCTGGGGCGGTGGGTACCATGGTAATAATAGGGGGTTAGCACTAGCTGCTTTGTGGCTAACACTAAGCTCTGGCTTAGTAAGGGATTCTGTCTAACAGACGGCTTCCAATACTAAGCCTGAAAATTCAATTATAAAAAACACGACACATTGATGAAAACATTTTTTTTATTTAAAAAACACTCCCCCACAGCCCTCATTAACCCTTTTATTTACATTTAAAAAAAATTACTGGTCATTGTTGTAATCCACCGAATCAGACGTAGTCCTCCTCATTCACGTATCTGAAATGAGAAGAAAAGAAAAAAAGAAGGTTATTACATTTTTGTCGCTCTCCCCTGGGGAGTGCGCCCACACTGTAGTGTAACAGGGAGCCCCCAATTGTTTATATCTGCCTACTGCATCCTGTAAGCAGAGCCCTGCTTGTCCTTATTATACAGAGCCTTGCTTGTCCTTATTATACAGAGCCCTGCTTGTCCTTATTATACAGAGCCCTGCTTGTCCTTATTAGACAGAGTCCTGCTTGTCCTTATTATACAGAGCCCTGCTTGTCCTTATTATACAGAGCCCTGCTTGTCCTTATTATACAGAGCCCTGCTTGTCCTTATTATACAGAGCCCCGCTTGTCCTCATTGTACAGAGCCCCGCTTGTCCTTATACAGAGCCCTGCTTGTCCTTATTATACAGAGCCCTGCTTGTCCTTATTATACAGAGCCCTGCTTGTCCTTATTATACAGAGCCCCGCTTGTCCTCATTATACAGAGCCCTGCTTGTCCTTATTATACAGAGCCCTGCTTGTCCTTATTATACAGAGCCCTGCTTGTCCTTATTATACAGAGCTCTGCTTGACATTATTATACAGAGCCCTGCTTGTCCTTATTATACAGAGCCCTGCTTGTCCTTATTAGACAGTGTCCTGCTTGTCCTTATTATACAGAGCCCTGCTTGTCCTTATTATACAGAGCCCTGCATGTCCTTATTATACAAAGCCCTGCTTGTCCTTATTATACAGAGTCCAGCTTGTCCTTATTATACAGAGCCCTGCTTGTCCTTATTATACAGAACCCTGCATGTCCTTATTATACAAAGCTCTGCTTGTCTTTATTATACAGAGCCCTGCTTGTCCTTATTATACAGATCCCTGCTTGTCCTTATTATACAGAGCCCTGCTTGTCCTTATTATACATAGCCCCGCTTGTCCTCATTGTACAGAGCCCCGCTTGTCCTTATTATACATAGCCCTGCTTGTCCTTATTATACAGAGCCATGCTTGTCCTTATTATACAAAGCCCTGCTTGTCCTCAATGTACAGAGCCCTGCTTGTCCTTATTATACAGAGCCCTGCTTGTCCTTATTATACAGAGCCATGCTTGTCCTTATTATACAGAGCCCCGCTTGTCCTCATTATACAGAGCCCTGCTTGTCCTTATTATACAGAGCCCTGCTTGTCCTCAGTGTACAGAGCCCTGCTTGTCCTTATTATACAGAGCCCTGCTTGTCCTTATTATACAGAGCCCTGCTTGTCCTTATTATACAGAGCTCTGCTTGTTCTTATTATACAGAGCCCTGCTTGTCCTTATTATACAGAGCCCTGCTTGTCCTTATTATACAGAGCCCTGCTTGTCCTTATTGTACAGAGTCCTGCTTGTCCTTATTATACAGAGCCGGTTCCGGAAGAAGCGTCACAGATGAGAAACGGTGCTGTAGTTCCTTAACACTTCGGCCGCAGAGCCTCTAGCTGCTCCCCCTCCCTGCTCACCTGGGTGTATTTTCCGGATTTTCTATGGACATTGCTACTACGCTGAATAAAGTCCGAATTCCTTTTAAAGTCTATTGGTGAGTGCAGACATATTCCTTCTTGCATAAGATAACGATATACATGCTTACATCTACTGTCTAGCACCCCAAGGCTATTTACTACACCTAGGTATTATCAATCTCATTTTATAGGTGTTTGCAGTGCCCATCCGACCCTTGTGTTGATCTATTGCTTATTATATAGAGCCCTGCTTGTCCTTATTATACAGAGCCCTGCTTAAAATGATGCTCCAGAGATTTCGTGTTCAGCAATTGCAATTCATCCTTATTGTTTCACGTCAGGATAAATGCCCCTGTGTCCACTCGCCCTGCTGATATTGAGTCCAGAGATTTTATGTGGGGAAAACGATAAGACCCCTTTTCCCCCGCATTCAAGAACATCTGTATTCCCTTAGAACAGAGAAATAAGCAACTCGTTTCATTTCCCATATAAAAGAATGTCATGGAAGTAGTCCTTCTGAGTTAAAATTTATGGGTCTTGAAAGAATTTATCCCAAAATTGGGACGGATTGCGGTGCTTGTTTATTACAGCAGGAGGCCAAGTGGATGCCACTGGAGCTCTCGGTAGCGATTTTTCCCAATTTTTATAACAATCTTGGTCTATTTTTTTTCATTGTTGCACGTCTTGATTTAATATTGTTTCGCTATATTTGTAGTATAGTTTTAATGATGCTTTTAAGTATTTTTTACTTCTTTGCTGATTTTATACACAAATTGTTCTTTTCTGTTGCTAAGGGTTTTTTCACCAGTGTACTTGTATATAAACCCAGGGAACTTCCCGCTCAGTGAGGCCAGATGAAGCGTCACCTATGACGTGAAACGATTCATTGCCCTACTGTACATGCCCCACACCTGTGATCCACTCGCCCACTTACCTGACCCTGAGCTGTTATGTAATGCTATGTACATCTTGCTCGCTGATGTTATAGTTCCTGAATAAAGCTTCTGCAGGGTTTCCTGGATCGGTGAGTGCGAAATCTTTTTTTCTCTATGTTCATACTTGGCATCGCGACTTCCATCTCGCACCCCACATCGGGAACCGGGTCAGTTGCAAGCTAGTCCTAGCAGACTGTGATTGTTGGTTATTGAAGTAGTGCCTCCGCTTCCTGCTTCTCTTTGTTTTCTGTCCCTCTCTCTTGTACTATCAGTCTTTACTAAGACCAGCAAACACCAGAGATCTCAGTGCTAGTGTCCAGCACCTGGAAGGCCTCAAATCTACAGTCATTCCAGTAAGTCCAAGTCTATGTCTGTAGTCAATACCTATAGTCAAATCCAGCCTCAAGATAATTAGCTACAGTCTATTACAAATCTAATTGGTCCCAGCAAGCTGCGAGGTCCTTCTGTGTTCCTGGCCACCTCTCTGGGAATTTGGCCTAGCTGTGAAGATAATTCCATCTGTCTTAACTCAGTAAAGCCTCCGTTAAACCATAACTGGTTGTGGACTCTCCTTTCACTATCTAGCCATTGGAATAGTTGAGATACCGTTCGTGTGGTTCCAGTACCCAGTACCCGTTCCAGTGGTCCGGCTATACATTGTGGGTCACTCCACTAGTGTCGGCCACTAGGTCACTATCATGGGGGTGTGTGGCCTCACCTGGTGGCGTGCTGTGTTTGCCAGCAAATCTCCATGGGCCATTGTTTTCAGATTTTTTCGGATCACTAATCGGTTGTTTCCTGTTATGTCATACATCTTACCTAGCCCTTTTCTTTGGCTGGCAGTTCAGCATACCATATGTTGCGGTTCTAATGTGATAATCCTGTCTGCAGCTCCACTTATTGTGGAAAATCCTACATACTACACCAATTTTGATTTTAGAATTAGAGTAAAACAAACATTCCCCTCCCCTGACCATGTGCTTTCTTTGTTACGGTCAAAATGGCCACCAACTATATGAAAACGGAAGCAGGAAGTTCAGCCTAAAACTATAGGTCCTAAATATGTTTGTAAAAAGCACCTAGAAACACTGATTAAGTTTTGTACAACTATGAAATAATTGTACAAGATATTTTGGCAGAATTGTCTTGTACCAGCTGTGTATCCCACCAAATGAACAATCACTCGGTAACCAGCAAAGTTGATAAAATTTAATAAAAACATTAATTAGCTAAATCAAATAAGACATACATACAAGCATTAATACAATAGTACATACTCTATGTTTCGCAAACTAGCATGAATCTACTCGAGTGATATATAAATATTTAGTGTAGAAATGATACAATCAATATACTTATCCATCCCAGGCTGCTCCCCTCTTCAACGAAGATCCCAAAGCAAAGAGACCAAGGGCCATATGGTTTCCTGTGAAATACTCTAATGCCCCGCCCATTTGGCCTAGTGTCCGTCTGCGTACACATTACTGAGTACATGTCATTATAGAAACCTCTCTGCACTAGATATCCACCTTATTTCCCATGATGCCTTTGCAGTCTGTCTGCTACTGTTCCATTTTAAATGATTTTATGATTGTTTTTGTTCACATCAATAAAGATTCTACACTTTTTGCATTATTCTGTCTCAGTGTTATTTATTAGGTTTATGTACACACGGGACATTTACTATCTATTCTGACATTAGGGCCCTCTCCTTTTTTGGCTTACATAGAATAAAGATAAGTGCTCTGCGTAGAAGCGGAAGTCCTCAAAAGTTAAAATGGTTTTTCATTTTTTCTAAATTTTGCTCCACAAATTTTTTTTTGCTTCGCCATAGATTTTGTGGTGAAATTGTTGATTTTAATACAAAGTAAAATTGTTGGCTCAAAAAAACAAGTCCTCACATGGGTCTGTAGGTGGAAATCTGAAAGCGTTAGGATTTTAAGAAGGTGAGGAGAGAAAAAATGAAAATGCAAAAATGAATAAACCCTCAGTTCTTAAGGGGTTAAAGGGGTACTTTTTTTTATCAACTGGTGCCAGAACGTTAAACAGATTTGTAAATTACTTCTATTGAAAAAAACTTAACCCTTCCTGTACTTATCAGCTGCTGTATGCTCCACAGGAAGTTCTTTTATTTTAAATGTATTTTGTCTGACCATAGTGC
Source organism: Hyla sarda (assembly GCF_029499605.1). Lineage (NCBI taxonomy): Eukaryota > Metazoa > Chordata > Amphibia > Anura > Hylidae > Hyla > Hyla sarda. The sequence continues at coordinate 502,663,009 of NC_079190.1, forward strand.
TCTCTGCTGACACCTTTGTCCATGTCAGGAACTGTCCAGAGGAGGAGAAAATCCCCATAGCAAACCTATCCTGCTCTGGACAGTTCCTGACATGGACAGAGGTGTCAGCAGAGAGCACTGTGGTCAGACAGAAAAATAATTTTAAAAAGAAAAGAACTTTCTCTGGAGCATGCTGCTGCTGATAAGTACTGGAATGATTAAGATTTTTAAATAGTAATTTACAAATCTGTTTAACTTTCTGGCACCAATTTATTTAAAAAAATAGTTTTTCACTAGAGTACCCCTTTAATGGTAGACATCAGAGTGATCACTTCTTGTATTCTCAGGCTGTTCTTCTCATGTTCGTGTGTCTTTCCTCCAACACAAAAACACAATGATGGGTCAGTTTGGAGATTAGATTGTGAGCCCCATTGGGGACAAGGACCAAAAGGAGTGATGACAATCTCTGCTTAGTGCTGTGGAATAATTTGGAGCTGTATGAAAAAAAAACCGAATTATTATTATTGTAAAGATCTATAGTGACAGGACAGTGCTGCCCCAGTCCGTTATATAGAGAGAGGATGCTTTAGGTCTCTGCCTGTGAATACTACATGTCACCATTATATGTATTAACCCCATAGGGACCAAGGGCGTACAGGTACGCCTTCGGTCCCTGCTACTTAACCCCTTAAGGACTCAGCCCATTTTGGCCTTAAGGACTCAGACAATTTAATTTTTACGTTTTCATTTTTTCCTCCTCGCCTTCTAAAAATCATAACTCTTTTATATTTTCATCCACAGACTAGTATGAGGGCTTGTTTTTTGCGCGACCAGTTGTCCTTTGTAATGACATCACTCATTATATCATAAAATGTATGGCGCAACCAAAAAACACTATTTTTGTGGGGAAATTAAAACGAAAAATGCAATTTTGCTAATTTTGGAAGGTTTTGTTTTCACGCCGTACAATTTCTGGTAAAAATGACATGTGTTCTTTATTCTGGGGGTCAATACGATTAAAATGATACCCATTATTATATACTTTTATATTATTGTTGCGCTTAAAAAAAATCACAAACTTTTTAACCAAATTAGTACGTTTATAATCCCTTTATTTTGATGACCTATAACTTTTTTATTTTTCCGTATAAGCGGCGGTATGGGGGCTCATTTTTTGCGCCATGATCTGTACTTTTTTTTGATACCACATTTGCATATAAAAAACTTTTAATACATTTTTTATAATTTTTTTTTTAATAAAATGTATTAAAAAAGTAGGAATTTTGGACTTTTTAATTTTTTTTTCGTTCACTCCGTTCACCGTACGGGATCATTAACATTTTATTTTAATAGTTCGGACATTTACGCACGCGGCGATACCAAATATGTCTATAAAAAATGTTTTTTACGCTTTTTGGGGGTAAAATAGGAAAAAACGGACGTTTTACTTTTTTATTGGGGGAGGGGATTTTTCACTTTTTTTTTACTTTTACTTTTACATTTTTTTACATTTTTTTTTACACTTGAATAGTCCCCATAGGGGACTATTCATAGCAATACCATGATTGCTAATACTGATCTGTTCTATGTATAGGACATAGAACAGATCAGTATTATCGGTCATCTCCTGCTCTGGTCTGCTCGATCACAGACCAGAGCAGGAGACGCCGGGAGCCGCACGGAGGAAGGAGAGGGGACCTCCGTGCGGCGTTATGAATGATCGGATCCCCGCAGCAGCGCTGCGGGCGATCCGATCGTTCATTTTAATCGCGAACTGCCACAGATGCCGGGATCTGTATTGATCCCGGCACCTGAGGGGTTAATGGCGGACGCCCGCGAGATCGCGGGTGTCGGCCATTGCCGGCGGGTCCCTGGCTGCGATCAGCAGCCGGGATCAGCCACGCATGACACGGGCATCGCTCCGATGCCCGCGGTTATGCTCAGGGCGTAAATGTACGTCCTGGTGCGTTAAGTACCACCTCACCAGGACGTACATTTACGTCCTGCGTCCTTAAGGGGTTAAGGACCCAGGGCGTACCTGTACGCCCGTGGGAATTTCGGTCCCTGACGCTTGCCGGGTGGGGACCAGACCGGGGTGAATGCTGATATCGATCAACAGGCACCCCGCGCAAATGCCCAGGGGGGGGTTATCACACTTTCGATTTGCTGCGATTCCGGTGATGCGGGACTTGTGACCCGCTGACCTGGAGATACATGGTGATCGGAGGTGTAGGATACACCCCCTATCACCCACTGTATCTATGGGGAGGTGGCAATTTCGTCACCCCCCCCCCCCCCAGGATCGCTGCTATTGGCAGGATGATCATCTGGCCAATATCAGCTGGCATGGGAGGGGTTAACAGCATCCTCCCGCAGCTCCCGCCGCTGGCTGAGTTCAGTCAGTGGTCTGCAAGATCGGAGCCCCCCCAGGACCGAAGATCCCCCTTAGAGCAGGGACAGATAACCCAAAAAGGAAAGGTAGGAGTAAAAAATAGAAAAAGAAGCAAAAAGTAAAAACCCCCTAATAGGTCCCCAAGGGTCCTCTGCAGTTTTTTTTCTGTGTGACCCAGTTCCTATTAGGGGTTCAGGGCGCTGCGATTTCCCCCCCCCCCCCCCCCTTTATTTTGGCCCGCAGTGCTTCCCCCCCCCCATATAACCGTTATATAATACAGTCACACCAAGCACACAGTACATACTCCCCCCCCCCCCCCCACACACACACACGCACACACATTGGGGGAGTTGATCTTTCTGATCAAGTCCTCAAACCATACAATGCCATGCGGAAAACACGGGTATGGTACAAAAAAGTTGCGGTCTACTTGGTATAGGTTGCCATGTACAACACTTTTGTACTGTCCCAGTACGCTGGCAACACAAGGACATTCCTTCAGTTCCAAGAAGAAGTCCTAAAGGTCCTGATCTTTGCTGACCGGGAAAGAGCAGGCCGGAGTTCCCAAGGAATTGAAAATATAGGTGCCAGGATCGTCCAGGTGAGGTCCCCCACACTGGAAAGAAGGGACGAACCCAGAAAAAATTCTGAGTGTGTAACAGGAGGGGGATTCGGAAGGACACCACCACTCAATGTGACACTTGCCCTGATCATCCGGGCCTCTGCATTAAAAACTGCTTCAGGGAGTATCACACTTCCATGCAGTACTAAATTTTTCGCTTTTCATTTTAATTTTCCATAATTTGACCCCAATGTACCAAGTCCAGAGTACATTCCAAATTTTAACACTATAAAACCACTAAATTGCCCCCCAAAAAGTTTCATAAAAAAAAAAAAACCTGATAAGACCTCTGGGGGTATTTTTTCCAAAAATGGGTCATGGGTCACTGAGTCACTATCATCAGGGACTTTTTATGTTGCCTCAAATGCGCAGCGCTCTCTCTCCACCTGAGCGGGGTGCACATTTGAGGCAACAGGTTAGGGACGGCCATACACATCACATTCCCAGAATGATGATTCAGAGCATAGGGTTTGGGGCGGGCATATTTTTAAGTTTTGGCTATGCTCTGGGTCATCACTCTGGGAACATAACTTGTTTTATCATTTTATGTCCCACTGTACCCCATTTTAGTTATTTAGTGTACCCCAGTTATTTACCCCATGTAATGTCCCACTGTTCCTCCATAGGAGAAATACAAAGCTCAAGGACCCTGACTGATCTCCGGCACCTCTGAGACCGGTGTGCACGCTGTTTTTCGGGCCAAATATGAGGTATGTCCTAACTCCAAAGAAATGTATTCACAAATATACAGTAACATTTTCTCCTGTTACCACTTGTGAAAATGAAAATTTTGGGGTAACCCCAGCATTTTAGTGTAAAAAAAATAAATTTTCCTTTTCACATCCCACCTGTGGGGTGTTAAGGCTCACTGTACCCCTTGTTATGTGCCTTGAGGGGTGTAGTTTTCAAGGTGGGGGTCACATGTGGGTGTTTTTTTTTTTTTTTTTGCTGTTCTGGCACCATAGGGGCTTCCTAAATGCGACATGCCCCCCCCCCCCCATTTCAGCAAAATTAGCAAATGTGACTCCTTCTCTTCTGAGCATTGTAGTGTGCCAGCAGAGCACTTGACGTCCACACGTGGGGTATTTCCATACTCAGAAGAGATGGGGTTACACATTTTGGGGGCATTTTCTCCTATTACCCCTTGTAAAAATGCTAAATTTTGGGGAAAACCAGCATTTTAGGGGAAAAAAAAAGAAATCCTTTACACATGCAACTTTAACAAAAAGTCATCAAACACCTGTGGGGTGATAAGGCTCACTGGACCCCTTGTTACGTTCCTTGAGGGGTGTAGTTTCCAAAATAGTATGCCATGTGTTTTTTTTTATGCTGTTCTGGCACCATAGGGGCTTTCTAAATGCTATATGCCCCCCCCCCCCCATTTCAACAAAATTTGCAAATGTGACTCCTTTTCTTCTGAGCATTGTAGTGCGCCAACAGTACACTTGAAGTCCGCACATGGGGTATTCCCATACTCAGAAGAGATGGGGTTACACATTTTGGAGGGAATTTTCTCCTATAACCCCTTGTAAAAATGTAAAATTTGGGGGGAAACCAGCATTTTAGTGAAAAAATTAAATTATTTACACATCCAACTTTAACGAAAAGTCATCAAACACCTGTGAGGTGTTAAGGCTCACTTTACCACTTGTTACTTTCATTGAGGGGTGTAGTTTCCAAAATAGTATGCCATGTGTTTGTTTGTTTTTTTGCTGTCCTGGCACCATAGGGGCTTCCTAAATGGGACATGCCCCCCCAAAACCATTTCAGCAAAATTTGCTTTCTAAAAGCCAAATGTGACTCCTCTTCTGAGCATTGTAGTGCGCCAGCAGTGCACTTGACGTCCACACATGGGGTATTTCCATACTCAGAAGAGATGGTGTTACACATTTTGGGGGGCATTTTCTCCTATTACCCATTGAAAAAAATTAAAAGTTTGGGGAAAACTAGCATTTTAGTGAAAAAAAAATAATTTACACATTCAAATTTAACAAAAAGTCGTCAAACAACTGTGAGGTGTTAAGGCTCACTGGACCCCTTGTTACGTTCCTTGATGGGTGTAGTTTCCTAAATGGTATGCCATGTGTTTATTTTTTTTTTGTTTTTTTTTGCTTTTCTAGCAACATAGGGGCTTCTTAAATGTCACATGCTCCACAAAAACCAGTTCAGAAAGACTCAATCTCCAAAATCCCACTGTCGCTCCTTCCCTTCTGAGCCCTCTACTGTGCCCGCCGAACACTTTACATTCACATTTGAGGTATTTCCTTATTCGAAAGAAATTGGGTTTCAAATTTTAGGAAGATTTCTTTCCTTTTACCCCTTGTAAAAATTCAAAAACTGGGTCTACAAGAACACACCAGTGTAAAAAAATGAAGATTTTGAATTTTCTCCTTCACTTTGCTGCTATTCTTGTCGAACACATAAAGGGTTAACACACTTACTGAATGTCATTTTGAATACTTTGAGGGGTGCAGTTTTTATAATAGGGTCATATGTGGGGTATTTCTAATATGAAGGCGCTTCAAATCCACTTCAAAACTGAACTGGTCCCTGAAAAATTTCGATTTTTGAAAATTTTGGGAAAAAATGGAAAATTGCTGCTGAACTTTGAAGCCCTCTGGTGTCTTCCAAAAGTAAAAACATCTCAACTTTATGGTGCAAATATAAAGCAGACATACTGTATTTGTGAATCAATATATAATTTATTTTGAATATCCATTTTCCTTATAAGCAGAGTGGGGTTAAAGGGGTACTCCAGTGGAAAACAATTTCAGTTAAACAGTTAAACAGATTTGGAAATGACTTCTATTTAAAAATGTTAATCCTTCTAGTACTTATCAGCTGTTGTATGCTCCAGAGGAAGTTGTGTAGTTTTTTTTCCAGTCTGACCACAGCACTCTCTGCTGACACCTCTATCCATGTCAGGAACTGTCCAGAGCAGGAGCAAACCCCCATAGCAAACCTATCCTCCCCTGAAAAACTGTCAGCAGGTGTCAGCAGAGAGGTGGTCAGACAGAAAAGAAATTCAAAAAGAACTTCCTCTGTAGTGTACAGCTGCTGATGAGTACTGGAAGGATTAAGATTTTTCAATTGAAATAATTTACAAATCTGTTTAACTTTCTGGCACCAGTTGATTAAAAAAAAAATCCTTGGTCATTGAAGCCCCACCTTTGAAACAGCTGGAAGTCCCACCCACCTGTAGACAGGCTCCACCCTTTCTGGGACTATTACAAACTTTGGTTGATATTGTTGTTATTTTTTGATAAAACCCATGTCCAGAAAAGTCATGTCCCACAGGATGTCTCTTCTGTGCTGTATAAAGAATAATGTCTGAATTCTCCAGATACAAAAAGAATAGAAGAAACAAAGAGAAGTCTTCATACTTTATTCTCACATAGAAGAACTTTGGGATACAGTCCATTTAGTCCAAACCCAGTTGGATGTGGAAATAGCAGTAATGGTTTTCAGTATTGTAGCCGGGCATTTCTAGTGTCCCTATAATGGTGATCTCCCCCCTGATCTTCAGATTGGGGGTGGAAGGACACAAGTCCCTGTTGGGCAGTACAGTTACTGAGGCGAGCATGTGACGTCCAGCGGGTTTCCTACACACATCCAATGGAATTAATAGGACTCGTGCACAGATTGGTCATCTCCATGTCCTATCTGACCATCAGACAGGAGAAGAACATTCCAGAGACACTATAACTTAGAAGACGTCCTGAAACATCAGGTCCTACAATGTGCACCGGACACATTTCCTACAGTCTGAACATTCTAATGACTTCTCTCCTCAGTCAGCTCTCACATCTTCCACAACACCAGATTTCTGGATAAAACATTTACAGGATACTGCACAGGACTATTGATTCTTCCCTGTGTGAGTTCTCAGATGTTTCACAAACCTTTCCCACATAGATAGACTGAGATGGTGAACAAGATTTTATTTCAGACAAAAATATTTTACACATTTTATACATGAAAATAACTTCTCCTTTGTCTGAGTTCTTAGATGATCCACAAATTTGATATTTGGTTAACACATTAGCCACATACTATATATGACAATGGCTTCTCTCCTGTGTGACTTCTCAGATGTCCCTCAAGACTTGTTTTAATAGTAAAACACTTTGCACATTCAGGACATGAAAATGGTTTCTCTCCTATGTGAATCATCTGATGTTTAAAAACATGTGATTTCAGCCTAAAATATTTCCACATACCAAGCATGAACATGGCTTCTCTCCTGTGTGAGTTCTCTGATGAATAACAAGATGTGATTTCGTAGTAAAACAGTTACTACATTCCAAGCACAAAAAATGTCTTCTCTCCTGTGTGACTTCTCATATGTTCCACAAGATTTGATTTTTGACTTAAACACTTCACACATTCCGGACATGAAAATGGCTTCTCTCCTGTGTGAGTTCTCATATGATGGACAAGATTTGCTTTTTGTGTAAAACTCTTCACACATTCCGAACATGAAAATGGCTTCTCTCCTGTGTGAGTTCTCTCATGAGTTACAAGATGTGATTTCTTACTAAAATATTTTCCACATTCCGGACATGAAAATGGCTTCTCTCCTGTGTGAGATCAATGTTAAAATCAATACAATGAGTGAAACACAATACAGTCAACACATGTAGATAACAGGATCACTTATTTCTAGGTACTTACAGAATATAAAGAAAACAAACTTTTCCGGTATCTTTCTTATACAAGGGGGAGTGAATCTCAGGCTCCGGGGGGTGAATATTATGGAGATTTACATTGACCTCACATTCACACCCCCTGAGCTTATGATTCACTAAAATAAACTTATTGCCCGGTTGGTATTTGGAGGAAATGTGCAGATTTGTGGTCAGATAATAAAATCTCTATGAAGGAGATTTATCATTCTTATCAAACATATGGCTTTTATATGACAATTTTTTTTAACTTACTTTTGCTTACATGAGACCTATTTATCAAATAGTCACACGACCTGGATAAATAAATCATACGTAAGCAAAACTCGGGAAACCCACTTACAAAAGCATTTTTTAAAGCAGAAACTTTTTCCCTTATGTTAATAGCTGAAGTTCTTTATTTATTCTTTATTACCAGTAGCATTGCTAGAGAGTGACGGGGAGGGGGGGGGGGCGTACCACATCATGTGACTCCCTGACTGACCTGCCTGGCATTAAATAGCTGCACTTTAACTATCCCACAACAATCCATCCACCCTCCTCAGAAATAAAAAAAAAATTTAAAAACATACTATGCTGCACCCTGAATATTCGTACTCTGGAGGCTTTTTTGTTTAATTTTGAGCCCGGATTTTGTGATGTCTGTGGGCGGAGTTTTACGTCGCTGCGCTGAGGCCGGAGTTTACGTCAGGAAGGAAGACAGCGCAAAGAGGCACAAACAACAGTGAAGCCACAAAAAAATAAAAAAACTGTTTGGTATGTTACCCACCCCAAATTTGCATGAATCTGTATTACTATGGATGTTTCTTTTTTTTAAGGAAAAATTTTAGTGCCACATATGGGTTATTTACGTAGTCTGTAAAAATTCTTACACAATTATTTTGTGCCTTATTCTATTTTAACACATTCATTTAACCCCTTAAGGACCAGGCCATTTTACACCTTAGGACCGGAGCGTTTTTTGAACATCTGACCACTGTCACTTTAAACATTAATAACTCTGGAATGCTTTTACCTATCATTCTGATTCCGAAATTGTTTTTTCGTGACATATTCTACTTTATGTTATTGGTAAAATTTTGTCGATACTTGCATCGTTTCATAGTGAAAAATTTCTAAATTTGCTGAAAAAATTGAAAATTTTGCATTTTTCGAACTTTGAAGCTCTCTGCTTGTAAGGAAAATGGATATTCCAAATAAAAAAATTTTTTATTCACAAATACAATATGTGTACTTTATGTTTGCATCATAAAATTAATGAGTTTTTACTTTTGGAAGACACCAGAGGGCTTCAAAGTTCAGCAGCAATTTTCCAATTTTTCACAAAATTTTCAAACTCACTATTTTTCAGGGACAAGTTCAGGTTTGAAGTGGATTTGAAGGGTCTTCATATTAGAAATACCCCACAAATGACCCCATTATAAAAACTGCACCCCCCAAAGTATTCAAAATGACATTCAGTCAGCGTTTTAACCCTTTAGGTGTTTCACAGGAATAGCAGCAAAGTGAAGGAGAAAATTCACCATCTTCATTTTTTACACTCGCATGTTCTTGTAGACCCAATTTTTGAATTTTTACAAGGGGTAAAAAGAGAAAATGTATACTTATATTTGTAGCCCAATTTCTCTCGAGTAAGCACATACCTCATATGTCTATGTAAAGTGTTCGGCAGGCGCAGTAGAGGGCTCAGAAGCGAAGGAGCGACAAGGGAATTTTGGAGAGTACGTTTTTCTGAAATGGTTTTTGGGGGGCATGTTGCATTTAGGAAGACCCTATGGTACCAGAACAGCAAAAAATCCCCACATGGCATACCATTTTGGAAACTAGACCCCTTGGGAAACGTAACAAGGGGTAAAGTGAACCTTAATACCCCACAGGTGTTTCACGACTTTTGCATCTGTAAAAAAAAAAAAAAATGTTTTCACTAAAATGTGTGTTTCCCCCCAAATTTCACATTTTTGCAAGGGTTAATAGCAGAAAATACCCCCCAAAATTTGTAACCCCATCTCTTCTGAGTATGGAGGTACCCCATAAGTGGACCTGAAGTGCACTACGGGCGAACTACAATGCTCAGAAGAGAAGGAGTCATATTTGGCTTTTGGAGAGCAAATTTTGCTCGGGGGGCATGTCGCATTTAGGAAGCCCCTATGGTGCCAGGACAGCAAAATAACCCCCACATGGCATACCATTTTGGAAACTAGACCCCTTGAGGAACGTAACAAGGAATAAAGTGAGCCTTAATACCCCACAGGGGTTTCACAACTTTTGCATATGTAAAAAAATATATATTTTTTTTCACTAAAATGTGTGTTTCCCCCCAAATTTCACATTTTTGCAAGGGTTAATAGCAGAAAATACCCCCCCAAAATTTGTAACCCCATCTCTTCTGAGTATGAAGGTACCCCATAAGTGGACCTGAAGTGCACTACGGGCGAACTACAATGCTCAGAAGAGAAGGAGTCATATTTGGCTTTTGGAGAGCAAATTTTGCTCGGGGGGCATGTCGCATTTAGGAAGCCCCTATGGTGCCAGGACAGCAAAATAACCCCCACATGGCATACCATTTTGGAAACTAGACCCCTTGAGGAACGTAACAAGGTGTACAGTGAGCATTTACCCCCCACTGGTGTCTGTCAGAACTTTGGAACAGTGGGCTGTACAAAATTTTTAATTTGCACAGCCCACTCTTCCAAAGATCTGTCAGACACCTGTGGGGTGTAAATTCTCACTTCACCCCTCATTATATTCCGTGAGGGGTGTAGTTTCCGAAATGGGGTCACATGTGGGGTTTTTTTTTTTTTGCGTTTGTCAAAACTGCTGTAACAATCAGCCACCCCTGTGCAAATCACCTCAAATGTACATGGTGCACTCTCCCTTCTGAGCCTTGTTGTGCGCCCCCAGAGAAGTTTGCGCCCACATATGGGGTATTTCCGTACTCGGGAGAAATTGCATTACAAATTTTGGGGGGCATTTTTCCCTTTTACCTCTTGTCAAAATGAAAAGTAAAGGGCAACACCAGCGTGTTAGTGTAAAAAAATTTTTTTTTTACACTAACACGCTGTTGTAGACCCCAACTTCACCTTTTCATAAGGGGTTAAAGGAGAAAAATCCCCCCAAAATTTGTAACACAATTTCTCCCGAGTACGGCGATACCCCATATGTCACCCTAAACTGTTGCCTTGAAATACGACAGGGCTCCAAAGTGAGAGCCCCATGCGCATTTGAGGCCTGAATTAGGGACTTGCATAGGGGTGGACATAGGGGTATTCTATGCCAGTGATTCCCAAACAGGGTGCCTCCAGCTGTTGCAAAACTCCCAGCATGCTTGGACAGTCAACGGCTGTCCAGCAATACTGGGAGTTGTTGTTTTGCAACAGCTGGAGGCTCCATTTTGGAAACAGTGGCGTACCGGACGTTTTTCATTTTTATTGGGAGGGGGGCTGTGTAGGGGTATGTGTATATGTAGTGTTTTTTACTTTTTATTTTATTTTGTGTTAGTGTAGTGTAGTGTTTTTAGGGTACAGTCACACGGGCGGGGGATTACAGCGAGTTACCGCTGCGAGTTTGAGCTGCCGCGCAAAATTTGCTGCATCGCAAACTTGCAGCCTGATACTCACTGTAAGCCCCCTGCCCATGTGAATGTACCCTGTACATTCACAGGGGGGGGGACCTCCAGCTGTTACAAAACTACAACTCCCAGCATGCACAGTCTATCATTGCATGCTGGTAGTTATAGTTTTGCAACAGCTGGAGGCACACGGTTGGGAAACACTGAGTTAGGAAACAGACAATGTTTCCCAACCAGTGTGCCTCCAGTTGTTGCAAAACCACAACTCCCAGCATTCTCACACATGCTGGGAGTAGTAGTTCGGCAACATCTTTAGAGCCAGATGTTGCCGAACTACAACTCCCAGCATGCTTGGAGTTGTAGTTTTGCAACATCTGGGGACTACAGTTTGCAGACCACTAATACAGTGGTTCCCAATCTGTGCCCTTCCAGATGTTGCAAAACTACAACTCCCAGTATGCCAAAACTGTCCAGGCATGCTGGGAGTTGTAGTTCTGCAACATCTGAAGGGCCAGATGTTACAGAACTACAACTCCCAGCATGCCTGGACAGTAAGGGCATGCTGAGGATGTGTAGTTTTGCAAGATCTGGAAGGGCACAGTGGTCTCCAAACTGTGGACCTCCAGATGTTGCAAAACTGCAACTCCCAGCATGCCCAGATGCCAAGGGCTGTCTGGGCATGCTGGGAGTTGTAGTTTACAGGGTCCCAATACAGCAATGCATGTCGCTTTACGGCGACGTGCATTGTTGTAAAGGGCCCGACCGCGGCTGAAGATACACTCACCTGTCGCCGCCGCCGCCGTCTTCATCGCCGGGATCCGGGTCTTCAGGGACGAGGTAAGTACCGGGGCTGGTCCCCAGCACTCCCCCGTCCCCCGCCGCGTCCTCCGGTCTTCCTCCCGTCCTCTCCAGACTTCAAGGGGCCGGGCAGGACGGGAGGAAGTAACCGCCCCTCCTCCTGCGATTGGTCGGTTAGTTAACCGACAGATCGCAGGAGATCGGAAGAGGTGGCCGGCTTGCCACCTCGCTCCGATACTTCAGCATGGTCCTGGCTGTCTGTGACAGCCGGGATCATGCGAAATTACCGGGCGGTCGGGTCCCAGAGACCCGATCAGCCCGGTATCGCCGCAGATCGCAAGGGCGATTTCCCTTGCGATTTGCCGCGATCGCCGACATGGGGGGCCTACATGGCCCCCCTCGGCGTTTGCCCTGGATGCCTGCTGAAGGATTTCAGCAGGCATCCAGTTCCGATCTCTGCACGTCGAGCGGCAGAGACCGGAAATACAACAGGACGTTCTCTAACGTCCTTGGGCATTAAAGCCCAGGTAGTGAGGACGTTAGAGAACGTCCTATGTCCTTAAGAGGTTAAGATTTAGAGGTTACGCCAGCTTGTACGTGTCCTAAAATTAACAAGGTGTGCAGTGTGTATTTTCAACCTTAAAATTAAGAGTTATTAGTTATATTATACATTTTTTCTACATTAACATTAATGTAGTAGCTTTGTTTCATGATGCAGAACAAGAACAGTTGTTAAAGTGGATGTTAATGTCCTTTTCTGCAGACATATGCACTTTCTGTAAGCCAGGTTGGACCTGGAATACATGTGCAACTTTTACATGGAGATGCGACTTCTTCATAAAAAGTGACTATTGCATCTGATAAATGCATGACCACTGCAAAGTAAAAAAAAAATAATAATTACTACGTGAGCAGATTAACAGAAATGTGCTTTTTACGCAAACAAAATCTACTACAGAGCTTGATAAATCACCTTCTATATCTCAGGACAGGTGACTATGTTCAGCCCATTTCCCACACATATACATGTATTTACCAGAAGTGTAGTCTGATACAATTTTAAGTACTGGTAAAAACTCATGTATATGAAGGAAATGGCCAATACTTGGTCACTAGTTTGGGCTATTAAAGTGAATAGGGCCATGTCAGTACCTGTATATAAATATATATATATATATATATATATATATATATATTGTCATCTAAATTTGATAAGATACCAATGTATACATGTTACATAAGGGCAAATCATGAAGTGAACAAGTCCTTACACATCCAGCACCCACCATGTATAGAGAAGACTCAGCTCCTAAGTCCGCTCCATGCACCCTTAATACCGCCATATCATTATAGTACATGATGGGGTAGAAAGGGATTAATACACCCTCACTGTTTCTTATAGTCAGTTATTAACACATATTTTCCCATATTTTTAAACCATTTCTATCTCACAGACTCAAAGACAATTAGAACGGCCCTGCTCATTGAATGTGATCAGATTGGATTGACAGGACCGATCCCTCATACACCAATATCAGTGATAAGGTTATTGTCACTGAGATTCCTCAGGATAGAACCTCTTAGAAAACCTTCAAAGATTTTACCCAGAAGAGAGGTTACACCTAAAGGCCTATAGTGTCCAGACTTATATGTTTGATCCCCTCTTGAATACTAACATCATATTAGATACTTACAAGTCACATGGAACAGATTCTATATAAGAACAAGAAGATCGAGTAGAGATGTAGGATGAAATCCAAGATTCTTTATTCCATTACATTAAAATCACAGAACAGAGGTCAGGGAGATTAAGTGACGCGTTTCAGGCGTTCATATCACCCTTAGTCATACTAAAAACTGTGTATATAAAGATCACATGATCTCCTACCAATAGGATTGGAAAGCATGTTCACCCTTCACATACATGATCATAAGAGAAGAAAGTATTATAACATTATTGTCAGGATCCGGACTGGTGTGCAGGGAGGACACGGGAGTGTATCCTCTGTATCAGTGAGGCGATGGTGTAGGCCGTACCAGGGGAACGGAATCTAAGGGGTTACTGGTTTTCACCAGAGCCCGCCGCAAAGCTGGATGGACTTGCTGCGGCAGGTAACCCTCAGGTCGTTACACCCGATAGCAACTAGACCTCACTGACAGCTGAGACAAGGACAAGGCGAAGGCAAGGTCAGACGTAGCAAGAGGTCAAGGCAGGCGGCAACGGTTCGTAGTCAGGGGCAACGGCAAGGGTCTGGATAAACAGGCTAGGGAACACACAAAACGCTTTCTCAGGGCACTAGGGCAACAAGATCCGTCAGGGACAGGAAGGTGAAGTAGTTTTAAATAGTGTTTGGTGGAAATACATTGATTTGGCCAGGCACCAATTAGTGGTGCACTGGCCCTTTAAATTTTATAGAGCCGGCACGCGCGGGCCCTAGAGAGCATGCCAGGACAGAGCTGAAGGAGGACGGGGCCGGGGAGTGGATCGGGATGCGACCCGCGGGCCATTAGAGCAGCGCTTCTGGACAGCGGCACTGCTCGGGGCGCTGCAGGCAGAAGAACGCCGCGAGCGCTCCGGGGAGGAACGGGGACCCGGAGTGCTCGGCATTACAGTACCCCCCCCCCCTTAGGTCTCCCCCTCCTTTTGGAGCCCAGGAATCTACGGACGAGCTCTTTATCAAAAAAATTTACTTCAGGTTCCCAGGACTATCAACTATAAAAAATATTTTACCTCGGACAACCTTGGAGGCGAGGATCTCTTTGACAGGGAAGACATCAGAGGAGCCAGAAACAGGAGCAGGAACAGTGACCTTGGGAAAATAACGGTTAAGTATGAGAGGTGTGAGAAGAGAAACATGGAAAGAGTTAGGAATACGAAGAGAAGAAGGAAGATGGAACTGATTTGATTTTTTATTTTAAATGGCCCGAGGTACCGAGGACCAAGCTTGTAGTTAGGGACACGGAAACGGATGTATTTGGCAGAGAGCCACACTTTGTCACCGGAGGCAAAGACAGGAGGAATTCTTCTCTTTTTATCAGCATGTCTCTTCATGCGAGATGAGGCCAGTAGGAGTGATTTTTGAGTCTCCTTTCAGATAGAGGAGAAGTTTTGTGTCAATTCATCTATGGCAGGGACTCCAGATTAAGTGGGAATGGGGAGGGGTGGAAGCGGATGACGGCCGTACACCACAAAAAATGGAGATTTGGAGGAAGATTCAGAATTTTTAAAGTTGTACGAGAATTCAGCCCAGGGCAGAAGGTCGACCCAATCATCTTGGCGGGAGGAAACAAAATGTCGCAAGTAGTCACCAATAATCTGGTTCACTCTTTCCACTTGTCCATTGGATTGCGGATGATAAGCAGAAGAAAAATTTTATTTGATTTTTAATTGACTGCAAAGTGCCCTCCAAAATTTTGAGACAAATTGAACGCCTCTATCAGAGACAATATGCGTGGGAAGCCCATGGAAACGAAAAATTTGGAGAAATTTTTTTTTGCCAATTGAGGCGCAGAAGGAAGGCCTGGAAGCAGGACAAAATGAGCCATTTTGGAAAAGCGATCAACAACCACCAAAATAACAGTGTTGCCATGAGATGAAGGCGCAGGCGTCACTCCTGCTTGGTTTTGCCATTATACTTCTACATTTGCACTTTGGTATGTATGCTGGTATTTATTTATGTTAATGCACTTTATGGAAGCTGTTGCAAGCCCCTATCATGCACTTTAAATTTGCTTACCAATTATACACATTATCTATTGTTATGAATTGATGCACAAGCAGGTAGTGTCGCCCCTTTTTGTTCAACCTTCCCCAGTGGTTGTAGTTTCTCTCCCCCCCCCCACCCATTTTTTATGAATTGCATGTTTTTAATATGTATCAATAAAATTATATATATTTTATATTTCAATTAAATGACTCCTTTGCGCTTTTTTTGATTACCTTGTCTTGTGGAGATCATATATGAAGCCGTAGTCACTTTAGTATCCCTGATAATTTTCAGACATCCATGATGTCCTAATGATATAATACAGTTACTATTGTGCATTTGCTGCTGGTCACGTTTATAGAGGAAGGGGAAGACCAGCAGGCTACTGGCGTGGATTCTTGACATGTGCACACACTGTACAGGCCCGCACAAAATCCGTCACATCTTTCTCCAGGGAGGACCACCAATAGTGTCTGGCAATTAACTGTATGGACTTTTTGATACCAGCATGACCAGTCAGGTGGGAGGAATGACCCCATTTGAGAGTTTGGAGGTGAAGACATGGAGGAACATAAGTTTTCCCGGAGGAATTGGCGCCAGAGAAGCAGGAGCAGAGGAGATCAGACACTCTGGAGGTGTGATGTGCTGAGGAAGAGCTTTGGATTCTGAGGCATCGGTGGAACGTGGTAGAGCATCAGCCATGACATTCTTGTCTGCAGGGTGAAAAGGAATCTGAAAATTGAAACGGGCAAAAAACAACGACCATCTAACCTGGCGAGGATTTAAACGCAGGGCGGACTGAAGATACAGCAAATTTTTGTGGTCCATGTAGATGGTGATGGGATGAATGGACCCTTCCAGTAGATGTCTCCACTCTTCAAGTGCCAACTTAATGGCCAATAATTCATGGACGCCTATAGAATAGTTTTTTCAGGAGGAGAAAAGGTTTTGGAGAAAAATCCACAAGTGAAGTTTTTTCCCTTAGCGGTTTTTTGAAGAAGGACAGCTCCGGCTCCAACTGAGGAGGCGTTCACCTCTAGAAAGAAAGGCTTGAGAGGATCTGGCCTGGACAAGACTGGTGCAGAGGCGAATGTGGTTTTTAGGTGCTTAAAGGCTTCCTCCGCCTGCGGTGGCCAGGATTTTAGATTAGCATTTTTCTTGGTCAACGCTACAATAGGAGCAACAATGGTAGAGAAGTGGGGAATGAATTGTCGGTAATAATTAGCAAAGCCAAGAAATCGTGAGATAGCTCGTAGACCAGTGGGACATGGCCAATCTATTACCGCTGATAGCTTGTCAGGGTCCATTTGAAGGCCTTGACCGGACACTATGTATCCCAGGAAGGGTAGACTCCTGCGCTCAAAGAGACATTTTTCAATTTTGGTATAAAGTTGATTTTTGCGTAGGCGCTGAAGCACTTGACGGATATGAAGGCGGTGTTCGTCTAGGTTGGGGGAAAAAATGAGGATGTCATCAAGATAGACCACCACACAGGAATACAGCAAGTCCCGAAAAATGTCATCAACAAAATCTTGAAAATCTGCAGGGGAATTGCAAAGAGCAATAACGAGATATTCAAAGTGTCCATCTCTAGTGTTAAATGCGGTTTTCCACTCATCACCTTCGCAAATCCAAATGAGGTTATATGCGCCCCTTAGGTCAAGTTTGGTGAAAATTTTTGCTCCTCGCAATCGGTCAAAGAGTTCAGAGATGAGTGGCAGAGGATAATGTTTTTTTACTGTGATTTTATTAAGACCGCGGTAGTCTATACAGGGGCGTAGGGATCTGTCTTTTTTGGCAACGAAGAAGAATCCAGTTCGGGCTGGAGAAGAAGATTTCTGGATAAAACCTCTTTTTAGGTTTTCCTGAAAGTATTCAGTCATGGCTTGCGTTTCCAGAGCGGAGAGTGGGTAAATCCTGCCACGGGGTGGTGTAGTACCAGGAAGCAAGTCAATAGGGCGGTCTGTGTGTGGGTAAGACCTCTGCTTGCTTTTTGCAAAAAACTTCAGAATAGTCCTGATAGGTGTCACGATTCGGCTGGCTGGAGGTGGATCCTCTGTGCCAGAGAGGGATTGGCGTGGACCGTGTTGGTCGACCGGTTCTAAGTTGCTACTGGTATTCACCAGAGCCCGCCGCAAAGCGGGATGGTCTTGCAGCGGCGGTAGCAACCAGGTCGTATCCACCAGCAATGGCTCAACCTCTCTGACTGCTGAAGATAGGCGCGGTACAAGGGAGTAGACAAGAGCAAGGTCGGACGTAGCAGAAGGTCAGGGCAGGCAGCAAGGATCGTAGTCGGGGGCAACGGCAGGAGGTCTGGAACACAGGCTAGGAACACACAAGGGAACGCTTTCACTGGCACAATGGCAACAAGATCCGGCGAGGGAGTGCAGGGGAAGTGAGGATAAGTAGGAAGTGCACAGGTGAGAATACTGATTAGGCCTGCTGCGCCAATCAGTGGCGCAGCGGCCCTTTAAATCGCAGAGACCCGGCGCGCGCGCGCCCTAAGGAGCGGGGCCGCGCACGCCGGGACAACACAGACGGGGAACGGGTCAGGTACGGGAGCCGAGATGCGCATCGCGAGCGGGCGCGTCCCGCATCGTGAATCGCATCCCGGCTGGGAGTAATATCGCAGCGCACACGGTCAGCAGGTCTGACCGGGGCGCTGCGAATGAGAGAACGCTGCGAGCGTTCCGGGGAGGAGCGGGGACCCGGAGCGCTCGGCGTAACAATAGGCCTTAGGAAGACCTGTCAATGATGTATCGTCGGAGACTCGGGTGGTAGGAACAGGCTTGAGACATAGTTTGTGGCAGGAAGATCCCCAACTTTTAATGTTCCGAGTGGCCCAGTCGAAGGTAGGTGCATGACGCTGGAGCCAGGGCAAGCCAAGAAGAATTTCAGAGGTACAGTTGGGTAACACAAAAAATTCTATATTTTCATGATGGAGTACTCCAATGCTCATGAGCATATGTTCAGTGCGGTAATGCACGGTGCAGACAAGTCTTTCTCCATTCACTGACGAAATGAAGAGAGGTTTGACGAGACGGGTAACAGGAATATTATATCTGTTGATGAAAGAGGATTTGATGAAATTTCCTGCAGAACCAGAGTCCAGGAAGGCCACAGCGGAGTAGGAAGTATTAGTATTAGCGGGTAGAGAAATCCGCACGTGTATAGTCAATCGTGGAGAGGAAGAGTTCACACCTGGTAAAGCCTCTCCCACGTTAACCAGGTGCGTGCGTTTTCCCAGATGCGAATAGGACAGTCTTTTAGAAAATGATCGGCACTAGCACAGTACAAGCACAAATTTTTGTTCCTGCGGCGAGTCCTCTCTTGTTGGGTCAGATGAGACCGATCCACTTGCATAGCCTCCTCGGCGGAAGGCACAGGAACAGGTTGCGAAGGACACTGGGAGAGAGGTGCCAAGCGAGGAAACCACCTGGTGCGAACAAGATCCTTTTCCTGGCAAAGCTCCTGGCGTCTTTCTGAGAAACGCATGTCAATACGGGTGGCCAAATGGATGAGTTCAGACAGGGTAGCAGGAATCTCTCGTGCGGCCAGAACATCTTTGGTGTGGCTGGATAAACCTTTCTTGAACGTCGCGCAGAGGGCCTCATTGTTACAGGCTAGCTCTGAGGCGAGGGTGCGGAACTGTATGGCGTATTCGCCCACTGAAGAACTCCCTTGGACTAGATTCAATAGAGCCGTCTCGGCTGAGGAAGCCCGGGCTGGCACAGCTTAGAATCCGCATGGCACAGCTTAGAATCCAAACTTGTCGGGTAAAGACAGGCGGACTCTGGACGTGGAAGCGGCAGCGTGCTGTGGAGGAGATGGTTGCTGTTGTGAAGGCAGGAGCTGCTGAAGCATGGCAGTCAACTGAGACAGCTGTTGTCCTTGTTGGGCGATCTGCTGCGATTGCTGGAAGACCACGGAGGTGAGGTCAGTGATACTGGGCAGCGGTATCTCAGCGGGATCCATGGCCGGATCTACTGTCAGGATCCGGACTGGTTTGCAGGGAGGACACGGGAGTGGATCCTCTGTGTCAGTGAGGCGATGGCGTAGGCCGTACCAGGGGAACAGAATTTAAGGGGTTACTGGTTTTCACCAGAGCCCGCCGCAAAGCAGGATGAACTTGCTGCGGCAGGTAACCCCCAGGTCGTTCCACCCGATAACGACTCGACCTCACTGACAGCTGAGACAGGCGTGGTACACACGGACAAGGCGAAGGCAAAGTCAGACGTAGCAAGAGGTCAAGGCAGGCGGCAACGGTTCATAGTCAGGGGCAACGGCAAGGGTCTGGATACACAGGCTAGGGAACACACAAAACGCTTTCTCAGGGCACTAGGGCAACAAGATCTGGCAGGGACAGGAAGGGGAAGTAGTTTTAAATAGTGTTTTGTGGAATTACATTGATTGGACCAGGCACCAATTAGTGGTGCACTGGCCCTTTAAATTTTATAGAGCAGGCACGCACGCGCCCTAGAGAGCGGGGCCACGCATGCCGGGACAGAGCTGAAGGAGGACGGGGCCGGTGAGTGGATCGGGATGCGACCCGCGGGCGGGCACGTCAGGGACATTAGAGCAGCGCTCCCGGACAGGGGGACTGCCCGGGGCGCTGCAGGCAGAAGAACACCGCAAGCGCTCCGGGGAGGAACGGGGACCCGGAGCGCTCGGCGTTACAATTATAATTGTATAAGTAAACATTTTGGTCTTTTTTTTAATCATACTAAAAACTATCAAGTCCCGGCCATGTATGACTAAAGATCACATGGTCTTCTCCCCGTAGTACTGAAGAAAATATTAACTCTTTACATACACAATCAAAAGAGAAGAAAGGCACAAACAATTTAGGGAATTGCAATACTCTCCAGACAGAAAAGCATACCAAAACATGTAAGGTACTACAGCACCCAGCAAGCTGAGCAAAAATAGCCAAGATAACAATAAAAAAAGATCAAAATGTTTACTTATACAATTATAATGTTATAATACTTTCCTCTCTTATGATCATGTATGTGAAGGGTAAACATGCTTTCCAATCCTATTGGTAGGAGATCATGTGATCTTT
This sequence comes from Hyla sarda, assembly GCF_029499605.1. Classification (NCBI taxonomy): domain Eukaryota; kingdom Metazoa; phylum Chordata; class Amphibia; order Anura; family Hylidae; genus Hyla; species Hyla sarda. The sequence continues at coordinate 502,683,825 of NC_079190.1, forward strand.
ATATACACATGGCTGCGGCCAGATAGTTTTTAGTATGACTAAGAGCGATATGAACACCTGAAATGCGTCACTTTATCTCCCTGACATATGTTCTGCCCTGCGCCCACTCCCTGTATATGATGCGCGCTATCAATACAATATACATCTCCACCACTAAAAAGCAGGAAGAAATATCTTAAGGAACCTCAGTCTGCAATTTATAATGACAGAATAAAACATAAGATGTATGAAAGGCTCTTACCATTCTCTGATATGGGGTTTTCTAGTCCACTCAATGTTCCTCCAGAACTTTCCTGTAAAGATTCCATATTATAGACCTGAGGAAAAAAACATAAAGGAACCTTAGTTTATCATCTATCCAGGGGAGCGTTACATCCCCCCTAGAAGGTATGAACCAATCTGCACAAGGATCTCCTCCAGTTGTGATCACATAGGATCAACAATCATCCCAGTCTCTTTCCTACAATTATTGTGGGGTCCAGTGATGGCTGCAGACAGGGCCAGACTGGGACTTGTCACGATTCGGCTAGCTGGATGTGTATCCTCTGTGTCAGCGAGGGATTGGCGTGGACCGTGTCGGTGGATCGGTTCTAAGATGCTACTGGTATTCACCAGAGCCCGCCGCAAAGGGGGATGGTCTTGCTGCGGCGGTAGCAACCAGGTCGTATCCACCGGCAACGGCTCAATGTCGCTGACTGCTGAGAAGGCGTGGGACAGAAGGACTAGGCAGAGGCAAGGTCAGACGTAGCAGAATGTTGGGGCAGGCGGCAAGGTTCGTAGTCAAATGGAATAGCAGAAGGTCTGGAACACAGGCTTTGGACAACACTAAACGCTTTCACTGGCACAAGGCAACAAGATCCGGCAAGGGAGTGCAGGGGAAGGGAGGTAATATAGCCAGGGAGCAGGTGGAAGCTAATTAGGCTGATTGGGCCAGGCACCAATCATTGGTGCACTGGCCCTTTAAATCTTTCAGAGCTGGCGCGAGCGCGCCCTAAGGAGCGGAGCCGCGTGCGCCAGGACATGACAGCCAGGGGTCGGGACAGGTGAGTGACTTGGGATGCGATTCGCGAGCGGGCGCGTCCCGCTATGCGAATCACATCCCCGCCGGCAATGTCAGTGCAGCGCTCCCGGTCAGCGGGTCTGACCGGGGCGCTGCAGAGAGAGAAACTCCGCGAGCGCTCCGGGGAGGAGCAGGGACCCGGAGCGCTCGGCGTAACAGTACCCCCCCCCCTTAGGTCTCCCCCTTTTTTTGTCCGGCAATTGCTTCACGTGGGACGAGGACACTGGGAGCATTTGTAGGGTTTCCTCATCAAATGCAGGCAGTTCAGCAGGAGTGGGAATGGGGAGGGAGGGCAGGGGGTGAAGCTTGGCACGGGGCAGAGTGTTACCAGGACAGGGGCTATGAGGAGGCAAAGTATAGTCCTGATAGGCTTTGGGGAGACCAGGTGTGGGAGGAGGCACCGAGGCTTGCATGACGGGACTGGGAGGAGACGTGAGGCATTTCTTGCGGCAAGCAGGGCCCCAATTCTTGATCTCCCCGGTGGTCCAGTCAAGGGTGGGAGAATGATGCTGGAGCCATGGCAGACCGAGGAGGACTTCAGAGGTACAGTTGGGAAGGACGAACAATTCAATCTTTTCGTGATGGGGTCCAATGCACATTAAAAGGGGTTCTGTGCGGTAACGCACGGTGCAGTCCAATTTAACTCCGTTGACCGAGGAAATGTAGAGCGGCTTGACGAGACGGGTCACCGGAATGCAGAACTTATTCACCAAAGAGTCCAGAATAAAATTTCCAGAGGCACCAGAGTCCAAGCAGGCCACGGCTGAGAGGGAGGAGTTGGCAGGAGAAATCCGCACGGGCACCGTGAGACGTGGAGAAGCAGACTTCGTACCAAGGGACGCCACACCCACGTGAGCTGGGTGCGTACGTGCGTTTCCCAGACGTGGAGGACGAATAGGGCAATCCACCAGGAAATGTTCGGTACTGGCGCAGTACAAACAAAGATTTTTTTCCCTACAGCGAGTCCTCTCTTCCTGGGTCAGACGAGACCGGTCCACTTGCATAGCCTCCTCGGCGGGAGGCACAGGCGTAGATTGCAAAGGATACTGTGGGAGAGGTGCCCAGAGATCAAGGTCTTTTTCCTGGCGGAGCTCCTGGTGTCTCTCAGAAAAATGCATGTCAATGCGGGTGGCCAAATGGATAAGTTCTTGCAGGTTGGCAGGAATCTCTCGTGCGGCCAGCACATCCTTGATGTTACTGGATAGGCCTTTTTTAAAGGTCACGCAGAGAGCCTCGTTATTCCAAGATAATTCGAAAGCGAGAGTACGAAATTGGATGGCGTACTCGCCTACTGAAGAATTACCCTGGACCAGGTTCAGCAGGGCAGTCTCGGCAGAAGAAGCTCGGGCTGGTTCCTCGAAGACACTACGGACTTCAGCGAAGAAGGACTGGACTGTGGCTGTGGCAGGATCATTGCGGTCCCAGAGTGGTGTGGCCCAATACAAGGCCTTTCCAGAAAGAAGACTCACTACGAACGCCACCTTAGACCGTTCTGTGGGAAAATGGTCCGACAACATCTCCATATGTAGGGAACATTGAGACAGAAAGCCCCGGCAGAGTCTAGAGTCCCCATCAAATTTGTCCGGCAGGGACAAGCGAAGGCTAGGAGCGGCCAGTCGCTGCGGAGGAGGTGCAGGAGCTGGCGGAGGAGATGGTTGCTGCTGTAGCAGTGGCAGAAGTTGCTGTAACGTGGCGGTCAACTGCGACAGCTGCTGTCCTTGTTGGGCAATTTGCTGCGATTGCTGAGCGACCACTGTGGATAGGTCAGCGAGACTCGGCAGCGGCACCTCAGCGGGATCCATGGCCGGATCTACTGTCACGATTCGGCTAGCTGGATGTGGATCCTCTGTGTCAGCGAGGGATTGGCGTGGACCGTGTCGGTGGACCGGTTCTAAGATGCTACTGGTATTCACCAGAGCCCGCCGCAAAGCGGGATGGTCTTGCTGCGGCGGTAGCAACCAGGTCGTATCCACCGGCAACGGCTCAACCTCGCTGACTGCTGAGAAGGCGGGGGACAGAAGGACTAGGCAGAGGCAAGGTCAGACGTAGCAGAAGGTCGGGGCAGGCGGCAAGGTTCGTAGTCAAATGGAATAGCAGAAGGTCTGGAACACAGGCTTTGGACAACACTAAACGCTTTCACTGGCACAAGGCAACAAGATCCGGCCAGGGAGTGCAGGGGAAGGGAGGTAATATAGCCAGGGAGCAGGTGGAAGCTAATTAGGCTGATTGGGCCAGGCACCAATCATTGGTGCACTGGCCCTTTAAATCCTAGAGAGCTGGCGCGCGCGCCCTAAGGAGCGGAGCCGCGCGCCAGGACATGACAGCCGGGGGCCGGGACAGGTGAGTGACTTGGGATGCGATTCGCGAGCGGGCGCATCCCGCTATGCGAATCGCATCCCCGCCAGCAATGTCAGTGCAGCGCTCCCGGTCAGCGGGTCTGACCGGGGCGCTGCAGAGAGAGAAACGCCGCGAGCGCTCCGGGGAGGAGCAGGGACCCGGAGCGCTCGGCGTAACAGGACTAAATAGCCGCCCTGGACACAACCCTAGCCCACATACAATATACACACGGCATAAACAACAAACATGAGAATATATAATATCTTTTAATTCCTTCTACTTCCAGTCACCTCAGAGATGTTCTAGTCACCATACATGGACCCTCCACACACTCAGGTCTCTATCTCCAGTCAGTGTCTCCAGTGTCCCAAGTATATTCTCTGGTAAGTTCCCCCCATATGAGCCATACTGGGGTCTTTTATACCCTTTTCACCATCAGATTGGCCTCCCCTCCCCCACCTACAATATGTAAAGTAAGAATGATGGGGCCAGAACCTGTTCAACCAGTTTTAGCATTCTATGGCCTCCTGGGATCAGCCTTCATTTACATATTGTATTGCAGGGTGGAGACATATTGGTTACACCCCTATTAACATCTGTAAGAGATACCGGGGATACTCCGAGACCTTTTCATATGATAATCAGGGGAAACAATCCGCATTTTCTCTCCTGATGAGGAACATGAACCCATAGGTCCCACCTAACTTTACTCTAAAATAAATACACAACTGAGCTTGGGAGTGCCATTATAGGATTCTCCAAGAAAAGCAATATATTATCCGTGTATAATGGCAGTTTGTCCTATCCGCCTCGCTCCAAAGGCATTCATCCTCTCTTGCCTCCTGATCAGCATCGCCAATGGCTCCATTATCATTGCAAAGAGCAGGAGGGAGAGAGGACAACCCTGTCTGATGTCCCTAGTAAGCGAAACAGTCCTTGAAAGCCCCCATTTACGGAGATCTTTGCTACTGGATTATTATAGAGTAGTTTAACCATTTGTATAAATTTATCCCCAATACCAAATCTACTCATTACCCCCCATAGGAACTCCCACTCCACCCTGTCAAATGCCTTAACTTTGTCTAGAGACAGGATGGAGTGGGATCCCCCTTCCTCTACACTACCCAGTTGAATGTTGGAGAGAGTCCTATGAATATTATGCTTGGCCATCCTTCCCGGGATAAGCCCACAATGATCTTCTCCAATAGGTCCCTCAATCACCCCTTTTAGCCTATTAGCCACTGTTTTTGCTATAATCTTCACGTCAATGTTCATTAATGATATAGGCCTATACGATCCTACATCTTCTTTCTCTTTATTTGTTATTGGTATTAAGATTATTGTGGCTTCGCACATTGAACCTAAAAATTGGCCTTTCCTTAATCCTGCATTAAAGACTCTTACCAATGTTGGAATGAGAACCTGACCAAACTTGCTGTATATTTCAAAGGGAAAACCATACCCCCCGGGTGATGTATTACCCTTTATGTTTCTTAATGTTAAATCCAATTCTCCTTCTGTTATGTGGACTTCCATTTTCTCTCTTTGTTCTTTAGTTATTCTGGGGAATGCGATAGTAACTGTTACGCCGAGCGCTTCGGGTCCCTGCTCCTCCCCGGAGAGCTCACGGCGTTCCTCTCTCTGCAGCGCCCCGGTCAGACCCGCTGACCGGGAGCGCTGCACTGACACGGCCGGCGGGGATGCGATTCGCATAGCGGGATGCGCCCGCTCGCGAATCGCATCCCAAGTCACTCACCTGTCTCGGTCCCCGGCTGTCACGTCCTGGCGCGCGCGGCTCCGCTCATTAGGGCGTGCGCCAGCTCTCTAAGATTTAAAGGGCCAGTGCACCAATGATTGGTGCCTGGCCCAATCAGTCTAATTAGCTTCCACCTGCTCCACGTCCATATAACCTCACTTCCCCTTCCCTGCTTGGCCGGATCTTGTTGCCCTTGTGCCTAGAGAAAGCATTTACTGTGATTGCCTTACCAGTGTTCCAGACCTCTTGCTATCACCATTGACTACGAACCTTGCCGCCTGCCCTGACCTTCTGCTACGTCTGACCTCGCCTCTGTCTAGTCCTTCTGTCCCACGCCTTCTCAGCAGTCAGCGAGGTTGAGCCATTGCCGGTGGATACGACCTGGTTGCTACCACCGCAGCAAGACCATCCCGCTTTGCGGCGGGCTCTGGTGAATACCAGTAGCAACCTAGAACCGGTCCACTGACACGGTCCACGCCAGTCCCTCGCTGACACAGAGGATCCACATCCAGCCTGCCGAATCCTAACACTATCCAGGTATTTTTCTAATTCAGTCTTATTTTTTTAATATTCTGTTCTATATAATCCCACATAATATTCCTCAAACTTCTCCAGCATATCCCTCCTTTCTGTAAACCACTGTCCCTTTTCATCTTTTATGGCTGTTAATTTTTGGTTGGTTTGTTGATTTTGAGCTATCGCTATCAAATATTTATTCGGCCTCCCAGCCTGTATACATTTCTGTTGTCCCTTAAATAAATATTTATTCCTGTTTTTCTCCAATATATATTCATGTAGCTCATCCTGTCTTTCCTGCCACTTCTGTCTATTTTCTTCAGTACGTTCTTCCACCGTTTTCTGTTCTATTTCTCTAATTGTTTCCTTCAATTCCTCTTCCTTTTTTTAAAGTTTTTCTTATAAATAATTGTGCTAGTTATTTCCCTCCTCAAAAAGGCTTTACTTGCCTCCCACACAATCAAGTCATCTGCTGAATCCCAGTTTCTTTCAAAAAATTCTTCTAAACTCTTTTTAATGCTATTGGTGTCTGTAAGATTTAGCCAATGCGGGTTAATCCTATTAATACTCTGTCTCCCTTCTCCCTCGATTTTAATTATGATTTCTACGGCAGCATGATCAGATAAACATCTTGTTAAATAATTTATTTTACTGACAATATCAAGGCCAAGTGTATTTGCCAGACACATGTCTATTAGAGATGTCGCGAATTGTTCGCCAGCGAATAGTTCCTGGCGAACATAGCTTGTTCGCGTTCGCAGCGGCGAGCGAACAAATGCGATGTTCGATCCGCCCCCTATTCGTCATCATTGAGGAAACTTTGACCCTGTACCTCACAGTCAGCAGACACATTCCAGCCAATCAGCAGCAGACCCTCCCAGACCCTCCTACCTCCTGGACGGACTCCATTTTAGCTTCATTCTGAAGCTGCATTCATAGTAAGAAGAGGGATAGTGTACCTGCTGCTGAATTAATAGGGAAATCGATAGCTAGGCTAGTGTATTCAGTGTCCACTACAGTCTGGAAGGACTCATCTGATCTCTGCTGTAAGGACAGCACCCCATAAAGCCCTTTATAGGGCTAGAACATCAGTCTGCATTTTTTTTCCCGTGTGTAATCTAATTGCAGTTGCTTGCCTACCAGCATGTGTCAGGCTCACAGCGTTTAGTGTGCCCACTTGCCCAGTGCCACCACTCATATCTGGTGTCATAATAGCTTGCATTTAAAAAAACAAAAAACTTTTTTGACTGTGAAATAATAGCAGTCAGTTTCCTTCACACGTGTGAGTTTTGGGGCCTGCCAGGGCACAGTGTCACACCAATGCAACTCATATCTGGTGTAACGGTAGTGTACATTAAAAAAAAAAAACACTTTTTTTTTACTGTAATAGATTGAATAGCAGTTAGTTGTCTGCAAGCATGTGTGTCAGGCCTACAGCGTCTTCTCTGCCAACTTCTGCCAGTGCACAGTGCCACTCTGTTGTCACAGTAGCTTGCACGCATAGTACCAGTAATCGGGAAAAAAATGACAGGCAGAGGCAGGCCACCCCGCAGGGGCGATCGTGGTTGTGGTGCTGTGATTCCCTTTGGCCCTAGAATAATGCCCAATGTTCAGAGGCCACCTACCCTGAACTTAAAAAGTTCTGAGGACTTAGTTGGCTGGCTATCACAGGACACCTAATCTTCTACAGCTTCCGCTTGGAACCTTGACGCACCATCCTCCTCCAGCTTAGCTTCGGGCACCTCTCAAGTTACCACTCGCCCGCCTGCCGCCACCACCAACACTAGCACCACAGCAGCTTCACTTGATCTGTCAGTGGAGTTATTTACACATCAGTTGGAAGAAATGAGTGATACACAACCATTATTTCCAGATGATGTAGATAACAGGGATTTGTCTCAGTCAGGCAGCATTACACACATGGACGTACGGTGTGATGATGATGATGTTGTACCCGCTGCTGCTTCCTTTGTTGAGTTGTCAGATCAAAGTGAAGCACTTGATGATGACGATGCATCCGTGGAATTCACGTGGGTGCCCACTAGAAGAGAAGAAGAACAGGGGAAAAGTTCAGATGGGGAGACAGAGAGGAGGAGGAGATGAGTTGGAAGCAGGGGGAGGTTGTCGCAAAAAGCTAGTGGCACAGTCAGAAAGCATGCATCGGCACCCGGGGTCAGCCAGACAGCATGCCAATCAACGCATGCTGTTTCCACCACCAGAATGCCATCATTGCAGAGCTCAGCAGTGTGGCATCTTTTTTGTGTGTCTGCCTCTGACATCAGCGATGCCATTTGCAACCTGTGCCAAAAGAAATTAAGTTGTGGGAAGTCCAACACCACCTAGGTACAACTGCTTTGCACATGATCTCACACCACAAACCCCTATGGGATCAACACATGGGTACAAACAGCACACAAACTCAAAGCCGCCATCCTCCTCCTGGTCCAGCATCTTCAGCCACATCAACCACTGCTGTCCTCCTTGCCCCCTCTCAACCATCCGCCACTCCGTCTCTTGCCTTGAGCAGTTCCTGCTCATCTGCCCATAGTCAGGTGTCTGTCAAGGACATGTTTGAGCGTAAGAAGCCAATGTCACAAAGTCACTCCCTTGCCCGGCGTCTGACAGCTGGCTTGTCTGAACTCTTAGCCTGCCAGCTTTTACCATACAAGCTGGTGGTAAAAGTTGTAGCTATTGGGACACCGCAGAGGAAGGTTCCCGGCCGAAATTTCTTTGCACAAAAGGCAATCCCCAACCTGTACTCGATTGTGCAGTAATGGCATGTCTGGCCGACAGTGTTGGGGCAAGGGTCCATCTGACCACTGATACCTGGTCTGCAAAGCATGGTCAGGGCAGGTATATCACCTACTGCTGCCACCTCCTCTACTCCTCCTACTCCATCCTCTTCCATAACCTCCTCGCCGAGTCCTCTTCTACTGCTGCATCTTGCTCCACATCAACGGCACCCCCCAGCTCCCCAAATACTATTCCACATCCCGGATACGGCAGTGTCACGCCGTCTTGGGGTTGACTTGCCTGAAAGTAGAGAGTCACACCGGACAAGTGTTCCTGTCCGCCCTGAACGCACAGGTGGATCAGTGGCTGACTTTGCACCAACTGGAGATCGGCAATGTAGTTTGTGACAACGGAAGAAATTTGTTGGCGGCATTGAATTTGGACAAGTTGACATATGTGCCGTGCATGGCACATGTGTGTAATCTGATCGTACAACGCTTTGGGCATAAGTACCCAGGCTTACAGGATGTCCTGAAGCAGGCCAGGAAGGTGTGTGGCCATTTCAGGCGTTCCTACATGGCCATGGCGCACTTTTCAGATATCCAGCGGCAAAACAGCATGCCAGTGAGGCGCTTGATTTGCGACAGCCCGACACGTTGGAATTCAACACTCCTAATGTTCGACTGCCTGCTCCAACAAGAAAAAGCCATTAAAGAATTTTTGTATGACGGGGTGCTAGGACAGCCTCTGCGGAGCTGGGCATTTTTTTGCCACTTTACTGGATGCTCATGCGTAATGCCTGTAGGCTCATGCATCCTTTTGAGGAGGTGACAAACCTAGTCAGTCGTACCGAAGGCACCATCAGCGACATCATACTATTTGTTTTCGTCCTGGAGCGTGCCCTGCGAAGAGTGCTGAATCTAACAGGGGAAGAGGTGAAAGTAATCCTCCTCCTCCCACGACCATGCTGGCAAGGACAGGATGCTTTACAGACGTGTTGTTGATGGAGGACATGCAGAGCTTTTTAAGTCCTATGCATCGCCACAGCCCTTCGGGGTCCACCCTCAGAGAACTACTCGACCGACAGGTAGCAGACTACCTGGCCTTAACCGCAAATATCGACACTCTGAGGAGCGATGAACCCTGATGAGATGAGCTGCCTTGGGCTAAAAATTGTCCACACGCTGCTGTATTTTACCTCTGAATGCCGGATGACTTGCATGACTGATCCGCCACAGACTAGGGTTCAAGCCGCAATGTTTTAGGGCACTTTCTGCCTGGGAAACAAACATCAATATTTCTGTCCACTGCTACAGCAGCGGCTGCAACAATACCAAATTTTTCAGGCATGTGTACATGCCAAATTTTTCTGGCCTCTGGTGCTGCACTGTGGCTTCAAAAACCAAACCAAAAAAAAGGCACATTACAGGGATTAAACTGATAGGAATAGTACTACTTAACACACCACTCCTATCTGGTGGCACATTACATTGCACGCGCAGTGCCCCAAATTTGAAGTAGGAGGACCAACCAAGCATCTTTTTACATCTCCCGGTTCCTAAAATCAATGCCAAATACACGTCCCCTGATAGGGGACGTAACAGGGATTAAACTGATAGGAATAGTACTACTTAACACACCTTAACCTCTTCAGGACATAGGGCGTATGGATACGCCCTGAATCCCGAGTCCTTAAGGACCGAGGGCGTATCCATACGCCCGTGGGAATTCCGGCCCCCACCGCTAGCCGGTGGGGGACCGGAGCCGGATGCCTGCTGAAATCGTTCAGCAGGCATCCCGGCATATCGCCCAGGGGGGTCATTATGCCCCCCCATGTCGGCGATCGCCGCAGATCGCTGGACAATTCAGTCCAGCGATCTGCGGCGATTCCGGGTCAATCGGGTCTCCGGTGACCCGGTGACCCGGAATTACTGGCTGTTCGGGGCCGTCTCTGACGGCCCCGAACAGCCAGAGCCTGCAGGGGTGAGGTGGCACTGGTGCCACCTCACGATCGCCCTGATTCGTCGGCCGGATTACCGGCCGACCAATCAGGGCGCCTGCTGCGGGTGTCACTCCCGCACCCACTCCGCCCCTCTTCCGGAGGACGTGAGCGGGTGCGGGAAGATGACCCCCGGTGCTGGGGACCCCGATCCCCGGCGCCCCTGTTGGGATCGGGGCCCCAGGAGCAGCTGCGGCGGCGGGACTGACCTGCAGCGTCTGGATCGTTGGAGGTGAGTGACAGCCTCCTGCTGTTGCTTAGCAACAGCTCCCAGCATGCAAAAAGGGCATGCTGGGAGCTGTAGTTATGCAACAGCAGGAGGCAGACCACCACAACTCCCAGCATTCCCTTATGGGCATGCTGGGACTTATGGTTTTGCAACAGCTGGAGGCACATTCTTTCTATGGAAAAGTGTACCTTCAGCTGTTGTCTAACTACAACTCCCAGCTTGCACAAACAGCTAAAGTGCATGCTGGGAGTTGTAGTGGTGCATCTGCTGGTTGCATAACTACAACTCCCAGCATGCCCGTTGGCTGTCGGTGACTGCTGAGAGTTGTAGTTTTGCAACAGCTGAAGGCACACTGGTTGTGAAACTCAGAGTTTTTTTTTACCTAACTCAGTGTTTCACGACCGGTGTGCCTCCAGCTGTTGCAAACTACAACTCTCAGCAGTCACCGTACACCATGCACCGTACATGCTGGGAGTTGTAGTTTTGCAACAGCTGGAGACACACTGGTTGTGAAACACTGAGTTAGGTCACAAACTCAGTGATACATAACCAGTGTGCCTACAGTTGTTGCAAAACTGCAACTCTCAGCAGTCACCGACAGCCAACGGGCATGCTGGGAGTTGTAGTTATGCAACAGCTGGATGTCCCCCCCAATGTGAACGTACAGGGTACACTCACATGGGCGGAGGATTACAGTAAGTATCTGGCTGCAAATTTGAGCTGCCGCAAACTTTCTGCTGCAGCTCAAATTGCCAGCGAGAAACTACTGTGAACCCCCGCCCGTGCGACTGTACCCTAAAAACACTACACTACACTAACACAAAAAATAAAATAAAAAGTAAAAAACACTACATAAACACATACCCCTACACAGCCCCCCTCCCCTCCCCAATAAAAATGAAAAACGTCTGGTACACCACTGTTTCCAGAACGGAGCCTCCAGCTGTTGCAAAACAACTCCCAGTATTGTCGGACAGCCGTTGACTGTCCAGGCATGCTGGGAGTTTTGCAACAGCTGGAGGCACCCTGTTTGGGAATCACTGGCGTAGAATACCCCTATGTCCACCCCTATGCAATCCCTAATTTAGGCCTCAAATGCGCATGGCGCTCTCACTTTGGAGCCCTGTGGTATTTCAAGGCAACAGTTTAGGGTCACATATGGGGTATCGCCGTACTCGGGAGAAATTGTGTTACAAATTTTGGGGGGTATTTTCTGCTTTTACCCTTTTTAAAAATGTAAAATTTTTGGGAAAACAAGCATTTTAGGTAAAAAAAAAAAAATTTTTTTACATATGCAAAAGTCGTGAAACACCTGTGGGGTATAAAGGTTCACTTAACCCCTTGTTACGTTCCCCGAGGGGTCTAGTTTCCAAAATGGTATGCCATGTGGGTTTTTTTTGCTATCCTGGCACCATAGGGGCTTCCTAAATGCGGCATGCCCCCAGAGAAAAATTTGCGTTCAAAAAGCCAAATGTGACTCCTTCTCTTCTGAGACCTGTAGTGCGCCAGCAGAGCACTTTTCACCCCCATATGGGGTGTTTTCTGAATCGGGAGAAATTGGGCTTCAAATTTTTAGGGGTATTTTCTGCTATTACCCTTTTTAAAAATAAAATTTTTTGGGGAAAACAAGCATTTTAGGTAAAATTTTTTTATTTATTTTTTACATTTGCAAAAGTCGTGAAACACCTGTGGGGTATTAAGGTTCACTTTATCCCATGTTACATTCCCCGAGGGGTCTAGTTTCCAAAATGGTATGCCATGTGGTTTTTTTTTGCTGTTCTGGCACCATAAGGGCTTCCTAAAGGTAACATGCCCCCCAAAAACCATTACAGAAAAACGTACTCTCCAAAATCCCCTTGTCTCTCCTTCCCTTCTGAGCCCTCTACTGCGCCCGCCGAACACTTTACATAGACATATGAGGTATGTGCTTACTCGAGAGAAATTGGGCTACAAATACAAGTAAAAGTTTTGTCCTTTTACCCCTTGTAAAAATTCAAAAATTGGGTCTACAAGAACATGTGAGTGTAAAAAATGAAGATTGTGAATTTTCTCCTTCACTTTGCTGCTATTCGTGTGAAACACCTAAAGGGTTAAAACGCTGACTGAATGTCATTTTGAATACTTTGGGGGGTGTAGTTTTTATAATGGGGTCATTTATGGGGTATTTCTAATATGAAGACCCTTCAAATCCACTTCAAACCTGAACTGGTCCCTGAAAAATACTGAGTTTGAAAATTTTGTGAAAAATCGGAAAATTGCTGCTGACCGTTGAAGCCCTCTGGTGTCTTCCAAAAGTAAAAACTCATCAATTTTATGATGCAAATATAAAGTAGACATATTGTATATGTGAACCAAAAAAAAATTTATTCGTAATATCCATTTTCCTTACAAGCAGAAAGCTTCAAAGTTAGAAAAATGCAAAATTTTCAAATTTTTCATCAAATTTACGGATTTTTCACCAAAAAAGGATGCAAGTATCGACAAAAATTTACCACTATGTTAAAGTAGAATATGTCACGAAAAAACAATCTCGGAATCAGAATGATAACTAAAAGCATTCCAGAGTTATTAATGTTTAAAGTGACAGTGGTCAGATGTGCAAAAAACGCTCCGGTCCTTAAGGCCAAAATGGGCTCCGTCCTGAAGGGGTTAAGCATGTTATTCCAAACAATTTAGGAATGTTAGGGGATTTATGCCCTTTATGGATTAGAACCAGACTCTGCATCAACTATCTAATTTTCCATGGGAGTTTTGCCATGGATCCCCCTTCCGGCATGCCACAGTCCAGGTATTAGTCCACTTGAAACAACTTTTCCATCACTATTGTGGCCTGAAAGAGTCCCTGTGGGTTTTAAAATTAGCCTGCCTATTGAAGTCTATGGCGGTTCTAACGGTTTGCATGTTCACGAACATTTGCGGAAATTCGCGTTCGCCGTTTGCGAACGGAAAATTTTATGCTCGCGACATCACTTGTCATAGACCTATTATCACTTCTGTATTGACCAAGAATATTGGAAGATAGATAAATAATAATAATCCAAAAGACAGCGGCACTCCAATGGATGAATAAAGTGAGGTTTATTGCACACAAATGTGAGGCGACGTTTTGACTAGCTCACCTAGTCATTATCAAGCCATTGAGCTAGTCAAAACGTTGCCTCACATTTGTATGCAATAAACCTCACTTTATTCATCCATTGGAGTGCCGCTGTCTTTTGGATTACTACTATTGGGGGTCCTGACCCGGAGCGGACACAGCAGGCACAAGCCTTTGTCGGGACGTGCAGCCTCTTTGTTTGGACTGTAGATAGATAAATAGATAGATGGATAAATAGATAGATTATATAGATAGATAATATAGATAGGTAGATAGTAATCTGCATGCGCATACGCGCATGCGCATTTACGCAAAGCAAAAATAACCGCAAATATATCGAAAATGTAAATTTCGCAAATATAGGACGAATATTCGTCCATATATTTGTGAAATATCATGAATTCGAATATGCAATATGCCATATTATTATTATTTTTTTTTTTGTGGGATCTGATAGGTACCATTTAGTAGTTAAACATTGTTCGTTATGCAGTATAGAAAACTCAAAAAATTCCTCAATATATTTGTTATACAAAATAAAATAAAAACTCATGAACATAAAAAGAAAATTGAGTTGATAATAGGGACACTGGTAGCTGGGGGGTAGTGGTACCTGGGACAAATGGGAATCCTTGAAGGAAGTGGGAATCACAAGGTATTGGAGACAACATGGGAACTGGATCAGAGTGAAAAGGAGGTAATGATGACATCACAGGAGGAGGGGGGTGATAAAGTGTGTGTAGCTGATGTACGGGCAAAAAATCTAACCGTGCGAGGGGCACATCTGCCTTGGTCAGCTCGGGAGCAGATAACACAGCTGGTGCTCAGGGTGTAGGCTCAAAGCAGTCAAATCTAGTGCCATGAGGCACCATCATGTAGAGCCGCCCTTACAGCCAGGCACAGTGCACCTCTTTAAAGGGGTACTCCACTGGAAAACATTTTTTTTCTTAAATCGGTTATACAGATTTGAAAATTACTTCTATTAAAGAATTTTAATCCTCCCAGTACTTTTCAGCTGCTGCATGTTCCACAGGAACTTCTTTTCTTTTTGAATTTCCTTTCTGCCAGACCCCAGTGCTCTCTGCTGACACCTCTGTTCATATCAGGAACTGTCCAGAGCAGGAGAGGTTAGCTATGGGGATTTGTTTCTACTCTGGACAGTTCCTATAATAGATAGAGGTGTCAGCAGAGAGCACTGTGGTCAGACAGAAAGGAAATTCAAAAAGAAAAGAACTTCCTGTGGAGCATATAATGGCTGATAAGTACAAATCTGTTTAACTTTCTGGCACCAGTTGATTTAGAATTTTTTTTCCCGTGGAGTACCCCTTTAACCCCTTAACAACACAGGACGTATATTTATGTCCTGCGCCGGATCCCGCGATATAAAGCAGGGTCATGTTGGGTTGTTCCCAGCGGCCATCAACGGCCAGGACCCGCGGCTAATACCGGACATCACCAATCGTGGTGATGTCCGGTATTAACCCTTGATCGCTGCGTCTGAAGTGAAAGTGAAACCTTCCTGGCAGCTCAGTCAGGCTGATCGGGATCACCGCAGTGGAGGGTCCCTACCTGCCTCCTCGCTGTTCAATCCCAGACTGACTGCTCCGTGCCTGAGATCGAGGCAGGAGCAGTCGAGTGGCGATAACACTGATCAATGCCATGCTATGACATAGCAGTGATCAGTGTAGGAAATCAGTGTGTGCAAAGTTATAGACAAAACCAAACCTATACAAGTAGAGTATCCTTATAATCGTATGGACCTACAGAATAAAGAGAAGGTATAATTTTAACCAAAAAATGCACTGCGTTTTGTTGCACAATGATTTTTTTATTTTTATTTTTTTTGGTTACACTGTGAATTTTTGGGTAAAATGACTGATGTCCTTACAAAGTTGAATTGGTCCTGCGCCGGCTCCCGCGATATAAAGCAGGGTCATATCTGGTCGGTCCCGGTGGCCATCAATGGCCGGGACCCGCGGCTAATTTCGGACATCAATTGATTCACCTATAGATCACCTTAGTGATCCAACAAAACCCTTTTTCTCATATACCCTTTAAAATGGTGCTTTATTATTGCTGGCACATCTACAGTGATTTAAAATCTCAGTGCATATCTACTCCCAGTGGATTATTGTACCATACTGGTCACACAATAGAATGCCTCATGCACTGCAGTTGCTGGGCTAATGCTGGGTAGATATGTCACTATATTAAAACACTAAACCTCGGCCCCCTCAACATGTTTCACTGCTACTGCAGCTTTGTCGAGAGGAAAACGGGGCATCACTGATCGCAGTGAAGCCTGGCATTTACCCTTCAGACGCGGCATTCAAAGTTGATCGCCGCTTCTAAAGTGAAAGTGAAACCATACCTGCAGCTCAGTCGGGCTGATCGGTCAGTATGGTCAGGAGGAGGGTCCCTACCTGCCTCCTTGCTGTCCGATCGCCGAATGACTGCTCCATGCCTGAGATCCAGGCAGGAGCAGTTGAGCGGCGATAACACTGATCAATGCTATGCAATGGCATAGCAGTGATCAGTGTAGGAAATCAGTGTGTGCAATGTTAAGTGAAAATAAAGTGTTAATAAATGTGATTTAACCCCTTCCCTAATAAAAGTTTGAATCACCCCCTTTTAAAATGTAAATACATATAAATATATATGGTATTGCTGCATGTGTAATTGTCCAAACTATAAAAATATATCATTAATTAAACTGCACGGTCAATGGCGCACATGTAAAAAAATTCCAAAGTACAAAATAGCGTATTTTTGGTCACTTTTTATACCATAAAAAAATGAATAAAAAGCGATAAAAAAGTCAGATAAAAAAAAATGGTACCAATAAAAACTTCAGATCACATCGCAAAAATTTGCCCTCAAACCGCCCCGTATGCGATAAAATAAAAAAGTAATAGGGGTCAGAAGAGGACATTTTTAAACGTATTAAATTTTTTTGCATGTAGTTATGATTTTTTCCAGAAGTACGAGAAAATCAAACCTATATAAGTAATTTTGGTTTCGCTGTAGACTTTTGGGTAAAGTGACTGATGTCATTACAAAGTAGAATTGGTGGCGCAAAAAATAAGCATCATATGGATTTTTAGGTGGAAAATTGAAAGAGTTATGATTTTTAAAAGTAAGGAGGAAAAAACTGAAAAACGTTGAGTCCTTAAAGGAGATCTGTAGTGTTCTGAACGTATCCCTATTCTAAGGATAGGGGATAAATTATAGATCACGGGGGGGGGGGTTCCGATCGCTGGGGCCCCCCGCGATCTCCTGTATGGGGCTGGGGCAATGTACAGGAAAGGGGGCGTTCCTTCACCGCATGATGCGGCAGCCGGCATGCTGGGAGTTGAAGTTTTGCAGCATCTGGAGGGCCACAGTTTGAGACCCCCTGATATAAATAAATAATATATATATATATATATATATATATATATATATATGTATATATATATATATATATATATATATATATATTTCATCTAATATTCAAAGAAAAAATATTTATGGATACAATAACTCATATATAGAGAGAAGAAGAAAAAAAGAAGAAAGGAGGAAAAATGAACAGAAAATACAAATCGATGAAGGAAAATAAGATAAAGAGATTCCCCTTTGGCTATGTAAGTGTTTTAAACCTTTTAGCTGATATCCAAGGTTTCCAGATCTTTACAAAGAACTGATGTGCGTTGGTTTCTGCACGACATTTCTCCATTAAAGGGGAACTCAGGAACATAAGTACCTATCCTCCTCTCCACAGGATAGGGGATAAGTGTCTGACCATTGGGAACCCCCGCGATCTCTGCTCTGTGCATGGATTACTGTTGACCACCACACGAAGCGTTGGCCGACACGTCCCTCCATGAAGCTCTATGGGAAAGATACACGAGCGCGGTATATCCAGCTCTTCAATAGAGATACATGGAGGGGGGTGTCGGCCACTGCTTTGTGCAATAAATGGGGGCCCAATACTTTATGAGGGCAATGTAGGGGGGATTTACACAATATGGGGGTAATGAAAGGGGGCCTAATTATATATGGGGGCAATAAAAGTGGGCCTTATACTATATGGGGGCAATGTAAAGGGGTTTTAAGCAATATGAGGGCAATGAAAGTGGTCCTAATACTATATAGGGGTAATGTTGGGGGCCTAATACTATATGGGAGCAATGTTTGGAGCCTAATTCCATATGGGGACAATGTTTGGTGCCTAATACTCTATGGGGGTAATGTTTGGTGCCTAATACTCTATGGGGCAATATTTAGGGCCTAATACTCTATGGGGGCAATATTTAGGGCCTAATGCTCTATGGGGGTAATGTTTGGGGCCTAATGCTCTATAGGAGGCAATGTGAGGGGGCCTTATGCTATATGGGGGCAATGGAAGGTGAGGCTTATGCTATATGGGGGAAATGTAAGGGAGAAAAACACTATACAGAGACACAAAGTGGCCTAATACCATATGTGGACAATGTATGGGGGCAATGTGATGGGACCTAGTACTATAAAGGGACCCAGAGGGGACTAAAACTATATGGGGCAGTGTAATTTATATTAGTGTAATACATATACATTGTATATACTGCACAGTGTTATATGCTATCTACAGGTCAGTAGTGGATGATGAGAGTGATGATGTCATAGAAGTCTGGACAAGATGACATGGTATAAGGAGCTGCTGCCCGGAATGTTCTTTGAGGGTTCTACTGTATGTAGAGGAGGAGGTAGGTCCACGCTGTCTGTCCCCCCTGATCCGCCATTATTCAATTTTTAAAAATTAATTTCTTCATTTTCTTCTGTGAATCCAGTGACAAAGCGATTTTCAAGCAATTTGCAAGTGATTTTAAGCAATCAAAAAAATGGCGCAGATTTCCAGCAAGCCCATGGAGGTAAGTCAGAGATGATGTCCAGAAGGAATGTCCAGAGCGGGGTCACACCTTGCGGCCATTTACCTGCCTGAGCCCCCCCCCCCCCCCCCCCCCTCCAGACTTACCTATAGTCAGCAAAAGAAAAAATGCATCAAATCTCGTAAAATAAAAACTTTATTTCCTCCCGATCCAGCACAAAGGTTCTGGAGACCGACCGGTCTATTTACAGGCTGTCATGATTACCGGTCTCAGCATCATGTGACCTTGTAATATTACCGGTCTCAGCATCATGTGACCTTGTATGATTACCGGTCTCAGCATGTGACCTTCTAAATAACCGTTAAGTCATGTGACCGCTGATGGTTGGGGTCACCTGCTGCAGTCTCTACACTGAGACAATACTACCAATACAGTGATCCATCAACTTACAATGGCCTCACCATACAATAGTTTCAACATACAATAGTCTTTTCTGGTCCATTGAAAGTTGAAACCAGACTCAACATACAATGCTACAGACAGACCAGATCTGTGAAACTGACCAATGAACTGACCAATCAGAATGGGCATTCACTGGTAAAACCCCTGTATTACTGAAGTGTATGCACTGATTGGTGTCTGGTAGCGCCCCCTACAGTACAGGGAGGTATTACATGTTCTGTACTCTTTACCTGTATTACTGAAGTGTATGCACTGACTGGTGTCTGGTAGCGCCCCCTACAGTACAGGGAGGTATTACATGTTCTGTACTACTCTTTGGGCCAGGGTTACCTGCTCCTTTGGACACCAGGTGCTTCCCAAGCAGGGTGCCCCCAGCTGTTGCAAAACTACAACTGCCAGCATGCCTGGACAGCCTTTGGCTGTCCGGGCATGCTGGGAGTTGTAGTTTTGCAACAGCTGGAGGCTCCCTGCTTGGGAAACACTGACATAGACAGTGATTTACAGCTCCCAGCAGATCTTTATTACTTTTATATGTAAGGATTTGCTTTATCTATATTAGTTATCTACTTGTTTTTCTTTAATTCTCACTTTTTCCTATTTTTGGATGACATTTTGGTGTCTTTAGAACCAACTACCAGGTTTCCATAGAGTTATGGTCTCTACATACAATGGTTTCAACATACAATGGTCGTCCCAGAACCAATTAATATTGTAACTTGAGGGATCACTGTAATCCCCAGGGGAGAAATGATCCCGCTACACCGTGACCACATACTACCACCCCCTGATGGCTGCATAATACCCCCATACTGTTACTGGATACAAAACAGTGACTTAGCCATTTCCAAGGGATTAGGAGAAAATGGCGCAATGTCCAAAGCGGGTGAAGTGAATAGAGGCCGCGGAGTCTCCATTCTGATCGGACAGCAGGGTTATATCCACCAATCACATACTTACATTTGGTATGTATAGAGCTGGGGGTTTGGTGCAGGGCGGGTGCTTCTCTTTGGGGACATCAAGTTGTCACATATATATATATATATATATATATATATATATATATATATATATATATATAAGGATATTTATGGCGCCATCTAATAGGAAGATTCTCTGTGTTTCCCATAGCAACCAATCACTGCTTAGCCCATAGCAACCAATTACCGTTCTGCTTTCATTTTACCAGAGGAATATATTACATAAAAGCTAAGCTGTGATTGGTTGCTATGGGCTGAGTGGTAATTGGTTGCTATAGGCTGAGCTGTGATTGGTTGCTATGGGCTGAGTGGTAATTGGTTGCTATAGGCTGAGCTGTGATTGGTTGCTATGGGCTGAGTTGTTAATGGTTGCTATGGGCTTACCTTTGGTTGCTATGGGTAACACAGTGACACTTATAAGATGGAGCTATAAATCCCCCCATAGTTTTTTTCCTTTGTTCTATTTATTGTGTTTATATAATGTGAGATTTATCTTCAGGACCTTCTGGATTGTTCCATTATATACAGTTTGGGGGAAGATTTATTAAGCCTTGTGTAGAGGAGCGGGGGAGGCATTGCCATAGCAACCAATCAGATTCCAGCTTTCATTTTCATAAGGTCTCTGAATAATTAAACCTTGGTTACTGCCGCACAAGCACAAGGTTTAATAGATCTCCCCCATTGTGTTGTTTACTTTATAATACAATATATTTACAGCAAAGACACAGATAGAAAGACAGATATGAGATAGATAGATAGATAGATAGATAGATAGATAGATAGATATGAGATAGATAGATATATATGAGATAGATATGAGATAGATAGATATGAGATAGATAGATAGATAGATAGATATGAGATAGATATGAGATAGATAGATATGAGAGATAGATAGATAGATAGATATGAGATAGATATGAGATGGATAGATAGATAGATATGAGATGGATAGATATGAGATAGATAGATATGAGATAGATATGAGATGGATAGATATGAGATAGATAGATAGATATGAGATGGATAGATATGAGATAGATAGATAGATATGAGATAGATAGATAGATAGATAGATATGAGATAGATATGAGATGGATAGATATGAGGTAGATAGATATGAGATGGATAGATATGAGATAGATAGATATGAGATAGATAGATATGAGATAGATAGATAGATATGAGATGGATAGATATGAGATAGATAGATATGAGATAGATAGATATGAGATAGATAGATAGATATGAGATGGATAGATATGAGATGGATAGATATGAGATAGATAGATATGAGATAGATAGATATGAGATAGATAGATAGATATGAGATGGATAGATATGAGATGGATAGATAGATATGAGATAGATAGATAGATATGAGGTAGATAGATATGAGATAGATAAGATATGAGATAGATAAGATATGAGATAGATAGATATGAGATAGATAGATAGATATGAGATAGATAGATAGATAGATAGATATGAGATAGATATGAGATGGATAGATATGAGATAGATAGATATGAGATAGATAAGATATGAGATAAATACCAGAGTGGTTGCAGCACTTCCAAAACAATGCATGTGGGTGCCAAGCGTCCTAGGTCTGATCGGGACCCCTTAAGATATCCAACAAAAAAATGACGCAGCACTCCAACGAAATTTCCAAAAAACTGTGAGTTTATTCACCACATGTTACCAACAGCAACGTTTCAGCTCAACACTAGAGCCTTTTTCAAGCATATGCTTTTTCATGCTTGAAAAAGGCTCTAGTGTTGAGCTGAAACGTTGCTGTTGGTAACATGTGGTGAATAAACTCACAGTTTTTTTTTGGAAATTTCGTTGGAGTGCTGCGCCATTTTTTTGTAAGATATGAGATAGATAGATAGATAGATATGAGAGAGAGAGAGAGAGAGATATGAGAGAGATTGATATATATGAGAGAGATAGATAGATAGATATGAGATAGATAGATAGATAGATATGAGATAGATAGATATGAGATAGATAGATAGATAGATAGATAGATAGATATGAGATAGATAGATATGAGAGAGAGAGAGATAGATATGAGAGAGATTAATAGATATGAGATAGATATGAGATAGATATGAGATAGATAGATATGAGATAGATAGATATGAGATAGATAGATAGATAGATAGATATGAGATAGAAAGATATGAGATAGATAGATAGATAGATATGAGATAGATAGATAGATAGATATGAGATAGATAGATAGATAGATAGATATGAGATAGATAGATATGAGATAGATAGATAGATATGAGATAGATAGATAGATAGATATGAGATAGATAGATAGATAGATATAGAGATGAGATACTAGGCTAGATATACAGCAACAGAAGAATACAGCAGCACACTGCCAGCACAAGGATATAGATGAAACATGAACATGCAGATAAAACATGGAGAGCTATACAGCTATGGTGTAATAGATACAAATGTGAAACTATGAAATAGTGAGGCACTTAGCTCGCAAATTTGTCTCCGCCGGCGGTCAAATAGCTTGGACCGTCCCACCGCGATAAGGTGGCCTCATTGGGACGGACCCTACACTGTGAATATGCCTCTGTGTGAACAGTTCAGTAAGCATGGCAGGGTCTGGAACATCCAAGACACCTTATATACACACCTGATTCACAGTGTAGGGTCCGTCCCAATGAGGCCACCTTATCGTGGTGGGACGGTCCAAGCTATTTGACCGCCGGCGGAGACAAATTTGCGAGCTAAGTGCCTCACTATTTCATAGTTTCACATTTGCATCTATTACACCATAGCTGTATAGCTCTCCATGTTTTATCTGCATATTGATGTTTCACCTATATCTTTGTGCTGGCAGTGTGCTGCTGTATTCTCCTGTTGCTGTATATCTAGCCTAGTAGCGTGCACCTGTAGGCCAGGTCCATATAATAGTTTGGTATCTAAAGTGCTGGCTGACTTATTCTTTGTCTAGATAGATAGATAGATAGATAGATATGAGATAGATAGATATGAGATAGATAGCTATGAGATAGATAGATAGATAGATAGATAGATAGATAGATAGATAGATATGAGATAGATAGATAGGTAGATAGATATGAGATAGATAGATAGATAGATATGAGATAGATAGATATGAGATAGATAGATAGATAGATAGATATGAGATAGATAGATATGAGATAGATAGATATAAGATAGATAGATAGATAGATAGATATGAGATAGATAGATAGATAGATAGTGTAGAACAGCACATCCCTTTTCCTTTGTATAGGTTTCGTTTGTGCACAGGACCGGACTGGCTCACCAGGATACTGGGATAATCCCCGGTAGGCCGTTCTCCCTGTGGGCCAGCAGTGGCCGGACTGCCGCCCAGGGCCGGATCTATAATTATTTAGGCCACGGCTGTTTTAGACTTGCAGGAGCGGCTGATGACATCACAGGTCTGACGCCGGCAGCATGTAATGAGGTCACTGCACCCGCTGTATGGGACCTCAGAGGTCACCAGCGCGCTCCCCCTGTCTCATAGGCTGCAGTCTGTGGGGAGAGAAGAGGAGAGGACACTGGAGGAATGTGTCCTGGGAACCATGCTGGGGAGACTGCAGAGCAAGATGGAGACTGGCAACTCTGAGTGCAGCTCTGGAGGTGACTATAGTATAAGACAGCAGAATAGTAAGTGCAGCTCTAGAGGTGACTGGAGGATAAGACATGATGTAACAGCAGAACAGTGACTTCAGCTTTGGAGGTGACGAGTATAAAATATGATGTTAAATCAGACTACTGAGTGCAGCTCTGGAGGTGACTTGAGTATAAGACATGATGTATCAGCAGAATAGAGGCTGCAGCTCTGGAGGTGACTATAGTATAAGACAGCAGAATAGTAAGTGCAGCTATAGAGGTGACTAGAGGAAAAGGCATGATGCAAGAGCAGAATAATGGCTGCAGTTTTAGAGGTGACAGGAGGATAATACATGATGTAACAGCAGAATAGTGAATGCAGCTCTGGAGGTGACTGGAGGATAAGAAATTAAGTCACAGTAGAATAGTGGCTGCAGCTCCAGAGGTGACTGTAGGAAAAGACATGGTGTAACATCAGAATAGTGAGTGCAGATTTGGAGGATAAGAAATTGTGCTACAGCAGAATAGTTGCTGCTGCTCTAGAGGTGATTGGAGGATAAGGCATGGTGTAACAGCAGAATAGTAAGTGCAGCTCTGGAGGTGACTGGAGGATAAGGAATGGTGTAACAGCAGATTAGTAAGTGCAGCTTTGAAGGTGACTGGAGGATAAGACATGGTGTAACAGCATAATAATAAGTGCAGCTCTGGAGGTGACTGGAGGATAAGGCATAGTGTAACAACAGAATAGTAAGTGCAGCTCTGGAGGTGACTGGAGGATAAGGCATGGTGTAACAGCAGATTAGTAAGTGCAGCTTTAAAGGTGACTGGAGGATAAGGCATGGTGTAACAGCAGAATAGTGGCTGCAGCTCTGGAGGTGACTGGAGGATAAGACATGGTATAACAGCAGAATAATGGCTGCAGCTCTGGAGGTGACTGTAGGATAAGACATGGTGTAACAGCAGAATAATGGCTGCAGCTCTGGAGGTGACTGTAGGATAAGACATGGTGTAACAGCAGAATAATAGCTGCAGCTCTGGAGGTGACTGTAGGATAAGACATGGTGTAACAGCAGAATAATGGCTGCAGCTCTGGAGGTGACTGTAGGATAAGACATGGTGTAACAGCAGAATAATGGCTGCAGCTCTGGAGGTGACTGTAGGATAAGACATGGTGTAACAGCAGAATAATGGCTGCAGCTCTGGAGGTGACTGTAGGATAAGACATGGTATAACAGCAGAATAATGGCTGCAGCTCTGGAGGTGACTGTAGGATAAGACATGGTGTAACAGCAGAATAATGGCTGCAGCTCTGGAGGTGACTGTAGGATAAGACATGGTGTAACAGCAAAATAATGGCTGCAACTCTGGAGGTGACTGTAGGATAAGACATGATGTAACAGCAGAATAATGGCTGCAGCTCTGGAGGTGACTGTAGGATAAGACATGGTATAACAGCAGAATAATGGCTGTAGCTCTGGAGGTGACTGTAGGATAAGACATGATGTAACAGCAGAATAATGGCTGCAGCTCTGGAGGTGACTGTAGGATAAGACACGGTGTAACAGCAGAATAATGGCTGCAACTCTGGAGGTGACTGTAGGATAAGACATGGTGTAACAGCAGAATAATGGCTGCAGCTCTGGAGGTGACTGTAGGATAAGACATGGTATAACAGCAGAATAATGGCTGCAGCTCTGGAGGTGACTGTAGGATAAGACATGGTATAACAGCAGAATAATGGCTGCAGCTCTGGAGGTGACTGTAGGATAAGACATGGTGTAACAGCAGAATAATGGCTGCATCTCTGGAGGTGACTGTAGGATAAGACATGGTGTAACAGCAGAATAATGGCTGCAGCTCTGGAGGTGACTGTAGGATAAGACATGGTGTAACAGCAGAATAATGGCTGCAACTCTGGAGGTTACTGTAGGATAAGACATGGTATAACAGCAGAATAATGGCTGCAGCTCTGGAGGTGACTGTAGGATAAGACATGGTATAACAGCAGAATAGTGGCTGCAGCTCTGGAGGTGACTGGAGGATAAGACATGGTGTAACAGCAGAATAGTGAATAGTGAACAGTAAATGCAGACACACACACCTTACCTTTTCAATCTGTCTTCTTCCTCTGTGCAGTAAGGCTTAAAGGGGTACTCCCGTGGAAAACTTTTTTTTTTTAAATCAACTGGTGCCAGAAAGTTAAACAGATTTGTAAATTACTTCTATTAAAAAATCCTAATCCTTTCAGTACTTTTTAGGGGATATATACTACAGAGGAAATGCTTTCTCTGATGTCATGACCACAGTGCTCTCTGCTGACCTCTGCTGTCTATTTTAGGAACTGTCCAGAGCAGAAGAAAATCCCCATAGCAAACCTATCCTGCTCTGGATAGTTCCAAAAATGGACAGCAGAGGTCAGCAGAGAGCACTGTGGTCATGACATCAGAGAAATCTAAAAAGTAATGCACTTCCTCTGTAGTATACAGCCCCTAAAAAGTACTGGAAGGATTAAGATTTTTTAATATAAGTGATTTACAAATCTGTTTAACTTTCTGGCACCAGTTGATTTAAAAAAAAGTTTTCCACCAGAGTACCCCTTTAACCCCTTAACGACGCAGGACGTATATTTACGTCCTCCGCCGGCTCCCGTGATATGCCGTGGGGTCACGCGGTGTCCCCTCGTCATATCGGGTCGGTCCCGGCAGCTATCAACGGCCGGGACCCGCGGCTAATACAGGACATCACCGATCGCGGTGATGCCCCTTATTAACCCTTCAGACGCGGCTATCAAAGCTGACTGCCGTGTCTGAAGTGAAAGTGAAAGTATCCCGGCTGCTCAGTCAGGCTGTTCGGGACTGCTGCGGTGAAATTGCGGCGTCCCGTACAGCTTGCAGGACACCGGGAGGGCCCTTACCTGCCTCCTCGGTGTCCGATCGATGAATGACTGCTCCGTGCCTGAGATCCAGGCAGGAGCAGTCAAGCGCCGATAACACTGATCACAGGCGTGTTAATACACGCCTGTGATCAGGATGAGAGATCAGTGTGTGCAGTGTTATAGGTCCCTATGGGATAACAATGATCAGTATGAGAGATCAGTGTGTGCAGTGTTATAGGTCCCTATGGGATAACAATGATCAGTATGAGAGATCAGTGTGTGCAGTGTTATAGGTCCCTATGGGATAACAATGATCAGTATAAGAGATCAGTGTGTGCAGTGTTATAGGTCCCTATGGGATAACAATGATCAGTATAAGAGATCAGTGTGTGCAGTGTTATAGGTCCCTATGGGAGCTATAACACTGCAAAAAAAAAAGTTAAAAAAAATGTTAATAAAGGTCATTTAACCCCTTCCCTAATAAAAGTCAGATCAAAACAAAAATTGTACCGATAAAAACTTCAGATCACGGCGCAAAAAAGGAGCCCTCATACCGCCCTGTACGTGGAAAAATAAAAAAGTTATAGGGGTCAGAAGAGGACATTTTTAAACGTATAAATTTTCCAGCATGTAGTTATGATTTTTTCCAGAAGTGCGACAATATCCAACCTATATAAGTAGGGGATCATTTTAACTGTATGGACCTACAGAATAATGATAAGGTGTAATTTTTACCGAAATATGCACTGCATGGAAACGGAAGCCCCCAAAAGTTACAAAATGGATTTTTTTCTTCAATTTTGTCGCACAATGATTTTTTTCCGTTTCAACGTGAATATTTGGGTAAAATGACTAATGTCACTGCAAAGTAGAATTGGTGACGCAAAAAATAAGCCATAATATGGATTTTTAGGTGGAAAATTGAAAGGGTTATGATTTTTAAAAGGTAAGGAGGAAAAAACGAAAGTGCAAAAACTGAAAAACCCTGAGTCCTTAAGGGGTTAAGGACCTGCGGGTCATGTGACTCGGGTCCCTAAACATTCTCCTACACAGATTGTGAAGGAGAAAAGTCCCTGCACTCAGGTAAGATATAATGCCCCCTCCTCCGTCCCATCTGCCCCAGGACACATGACCCCCCCCCCCCCCACCCCCCCGCTATACTCCTGCACTAACTGCAAGAAGATCAGGGACATGTTGGAGGTCTGTATATATCCAGCTTGTATGCTCCTTGATCTTGTGAAGCAGTAAGTCCTGCCAGCATTATTTAGCCACATAAGGTGGTGTGGTGTCTGGGGTGTTGCAATGTTAGTGCAGGGTCTGGTGGTTTTAACCCTTAATTGTCGTGATGCCAGGGTGAGGTTTGCTTAGTGTTAATGGTCCTGCCACCAACCGTCCCAGAAACGTCAGGGAATAAACGGAATGTCCACAGCAGATTTTATGAATAACTGAAGAACTTCACTCGAAGATTTTATGCAACAGTCTTTCAACATAACAGTTCCTCACAGGTTTTGCTGGGACTTGAATTAATGAGCTTTTTTATGCAGGCCACTGAGCTACTTATTATAATATTTTAGCTGGTAGTAGTCACACAGGATTTGGTAGATTGAGCTTTTGGTAACTCACGGTTTAGTGGCTGCAGGTGCTTAGGCTTTGGCCTAGCTGACTTGAGGCTTGTGCTGAGATTTGTGCTGCTTGATAGTCCGGAATTAAGAGATGAGCAGGAACAAGAGAGAGAATTGATGGACTACAGCCCCTTATATAATAAGGAGGCTGGACTAAGCTCATTGGTCAGCAAACCTGTAAGTCCTGACCCATTGAACTCTGGGTACATCACATGACCCAGGAAGGTCCTTAAACTTACAAACATAATTATAAGTCACATGACCTGGTGAAGGTCCTATACATTTATATTACCTATGTTATTAAATACTGTATATTTACATTTACATGAGGCGACCAGAGGTAAGCCCTGCAGGAGAGCCCTATGGGAATGGAGGGACTCAGGCTGAGGGGACTTTAGACAGGGACAGGACCAGGTCCTGTACCGGGATATCACAAACCCCCTTACTTGAGAAAATTTGTCCTCAACGTAGGTCCCCTAATGTAGAGGGACGGAATGGCCATAGGGCCAGATGCAGTCCTAGTCAGTAATACAAATGTCCATGTGCAGGCTGAGATGAAGAACAAAGATAAAGTCTCTGTACATTTGAGTAGTGTCCGTATATGCTCCAATAATATATATACAGGATTTTCTTGGGTTTGAGTCACCAACAGGATGAACAGGATATAAAACAGGATATGATGAATTTATCTATATACCCCTTTTGGTATTTCCACTTTACTTTATTGTATTATGCATTGATTGCCTATGCATGAAATAAATGACATTTGACTGAACATTCGATTGATAATGATTTTTATTTTTTTTCTGACTGACTATTAATACTGATACTCGAATATATGTATATATAATAATGGTCATGCTTCCACATACTGTAATAAATCTCATCTACATTTTTTTTTTTTAACATACCTGAAATATTATACCACATGTTTATTATACCGCATATTTGTTTCTCATGTTATACACTGGTTGCGGATTGAGTTGCCTGAGGCTTTCTGCCCAATGCCTTAGCTACTAGGGTCTATCGGTACTACACACTTACCCTTAGAACTCTTTGACCTAGATAACAATTAAGCATACTGTTATAAAATTGAAAAAAAATGCAGTTTTGTAACTTTTGGGGGCTTTTGTTTCTACGTAGTAAATTTTTCGGTAAAAATGACACCTTATCTTTATTCTGTAGGTACATACGATTAAAAGGATACCCGACTTATATAGGTTTGATTTTGTCGGACTTCTGGAAAAAATCATAACTACATGTAGGAAAATTAATACGTTTAAAATTGTCATCTTCTGACCCCTATAACTTTTTAATTTTTCCGTGTATGGGGCGGTATGAGGGCTCATTTTTTGCGCCGTGATCTGAAGTTTTTAACTGTACCATTTTTGCATTGATAGGACTTATTGATCGCTTTTTATCCATTTTTAAATTATATAAAAAGTTACCAAAAATGCACTATTTTGGACTTTGGAATTTTTATAATTCGGACATTTCCGCATGCGGTGATACCATATATGTTTCTTTTTTTTTTATTTACACTGTGTTTTTTTTTATTGGAAAAGGGGGGTGATTCAAACTTTTAATAGGGGAGGAGTTAAATGATCTTTATTCACTTTTTTTTTCACTTTCTTTTTGCAGTGTTATAGGTCCCATGGGGACCTATAACACTGCACACACTCATCTTTATCATTGATCACTGGTTTCTCATAGGAAACCAGTGATCGACGATTCTGCCGCATGACTGCTCATGCCTGAATCTCAGGCACTGAGCAGTCATTCGGCGATCGGACAGCGAGGAGGCAGGTAGCGGCCCTCCCGCTGTCCTGTAAGCTGTTCGGGATGCCGCGATTAGCCGCGGCTATCCCGAACAGCCCGACTGAGCTAGCCGGCAACTTTCACTTTCACTTTTAGCCGCGCGGCTCAGCTCTGAGCGCGCGGCAAAAGGGTTTATAGCGCGCGGCGCCGCGATCGGCGCTGCACGCTATTAGAGGCGGGTCCCAGCTTCACTATGACGCCGGGCCCGCCGTGATATGACGCGGGGTTACTGTGTAACCCCGCGTTATATCAGGAGAGCAGGACCAAGGACGTACCAGTACGTCCTTGGTCTTTAACCCCTTAAGGACCGGAGGTTTTTCCGTTTTTGCATTTTCGTTTTTTGCTCCTTGCCTTTAAAAAATCATAACTCTTTCAAATTTACACCTAAAAATCCATATGATGGCTTATTTTTTGCGCCACCAATTCTACTTTGTAATGATGTCAGTCATTTTGCCCAAAAATCTATGGTGAAGCGGGAAAAAAAATCATTGTGTGACAAAATTGAAAAAAAAACGCTGTTTTGTAACTTTTGGCGGCTTCCGTTTCTACGTAGTACATTTTTCGGTAAAAATGACACCTGATATGTATTCTGTAGGTCCATACAATTAAAATGATACCCTACTTATATAGGTTTGATTTTGTCGGACTTCTGGAAAAAATCATAACTACATGCAGGAAAATTAATACGTTTAAAATTGTCATCTTCTGACCCCTATAACCTTTTTATTTTTCCGTGTATGGGGCGGTATGAGGGCTCATTTTTTGCGCCGTGATCTGAAGTTTTTAACGGTACCATTTTTGCATTGATAGGAATTATTGATCACTTTTTATTCATTTTTAAATTATATAAAAAGTGACCAAAAATGCACTATTTTGGACTTTGGAATTTTTTTGCGCGCACGCCATTGACCGAGCGGTTTAATTAATGATATATTTTTATAATTCGGACATTTCCGCACGCGGTGATACCACATATGTTTATTTTAATTTTTATTTACACTGTGTTTTTTTTTTTTTGGAAAAGGGGGGTGATTCAAACTTTTAATAGGGGAGGAGTTAAATGATCTTTATTCACTTTTTTTTTTCACTTTTTTTTTGCAGTGTTATAGGTCCCATAGGGACCTATAACACTGCACACACTGATCTTCTATGTTGATCACTGGTTTCTCATAAGAAACCAGTGATCAACGATTCTGCCGGATGACTGCTCATG
The DNA here is from genome assembly GCF_029499605.1 of Hyla sarda. Taxonomy (NCBI): domain Eukaryota; kingdom Metazoa; phylum Chordata; class Amphibia; order Anura; family Hylidae; genus Hyla; species Hyla sarda. The sequence continues at coordinate 502,715,008 of NC_079190.1, forward strand.
CCTGGATCTCAGGCACTGAGCAGTCATTCGGCGATCGGACAGCGAGGAGGCAGGTAGGGGCCCTCCCGCTGTCCTGTCAGCTGTTCGGGATGCCGCGATTAGCCGCGGCTATCCCGAACAGCCCGACTGAGCTAGCCGGGAACTTTCACTTTCACTTTTAGCCGCGCGGCTCAGCTTTGAGCGCGCGGCTAAAGGGTTAATAGCGCGCGGCGCCGCGATCGGCGCTGCGCGCTATTAGAGGCGGGTCCCGGCTTCACTATGACGCCGGGCCCGCCATGATATGACGCGGGGTTACTGTGTAACCCCGCGTTATATCAGAAGAGCAGGACCAAGGACGTACCGGTACGTCCTTGGTCCTTAAGGGGTTAAGGGGTTAATGGCAAGCAGAAATGATGATTTTAGAAGGGAAATTTTCTTGATTCCCAACCTCGCCTATCAGTGTGCTTCCTGCTCTGTGACATGTAGCGAGGAGCACGAGGTTGGGATTCTCTCAAAGGGTTCATAGCAGTGTCCCATGAGACTTTGGTGAGTCGAGACTGTGATATTGAGGGGTTAACGCTCACCGCAAAATTAATAGCAGCCGCTGAAGCCACTGGTACTACCGTTGGTGCTGGTTGATCCGGCCTCACCTCCTTGGGTGGAGTAGGCCACGGTACTTTAGTCAGTGCGTGTTTGTTAAGTCACACCTCCGGGCATGGAGTAGGCCTAGGCACATCTATTGGTGCCTGTTGCTTAGGCCTCACCTCCTCAGGGGGAGTAGGCCTGGGCACGTTTTCGGTCACAGACGCTTCAGAATAGGACCTTGGCATATGTTTAGGGTCCATGATGGATACTCTGTACTCTTACTCTTCACAGGCGGTGTTAGGCAGCCTCATTGGCCGAATTCTATGGTGATCTGCGTCCCAGTCGTCCAATGGGAAGTATGTGAAGGGAATTTGTGTCAGATTTTTGGGCCTGGTGACTGCTGCAGCCCATTCACCCCACAGACTCTTTACTGGGGTGTACTCCACAATCTCCCCACGCTCCAGGGAGTGGTATCTTCTGGGCAGTTAGTCCCGCTGAACGGCCCTCCTATTCACCAGTACAGTCCCCCCATGTCTGCAATCAAGGAGGGTACCAAAACCTCTGGCCTTATCAAATTTAACCACGGTGGCGTGTCGGCGCTCCAAGGGTGGCTCACCCTCTCGTGGGTAGTTCAGCATTCTAATGTACAGAGCTTCAAACTTCTTGGTGTCTTTCTGCTGCTCTGCTCGGACTTCATAAGGGAGGCATTTCGGCCCCTATCTCTCCCTGTGCTCAGCCTTTAACTTCTCAATGAGGCTGTCGACTTCAGCCTCCCTGCGGGCCCTTTCTTTCTCAGCTGTGGGGACCGGTGGACCGGGACTTCCCTGGCTGGGGAAGAACGTGGTCCCACATGTACTGAATTAGTGCAGGCTTATCGCCGAACACCCATTTTTGGAGTGGGGGTGATCGCGGGCGTGCACTGGGCAGAGTCACTTGGGACAAGGGGACCTCTCTCTCTCTGGGCTGGAGGAAGAAGAGAAAGCGGCTTCCGCTGGAGTACTCACGTCCGAATCCTCAGTCGGAATCTCGGCCCAGGATCCCCATGTCCGGTGGTGAGGGGACAATCTCACCGGTGATGCCGTTGCCGATGTCCCAGGTGGTGCCCAGCTGGCCACTCATCGTCCTCGGGTAGCGGTGGTAGGTTGCAGGCCTCCTCGGCCCCAAGGGACAACTGCTGCAAGATCCTGGAAAAGTTGCGCTGCGGCCGCTGCAACTTTCCTTTACTCCGGCGCCATCTTGCTGCTCTCCTCACGTGTTGCGGTGGGCTCCGCCATCTCCGTACACCTCGCTGCCATCTCGAGACTGAAGAGGACTGGCCGCGTGGATTCTCTTATGGGAGGCTTCAACAAAATGGCCACCAGCCGGAAGAACATCGGTGCAGCTCTGACTTCCTGTCCCCTGGCAAACACAAACAGAAGATTATAGTTCCACCTCGGCATTGGAACGTGTACTTTATGTCCACGCCGAGGGGCGGGTCGCGGACTAGCGCAGGACATTTTCGCGCGCTTCTCTGGTAATTTTTTAACCCTTGCAGGTACTTGTTTGCAGAGTGGCAAAGTTCTTAAAGGCACACACCCGTATCCTGTTCGTAAGACGCCAAAATATTTGTGGTGTCTGGGTTGTTGAAATGTTAGTGCAGGGTCTGTGGGTAATAACCCTTAGTTGTCGTGATGCCAGGGTGGGTTTGCTTAGAGTTAATGGTCCTTCCGCCAACCGTCCCAGAAACGTCAGGGAATAATACGGAATGTCCATAGCAGGTTTTATGAATAACTGAAGAACTTTATTTTAAGATTTTATGCAACGGTCTTTATACATAACAGTCTTTTAAGAGGTAACCGGGATGTAAGTTCCTCACAGGTTTTGCTGGGACTTGAATTAATGAGCTTTTTTATGCAGGCCACTGTGCTACTTATTATAATATTTTAGCTGGTAGTAGTCACACAGGATTTGGTAGATTGAGCTTTTGGTAACTCATGGTTTAGTTGCTGCAGGTGCTTAGGCTTTGGCCTAGCTGACTTGAGGCTTGTGCTGAGATTTGTGCTGCTTGATAGTCCGGAGCTAAGAGATGAGCAGGAACAAGACAGAGAATTGATGGACAACAGCCCCTTATATAATAAGGAGGCTGGACTAAGCTCATTGGTCAGCAAACCTGTAAGTCCTGACCCATTGAACTCTGGGTACATCACATGACCCAGGAAGGTCCTTAAACAATAGTACAAACATAGTTATAAGTCACATGACCTGATGAAGGTCCTATACATTTATATTACCTATGTTATTAAATACTGTATATTTACATTTACATGAGGCGACCAGGGGTAAGTCCTATGGGAATGGAGGGACTCTGGCCGAGGGGACTTTAGACAGGGACAGGACCAGGTCCTGTACCGGGACACCACAGTGGTATATATACTTTTTGTATGTATAACACATGTTCAGGCTCAGGGCCTAGGGCAGCCTTTAAATATGGCGGAGTGAGCAGTCTTGTGTGGGCGCCATCCTACAGCACATCACAAATTGCACATAGTAACACTGACAGGACACTGTGGGGTATCCTTCGGTGTTCTCTCTGGTCCCGGCTTCGATCTTCTTCCTGTGAGAGATCCTGACGCTTGGACCCAGAGTGTCACACTGCCCGACAGTGATTGTCTGAGTGGCAGTATAACCCTCTGGCCACCGGGGGCAACTGTGAGAGCACTGGAGATAAGTAAAGGTTTATATAAAGAAGAATGGACACACTTCTAAAACCCCCATACTGCTGGATTAACCCTTTAACTACTGTATAGGGCACAGAAGGGGCCTAACTGCTATATTGGGGCGCTATTACAATGTGGGGCAATATTGATGGAAAGTTTTATTAGAATTATTGGTCTCAGTATACAGGATTTGGTCAGTAACAGTAGATATGTGTAAATATGTATATTTTATAGTCAGTGTTTGAAAAAAACTGGGTGAGCCGGTCGAATCGTTCCTTGTTGTTAGAAACATTTTTTTTTTTTTTTTTGCTATTTAATAAACTCTTGGATTTTTTTTCACCAATTTTGTGTGCAGTGGAAGATTTCTATTGCCATGCTAGATAGATAGATAGATATGAGATAGATAGATAGATATGAGATAAATAGATATGAGATAGATAGATAGATAGATATGAGATAGATAGATATGAGATAAATAGATATGAGATAGATAGATAGATATGAGATAGATAGATAGATATGAGATAAATAGATATGAGATAGATAGATAGATATGAGATAAATAGATATGAGATAGATAGATAGATAGATATGAGATAGATAGATAGATAGATATGAGATAAATAGATATGAGATAGATAGATAGATAGATAGATAGATAGATAGATAGATAGATATGAGATAAATAGATATGAGATAGATAGAAAGATATGAGATAAATAGATATGAGATAGATAGATAGATAGATAGATAGATAGATATGAGATAGATAGATAGATAGATATGAGATAAATAGATCAATATGAGATAGATAGATAGATATGAGAGATAGATAGATAGATAGATAGATATGAGATGGATAGATAGATATGAGATATATAGATAGATATGAGATATATAGATAGATAAGAGATGATAGATAGATAGATATGAGATAGATAGATAGATAGATAGATATGAGATAGATAGATAGATAGATAGAAAAGAGATGGATAGATAGATAAATATGAGATATATAGATAGATAGATAGATAGATAGATAAGAGATGGATAGATAGATAAATATAAGATAGATAGTGTTTTTTTCTGGAAAAAAAAGATGAATAGTTACTATACAAGAAAATACATATAATATTAACAGGCTTGACATAAATCTCCCCCTTTGTGTTGTGAACTTTATAATAAAATAGATTTCCAGCAATGACATAGATAGGACAAGAGGACAGTGCTCCACAGTGCTCCTGGGGTCTTATCTAAGGGCCCCAGAGGGACATCTCATCTAAGGGCCCCAGAGGGACGTCTCATCTAAGGGCCCCAGAGGGACGTCTCATCTAAGGGCCCCAGAGGGGCGTCTCATCTAAGGGCCCCAGAGGGACGTCTCATCTAAGGGCCCCAGAGAGACGTCTCATCTAAGGGCCCCAGAGGGGCGTCTCATCTAAGGGCCCCAGAGGGACGTCTCATCTAAGGGGCCTAGAGATTCTTGTCAAATCCTCTGAATCCTCCACTATGTCCTCTCTATGGGGTCTCCCTGTGGTCTCTGATGTCACCTGAGTGGATTCTGTGAGATAAGCGACATGACAGGTGTCTGGCGGCCCCTTATCTCCTCTGATATGAGGCTCCTATGTCTGTGAGGTCGGGGCTGTCAGTCTTGTCTATAGCAGCAAAGTCTTTATTACAACTAATAGAATATTGTCTCCACAGATTCCATCGTCTGATGAGGAGGACATCGTCCTGTAAGTGAATCCTCATTATACCTGCAGGCTCTATAGCGCCCCTATAGGTTATTATGGGGTTAGGGGTCTTCTCTTCTAGTTTGGGTCAGTTCTTCTATGTGATGACATATTGTTCTCATTATAGCCAGGAGTTGTCAGGCGGATGGTGGGAGTCCCTGTAATGGAAGCCCCAACAATGAGTTCAGTCTAGAGGGGGAATGGAGGATAACAATGGGGCCCCAGAGCTAATGTAGGGAGGATGGAGGATGACAATGGGGCCCCAAATCTAATGTAGGGGGAATGGAGGATGACAATGGGGCCCCCAGAGCTAATGTAGGGGGATGGAGGATGACAATGGGGCCCCCAGAGCTAATGTAGGGAGGATGGAGGATGACAATGGGGCCCCCAGAGCTAATGTAGGGTGAATGGAGGATAACAATGGGGCCCCAGAGCTAATGTAGGGAGGATGGAGGATGACAATGGGGCCCCCAGAGCTAATGTAGGGAGGATGGAGGATGACAATGGGGCCCCCAGAGCTAATGTAGGGAGGATGGAGGATGACAATGGGGCCCCCAGAGCTAATGTAGGGAGGATGGAGGATGACAATGGGGCCCCCAGAGCTAATGTAGGGGGGATGGAGGATGACAATGGGGCCCCAAATCTAATGTAGGGAGGATGGAGGATGACAATGGGGCCCCCAGAGCTAATGTAGGGTGAATGGAGGATAACAATGGGGCCCCAGAGCTAATGTAGGGAGGATGGAGGATGACAATGGGGCCCCAAATCTAATGTAGGGGGAATGGAGGATAACAATGGGGCCCCCAGAGCTAATGTAGGGGGGATGGAGGATGACAATGGGGCCCCCAGAGCTAATGTAGGGAGGATGGAGGATGACAATGGGGCCCCCAGAGGTAATGTAGGGAGGATGGAGGATGACAATGGGGCCCCAAATCTAATGTAGGGGGAATGGAGGATAACAATGGGGCCCCCAGAGCTAATGTAGGGAGGATGGAGGATGACAATGGGGCCCCCAGAGCTAATGTAGGGAGGATGGAGGATGACAATGGGGCCCCAAATCTAATGTAGGGGGAATGGAGGATGAAAATGGGGCCCCCAGAGCTAATGTAGGGGGGATGGAGGACGACAATGGGGCCCCAAATCTAATGTAGGGGGAATGGAGGATGACAATGGGGCCCCCAGAGCTAATGTAGGGAGAATGGAGGATGACAATGGGGCCCCCAGAGCTAATGTAGGGAGGATGGAGGAAGACAATGGGGCCCCCAGAGCTAATGTAGAATTTACATTGTAACAACGATCCCAGCGTCACATAGTCACCATGTAGATCAGTGTCACATAGTCACCATGTAGATCAATGTCACATAGTCACCATGTAGATCAGCGTCACATAGTCACCATGTAGATCAGCGTCACATAGTCACCATGTAGATCAGCGTCACATAGTCACCATGTAGATCAGCGTCACATAGTCACCATGTAGATCAGTGTCACATAGTCACCATGTAGATCAGCGTCACATAGTCACCATGTAGATCAGTGTCACATAGTCACCATGTAGATCAGTGTCACATAGTCACCATGTAGATCAGCGTCACATAGTCACTACGTAGATCAGCGTCACATAGTCACCATGTAGATCAGCGTCACATAGTAACCATGTAGATCAGCGTCACATAGTCACCATGTAGATCAGCATCACATAGTCACCATGTAGATCAGCGTCACATAGTCACCATGTAGATCAGCGTCACATAGTCACCATGTAGATCAGCGTCACATAGTCACCATGTAGATCAGCGTCACATAGTCACCATGTAGATCAGTGTCACATAGTCACCATGTAGATCAGTGTCACATAGTCACCATGTAGATCAGCGTCACATAGTCACCATGTAGATCAGCGTCACATAGTCACCATGTAGATCAGCGTCACATAGTCACCATGTAGATCAGTGTCACATAGTCACCATGTAGATCAGCGTCACATAGTCACCATGTAGATCAGTGTCACATAGTCACCATGTAGATCAGTGTCACATAGTCACCATGTAGATCAGTGTCACATAGTCACCATGTAGATCAGTGTCACATAGTCACCATGTAGATCAGTGTCACATAGTCACCATGTAGATCAGCGTCACATAGTCACCATGTAGATCAGCGTCACATAGTCACCATGTAGATCAGTGTCACATAGTCACCATGTAGATCAGTGTCACATAGTCACCATGTAGATCAGCGTCACATAGTCACCATGTAGATCAGTGTCACATAGTCACCATGTAGATCAGTGTCACATAGTCACCATGTAGATCAGTGTCACATAGTCACCATGTAGATCAGCGTCACATAGTCACCATGTAGATCAGCGTCACATACTCACCATGTAGATCAGCGTCACATAGTCACCATGTAGATCAGTGTCACATAGTCACCATGTAGATCAGCGTCACATAGTCACCATGTAGATCAGTGTCACATAGTCACCATGTAGATCAGTGTCACATAGTCACCATGTAGATCAGTGTCACATAGTCACCATGTAGATCAGTGTCACATAGTCACCATGTAGATCAGCGTCACATAGTCACCATGTAGATCAGCGTCACATAGTCACCATGTAGATCAGTGTCACATAGTCACCATGTAGATCAGCGTCACATAGTCACCATGTAGATCAGCGTCACTTAGTCACCATGTAGATCAGCGTCACATAGTCACCATGTAGATCAGTGTCACATAGTCACCATGTAGATCAGCGTCACATAGTCACCATGTAGATCAGCGTCACATAGTCACCATGTAGATCAGTGTCACATAGTCACCATGTAGATCAGCGTCACATAGTCACCATGTAGATCAGCGTCACATAGTCACCATGTAGATCAGTGTCACATAGTCACCATGTAGATCAGTGTCACATAGTCACCATGTAGATCAGCGTCACTTAGTCACCATGTAGATCAGCGTCACATAGTCACCATGTAGATCAGTGTCACATAGTCACCATGTAGATCAGCGTCACATAGTCACCATGTAGATCAGCGTCACATAGTCACCATGTAGATCAGTGTCAACATAGTCACCATGTAGATCAGCGTCACATAGTCACCATGTAGATCAGCGTCACATAGTCACCATGTAGATCAGCGTCACATAGTCACCATGTAGATCAGTGTCACATAGTCACCATGTAGATCAGCGTCACATAGTCACCATGTAGATCAGCGTCACATAGTCACCATGTAGATCAGCGTCACATAGTCACCATGTAGATCAGTGTCACCACAGTCACCATGTAGATCAGTGTCACATAGTCACCATGTAGATCAGCGTCACATAGTCACTATGTAGATCAGTGTCACATAGTCACCATGTAGATCAGCGTCACATAGTCACCATGTAGATCAGTGTCACATAGTCACCATGTAGATCAGTGTCACATAGTCACCATGTAGATCAGCGTCACATAGTCACCATGTAGATCAGCGTCACATAGTCACCATGTAGATCAGTGTCACATAGTCACCATGTAGATCAGCGTCACATAGTCACCATGTAGATCAGTGTCACATAGTCACCATGTAGATCAGTGTCACATAGTCACCATGTAGATCAGTGTCACATAGTCACCATGTAGATCAGTGTCACATAGTCACCATGTAGATCAGTGTCACATAGTCACCATGTCGATCAGTGTCACATAGTCACCATGTAGATCAGTGTCACATAGTCACCATGTAGATCAGTGTCACATAGTCACCATGTAGATCAGCGTCACATAGTCACCATGTAGATCAGTGTCACATAGTCACCATGTAGATCAGTGTCACATAGTCACCATGTCGATCAGTGTCACATAGTCACCATGTAGATCAGTGTCACATAGTCACCATGTAGATCAGTGTCACATAGTCACCATGTAGATCAGTGTCACATAGTCACCATGTAGATCAGTGTCACATAGTCACCATGTAGATCAGCGTCACATAGTCACCATGTAGATCAGTGTCACATAGTCACCATGTAGATCAGTGTCACATAGTCACCATGTAGATCAGCGTCACATAGTCACCATGTAGATCAGCGTCACATAGTCACCATGTAGATCAGTGTCACATAGTCACCATGTAGATCAGTGTCACATAGACACCATGTAGATCAGTGTCACATAGTCACCATGTAGATCAGTGTCACATAGTCACCATGTAGATCAGTGTCACATAGTCACCATGTAGATCAGCGTCACATAGTCACCATGTAGATCAGTGTCACATAGTCACCATGTAGATCAGTGTCACATAGTCACCATGTAGATCAGTGTCACATAGTCACCATGTAGATCAGTGTCACATAGTCACCATGTAGATCAGCGTCACATAGTCACCATGTAGATCAGTGTCACATAGTCACCATGTAGATCAGCGTCACATAGTCACCATGTAGATCAGTGTCACATAGTCACCATGTAGATCAGCGTCACATAGTCACCATGTAGATCAGCGTCACATAGTCACCATGTAGATCAGTGTCACATAGTCACCATGTAGATCAGTGTCACATAGTCACCATGTAGATCAGTGTCACATAGTCACCATGTAGATCAGTGTCACATAGTCACCATGTAGATCAATGTCACATAGTCACCATGTAGATCAGTGTCACATAGTCACCATGTAGATCAATGTCACATAGTCACCATGTAGATCAGCGTCACATAGTCACCATGTAGATCAGTGTCACATAGTCACCATGTAGATCAGTGTCACATAGTCACCATGTAGATCAGTGTCACATAGTCACCATGTAGATCAGTGTCACACAGTCACCATGTAGATCAGCGTCACATAGTCACCATGTAGATCAGTGTCACATAGTCACCATGTAGATCAATGTCACATAGTCACCATGTAGATCAGTGTCACATAGTCACCATGTAGATCAGTGTCACATAGTCACCATGTAGATCAGTGTCACATAGTCACCATGTAGATCAGTGTCACATAGACACCATGTAGATCAGTGTCACATAGTCACCATGTAGATCAGTGTCACATAGTCACCATGTAGATCAGTGTCACATAGTTACCATGTAGATCAGTGTCACATAGTCACCATGTAGATCAGCGTCACATAGTCACCATGTAGATCAGTGTCACATAGTCACCATGTAGATCAGCGTCACATAGTCACCATGTAGATCAGTGTCACATAGTCACCATGTAGATCAGCGTCACATAGTCACCATGTAGATCAGTGTCACATAGTCACCATGTAGATCAGTGTCACATAGTCACCATGTAGATCAGCGTCACATAGTCACCATGTAGATCAGTGTCACATAGTCACCATGTAGATCAGTGTCACATAGTCACCATGTAGATCAGTGTCACATAGTCACCATGTAGATCAGCGTCACATAGTCACCATGTAGATCAGTGTCACATAGTCACCATGTAGATCAGCGTCACATAGTCACCATGTAGATCAGCGTCACATAGTCACCATGTAGATCAGTGTCACATAGTCACCATGTAGATCAGTGTCACATAGTCACCATGTAGATCAGTGTCACATAGTCACCATGTAGATCAGCGTCACATAGTCACCATGTAGATCAGCGTCACACAGTCACCATGTAGATCAGTGTCACATAGTCACTACGTAGATCAGCGTCACATAGTCACCATGTAGATCAGCGTCACATAGTCACCATGTAGATCAGCGTCACATAGTCACCATGTAGCACAATGTAGGGATCAGTCGTCCTGGATTCTGGGATGTGATCGCTGATCTCTAATGGTCTTTCTTCTTTTATTTCTACCACAGATTGATGCAGATAAAGAACAGTGCCCCGGCGTTCAGGTATTCTTCCTCCTCCTCCTCCTCCCCCAGTCTTACACTATTCGGCTATGTTTTCATGGTGATCCACAGACAGTGAAGCACCAGCAGAACTTGCCGGCACAAGGCCCCTCGGAAATGCGGCGTCTCTGGCGGGAAATTTTGCCATGTGAACGATGAAGGAGAAAACCATTGGAAACAATAGGAGTCGACTGCTGCCGAATATCTGTGCGGAATATTCCTGTGGAATTGGGAAGGACATTCTGCCGTGTGAAGATGAGATCAGGAATGGTCCTCATGTCAGGGACATACATACGAGAGGTGTCCCTGCTGAGGTCCATGTATGGTCCTGACTGATCCCGGGATTACGCAGGAGATTCTCTCAGGGTTTGATCTTCTCTGTTGTATCTATGATTCTCACTAGATCTGTATTCTTCTATATTTTAGACCCGGAAGATTCCCAAAAAAGGTTTCTAAAATGCCGTACATAAGCGAAGTAACGTAAGTATTTAAAGAGTAGCTATCACTAAATTACATTTCCCTATTCCCCCTCCCCATCTGTCCCTGACACCAACTACATCTATCCCTGTCTGTATTTCTGCCCAAATCCCCATAAAAATACCTTTAGAAGAACGGCTGCAGGAGCTCAGAGTTGAGGTCTCTGGTGAGGGCAGGAAGTGTGTGGCCCCGGCAGGCGCGACGTCATCTGAAGCCTGGCCGGGGCTCGCTTCCGCCCATCTCCTCTCTCTTTCCTGCAGCTCGCACGCTGCAATGAATGAGGAGAGGGAGATGCAGGGGGGCGGGGATGTTTAAATTTTGTACGCCGCGCGCACGAGTGCTGTACTCGCTCTCTGCCTGTATAGGAAACAGGCAGAAAGTGAGCACAATGCTCGTGCGCGCGTGGCGTGCAAAATTTAAATGTCCCCGCCCACCTTGCATCTCCCTCTCCTCATTCATGTGAACGCGCTTTTCGGACCACGCTGGGCCACTCTCCCCGGCCAGCGTTAGTCCGAACGTGATGAACGTCAGGGGGGAAAAGTAATCCTGAGCCATATAGGGTGACACCTAGTGGCCAGGTTTACAAAAAAAAAAAAAAAACATAAAACAGGATTTTTTTTTTAAATAAAATATATTAGACATTTTTTTTAAAAAATAAAATATTTTTATTCACATAATCTATTTAATATTTTTTTTATGAGAGTACCCATTTAAGAATTTATTCTGTCACATTGGACATCCACAGAAATAGCAATACTGAGTCCCCCCAATATCCCTCCAGTATATGTGATATATGACCCAGTATATATGATATATCCCCAATTATATATGATATATCCCCCAGTATATAAAATATATCCCCCAGTATATATGATATATCCCCAATTATATATGATATATCCCCCAGTATATATAATATATCCCCCAGTATATATGATATATCCCCCAATATATATGATATAACCCCCAGTATATATGATATATCCCCCAGTATATATGATATATCCCCCAGTATATATGATATATCCCCCAATATATATGATATAACCCCCAGTATATATGATATATCCCCCAGTATATATAATATATCCCCCAGTATATATGATATATCCCCCAATATATATGATATAACCCCCAGTATATATGATATATCCCCCAGTATATATGATATATCCCCCATTATATATGATATATCCCCCAGTATATATGATATATCCCCCAGTATATATGATATATCCCCAATTATATATGATATATCCCCCAGTATATATAATATAACCCCCAGTATATATGATATATCCCCCAGTATATATGATATATCCCCCATTATATATGATATATCCCCCCAGTATATATAATATATCCCCCAGTATATATCATATATCCCCCAGTATATATGATATATCCCCCAGTATATATGATATATCTCCCAGTATATTTGAAATATCCTCCGGTATATATGGTATATCCCTCCCAATATATATGATATATCCCCCAGTATATATGATATATCCCCCAGTATATATTATTTATCCCCCAGTATATATAATATATCCCCCAGTTTATATGATATATCCCCCAGTATATATGATATAACCCCCAGTATATATGATATATCCCCCAGTATATATGATATATCCCCCAGTATAAATGATATATCCCCCAGTATAAATGATATATCCCCCAGTATATATGATATATCCCCCAGTATATATGATATATCCCCAATTATATATGATATATCCCCCAGTATATATGATATATCCCCCAGTATATATAATATATCCCCCAGTATATATCATATATCCCCCAGTATATATGATATATCCCCCAGTATATATGATATATCTCCCAGTATATTTGAAATATCCTCCGGTATATATGGTATATCCCTCCCAATATATATGATATATCCCCCAGTATATATGATATATCCCCCAGTATATATTATTTATCCCCCAGTATATATAATATATCCCCCAGTTTATATGATATATCCCCCAGTATATATGATATAACCCCCAGTATATATGATATATCCCCCAGTATATATGATATATCCCCCAGTATAAATGATATATCCCCCAGTATAAATGATATATCCCCCAGTATATATGATATATCCCCCAGTATATATGATATATCCCCAATTATATATGATATATCCCCCAGTATATATGATATCCCCCAGTATATATAATATATCCCCCAGTATATATATGATATAATCCCCAGTATATATGATATAACCCCCAGTATATATGATATATCCCCCAGTATATATGATATATCCCCCAGTATATATGATATATCCCCAATTATATATGATATATCCCCCAGTATACATAATATATCCCCCAGTATATATGATATATCCCCCAGTATATATGATATAACCCCCAGTATATATGATATATCCCCCAGTATATATGATATATCCCCCAGTATATATAATATATCCCCCAGTATATATGATATAACCCCCAGTATATATGATATATCCCCCAGTATATATGATATATCCCCCAGTATATATGATATATCCCCCAGTATAAATGATACATCCTCCATTATATATGATATATCCCCCAGTATATATGATATATCCCCCAGTATAAATGATATATCCCCCAGTATAAATGGTATATCCCCCAGTATAAATGATATCTCCCCCCAGTATAAATGATATATCCCCCAGTATAAATTATATTTCCCCAGTATATATTATATAACCCCCAGTATAAATGATATATCCCCCAGTATATATGATATATCCCTCAGTATATATGATATATCCCCCAGTATAAATGATATATCCCCCAGTATATATTATATAACCCCCAGTATAAATGATATATCCCCCAGTATATATTATATAACCCCCAGTATAAATCATATATCCCCCAGTATATATGATATATCCCTCAGTATATTTGAAATATCCTACGGTATATATGGTATATCCCCCCAATATATATGATATATCCCCCAATATATATATATGATATATCCCCCAGTATATATTATTTATCCCCCAGTATATGTAATATATCCCCCAGTATATATGATATATCCCCCAGTATATATGATATAACCCCCAGTATATATGATATATCCCCCATTATATCTGATATATCCCCCAGTATATATATGATATAACCCCCAGTATATATGATATAACCTCCAGTATATATGATATATCCCCCAGTATAGATGATATATCCCCCAGTATATATGGTATATCCCCCAGTATATTTGACATCTCCTCCAGTATATATGATATAACCCCCAGTATATATGATATATCCCCCATTATATCTGATATATCCCCCAGTATATATATATGATATAACCCCCAGTATATATGATATAACCTCCAGTATATATGATATATCCCCCAGTATATATGATATATCCCCCAGTATATATAGCAACAGAAGAATGCAGCAGCACACTGCCAGCACAAAGATATAGATGAAACATGAATATGCAGTTAAAACATGGAGAGCTATACAGCTATGGTGTAATAGATGCAAATGTGAAACTGAAATAGTGAGGCACTTAGCTCGCAGATTTGTCTCCGCCGGCGGTCAAATAGCTTGGACCGTCCCACCACGATAAGGTGGCCTCATTGGGACGGACCCTACACTGTGAATATGCCTCTGTGTGAACAGTTCAGTAAGCATGGCAGGATCTGGAACATCCAAGACACCTTATATACACACCTGATAGAGGTGGGTGGGGTGCAAGGCCAACATGGAGGTAGCCACTCCCCCGTATGTGCAATACAGACAAAGAATAAGTCAGCCAGCACTTTAGTTGATACAAACTATTATATGGACCTGGCCTACAGGTGCACGCTACTAGGCTAGATATACAGCAACAGAAGAATGCAGCAGCACACTGCCAGCACAAAGATATAGAAAAAAACATGAATATGCAGTTAAAACATGGAGAGCTATACAGCTATGGTGTAATAGATGCAAATGTGAAACTATGAAATAGTGAGGCACTTAGCTCGCAGATTTGTCTCCGCCGGCGGTCAAATGGCTTGGACCGTCCCACCACGATAAGGTGGCCTCATTGGGACGGACCCCACACAGAGGCATATTCACAGTTAAAACAGCTCTCCATGTTTTAACTGCATATTCATGTTTCATCTATATCTTTGTGCTGGCAGTGTGCTGCTGTATTCTTCTGTTGCTGTATATCTAGCCTAGTAGCGTGCACCTGTAGGCCAGGTCCATATAATAGTTTGTATCAACTAAAGTGCTGGCTGACTTATTCTTTGTCCCCCAGTATATATGATATATCCTCCAGTATATTTGATATCTCCTCCAGTATATATGATATAACCCCCAGTATATATGATATATCCCCCATTATATCTAATATATCCCCCAGTATATATATATGATATAACCCCCAGTGTACATGATATAACCTCCAGTATATATGATATATCCCCCAGTATATATGATATATCCCCCAGTATATTTGAAATATCCTCCTGTATATATGATATATCCCCCCAATATATATGATATATCCCCCAGTATATTTGAAATATCCTCCGGTATATATGGTATATCCCCCCAATATATATGATACATCCCCCAGTATATATATGATATATCCTCCGGTATATATGGTATATCCCCCCAATATATATGATATATCCCCCCAGTATAAATTATATATCCCCAGGTATAAATGATATATTAACCGGTATAAATGATAAATCCCCAGTATAAATGATATATCCCCCAGTATAAATGATATATCCCCCCAGTATAAATTATATATCCCCGGTATCAATGAAATATTCGCCAGTATAAATGATATATCCCTCGGTATAAATGATATAACCCCCCAGTATAAATGATATATCCCCCAGTATAAATGATATATCCCCCAGTATAAATGATATATCCCCCAGTATAAATGATATATGATATATCCCCCGGTATAAATGATATAACCCCCCAGTATAAATTATATATCCCCCGGTATAAATGATATATATCCCCC
The DNA here is from genome assembly GCF_029499605.1 of Hyla sarda. NCBI lineage: Eukaryota > Metazoa > Chordata > Amphibia > Anura > Hylidae > Hyla > Hyla sarda. The sequence goes on from NC_079190.1 coordinate 502,731,368, forward strand.
AGTATAAATGATATATCCCCAGGTATAAATGATATATTATATATCCCCTGGTATAAATTATATATCCCCCCAGTATAAATGATATATTCCCCAGTATAAATGATATATCTCCCCAGTATAAATGATATATCCCCCCAGTATAAATGATATATCCCCCCAGTATAAATGATATTTCCCCCGGTATAAAAGATTTATATCCCCGGTATAAATGATATATCCTCGGTATAAATGATATATTCCCCAGTATAAATGATATATCCCCCAGTATAAATGATATATCCCCGGTATAAATTATATATCCCCCAGTATAAATGATATATCCCCCAGTATAAATGATATATCCCCAGGTATAAATGATATATCCCCCAGTATAAATGATATATCCCCCAGTATAAATGATATATCCCCGGTATAAATGATATATCCCCCAGTATAAATGATATATCCCCCAGTATAAATGATATATCCCCGGTATAAATGATATATCCCCCAGTATAAATGATATATCCCCCAGTATAAATGATATATCCCCGGTATAAATGATATATCCCCGGTATAACTGATATATCCCCCAGTATAAATGATATATCCCCGGTAAAATTGATATATCCCCCGGTATACATTATATATCCCCCCAGTATAAATTGTACATCCCCCAGTATAAATGATATATCCCCCGGTATAAATGATATATTTCCCCCGGTATAAATGATATATTCCCCAGTATAAATGATATATCCCCCGGTATAAATGATATATCCCCAGTATAAATGATATATCCCCCAGTATATATGATATATCCCCCGGTATAAATGATATATCCCCCGGTATAAATGATATATTCCCCAGTATATATGATATATCCCCCAGTATAAATGATATATCCCCGGTATAAATGATATATCCCCCGGTATAAATGATATATTCCCCAGTATAAATGATATATTCCCCAGTATAAATGATATATCCCCGGTATAAATGATATATCCTCCAGTATAAATGATATATCCCCCAGTATAAATGATATGTTACCCAGTATAAATGATATATCCCCCAGTATAAATTATATATCCTCCAGTATAAATGATATATCCCCCAGTATAAATGATATATCCCCCCAGTATAAATGATATATCCCCCAGTATAAATGATATATCCCCCAGTATAAATGATATAACCCCCCCGTATAAATGATATATCCCCCCAGTATAAATGATATAACCCCCCAGTATAAATGATATATCCCCCAGTATAAACGATATATCCCCCAGTATAAATTATATATTCCCCAGTATAAATGATATATCCCCAGGTATAAATGATATATGATATATCCCCCGGTATAAATTATATATCCCCCTAGTATAAATGATATATCCCCCCAGTATAAATGATATATCCCCCGGTATAAATGATATTTCCCCCGGTATAAAAGATATATATCCCAGTATAAATGATATATGATATATCCCCCGGTATAAATTATATATCCCCCCAGTATAAATTATATATCCCCCAGTATAAATGATATATCCCCGGTATAAATGATATATCCCCAGGTATAAATGATATATTCCCCAGTATAAATGATATATCCCCGGTAAAATTGATATATCCCCCAGTATAAATGATATATGATATATCCCCTGGTATACATTATAGATCCCCCCAGAATAAATTATATATCCCCCAGTATAAATGATATATCCCCGGTATAAATGATATATTCCCAGGTATAAATGATATATTTCCCCCGGTATAAATGATATATTTCCCCCGGTATAAATGATATATTCCCCAGTATAAATGATATATCCCCCAGTATAAATGATATATCCCCCGGTATAAATGATATATCCCCCAGTATATATTATATATCCCCCGGTATAAATGATATATCCCCCGGTATAAATGATATATTCCCCAGTATAAATGATATATCCCCCAGTGTAAATGATATATTCCCCAGTATAAATGATATATCCCCCAGTATAAATGATATATCCCCGGTATAAATGATATATTCCCCAGTATAAATGATATATCCCTGGTATAAATGATATATCCCTGGTATAAATGATATATCCCCCCAGTATAAATGATATATCCCCCGGTATATATGATATATCCCCCAGTATAAATGATATATTCCCTAGTATAAATGATATATCCCCCAGTATAAATTATATATCCCCCCAGTATAAATGATATATCCCCCAGTATAAATGATATATCCCCAGGTATAAATGATATATCCCCCAGTATAAATGATATATTCCCCAGTATAAATGATATATCCCCCAGTATAAATGATATATTCCCCAGTATAAATGATATATCCCCCAGTATAAATTATATATCCCCCCAGTATAAATGATATATCCCCCCAGTATAAATGATATATTCCCCGGTATAAATTATATATTCCCCGGTATATATGATATATCCCCAGGTATAAATGATATATATAGTTACATAGTTACATAGTTACATAGTTAGTACGGTCGAAAAAAGACATATGTCCATCAAGTTCAACCAGGGAATTAAGGGGTAGGGGTGTGGCGCGATATTGGGGAAGGGATGGGATTTTATATTTCTTCATAAGCATTAATGTTATTTTGTTCCATAAATGTATCTAATCCTGTTTTAAAGCTGTTAATTGTTCCTACTGTGACCAGTTCCTGAGGTAGACCGTTCCATAAATTCACAGTCCTCACGGTAAAGAAGGCGTGTCGCCCCTTGAGACTAAACTTTTTCTTCTCCAGACGGAGGGAGTGTCCCCTCGTCCTTTGGGGGGGTTTAACCTGGAACAGTTTTTCTCCATATTTTTTGTATGGGCCATTTATATACTTATATACGTTTATCATATCCCCCCTTAAACGTCTCTTCTCAAGACTAAACAATTGTAATTCCTTTAATCGCTCCCATAGCTAAGATGTTCCATGCCCCATATTAGTTTAGTCGCGCGTCTCTGCACCCTTTCCAACTCCGCAGTGTCCCTTTTATGGACAGGTGCCCAAAACTGAACAGCATATTCCAGGTGAGGCCGTACCAATGCTTTATAAAGGGGGAGTATTATGTCCCTGTCCCTTGAGTCCATGCCTCTTTTGATACATGACAATATCCTGCCGGCTTTGGAAGCAGCAGCCTGACATTGCATGCTATTCTGTAGTCTGTGATCTACAAGTACACCCAGATCCTTCTCTACCAGTGACTCTGCCAGTTTAATCCCCCCTAAGACATACGATGCATGCAGGTTCTTAGTACCCAGATGCATAACTTTACATTTATCCACATTGAACCTCATTTTCCAAGTGGATGCCCAGACACTTAGTCTATCCAAGTCATCTTGTAACTTATACACATCCTCTATAGACTGTACCGTGCTACAAAGCTTGGTGTCATCTGCAAAGATAGAAACAGAGCTGTTAATACCATCCTCTATATCATTGATAAATAAATTAAACAACAGCGGGCCCAGTACTGAACCTTGGGGTACACCACTAATTACCGGGGACCAATCAGAGTACGAATCATTGACCACCACTCTCTGGGTACGATCCATGAGCCAGTGTTCAATCCAGTTGCAAACTAAAGTTTCCAAACCCAAAGACCTTAACTTACCTGTCAGACGTCTATGAGGGACAGTATCAAACGCTTTAGCAAAATCCAGAAACACTATATCCACAGCCATTCCTCTGTCAAGGCTTCTACTCACCTCTTCATAAAAGAAAATTAGATTGGTTTGACAACTTCTATCCTTAGTAAACCCATGCTGGCTATCACTTATAATACAATTATCCCCTATGTATTCCTGTATGTAATCCCTTATAAGTCCTTCAAACAATTTACCCACAATGCACGTTAAACTTACCGGTCTATATATGATATATCCCCCGGTATAAATTATATATCCCCCCCAGTATAAATGATATATTCCTGGTATAAATGACATATTCCCCAGTATAAATGATATATCCCCCAGTATAAATGATATATCCCCCAGTATAAATTATATATCCCCCGGTATAAATGACATATTCCCCGGTATAAATTATATATCCCCCAGTATAAATGATATATCCTCGGTATAAATGATATATTCCCCGGTATATATGATATATCCCCAGGTATAAATGATATATCCCCAGGTATATATGATATATCCCCCCAGTATATATGATATATACCCCCGGGTATATACGGCTTCTTCTATCTAATAACTGGGCCCAGAGGTCATTATCAGGACCATCCCCAGAACTGAGGAGCACGTGGAGCTGCCGTCTACACATACAAAGGGCCCCAGTAATATAAGTCCTGATGGCGGCCACTGAGCCCTGTTACTGGATAGAAGAAGCCGTATGTTCTATTGTAGCATATAGTGATAATGGGCGGTGATATAAATCTGTAACTTATATTTCATATCTACTTATATATAAATCACCACTAAGGGACATCCTCAACATTATAGTATATAGTGATAATGGGCGGTGATATAAATCTGTAACTTATATATCATATCTACTTATATATATATTTCTCTATCGGCTCCATTGGGGGACACAGACCATGGGTGTATGCTGCTGTCTCTAGGAGGCTTGACACTATGGCAACCAAAAAGTCAGCTCCTCCCAGCAGGATATACCCGCCTCCAGGCCCTGAGGTAATCAGTTTCAGCTTAGTGTCTAAGGAGGATAAACACTGGTCTGGGATTCTCCTCAGACCAGGTCTTATATTTTTTATTTTCCTAGTTAGGGATGTGTTAGTTCTTTTATTTCTTTTTCTTTCCGTTTTCAGGTGGGGACTCAGGAACTGCGGTTCACTGTTTCCCCATTGCGAGAGGTGGCAGGCATCTTGAATGTACTGTTAACCCCCTCTCGCCAACGGTCAGCGCTTGGAGTTGTGCCTCATGGGTCCGGGTCCCCCTACCTTCCTGTTCGCCTCACTATGAGCTTGGCTTACTGCAGGTGATAATGTTGACTGAAGACTACAGTCTGAACACTTCATAGGGAAGCCTTCATTAGTATTCCCCCCCCCCCTTTTTTTTTTCTATCAGGTGGCGGATTTTCAACCTCTGGAAACCCCCAGTATTTAGCCCACTATTACATTAGGTCAGGGAGGAGGGTTTTTTCCCTCCTTTTGTCTACTTGGGGGTCCCTTTCTTTATTATAAGGCTGTGGGACAGAGCAGTGGTGTTTGTACATTTATAGCGGCTTGCTACTAAGCCGCGGCGGTTACTTTCGTTTTGTGCTACGGGCGCTTCTTCGGCCCGGCCGCACATATCGCTCTATCATGTCTCTCTATCGACAGCGGAGGCTGCCGGAGGTCCCGCTCCTATCCCCTCTATCGGGGCTGGGAGCGGGCGCCATTATCGCCTCAGCTGCATTTTTTCGGCCGGCTGGGACGCATTAGCACCGCCCACCCGGCCCGTCAGTGTTTCTCTGAGCGGGAACTTGTTCCCACGGCCGCACATTCTTCTTCAGCAGCGGAGGCTGCCGGAGGTACTTTGCCCGCTTACATTATTACCCAGCTACATTTACTTCAGCGGGCTGGGGCGCAGTAGCTCCGCCCACCAGCCCGTCGGTACTTCTCTGTGCGGGAGCTAGTTATCTATTGGTGCTGTGCGTGTGCAGAGGAGAGTTTTCAGGGCCATTCAACAGCGCCCTTGGTTTAGTACGGTCCCCTCTTGCCATTGGTGCAGTGTTCTGCATCTCTCCTCAGCCTGCCAGAGTTTTAAAAAAAAATTTAATAAAAAAATAAAACTTCACAGCAGCTGCCTTGGGGGCTCAGACCGGGTTTTTTTTTTTCTTGTCCTAGCCCAGACTTGTTCCTCCTTCTAACAGATGACTAGGTCCCTGGTTTCCTTTTACACTCTAAGGGTTGTAACACAAAATTACTGGTTCTGTTAAACCCACTTGTTCTGCCTGCACCACTGCTCCCCCAGAACCCCCTGTCATTTCTACTCAGGATGCCCTCCCAGACCCTGTGGGTTCGGCCATCCTTCCGCTCTGGGTATTCCCCGACTTGGCTCAGGTCTCCCGGTCTGGGGTGACTGCCTTGAAGAGGTCCTCCCTACACGGAGGATCCCGTTCTCCCCCTGTTCTGATGCTCTCGCAGCATCATAAGGATGTTTCATCTGTCTCATCCCCTGAGTCTTGGGCAGGCACGGGAGCTCCCCTCACAGGCATCGCCCCGTTGCTCCAGCTTGTAGCTCGCCTTTGAGACAGCAGGTTCTTCCTGCTTTTGCTTCTGCCTGGGTGTCAAAAGCCCTTTCAGTATGGTCTCCCAACTCCGCCATGGTAGTCTTCAAGATCCTTCCGGAGGATTTATTTAATCTAGCTCTCCGATGCTCCTCAGCTGGAGATTTTCTGTGTTCTGCTTCCATGCGCAGCTGTTGTGCTGCCTTTGCCACAAGCTACCTGGTAGCCACCATGTGGCTTAGAGCATGGAATACCGACACCGCCTTCAGGAAGTGAGGCGACGGGCGGAAAAGAGTTCTACCTCTGGATAAGGCTCACAGAACTGCTTTCCGTCGGAAATGCTCCGCCTTCCGGTCCTGTGGACCTTTGGTACCAACAAAGGGTCCTGCCAGACGCCTTCACGGGAAGGGGGCTTCCTCCTTCCGGACCCATCCCTCCTGGAGGTCGGCTATCCGTTCCGGCCGTTTGGCGGCCCCATCAGGCAACCGTAGGCGTTCCTCGGCCTGAAAGGTCGCCCCCACCCGGCGACCTTTCTCGGGTGGTTGGTCGCCTCTTACTCTTCCAGGATGCCTGGAGCACGCACATTCAGGATCCCTGGGTCAGGGATGTAGTAGTCAACGGATACAGGATCGACTTTGCTTCCCTTCCATGGGATTGCCTTTTTCTTTCCTGGACCCTCCAGTTCCCATCTCTAGTGAAGGCAGTTCGGAGCGTGCTCCAGCTCCTTTTTGTCCAGGGAGTAATTGTCCCGGTTCCTTCAGGGTAACGTTTTTGAGGTTTATTCCAACCTCTTTGTGGTCCCCAAGAAGGCGTTTCTGTTCGCCCAATCTTGGTTCTCGAGTATCTCAGCCAGCATTTTCTGCTTTCCCATCCCGAATGGAGTCTCTCCGTTCGGTGCTGGCGTCCGTGGTTCTAGGGAAGTTTTCTTTCCTCGGTGGACATCAAGGATGCCTGCCTCCATACCTCATTGTTTCCCGGTCTTCAGTGGTACCCCCACCTTGCTGTTCCAGACGGTCATTTTTCATTGTGGCTCTCCATTTTGGTCTGGCCACCTCTCCGCGGACCCTTACCAAAGTCCTGGCGCCTGTGATAGCCCTTTTACGGATAACAGTTGTTTCCATAATTCCTCACTGGACGACCTCCTGATCAGAGCTCCAGCCAGGGCCCGGATCCTGGAGAGTCAACCTTCAGACCTTATCTCACTTCGATTGGATGGTCAATTGAGACAAGTCCAACTGCTCTCCTGGGGCTCCAGCTCAATGCGGCCTCTGCCCGCTTTCGACTCTGCCGAGTAATTGGCTGACTCTCTTATCTAGAGTCCAATGACTTCGGCACCCTGCTCCAGTTTCCATTCTCTTTTGCATAGATGTCCTGGGTCGGTTGGTGGCGCCCGTGGTCGCCATGCCATTTGCCCAGTTTCATCACCGACCTCTTCAACTGGTGATTTTCTTCCGGTGGGACAGGTCTCCATTGTCTCTCGACCGCAAGATCGTTCTCTCTCGACAGTCTTGTCTGTCCCTTTTATGGTGGCTTAGTTTCCCCCCAGCTCTTTCAGGGGTGCTCCTTCCTGCCCCTCCCTGCCAGTCTGTCGGGCTGGGGACGTATTTTCAGGGACCGTCCGGTCTGGGCCTTGGTCCCTCTAGAGCCCTTTTCCCTTTCAACATGTTGGGGCCTAGGGCAATTCTTTCCTTGCTTGTTTCTTGGGAAATTACCTTCTGGGCGGAACTCAGGTTTCCGGCCATCTTTTCTATCTTCATTACGGCCGTTCCTGGGCTGTGGTCTTCTCGGTCGGTCCTCAGTCGTCCAAGGCGAGTGGTCCCCACATCCGGGGGTGTTTACAGTGATCTGCAACCCCTGGGGCGCTCCTGGCATGGACCACTGCTTGTCCCGCCACAACCGAAGCGTTCCTCTTTCGTGACCCAGCCTGGCCCTGGCGGGCGTGGTATGTCGTCGTGGTCAGGTTCCTGCACAAGTCAATGCTACGCCTTCCCTATTTACCGTCTCTGCCTTTGCTGGCGTGGCTGTTGAGACAGCGGTTTCTGAGGACCTGCGGCTTCTCTTCCCAAGTGGTTCACACCATGCTGAGGGCTCACAGGCCCTCCCCTGCAAAATTTGCCTCCATACCTGGCGGTCTTCTTTTCGTTGGTGTGAAACTCAGCCCTTGTTTCTCCTGTCATAGTTTTCCCTTCTGACCCCTTTCCCTTTCCAGTCGGGGCTGGCCCAAGGGTTGGCTTTTCAGTTCCCTTAAGGGTCAAAGGTTCGGCCCTTTTCCATTCTTTTTTCAACGTCCCCTGGCGTTCAATTATCATGTCCGAACCTGGTTCAGGGAGTGGCACACCTTGCCCTCCTTCTCAGTCCCCTTCTTTCCCTTGGGACTTACTCTTGGTCTTAGGTGCTCTGCAAGGCGCCTCTTTTTGTACTTCTCAGGGACATTTCTCTTCGCCTCCTTCCCCAGAAGGTGGCGTTCCTTATTGCTCTTACCTCTCTTCGGAGGGTGTCAGAGCTGGCAGCTCTCTCCAGCCGTTCTCCCTTCCTGGTTTTATACCTGGACAAGTTGTTTTCCATCCAGGCCTGTCCTTTTTACCTCAGATGGTTTCGACTTTTTCATCTCAATGAGGAGACTGTCTTACCATCCTTTTGTCCGGTCCCTTCTCATCCCTGGAAGCGTTTTTTTTTTTTTTTTTGACAACCTGGTTGTGGTGAGGGCTGTTCAGACTTATCTCTGTCTCTCTTTCCTTTCGGCAGTGTGGCTCCCTTTTTTCGTTTCTCCGGAAAGTAGTTGTACAGGACAACCTGCTTCTGCGGCCACCATTTTTTTTCGGTAGATCCGGTCTGCTATTTGGGAGCTTACCGCTGCAAGAGGAAGATCCCAGATGCTACTCTGAGCTGTAAGACGTTGCAGGTGGCGGTGGTCCAACCATCAACCTGTCTGATTCCTTACCCACCCAAGGGACGGCTTTGGTAAGTCCCATGGTCTGTGTCCCCCAATGGAGCCGATAGAGAAAAGGAGATTTTTTATGCTTACCATAAAATCTCTTTCTCGAAGGATCCATTGGGGGACACAGCTCCCACCCTTTTTTCTGGTGTTCCTATTTCAGTTATCTGTCCGAGGGTGTGTTCAGTTGCTTTTCTTCTCATTTCTCAGACAGTTTGTGGTTTTTTCTTCACCTGTCGGTCTTCTCCTATTGCTCTGGGACTAAAACTGATTACCTCAGGGCCTGGAGGCGGGTATATCCTGCTGGGAGGAGCTGACTTTTTTGGTTGCCATAGTGTCAAGCCTCCTAGAGACAGCAGCATACACCCATGGTCTATGCCCCCCAATGGATCCTTTGAGAAAGAGATTTTACGGTAAGCATAAAAAAAATCTCCTTATCACCACTAAGGGACATTGTAGTATATAGTGATAATGGGCGGTGATAGAAATCTGTAACTTATATAACATATCTACTTATATGTAAATCACCACTAAGGGACATCCTCTACATTGTAGTATATAGTGATAATGGGCGGTGATATAAATCTGTAACTAATTTATCATATCTATTTATATGTAAATCACCACTAAGGGACATCCTCTACATTGTAGTATATAGTGATAATGGGCGGTGATAGAAATCTTATATAACATATCTACTTATATGTAAATCGCCACTAATTCATAAAAATTTTGTGAAAATGGTTTGAGATTTTTATAGAAAAGCATATAACATGGGTATTATAATTTTTTCCTTCTTTTTTATTTTTTTTTTACTTTTTATTTAATTTCAAGGTTACATACATTCAAAACAAATAGCACATTCCCTAAATAATAGGGAAACACATTACCTAGTTAAAATAACTAGGAGGAAAGGAAGCGAAAGGAAAAAAATAAAAATTTTATCCTATTGACCCACAGAATAAAGAAAACATGTCATTTTTACCATAAAGTGTACATCGTGAAAACAAAACCTTCCAAAATGTGCTAAATTGCAGTTTTCTTTTCAATTTTCCTACATAAATAATATTTTTTTTGGTTGCGCCGTACATTTTATTGTAAAATAAGTGATATCAATACAAAGTACAATTGGCGACTCAAAAAACAAGCCCTCATATGGGTCTGTGGATGGAAATATAAGAGAGTTATGATTTTTAGAAGGCGAGGAGGAAAAAACAAAAATGCAAAAATAAAATTGGTCTGTTCCTTAAGGGGATAAAGATATAATACCTAATACCCTCATACCTTGGTCTCTTTCTCTTTTTTTTTTTCAGAGAACTTCGAGGGGACATCCCACCAGCCCCAAAGAGGAAGAATAGAAAGAGGAGACAAACTAAGTAATCTAAGACCATTCTTATTATTTCTTATTGAGACACAAATGGGGGCATTTATCATTGTAGGTGTAAGTGAAGCATTTATCATTGTAGGTGTAAGTGAAGCATTTATCATTGTAGGTGTAAGTGAAGCATTTTCTACACCTTTTTGTTTGTGTGCTGGTGATGTGTAGGAGCACCAAATGTATTAAATGGTTGCAGAGCAGGTCACATTTTCTGAAATTTCACTCATACAGCAAAAAGCTAAGCTAAGTCTGGGCTGGTGTAGTTTAGCGACTTTTTGGTGGTTTTCCCTCTTTTTTTTTGCGCCTTTTTACAAATAGGCGCAGTTCATAAAACCCGTCCATATCATGTGTATTGCCAAAATCAGTGGATTGCATCTTAAAATCAGCAGAAATGTGTAACCCAAAGGGTGCAAAAAAGGACACTTGCTCCAAAATAGTGACAAATGTAGAAAGAAAAAAAGGGTAAACACAATAACAAATGCCGGCCAATAATTTTTCCTTAGAGAAAACATGTCCCAGGTTTTGGGCCCAAGAACCCCCAGCAGTCGTTACACCGGATGATAATAGTATTGTATAGATGTCCTTGTGTAAGCTGCCTGATGCTGCATAATGTACAGTATGGGCTTATAACAAAGGGGGCGCTGTATCTTACCTACAGGTGAGGAGTCATGCCTAGTACATAAATAGAGCTTGTCCCACTCCTGAGGAGCGGGCATGATAGTCACACTGTACACCAGAAGGTAACAACACACACCCCTGCCTAGAGCATGAATAGAGCTTGTCCCACCTCTGAAGATCGGGCATGACAGTCACACTGTACACCAGAAGGTAACAACACACACCCCTGCCTAGAGCATGAATAGAGCTTGACCCACCCCTGAGGAGCGTACATGACAGACATACTGTACACCAGGAGGGAACAACACATGCCCCTGCTTAGTACATGACTAGAGCTTTTCCCACCCCTGAGGAGCGGGCATGAAAGTCACACTTTACACCAGGAGGGAACAACAAACGCCTCTGCCGAGAGCATGAATAGAGCTTGTCCCACCCCTGAGGAGCGGACATGACAGTCACACTGTACACCAGGAGGGAACAACACATGCCCCTGCCTAGAGCATGAATAGAGCTTGACCCACCCCTGAGGAGCAGGCATGACAGTCACACTGTACACCAGGAGGGAACAACACATGCCCCTGCCTAGAGCATGAATAGAGCTTGACCCACCCCTGAGAAGTGGACATGACAGTCATACTGTACACCAGGAGGGAACAACACACACCCCTGACTAGGAGGAAGCAGTAGGGCTTTGTTTTTACCTTATTTACTAAAACTGCCTAAAAATAAAACTATATTTGTTGCCCATAGCAACCAACCAGGGTTGTGATTAGTTTATTTGTACTTTTGCTTCTCTCCCCATCTCACGCTCAACTTTTCTCACTTTCAGCTCTTCAGTCGCATTGGATGCAGACACTATAAGGTATGTATATCATCATAATGCACAAAATAGTTAGCAAAGACATTTTGTGGACCCTAGCACAAGATCTGTTTTGTCTATAGAGCTAAAGCCGACAGCAGGGGCCCCTCTACTACCCAGAGTATACAAGGGAACTGAAGAGAATTCAATTACCTTATATAATTCTGGGCATCTCCAATACAGGGCCGACCGCCATAGACTTTATGGTGCGGTCAGTGACTTGTAGCTGACAGATCCCTCCAGGAATGATCTCAGACTGCAGGGGGCGCCACAGGAGGAAATGGTGACATGCAGGAAGCTGCTGTTTGGCTGCTCACATGTCACTTCCTGTGCATGGAGGAGAGATCAGTGGAGGAACCTGGAGGCGAGGAGCTGATTTATTGACAGGCTGCAGAGGTTGTGTCACTAAATCTTGACCCCAGCTGCTCCTATAGGACAGGTTTAGGGCCCCACAAGAGAATAGAAATCTTCTGTATAATAGTTACTTATTTGTGTCCTCTTTTTCTTCACAGATTCAAGAATAAAGTGATAACAACGAAGCGAGCCTTCAGGTATTTCTCCGGAATCCTACATCATCCTCTAGTGTTAGGAGATCAGGGGCCCCTATAGTGAGAGCTGAAGGATCGTCTGGGGGCCACGTCTTATACATGACACATTCTGGACATTTCTCTAACAATTATTATAACTGGAGCTTTATTTTCTTCCATAGACCAGAACAACATCCAAAAAAGGTCTCCAGAGCAACACCACTGCAAAACATCATGTGAGTGTAGAGGAGGAGCAGGGGCCACCACCGCCGCTTATCCTGCAGCTTCTTCTACTTATTCTACAGAATATAAGGGACCACAATGCAGATCTATCCATGAATGATTCATTGTCAGTAGAAATATCCAGATCATGTTCTCTCTGTTCTATCCCAATAGTGAAAGAGCTGCAGAGGAATGGGAGGCCAGAAAACCAGAAAATACTGTGGAGAAGATGGATGGAGGGATGGAAAGATCGGAGAAGAAGGAGTATGGAGGAATGGAAATATCAGAGGAGAAGGAGGATGGAGGAATGGAAAGATCAGAGAAGAAGGAGGATGGAGGAATGGAAAGATCAGAGGAGAAGGAGGATGGAGGAATGGAAAGATCAGAGGAGAAGGAGGATGGAGGAATGGAAAGATCAGAGGAGAAGGAGGATGGAGGAATGGAAAGATCAGAAAAGAAGGAGGATGGAGAAATGGAAAGATCGGAGGAGAAGGAGGATGGAGGAATGGAAAGATCAGAGGAGAAGGAGGATGGAGGAATGGAAAGATCAGAGGAGAAGGAGGATGGAGGAATGGAAAGATCAGAGGAGAAGGAGGATGGAGGAATGGAAAGATCAGAGGAGAAGGAGGATGGAGGAATGGAAAGATCAGAGGAGAAGGAGGATGGAGGAATGGAAAGAGCAGAGGAGAAGGAGAATGGAGGAATGGAAAGATCAGAGGAGAAGGAGGATGGAGAAATGGAAAGATCAGAGGAGAAGGAGGATGGAGGAATGGAAAGATCAGAAAAGAAGGAGGATGGAGAAATGGAAAGATCGGAGGAGAAGGAGGATGGAGGAATGGAAAGATCAGAGGAGAAGGAGGATGGAGGAATGGAAAGATCAGAGGAGAAGGAGGATGGAGGAATGGAAAGATCAGAGGAGAAGGAGGATGGAGGAATGGAAAGATCAGAGGAGAAGGAGGATGGAGGAATGGAAAGATCAGAGGAGAAGGAGGATGGAGGAATGACGATACAGAAAGAGACAGCAAGAGAGGAAGAGACTGTGTAAGTAGAAATATGCTGGAGGGTTATATACCCCGGGGGCACATACTTATGGGGTCTTTGTGAGGCTTAGAAGAATTATTCTGGATGAGATCACATATAATATCTTGTGTTTCTTTTTCAGGATTTTTAGAACACCAAGCGGCCGGTCCAGACAACGACTGAGGGACATGTGAGTAATAGAAGGAGGTCACATCTGTCTCCTCCATCTTCTTCTGGTCATCTTCATTATACAAAATACAACATTCAGACACTGACTCCTCCTAGTGGCCACTGGAAGGTTTTATCAGTGGATATTATGTTACATGGGGGGGCCCCGGCCTAGAATCTCCTCATCTCTACTTGGGAATATTGGGAGCTCAGGATCTCAAAGCTTTGATACTAATAAGTCAATTTCCCCCTGATATAGGAGGAGAGATGTGACAGGCAGTGGCGTCTCCAGCATTCATATTTAGGGGGGGCACATGGGGGGCCAGTGACAAAAGTGGGGGGGCAATTTTAAAATGTGTGTGTATGTGTGTATATATATATATATATATATATACACACATATACACACACCATGCAGAACATGTTTAATTTACCTTACCTTACCACAATACAGACCCCTGAATCATCACCACTTACCATAAAACAGACCCCATAATCAGACCCCACTATAATACAGACCCCCAGAATCAGATCCCTGCATAATAGACCCCATCCCCCTGCATAATACAGACCCCAGTCGTGTTGCGCAATAATATACATACAGTTACATTAACTGACTCACAATTCACATCTTTTATGGTCGGCGTCATCCTCTTTCCTTCTGTTCTCCATCTGGCTCAGACCGCCATGACGACTTCTTCCAGCCAAAACCCATCACTGCAGCATCTGCAAGACAAACATCTTAGTTTCTGCATTTTTTCCAGTGCCCTCACCAGAAGTGCAGAATTCAGTGGAGTTTATTCCATTCCAAACAGTGTTACAGAGCAAGCAACGTTTCAGCGACCTGTCTTCACCTTTGCCAAGCACTAGAAGCGACGAATCGTAGCCTGCTCTGTAACTCTGTTTAGAATGGAATAAACTCCACTGAACTGCACTTTATACTTTGGTGTGCTGAGATTGTCCTTGGATATAGGTGGCTAGCTAGGTTGGTAGGAAGCCAATTAGGTAGATAGGTAGCGATGTAGATATGGAGGTTCATAGGTAGGTAGCAAGGTAGCTAAGTAGGTAGCCAGGTAGGTAAGTGGGTAGCTATGTATGTAGGTAGGTAGCTGGGTAGCTAGCTAGCTAGCTAGGTAATTAGGTTGCTATGTAGGTAAGTAGCTATGTAGGTAAGTAACCAGGAGGCTAAGTAGGTGTTTAGGTAGCCAGTAATAAGGTTGGATGCCAGATAGGGAAGTAGCCAGGCAGGTAATTAGGTAGGTTTCAAGGTAGGGAAATAGCCAGGCAGGTAACTAGATAGGTTGCCAGGTAGGGAAGTAGCCAAGCAGGTAATTGGGTAGGTAGCCAGGTAGGGAAGTAGCTAGTGCTCCTTCACTTCATCACCCCCCTCTCACCTACACCCCCCTCACCTCCTCCACATCATCAGCCCCTCTCCTCCTCCACATCATCACCCCCCTCTCACCTACACACAACCCCCCTCACCTCCTCCACATCATCACCCCCCTCACCTCCTCCACATCATCACCCCCCTTACCTCCTCCACATCATCACCCCACTTACCTCCTCCACATCATCACCCCCCCTCACCTCCTCCACATCATCACCCCCCTCTCCTCCTCCACATCATCACCCCCCCCTCACCTCCTCCACATCATCACCCCCATGCGCCAAAAATGTCCCAACCCATAGAGTGACCGTACAAAATATCACAAGCTGTACACGTGTACTGCATACTGTATACAGTAAGTGATTATAGGTAGATACTCACAGGGGGCGTCTCTTCTTATCGGAGCTGTTCACTTTTCTCTTTCTTCTCCATCTGTCCTGGGTCATCATGAAGACGTCTCCCAATCACAACACGTCTCCACTGAATCTGCCAGATTTTAGGATTCTCACCTGTACAAACCGCCTATATGTATTACACTGCCTCATATAGCATTAAATTCCTCTGTGTCCCTGCATAGTAGTAGGCCCCCTCACATTGCCCCTATACAGCATTAAGAGAAGTAGGAAAAAGAACTCCAAGGATGGCGCTATCCCGAACAAATGGCATAAATGGCTTTCTAAATAAGCAAACCGCACTTTATTGTAAAAGACAGTTTATATGTAGATCCAAGTCAAGACGCGTTTCGGGTAATATCCTACCCTTTATCAATTGCAGATGTGTCATATCAGGCTCACAGCCTCTATATATGCGAGCCTGATATTACACATCTTCAATTGCAATCCCTTGGATACCCCGTATTTAGGAGTGGTACGCATAAACTCAAGGGTTATACAAGGTGAGAGTCCATAATTATTAATAGTCCCCCCTTACATTGTCCCCATAGATTATTAATAAGCCCCCTTACATTGCCCCCATAGATTATTAATAAGCCCCCTTACATTGTCCCCATAGATTATTAATAGGCCCCTTTACATTGTCCCCATAGATTATTAATAAGCCCCCTTACATTGCCCCCATATATTAATAGGCCCCCCTTACATTGCCCCCATAGATTCATAGATTATTAATAGGCCCCCTTACATTGCCCCCATATATTATTATTAGGCCCTGTTAGATTGTCCCCATAGATTATTATTAGGCCCCCTTTACATTGTCCCCATATATTATTAATAGGCCCCCTTACATTGCCCTCATAGATTATTAATAAGTCCCCTTACATTGCCCCCATAGATTATTAATAGGCCCCCTTACTTTGCCCCCATATATTATTATTAGGCCCCCTTACATTGCCCCCATAGATTATTATTAGGCCCCCTAACTTTGCCCCCATAGATTATTAATAGGCCCTCCTTACATTGCCCCCATAGATTATTATTAGGCCCCCTTACATTGCCCCCATAGATTATTATTAGGCCCCCTTACATTGCCCCCATAGATTATTAATAGGCCCCCTTACATTGTCCCCATATATTGTTATTAGGCCCCCTTACATTGTCCCCATAGATTATTATTAGGCCCCCTTACATTGTCCCCATAGATTATTAATAGGCCCCCTTACATTGCCCCCATATATTATTAATAAGCCCCCTTACATTGTCCATATATATTATTATTAGGCCCCCTTACATTGCCCCCACTGAACAGAATAAAGCAGCTCTTGTCGCTCATCTTCTGTCGTAGCCTTCTGTGTATACAGCATCATTAGGAGCCACTGCCGCACAGGAAGCCTGGGCTGGAGTTACAGGGCGGAGCCTCTGGCTCCTTCCTGTCATGTTAGCTGCGCCTGCGCACGTACAACAAGTGTTGAAAGTTGCAGCCACTTTGGGATTTGGGAGAGGTGTCCTGGATTCCCTTGCAGCCTCCCCTTCACCTGCGGGCCAGTCACAGGGGGTGTAATGGGGCCCGCAGGTGAAGGGGGCGGTTACCCCACTGCAGGAACCATACCACCACAGTTCCCTGCATGGAGTTAATGACAGGGTGCAGATATAGGGCTCCAGAGCCCCCTGGGAACCCAGGCCCCTTACTGGGGTACTGGCTGTACCCCCCCCCCCTGATGGCGGCCCAGCTCTGCAAATGTCATCAGCCACATGGAATTAAATATAGGGATGAAAGGGAATGTCTAGGAAAAAGCTGTAGATTAGGGGCGCCTTTCTGTTACAGAAATGTAGAGATGGTGGCCATATTAATTCCAGTATTAGCTCTGTTGGAGCCCCCTCTATGTGTCACCGCCTCTCTGTACCCCCCACCAGCTCCCTGATACACTAGTATTAGGCTGTATGGGTGAGCGGAGCCCTATGGATATGTGTGATGGATACACCAGAAGCTTCCAAGCATATAGGGCAGAGGTGGGGGCTGATGTGTAATGTGAACAGAGCCCAGGGCCTATGTACAGATCACAGCCATGTCACCAGGGGGCGCCACTCATCTCACAAACATTTCTTGTTTTGTAGATTCCGCTCCATATTCTGCTGTTGTTGCTGCAAAACCAGCGACTAGAAAGTGAGTATCCAAGCCCCCGATAAGAACGTTCTATCCTCATATTCATCTGTCCAAAAGATATTTAACCCATTCCTGCAAAAAGCTGTGCCTATAATGGTCAGAAGCGGCTATAATATACAGTTGGGCGCTCACTGCAACTGCCGGGACCGACGCTAGCGCCAATCATGACCATTTAGCCCCCTAGATGCTCTGATCAATTGTGACCATATCTATCTATTTGCTGTATATCTGTCTATCACGTCGTCCCACTGCTACAGTCCAGACCGGAGGCCGGAGCTCCAGAGAACTTTACCCAAGGACCGTGAATATATAGCGGAACTGGGTTGTAGATGTAACTAGTCTGCGCCCAGCTATGGTACACAACCATGCTTGAAATTGCAGAGTCTTATAACCATGGGATTGTGCAATGTAGCGTCTTTACAATAGTTGGTGTTTTTTTTGGCTGCTCCAGGTCTGTGGTTTACACTATCTGGGCACATTTCATTACTGTTTACTTTGGGATTGTGCAATATCGTGGTTAACAACGTTTACAATCTTAAGCACTTTATTACCCTGTGTTCTGGTCGTCCCAGGGAATAGGTGTAATCTTACCCACGTGACCTGTTTACATATAGTGGGGATTGTGGGTTCTACCTGCTACCAAAGTTCAGGGGTAGCAGAAAACCTTGTGTACTATTTCCCCTGAGGAAGCTAATGCGATTGTTAGCAGAAACACGTTGAGAGTACACATTTGCTACTTTTGGTTACTTACCTGTTAAACCTGAAAACATTTTAAATATTTCTTATATGGCAACTAATCTTCTTTTTTTCCCCAGAAAACAAATACAAAAAGAAAAAAAAATAGATAAAAAGAAAAAAAGGTAAATCTCCAATCCATCATGTCTATCCATCTACTGTATCTCTGTCTATCATGTTGCCTCTTTTCTGTTTCTAGCTTTTTGTCTGGTTATCTCTGTGTGGATTTCTTTAAAAAAAAAAAAAAAATAAATATGCATGGCAACTAATGTTATGTTGTTTTTTTTTTTTTTTCAGAAAAAAAAAAAAAGGTAAAGTTACAGTCCAGTACATCTATCTATATATCTATCTATCTATCTATCTATCTATCTACTGTATCTCTGTCTATCATGTCGTCTCTTGTCTTCTTCAATGTTTTTCTCTGTTGGTATCTGTACGGATTTGTTACAATTGTTAAATATTTCTTGTATAGCTATTAATCTTTTTTTATTTTTTTTTTCAGCTAAAAAAAAAATAAAAAAATAAAAAAAACTTGTGCACCATCTACCACCTACCTGACAGCTCAGAGTACTGTGCTCAATCTACCACCTACATGAAAGCTCGGAGTAACTGTGCACCATCCACCACCTACCTGACAGCTCAGTGTACTGTGCATCAGACAAAAAAAATAAAAAATAAAAATAAAAAAAAGGTAAATCTCCAATCATGTCTATCCATCTACTGTATCTCTGTCTATTGTCTGTCTCTATCTCTTTTTCTGTATGTCTCTGTATGGATTTGTTAAAAAAAAATTGTTAAATATTTCTTGTATGGAATCACATTTTTTTCTTCCAGAAAAAAAAATAAAAAATAAAATAAAAAACCTGTGCACCATCCACCAGCTACCTGGCAGCTCAGAGTACTGTGCACCATCCACCACCTACCTGACAGCTCAGAGTACTGTGCATCGGACAAAAAAATACAAAAAATAAAAAATAAAACAAAGAAAAGGTAAATCTCCAATCATGTCCATCCATCTACTGTATCTCTGTCTATTGTCTGTCTCTATCTCTTTTTCTGTATGTCTCTGTATGGATTTGTTAAAAAAAATTGTTAAATATTTCTTGTATGGAATCAAATTTTTTTTCTTCCAGAAAAAAAAAAAAAAAAAAAAAGAAAACTGTGCACCATCCACCAGCTACCTGACAGCTCAGAGTACTGTGCACCATCCACCAGCTACCTGATAGCTTCAAGTACTGTGCACCCTCCACCAGCTACCTGACAGCTTCAAGTGCTGTGCACCATCCACCACCTACCTGACAGCTCAGAGTACTGTGCATCAGACAAAAAAAAATAAAAAAAAAAAATAAAAAAAAGGTAAATCTCCAATCATGTCTATCCATCTACTGTATCTCTGTCTATTGTCTGTCTCTATCTCTTTTTCTGTATGTCTCTGTATGGATTTGTTAAAAAAAAAATTGTTAAATATTTCTTGTATGGAATCACATTTTTTTCTTCCAGAAAAAAAAATAAAAAATAAAATAAAAAACCTGTGCACCATCCACCAGCTACCTGACAGCTCAGAGTACTGTGCACCATCCACCACCTACCTGACAGCTCAGAGTACTGTGCATCGGACAAAAAAATACAAAAAATAAAAAATAAAACAAAGAAAAGGTAAATCTCCAATCATGTCCATCCTTCTACTGTATCTCTGTCTATTGTCTGTCTCTATCTCTTTTTCTGTTTGTCTCTGTATGGATTTGTTAAAAAAAATTGTTAAATATTTCTTATATGGAATCACATTTTTTTCTTCTAGAAAAAAAAAAAAAAACCTGTGCACCATCCACCAGCTACCTGACAGCTCCGAGTACTGTGCACCATCCACCACCTACCTGACAGCTCAGAGTACTGTGCATCGGACAAAAAAATACAAAAAAAAAAAAAAAAGGTAAATCTCCAATCATGTCCATCCATCTACTGTATCTCTGTCTATTGTCTGTCTCTATCTCTTTTTCTGTTTGTCTCAGTATGGATTTGTAAAAAAAAAATTGTTAAATATTTCTTGTATGGAATCAAATTTTTTTCTTCCAGAAAAAAAAAATAAAAAAAAATAAAAAAACTGTGCACCATCCACCAGCTACCTGACAGCTCAGAGTACTGTGCACCATCCACCACCTACCTGACAGCTCAGAGTACTGTGCACCATCCACCACCTACCTGACAGCTCGGAGTACTGTGCACTATCCACCACCTACTTGACAGCTCAGAGTACTATGCACCATCCACCACCTACCTAACAGCTCGGAGTACTGTTAACCATCCACCTCCTACTTGACAGCTCGGAGTACTGTGCACCATCCACCTCCTACTTGACAGCTCGGAGTACTGTGCACCATCACCATTCGGCACAACCTCTGAAGCAGTCAGCCTATTATTTCCACCTCCCTCCTCCTGAGGATCAAGCTCTTCTACAGAGCAGGAGCTGCTGATGCCGCATAGATTGTGACTCCATCTGAGAAAACTGTCCTCAAGGGAAAAAGAGGCTTCATCAACTCTCATAGAAGAACGGAGCCCGGTATTCCAAGGATAGAGACATTCACCATGACCACCGGGACAGTAACCGCACATCCAT
This sequence comes from Hyla sarda, assembly GCF_029499605.1. NCBI lineage: Eukaryota > Metazoa > Chordata > Amphibia > Anura > Hylidae > Hyla > Hyla sarda. Next base: position 502,752,590 of record NC_079190.1, read on the forward strand.
TGTCTGCATTGGGGTGAGATGTTGACTTTATTAGGAAACCAGGGTCGGCCATGGGGGTGTGATCTGGAGGGGGGTGGGGTTGGGGGGAAACTGGGGTAGAGAGATACTGCCCTGTGGGAAAGATAATACTCGATGGGCAGAATTATCCCCGGGGCAGAAATAATCCTTGGGGGAATAGGGCACTGGAAGGTGATGGGTATGAGGGGGGGGGGTGATATTATGGGAGGTTGCATTGGGGGTGATACTGGGGGAGGTTGTATTGGGGGGTGATATTGGGGGAGGTTGTATTGGGGGTAATGCCTGGGGGAGGTTGTATTGGGGGGTGATACTGGGGGAGATTGTATTGGGGTGTGATACTGGGGGTTCAGTTCCCAATAATAAAGGCCCCTGTGAGTGGTGGGATAAACACCAATTAGACAATTTATACAAATCTGCCTTTAGGCAAAATAATGTCATTTTACCCCCTCACTAAAAACTATTATTTCATATTTAAAAAAAAAAATATTTACTCTATAAAAACCGCTGGTGTGGTGCTGACGGTTCTTGCATATTATAAGTTATAACACTGTATGAGTAACATCCAGCAGTTCTCCAGTATTTGTATGACTCTGGTCACATCCGTATTTGAAGATCTTACTGCACTAGTCTTGTATAATCATCGGGACGGACCAGACTAAGGAGGTCTAGATCATAGCTCCTGACATGTTTCTCCAGTACTCCGGCGTCATCAGGGACATTCAGGGCAATAACAGAGAAAACTTTTTTTGGGGGGGTTGTTTAGTGCTGGGGGGTATTTTATCACCCTTGTGGGTACGTCACTAAGAGGGGGTAGTCTATCACTCCTGTGGGTTCATCACAAACAGGTGGGGCTGGTAGTTTAATACCCCTGTGGGTATGTTACTAAAAAGGGAGGTTATTTCCCCTGTGGGTTCATCACTAAGAGAGGGGAGGTACTGTAGTTTATTACTTTTCTGGGTATGTCAGTAGAAAGGGGTAGTTAATCAGCCCTGTGGCTACTTCACTAAAAGTTGGGTAGATTATTATCACTGTGGATATATCACTAGAAAGAGGGTCATTTATTACCCCTGGCGATAATTCACTAGGGGGGGGGGGATGGCTTATTATCCCTTTGGGTACGTCACTAACAAAGGGATAGTATATTGACCCTGTGGGTACATCACTAAGGGTTAAATAGTTTATAACCCCTGTAGGTATGTCACTAAGAGGTGGGTAGTATATAACCCCTGTGGGTAGGCCACTAAAGGGTACATAGAGTTATTCCCCTTTGGGTACATCACTAAGAGGCAGGAAGTTTATTCCCTTGTAGGTACATCACTAAAATGGGGGATTAGTTTATTACCCTGAGGGTACATCACTAGGAGGTGGGTATTTCATTTCCCCTGTGGGTACATCACTAGGAAGGGAGTGGTTTATTACCCCTGGTGGTACGTCACTAAAGGGGGGAGTTAATTTCCCCTGTGGGTACATCACTAAGATGCGTGTTGTTTATTACCCCTTTGGGTACGCCACCAAGAATTTTTTTATCGCTGTGGGTAAAACACAAAAAAGGGGTAGTTTATTACCCCTGTGGGTAGCTTATTACCCCTGTGGGTATGCCACAAATGGGAGGTAGTTTATTACCCCAGTGGGTACGCCACAAATGGGAGATAGTGTATTACCCATGTGAGCATGCCTCAAACAGGGGGAAAGTTTATTAAACCTGTGGTTATACCACAAACGGGGGGGCTGATAGCTTATTACCCCTGGAGGGCGTTCTTACGCCTGTGGTCCCGGCATTATGAGGGGGGGGGGGTAGATTATCACCCCTGTGGGTACTTAACTAAGAGGGGTTAGTTTATTACCATGCAGTGTATGTCAATAAAAAGGAAGGGGGGTTGTTTATTATCCCTATGAGTACATCACTAGGAAGAGGGTCATTTATTACCCCTGTGGGTACGCCACAAAAAGGGGAGGCTGGTAGTTTATTTCCCTTGTGGGTACGTTACTAGGAAAGGGGTAGTTTATTACCCCTGTGGGTACTTCAATAAAAGGCGAGGGGTTATTACCCCAGTGGGCCCATCACTATTTGAGGGGGGAGGAGTTTATCGCCCCTGTGGTTACATAACTAAGAGGAAGTAGTTTATTAGTCTTGTGGGTACTTCATCAAGAGGTGAGTAGTTTATTACCCCTTTCAGTATGTCACTAAGAGGTGAGTAGTTTATTACCCCTGTGGTTGTGTCACTAAAAGGTGAGTAGTTTATTACTCCTTTGGGTAGGTAGACCACAAACAGGTGGATATGGGAGTTTATTAACCATGTGGGTATGTCACTAAGAGGTGAGTAGTTTATTACTCCTTTGGGTAGGTACCCACAAACAGGTGGATATGGGAGTTTATTACCCATGTGGGTATGTCACTAAAAGGGGGGGTTATTACCCTTCTGAATCTGTTACTAAGAGGGGGAGATAGTTTATCCCCCCTGTGGGTACTTCATTAAGAGGTGGCAGGTTATTACCCCTTTGGGTACGTCACTTAGAGAGAAGTAGTCTGTTACCCCTGTGGATACATCACTAAGTAGTGGATAGTTTATTATCCCTGTGGGTATGCCAAAAACAGGGGGGTAGATTATTATCCCTTTGGGTACATCCCTAAGAAAGGGATAGTGTATTGCCCCTGTAGGCATGTCACTTAAAGATGGGTAGTTTATTACCCCAATGGGTACATCTCTAAGAGGTAGGTAGTTTATTGCCTCTGTGGGTTCGACACTATAAAGGGGATAGTTTATTACCCCTGAGGGTACTTCACTATGATGAAATTAATGTATTACTCCTGTGGGTATGTCACTAAGAGGGGGGTAGTTTATTCTCCCTGTGGGTACATCACTAAGAGGCATGTTGTTTATTACCCCTTTGGGTACGCCACCTAGAGTTGTGTCATTTTTTACTGCTGTGGGTACGTCACTAAAAATGGGGTAGTTTATCACCCCTGTGGGTACTTCAGAATGTAGTGGGTAGTTTATTACCCCTGTGGGTACGCCACAAATGGGGGTAGTTTATTACCCCTGTGTGTACTTCAGAATGTGGTGGGTAGTTTATTACCTCTGTGGGTACGCCACAAATGGGGGTAGTTTATTACCCATGTGAGCATGCCACAAACAGGGGATAAAGTTTATTACCCCTTTGGTTATGCCACAAATGGCAGGGGGGCTGATAGCTTATTACCCCTGGAGGGGGATTTTACGCCTGTGGTCCCGGCATTATGGGGGGGGGTAGATTATCACCCCTGTGGGTACCTCACTAAGAGGGGTTAGTTTATTACCCCTGTGGGTATGTCACTGAAAGGGGGATGGGAGTTTTTACCTTTGTGGGTCCATCACTAAGGGGGGGGGGGGTAGTTTATTACCCCTGTGGGTACGTCAATAGAAAAGGGGTAGTTTATTACCTCTGTGCCTAGACCACAAACAGGGAATAGTTTATCACCTCTGTATGTACTTCACTAAAAGGTGGGTATGCCACAAACCGTGGGGGGTGGATGGGTGGGGGGGTTAGTTTACAACCACTGTGGATACTTCTCTAAGAGGTGGTAGTTTATTACTCCTGTGGGTATGTCACAAAAACGGGGGTGGGGGGGTACATCACTTACAAAGAGGTAGTTCATTCCCCCTGTGGGTATGTCACTAAGTAGTGGATAGTTTATTATCCCTGTTGGTATGCCAAAAACAGGGGGGTAATTTATTAACCCTAGTGGTAAGTCCTGAGGGGGTAGTGCATTATCGCTTTGGGTATTTCACTGACAAACCCCTGTTAGTACGTGACTAAGAAGGGGCTAGTTTATTACCCCAATGGGAGCATTACTAAGAGGTAAGTAGTTTATTATCCCTGTGAGTACGGTGTAAGAGGTGGGTAGCATATTACCCCTGTGGGTAGGTTACTAAAGGGTGCAAAGTTTATTACCACGAAGTGTATGTCAATAAAAAGGAAGGGGGTTGTTTATTATCCCTATGAGTACATCACTAGGAAGAGGGTCATTTATTACCCCTGTGGGTACGCCACAAAAAGGGGAGGCTGGTAGTTTATTTCCCTTGTGGGTACGTTACTAGTAAAGGGGTAGTTTATTACCCCTGTGGGTACTTCAATAAAAGGCGAGGGGTTATTACCCCGGTGGACCCATCACTATTTGAGGGGGGGGGGAGTTTATCGCCCCTGTGGTTACATCACTAAGAGGAAGTAGTTTATTAGTCTTGGGGGTACTTCATCAAGAGGTGAGTAGTTTATTACCCCTTTCAGTATGTCACTAAGAGGTGAGTAGTTTATTACCCCTGTGGTTGTGTCACTAAAAGGTGAGTAGTTTATTACTCCTTTGGGTAGGTAGACCACAAACAGGTGGATATGGGAGTTTATTACCCATGTGGGTATGTCACTAAGAGGTGAGTAGTTTATTACTCCTTTGGGTAGGTACCCACAAACAGGTGGATATGGGAGTTTATTACCCATGTGGGTATGTCACTAAAAGGGGGGGTTATTACCTTTCTGAATCCGTTACTAAGAGGGGGAGATAGGTTATCCCCCCTGTGGGTACTTCATTAAGAGGTGGCAGTAAGAGGGGGAGATAGGTTATCCCCCCTGTGGGTACTTCATTAAGAGGTGGCAGGTTATTACCCCTTTGGGTACGTCACTTAGAGAGAAGTAGTCTGTTACCCCTGTGGATACATCACTAAGTAGTGGATAGTTTATTATCCCTGTGGGTATGCCAAAAACAGGGGGGTAAATTATTATCCCTTTGGGTACATCACTAAGAAAGGGATAGTGTATTACCCCTGTAGGTATGTCACTTAAAGATGGGTAGTTTATTACCCCAATGGGTACATCACTAAGAGGTAGGTAGTTTATTGCCTCTGTGGAATCGACACTATAAAGGGGATAGTTTATTACCCCTGAGGGTACTTCACTATGATGAAATTAATGTATTACTCCTGTGGGTATGTCACTAAGAGGGGGGTAGTTTATTATCCCTGTGGGTACATCACTAAGAGGTTTGTTGTTTATTACCCCTTTGGGTACGCCACCAAGAGTTGTGTCGTTTTTTACTGCTGTGGGTGCGTCACTAAAAATGGGGTAGTTTATCACCCTTGTGGGTACTTCAGAATGTGGTGGGTAGTTTATTACCCCTGTGGGTACGCCACAAATGGGGGTAGTTTATTACCCATGTGAGCATGCCACAAACAGGGGAAAAAGCTTATTACCCCTTTGGTTATGCCACAAACGGCAGGGGGGCTGATAGCTTATTACCCCTGGAGGGGGTTCTTACCCCTGTGGTCCTGGCATTATGAGGGGGGGGGGGGTAGATTATCACCCCTGTGGGTACTTCACTAAGAGGGGTTAGTTTATTACCCCTGTGGGTATGTCACTAAAAGGGGGATGGGAGTTTTTACCTTTGTGAGTCCATCACTAAGGGGGGGTAGTTTATTACCCCTGTGGGTACGTCAATAGAAAAGGGGTAGTTTATTACCTATGTGGCTAGACCACAAACAGGGAATAGTTTATCACCTATGTAGGTACTTCACTAAAAGGTGGGTATGCCACAAACTATGGGGGGTGGATGGGTGGGGGGGGGGGTAGTTTATAACCCCTGTGGATACTTCTCTAAGAGGTGGTAGTTTATTACTCCTTTGGGTATGTCACAAAAACGGGGGTGGGGGGGGTACATCACTTACAAAGAGGTAATTCATTCCCCCTGTGGGTATGTCACTAAGTAGTGGATAGTTTATTATCCCTGTGGGTATGCCAAAAACAGAGGGGTAATTTATTAACCCTGGTGGTAAGTCCTGAGGGGGTAGTGCATTATCGCTTTGGGTATTTCACTGACAAACCCCTGTTAGTACGTCACTAAGAAGGGGGTAGTTTATTACCACATTGGGAGCATTACTAAGAGGTAAGTAGTTTATTATCCCTGTGAGTACGGTGTAATAGGTGGGTAGTTTATTACCCCTGTGGGTAGGTTACTAAAGGGTGCAAAGTTTATTACCACGAAGTGTATGTCAATAAAAAGGAAGGGGGGTTGTTTATTATCCCTATGAGTACATCACTAGGAAGAGGGTCATTTATTACCCCTGTGGGTACGCCACAAAAAGGGGAGGCTGGTAGTTTATTTCCCTTGTGGGTACGTTACTAGTAAAGGGGTAGTTTATTACCCCTGTGGGTACTTCAATAAAAGGCGAGGGGTTATTACCCCGGTGGACCCATCACTATTTGAGGGGGGGGGGAGTTTATCGCCCCTGTGGTTACATCACTAAGAGGAAGTAGTTTATTAGTCTTGGGGGTACTTCATCAAGAGGTGAGTAGTTTATTACCCCTTTCAGTATGTCACTAAGAGGTGAGTAGTTTATTACCCCTGTGGTTGTGTCACTAAAAGGTGAGTAGTTTATTACTCCTTTGGGTAGGTAGACCACAAACAGGTGGATATGGGAGTTTATTACCCATGTGGGTATGTCACTAAGAGGTGAGTAGTTTATTACTCCTTTGGGTAGGTACCCACAAACACGTGGATATGGGAGTTTAGTACCCATGTGGGTATGTCACTAAAAGGGGGGGTTATTACCCTTCTGAATCTGTTACTAAAAGGGGGAGATAGTTTATCCCCCCTGTGGGTACTTCATTAAGAGGTGGCAGGTTATTACCCCTTTGGGTACATCACTTAGAGAGAAGTAGTCTGTTACCCCTGTGGATACATCACTAAGTAGTGGATAGTTTATTATCCCTGTGGGTATGCCAAAAACAGGGGGGTAGATTATTATCCCTTTGGGTACATCCCTAAGAAAGGGATAGTGTATTATCCCTGTAGGTATGTCACTTAAAGATGGGTAGTTTATTACCCCAATGGGTACATCACTAAGAGGTAGGTAGTTTATTGCCTCTGTGGGTTCGACACTATAAAGGGGATAGTTTATTACCCCTGAGGGTACTTCACTATGATGAAATTAACGTAGTACTCCTGTGGGTATGTCACTAAGAGGGGGGTAGTTTATTATCCCTGTGGGTACATCACTAAGAGGCATGTTGTTTATTACCCCTTTGGGTACGCCACCAAGAGTTGTGTCGTTTTTTACTGCTGTGGGTACGTCACTAAAAATGGGGTAGTTTATCACCCCTGTGGGTACTTCAGAATGTAGTGGGTAGTTTATTACCCCTGTGGGTACGCCACAAAGGGGGTAGTTTATTACCCATGTGAGCATGCCACAAACAGGGGATAAAGTTTATTACCCCTTTGGTTATGCCACAAATGGCAGGGGGACTGATAGCTTATTACCCCGGGAGGGGGTTCTTACGCCTGTGGTCCGGGCATTATGAGGGGGGGGGGGGGGGGTAGATTATCACCCCTGTGGGTACTTCACTAAGAGGGGTTAATTTATTACCCCTGTGGGTATGTCGCTAAAAGGGGGATGGGAGTTTTTACCTTTGTGGGTCCATCACTAAGGGGGGGTAGTTTATTACCCCTGTGGGTACGTCAATAGAAAAGGGGTAGTTTATTACCTCTGTGCCTAGACCACAAACAGGGAATAGTTTATCACATCTGTAGGTACTTCACTAAAAGGTGGGTATGCCACAAACCGTGGGGGGTGGATGGGTGAGGGGGTTAGTTTATAACCCCTGTGGATACTTCTCTAAGAGGTGGTAGTTTATTACTCCTGTGGGTATGTCACAAAAACGGGGGTGGGGGGGTACATCACTTACAAAGAGGTAGTTCATTCCCCCTGTGGGTATGTCACTAAGTAGTGGATAGTTTATTATCCCTGTGGGTATGCCAAAAACAGAGGGGTAATTTATTAACCCTGGTGGTAAGTCCTGAGGGGGTAGTACATTATCGCTTTGGGTATTTCACTGACAAACCCCTGTTAGTACGTCACTAAGAAGGGGGTAGTTTATTACCCCAATGGGAGCATTACTAAGAGGTAAGTAGTTTATTATCCCTGTGAGTACGGTGTAAGAGGTGGGTAGTATATTACCCCTGTGGATAGGTTACTAAAGGGTGCAAAGTTTATTACCACGAAGTGTATGTCAATAAAAAGGAAGGGGGGTTGTTTATTATCCCTATGAGTACATCACTAGGAAGAGGGTCATTTATTACCCCTGTGGGTACGCCACAAAAAGGGGAGGCTGGTAGTTTATTTCCCTTGTGGGTACGTTACTAGGAAAAGGGTAGTTTATTACCCCTGTGGGTACTTCAATAAAAGGCGAGGGGTTATTACCCCGGTGGGCCCATCACTATTTTAGGGGGGGAGTTTATCGCCCCTGTGGTTACATAACTAAGAGGAAGTAGTTTATTAGTCTTGGGGGTACTTCATCAAGAGGTGAGTAGTTTATTACCCCTGTGGTTGTGTCACTAAAAGGTGAGTAGTTTATTACTCCTTTGGGTAGGTACCCACAAACAGGTGGATATGGGAGTTTATTACCCATGTGGGTATGTCACTAAAAGGGGGGGTTATTACCCTTCTGAATCCGTTACTAAGAGGGGGAGATAGTTCATCCCCCCTGTGGGTACTTCATTAAGAGGTGGCAGGTTATTAACCCTTTGGGTACGTCACTTAGAGAGAAGTAGTCTGTTACCCCTGTGGATACATCACTAAATAGGGGATAGTTTATTATCCCTGTGGGTATGCCAAAAACAGGGGGGTAGATTATTATCCCTTTGGGTACATCCCTAAGAAAGGGATAGTGTATTATTTAGTCACTTAAAGATGGGTAGTTTATTACCCCAATGGGTACATCACTAAGAGGTAGGTAGTTTATTGCCTCTGTGGGTTCGACACTATAAAGGGGATAGTTTATTAACCCTGAGGGTACTTCACTATGATGAAATTAATGTATTACTCCTGTGGGTATGTCACTAAGAGGGGGGTAGTTTATTACCCCTGTGGGTACATCACTAAGAGGTTTGTTGTTTATTACCCCTTTGGGTACGCCACCAAGAGTTGTGTCGTTTTTTACTGCTGTGGGTACGTCTCTAAAAATGGGGTAATTTATCACCCCTGTGTGTACTTCAGAATGGGGTGGGTAGTTTATTACCCCTGTGAGTATGCCACAAATGGGGGTAGTTTATTACCCATGTGAGCATGCCACAAACAGGGGAAAAAGATTATTACCCCTTTGGTTATGCCACAAACGGCAGGGGGGCTGATAGCTTATTACCCCTGGAGGAGGTTCTTACGCCTGTAGACCCAGCATTATGAGGGGGGTAGATTATCACCCCTGTGGGTACTTCACTAAGAGGGGTTAGTTTATTACTCTTGTGGGTACTTTATCAAGAGATGAGTAGTTTATTACCCCTTTGGGTATGTCACTAAGAGGGGTTAGTTTATTTCCCCTATAAGTACATCACTAAAACGTGGGGGTAGTTTATTACCACAATGGGAGCATTACTAAGAGGTAAGTAGTTTATTATCCCTGTGAGTACGGTGTAATAGGTGGGTAGTATATTATACCTGTGGGTCGGTTACTAAAGGGTGCAAAGTTTATTACCACGAAGTGTATGTCAATAAAAAGGAAGGGGGGTTGTTTATTATCCCTATGAGTACATCACTAGGAAGAGGGTCATTTATTACCCCTGTGGGTACACCACAAAAAGGGGAGGCTGTTAGTTTATTACCCTTGTGGGTACGTTACTAGAAAAGGGGTAGTTTATTACCCCTGTGGGTACTTCATTAAAAGGCGAGGGGTTATTACCCCTGTGGGCCCATCACTATTCGGGGGGGGGGGGGGGGGGATTTTATTACTCATGTGGGTATATTAGTAGGAAAGGGGTAGTTTATTACCCCTGTGGGTATGCCACAAACAGTGGGGAGGGGGAAGGGGGGGGGAGTTTGGTCACTGTAAGGAGATCTGATCTTATCTAGGTACCCCTGGTACTGAACTTCGGTGGTTAGCTTGATTTAAGTCTTTATCTGGATCCAGGAGAATGAATCTACCAGAAATAACAGGTAACAACAGTTTGTCCGGTCAAATTCCCTCTAGTTTATTCAGCAGTCTGTAAGCACATAATATAGGGGGGGGGGGGAGGGGTTGCACCCCTCCTTCCGTCACTCAATTTGGTATATTTGGTATAATCTCTAGCCTATAATGTTAGGTATACGGAGGTTTCTGAAAGAATTCATGGGAGAGACAGATGATCGAGAAAGCCATAACACATGTAAGAATAGGAAGTCCTAATATGGTTAATTAACCTTCGCGGCTACATTCCTAGAAAAGAGATAACATTAAATGCTGACAGGATAAAGACCCTGTGTGGGGGATGCATACAATACAGTAACCCCTTCAGTATGTGAGATGGTCCTCTGAGGTGGGGCCTTGTCTCATATAGACACTGTGTGATGGATGCATACAATACAGTAACCCCTTCAGTATGTGAGATAGTCCTCTGAGGTGGGGCCTTGTCTCATATAGACACTGTGTGATGGATGCATCCAATACAGTAACCCCTTCAGTATGTGAGATGGTCCTCTGAGGTGGGGCCTTGTCTCATATAGACACTGTGTGATGGATGCATACAATACAGTAACCCCTTCAGTATGTGAGATAGTCCTCTGAAGTGGGACCTTGTCTCATATAGACACTGTGTGATGGATGCATACAATACAGTAACCCCTTCAGTATGTGAGATAGTCCTCTGAGGTGGGGCCTTGTCTCATATAGACACTGTGTGATGGATGCATACAATACAGTAACCCCTTCAGTATGTGAGATAGTCCTCTGAGGTGGGGCCTTGTCTCATATAGACACTGTGTGATGGATGCATACAATACAGTAACCCCTTCAGTATGTGAGATAGTCCTCTGAGGTGGGGCCTTGTCTCATATAGACACTGTGTGATGGATGCATACAATACAGTAACCCCTTCAGTATGTGAGATAGTCCTCTGAGGTGGGGCCTTGTCTCATATAGACACTGTGTGATGGATGCATACAATACAGTAACCCCTTCAGTATGTGAGATAGTCCTCTGAGGTGGGGCCTTGTCTCATATAGACACTGTGTGATGGATGCATACAATACAGTAACCCCTTCAGTATGTGAGATAGTCCTCTGAGGTGGGGCCTTGTCTCATATAGACACTGTGTGATGGATGCATACAATACAGTAACCCCTTCAATCCTCTCTTAGAACCTTATATTATTTTATACTATACGGTTCTCCCTTTTTTTTTTATTTCCTTTCTCTGTAGAGTTTTAGGTATTGCATGTATCCACTGGGTGTAGTGTCTTCATTAGCCAATGAGGGCGTGGCCTGGTAAAATGTGGCCATGGCATTGGCGACTCCCTTTTCTAGCAACCTCCTAATACATGGTATCACACATAGCGAAAATGCAGCAATAAATCAGGATTTTCTTAGCTATCGTGACGGAAAATATAAGTTATATGAAGACAGGAGGCGAGTATCTTGCATTAAATCTTTCTTTTTAATGCCCATAGCAGAAAACTACAACATTTTATATACTTAATATAGAAAAATATTTCATTAAACTACAATTCCCAGCAGCCCCTGGATCCTCCCTCCCATGGGTCGTCGACCCTATATAAGGGGCTGTCTGGATCCCTTCCTCCTCTTTCTTACGTGCGAACTTCGGAACAGCGCACAGCATCACAACACAGCGAAGCACTCCAACGGCAATCGAAACTCCGTGTCCGGAAGCCGGATGTCAGGGCCAACCGGGCCTCGACCAACTGTGTTCTAACTGGAACATAAAACAGAACGGCTGTCACTCAGGAACTCTTCAGTTTCATCCCCGAAAACGGAAGTTCCGCTCCTCAATAACCTGAAATGAGAGAAAACACCATAACAGGGATGGGCAGGGAGGGAAGATACTCGCCTCCTGTCTTCATATAACTTATATTTTCCGTCACGATAGCTAGGAAAATCCCGATTTATATATCAGACAGGAGACTCATATCTTGCAAATTTAAAGCTAAATAAGGTGATCATGAATACAAAGAGTAGACACGTCAGAGGACAGACACAGACACATGTTCTTGTGGTCTAAAATAGAACTGCCTAAAAATTGACTCGGACGACCAATCAGCGGCCAATAGAAGGTCCGAGAGCGAGCCTCCGGAAGTGACCACTTTAGTGGCCATAGCCCCTCTAGAAGAGTGGGCACCAAAAAGAGAAATATCAATTCCAGCCATTTCCATGGCTGATCTCACCCACCTGGCCAAAGTAGCCGAGGATACCGGAAGGTGAGGTTTGACATAGGAAATCAATAATTGAGTATTACTAACGGATCGCAACACTGCAGTCCGCAACTGGTACATTTGCAGACATCGCACCACACACAGACGTGGGTGATCAGGAAAAAAGGGGTAGAAGACTGACTGAAGTCTCGTCTTAGTTCTACGGACCACAGAGAACCGTACCCCTTCCGGTGAAAACTGTCGCCGAGATACGTCCAAAGTTTTTACATCTGACACCCTTTTTATGGACACCAAACACAAAAGGGTTGTGAGCTTTAGAGATAAGTTTTTCAGAGAGAGGACGTCATTGTCCTCCCAGGAGGAAAAAAGTTCCAACACTCGGGAGACATCCCAAGTCGATTGGTACCTAGGACGGGGAGGACGCTTGAATTTCACTCCCCGTAAAAGCCTACATACCAAAGGATGTTTACCTACTGGTAACGCGTCCACCGGACAATGATATGCCGATAGGGCAGATCGATAAACGTTTAGCGAACTATAAGGCTTGCCAGCCTCAAAAGAGTCTGCAAGATAGTTCACTACAACTGATACAGGTGCTTGAACGGCATCAATTTGCCGTTGATCACACCAACGAACCCACAGGGCCCAGGCAGATCTATATGCCGATCTAGTCCCTGGGGCCCAGGCCAAGGCGAGGAGGTCTCGAGCCGATTGCGAAAGGTCATTACAGACGTCTGCGTCCCTGAAACCAACCACGCTAGGAGTGGAAGGTTGTCTTCCAATATAAGAGGGTGATAACCCTTGATCGGGTTCGTGAGAAGTTGAGGCGAATGAGGAATCAACCGAGGGTAGTCGGTTGACATCTCCAGCAACAGAGGAAACCACGGCTGCGTTGGCCACCAAGGGGTGATCAGCACCACCGTCGCCCTCTGATTCGCTACTTGGAGAAGGACTCTGGTAATCCGATTGAACGGAGGAAACGCATAATGCGTCCCCTGCGACCATATCTGTCGGAATGCGTCCACTGCTGACGCCTCCGGATCCGGCCTCCAGCTGTAAAAGCGGGGTAATTGCCGGTTGAGACGAGAAGCGAAGAGGTCCGTATGTAATGGACCCCAAAGGTCCCTCAAGGCCAAAAATATCGACCGGTCCAACGTCCAATCGCTGGAATCCGACAGGTATCGAGAATTCCAATCTGCCACTGTATTGGATACCCCAGGAAGATATTCTGCAACCGGGATGATATTCCGGGACAGACAAAAATGCCAGAAAGTGGACGCAATGTCCTCTAGCACTCTGGACCTCGTGCCCCCCAAGCGGTTGACATATTGAACCGCTGCCACGTTGTCCATACGTAAAAGCACACACCTGTTGGACGTGTGGGGCAGAAAACTCCTGACAGCAAAGAATGCTGCCAGCAGCTCTAAAGCATTGATGTGGAGGAGAGATTCCTCTGCGGACCATCTCCCTCCGGTGGTGTTTCGCCTGCAGCGAGCACCCCACCCTTGGCGGCTCGCATCGGACTCGATGATAATGTCCGGGCAGGAATTGAAAATTGTTCTGCCGTTCCATTCGACGGCATGATGAAGCCACCACTGCAACTCCTCTACCGACTCCAGACAGAGGGAGACCTCTTCCGCATAACGGAGACCATGGCGTAGGTGGAGAGCTTTGAGTCTCTGAAGGGCGCGATTATGCAGCGGGGCCGGAAAAATCGCTTGAATAGAGGCCGACAACAGGCCGACTATGCGTGCGATCATCCGTAGGGATATATGACCCTTGCACAGTATCCCCCTGATTTCCTTGCGAATTAGAGCCAATTTGGATCTTGGTAGCAATAGGATGGACCGACTGGTATCCACCAGGAAACCTAGGAATTCCATCTGCCTCGAGGGGTTCAGCACCGATTTCTCGTAATTGATGAGGAAGCCTAGTTCCGTCATCAGCGAAACCGCCCATTGGCTGTGTAGTAAGGCTTGCGATCTGGAACGTGCCATGATAAGCAGGTCGTCCAGGTATATGATAAGTCGTACCCCCCTGCTCCGAAGAGCAGCCACTACTGGTTTGAGCAACTTGGTGAAACACCAAGGGGCCGATGACAATCCGAACGGCAGGCAGGTGAACTGCCACATTCGGTTTCTCCATAGAAACCTTAGGAAAGGTTGGGAGGCGCTGTGTATGGGGACGGTAAGATACGCGTCCTTCAAATCGATTTTCACTAGCCAATCCCCTGGCCAAAGAAGATCGCGCAACAGATGGATTCCCTCCATCTTGAAGTGGCGGTAAGCCACATGTTGGTTGAGGTCCCTTAGGTTTATCACCGGGCGATAACTGCCATCTTTCTTCCTTACCAAGAAGATATTGCTGACAAACCCGGGCGATAGGGAATCTACTTCCTGCACCGCTTGTTTGGCCAAGAGCTCTTGAAGTTCGATGTCTATGAGCTCTACATTCTGAGCAGAAAACCGAATGGATTGGGGTATAACATTCATTTCGGGAAGAGAATGGAACTCTATTTGGTAGCCGGCTACCATATTGAGGATCCACGCGTCTGCCGTAATCGTGGATCAGACGTGGGAAAAATGCATCAGCCTGCCCCCCACCAACGTGTGTGGAATCGCAAGTGGTAGTGTACTTTCCGGTCGGTGGCCGAGATCTAGGGAATCCACGACTACCGCGTCCTCTCCAGGGTCGTCCTCGAGGAGGGAAGAAAGGGGCCGGCTGGGCCACAGGTATGGCATATTGTTGCTGAGCAGGAGCGAGCTGTTGGTGTGCCAGTCTAGTGTAGGGCCTATATGGGGCAGCGCGGCCGGTAGATCGCCCTCTGCCTCTACCGGCCTTGCCAAAAACCTTGCCAGGTTGGCCAGCCTTTTTTAGAGAGGTTTGAGCCTTATCTAGGCTAGAGAAAAGGCTGACAAATTTGTTTATGTTCTTGATAAGTTCTTCTCCGAAGAGAAGACCTTCTGCAGAGGGGCCTGGTTCGTTCTCCGCCAGATGACAAAGCTGGGGTTCCAGTTTCATTAAGGTGGAACGTCTTCGCTCCACCGAACACGTCGTGTTCGCACTGCCTAGCATGCATATAGCACGCTGGGCCCAACCCCTGAGCTGTGTCAGGTCCACCGGCTGGGCTGACGAGGCCGCCTGCTCCGAAAGATTTAAGATCTTCGTGAGCGGACCCAGTAGATCTAGGATGCGGTCCTGGATCACTTTGAATGACCTCTCAATGCCGTTTTTAGAATACTTTCCAGACCTTGTCAAATATTTCAGGAGCACCGGATTTATCTCCAGGGTGACCGCAACTTTCTTGGCCACATACGGCCGAGGACACTCAGCCCTCAATTTATTGCGATTCACGCGATCCAAGGACCGCCTCGTCCAATATTCAATGTATTTCGCCACATGTGGCAACGGCGCCCAGTCACCTGAGCGTGGGTGCGTACTCTCGTCGGGGTTAAACAATGGTTGCCCCTGGGAATCTAAAATGGCTTCAGTTGGCACCTCATTTTCCGCTGTATGGTAATCCGCCTTGAACCCCGCATCCTCATCAACATCAGAACCGGAGTCTGTGGCCTCAGCCCTATCAGACTCATCGGACGTCCCGTCCGTGGACGTCTCATAGGAGTCCGATTTAGTCCGTCTGGCGGACTTCTGCCCCGTTTTTGGGACACCTTACCCCTGGCGGGGGTGTCACTTGACGTGGATGGTCGTGCATTTGCAGCTAAAGCCGCTTGTATAGACTTGTTGATCAAGTCCTGGATCTGGGCTGCAGACATGAGGTGGGAGGCTTCCATTTCTACCACCTCAGTAGCCCGTCCAGTGAGGCCAGCAAGGGGGGAAGTATCCTTTTCACCGGCAATGCTATAACTAAGAAGGCTATAATTATGGGAAGCTACAAGTAGCTCACTTACAGCTTTAGGGAGAGACTACTGGGTGCAGTACAATAGGGCTGTATCAGGTAATGCAGGGGAGCTGTATAGTATTCGGATGGCCGAATTCAGTCCCTGAGGTAACAGTTAAACAGACTGTAGAAACTATGCTGGCGCTCCTCTCACCGCTCGCACAACACTGGCGACGGTGGGAGGAGGGGGGTACTGTAACCAGCGCTCTCAGCCGAAGTCTCGCGTGACTATGGGTGAGAGCGTTGAGAAAGGCTGCGCCGGGGCTCCGGAGGCGTGTCGCAGTATGCGCGTCCTGGGCCGCACCTCCGCGACGTCACCAAGCCCGTGAAGCGCCGCGTGCGGCTGGAAGGGAACAGAGAGGAGGGCGCAAAGATGGTAAAATGGCGCCCATATTACACTAAGGGAATAGAAACCGGAGATACTGAATAGAGCAGCAGTAAGACAATGACTGGGAGAGGGCTGGGAGGATTTCAGTCCAGTCTCAGTAGAAGAATAAGAAAAAAGAATAAGAAGAATATAATAAAGAAAATAATAATAAAGAAGATAATAAAGAATATAATAAAGAATATGATAAAGAAATATAAGAATAAAACAGAATAAAACAGACAAGAGTGGTGTATAGTAGTAACTATAGGACCCCAAAATCACTGAAAGCAACACACACAATTCACATATACTTATCTGCCATGAGCAGAAAGAAGAGAGAGGAAGAGATCCAGACAGCCCCTTTATATAGGGTCGACGACCCATGGGAGGGAGGATCCAGGGGCTGCTGGGAATTGTAGTTTAATGAAATATTTTTCTATATTAAGTATATAAAATGTTGTAGTTTTCTGCTATGGGCATTAAAAAGAAAGATTTAATGCAAGATATGAGCCTCCTGTCTGATATATAACTATGATTACAAAAATTATAATAGCTAATTGTGTTAATCATATTTCCAGTTAGTAAACCATCCAAAATATTGATCCCAGGGATCTGTAATACCGGAGTTCTTTTTTAGACAGGTCCTCTAACTTTTGTATTGCAATAGTTACTTTACCATTGGGACCAGTGTTGTTAGGTATAAAGGTGCAGCATGATGTAGGATCCACAAGCACTTTGCACACCCCACCTTTTTCTGCCAGAATCATATCTAAGACCATTCTGTTCTGAAATGTCATAATGGAATCAGCTTTGTGCTGCTCTGCAACACCTCGTAACACATCCCTCGTGTAGTTTACAAACCTTTGTTGTTTATAATAAATGTAATTAATCCAGTCTACATTTTTGTTCACAGTGATTATAGAAAGGATAGATTCAAAGCCTGCAGCGACTTGACTCCTGGCTTTGAACTCATCAGGGACCCCTCTTGGGACCCCTATTGTGTCTATGTATACATGTGGATGGAAGCTACCTGCAGGTGTTGACCTCTTTATCCTTTTTGTGGCAGAGTTTACGTGTTCTCCCCCTTCTGCGAATATGTGAATGTTCATAATGGCTTTAGCTAGAGCACACTCTCCTTTCCACTTGCCCTCTAGCTTGAACCTTATTTCACCATCGCCACAGATCCAGTAAATGTCACCTATTGAAAAAACTTGGTTCTGAGTGAGTGACACTTCTACAGAGCTATAACTAGCACAATATCCCTTTGTAAAGTTCTTTCTATTGACACCTTCCTTTTCTCCCCTATAGCATATGTAATTCCCTGGGTATATGTGTATACCTGCCCCTGAGTGTGGGGTCTCTGTTAGCAAAGGGTATTTCATTTTTCAGGTTCCGCAATCAGTGTCATTATTAGAAATATTCTTGAAAGATTTAAAAAACATTTTTCTATGTTTGAGGGAAGCGTGAATGGCACCGTACCCAAATGTGGTTTCGCAGTCCCGCAAATATAACAATGACTTTTATTGATGGAAGCTGCTGTGTATTTCATCCATTCTACCCAGAGATTGGCATCTGAGACTCCTGTTTCCATGGCTAAAGTGTCCTCATATGTTGGATCAGATACCGCTCTTTTATTCTTGAAAGCCATGGTGTGGGGTATTAGAGGATTCTGCTGCTTGTAATTTTGTTTATAGCTCTCCGTGTCACTACATGTCAGAAAAGTCAATGTTATCAGTATGATTTGGGGTGTCATTCTTGTCAATTAACTGCCAGAACTCCTGGAGACTTTCGCTTAGTTGGGGGTCAGGGCTGTCTGCCCCCGTTTGTACCCCTTCTTTGCCTAGTTGGGGGTCAGGGCTGTCTGCCCCCGTTTGTACCCCTTTTCTGCCTTTTTCGAGGTCAAGGCTGTCTGCCCCCATTTGTACCTCTCTTTTCTTTAACAGCTTGATCCTTGTGGTGTGGATCCAGGTGGGTGACTGCTCAGTGAGGACCACTGTTCTGGTGATGGCGACTACCTCGGTGTAACAATCCTACAGGCTCACCTGAGTCAGAGGACCGCTGGCTTGTGGTAGGAGTGGAGCCCAGTAGCAAGGACCACAGGCAGGTAGTAAGTGCAGGAATTCTGGCAGAGGCGTAGTCAGTAGGCAGGCGGTGGGTCAGGGCAGGCAGCAGTATGCGTGGTCAGACAATCCAGATGGCAACGGTGGTAGCAGTTCAGTAAGTAGGGATAAAGCAGAAGAGTAGTCGGTAGGCAATTCCTGGTCAGCAGTGGACTTCAGTAGTAGCAAGAGCAGCAGATGAGGAGAAGCTTGATCAAGGCTCAGGAGCTCAATAATCAGCAAGCTAGAGTGCAAGGGGCTGGACTTATATAGGGAAGTACCAGGTGTGGGGAATCAAGGGCGATGAGCAAGGCTTGGCAAGACTAAGGTTACATGATAGGTTTCAGGAAGGAATGTCCAGAGAAGACGGTAGCCTAGTAAGCAGGGCTACTGCCTGGGATGTGACTGGTTACGGGTTCGAATCCTGACAGTACTCCCCCCCTTCCAAGGTGACCTCCGGGCACCGCAGGGGCAGGCTTACCGGGGTGCCGTTGGTGGAACTCTTTTACCAGTCTGGAGGCGTGGACATTTTCTTCTGGCTCCCAGGAGTTATCCTCGGGAGGGTAACCCTCCCACCCAATTAAGTATTGTAGTCTTCCCCGGTGAATCCTGGAGTCGAGGATCTTTGCGACCACGTATTCTTCTTCACCCTGTACCCTCACGGGTGGTGGAGGGGGCGAGTGGCGGCCTGTGAAGGTGTTCTCCACGTATGGCTTTAGGAGTGAGCAATGGAAAACAGGGTGCACCCTAATGGAGTCCGGAAGGTCAATCCGGGACGTGACCTCGTTGATTTGTGCGGTGACCCGGAACGGACCCATGTATCTTTGGGCCAACTTTTTGGAGGGGACCTTCAATCTGAGGTTTCTGGTGGACAGCCACACCTTGTCTCCCACATGGAAGCCCGGGGTGGGTTTGCGACGTCTGTCTGCTCCCTGTTTAAAACGCCTCTGGGCGAGCTGGAGGTTGTCTATAATGTTCTTTTGTGCCTCTTTTAGGGTTGTTAGGCGTTCGGCCACTGCTGGGAGGGTGGAGGCGACGGGCAGGTGGGGAATGAATACCGGGTGCGAGCCTGTGTTAGCAAAGAAGGGGCTGTGCTTGGTTGAGCTGTGCTCAGCATTGTTGTAGGCGAACTCGGCCGTGGGGAGATGGTCAAGCCAGTCATCCTGCAGGTGGGAGCTGAAACAGCGTAGGTACTGCTCTAGGGTCTGATTAGTTCTCTCAGTCTGCCCGTTTGACTGAGGGTGGAAAGCGGAGGACAGGTTTACTTTAACCCCGAGCGCCAGGCAGAAGACCACTTCCCATGCAGCCTGAAGACCTCTCTGAGAATTAGATCGGCCGTCTGTTTGGCAGTGGGTATGCCTTTGTAGGGGATGAAATGGGCCATCTTGGTGAGACGGTCGACCACGACCAGGATGGTGTTCATCCCTTTTGAAGGAGGAAGGTCTACCACAAAGTCCATGGAGATCGAGCCCCAGGGGCGGGAGGGAATAGGGAGGGGTTGTAACAGACCCACAGAAGAGGAACGAGGAGTCTTATTGTGGGCACAGACCGCGCACGATGAGATGTACCTCTTGATGTCCTCCTTGTATGTTGGCCACCAGAAGGAGCGGGAGAGAAGCTCCTGGGTCTTTCTTGTGCCAAAATGGCTGGCCACCTTGGAGTCATGGTTGAGTTTGAGCACTTCGAGCCATGCGATTTCTATACATATAGTTGTACATATAGTTGTAGGTCCTGATGAAACCAATGGCCGTTCTTAAACGTAAGGCTGATATTCCCTGTGGGGTAGGTGAGGAAGGGGTCATTTTCATATCCTTCTTTGATTGTGCCCAGGAGTTCTTTAGAATAGGTGGCCCCTACGACCCTTCTCTCGGGTAAGATGTTATCTTGGTCCTTGTTACTCTGTGAGGGCTCAGAAAACATTCTGGAGTGGGCGTCAGCCTTGCCGTTTTTTGATTCGGGGCGATCGAGGTTCTTGTGGTCAGTTAGTACGATTATGGGGTTGGTGGCTCCCTCCAGCAGATGTCTCCACTCGGAGAAGGCATCCTTGATCGCCAGTAGTTCTTTGTTCCCGATGTCATAGTTCTTCTCGGAGGGGGACATCTGGCGGGAGAAAAATGCACACGGGTGTAATAGCATCCTCTCCCCAGTCCGTTGTGACAAAACTGCCCCCACCGCAGAGTCTGATGCATCCACTTCGACTGTAAATGGGAGCTCGGGGTTCAGGTGGATTAGGATTGGGGCAGAAGTGAAGAGGAGTTTCAGCTTGGTGAAGGCCTCCTGGGCCTCGGGTGTCCAGAAGAAGGGGACTGCCTTCTTGGTGAGTTGGGTGATTGGTGCTATGACCTTGGAGAAGTTCCGGATAAACTTCCGATAGAAGTTGGCGAAGCCAATGAATCTTTGTATCTCCTTCTCGTTTTTCGGAACGGGCCAGTTCATCACAGCTTGGACCTTCTCAGGGTCCATACTTATGCCCTCTGGGGAGAGGATGTATCCGAGGAACTGAGTGGTGGTTCGCTCAAACTCGCATTTCTCTAGCTTGATGTAGAGAGAGTTCTGTCAGAGTCTCTGCAGTACCCTGCAGACGTGTTCTCGGTGCTGCTCGAGGTCTTCAGAGAAGATCAAGATGTCGTCCAGGTAAACGACTACAAACAGATCCAGCATGTCCCTGAGGACGTCGTTAATGAAGTGCTGGAATGTGGCGGGAGCATTGCAGAGTCCGAAAGGCATGACTAGGTACTCGAAATGACCATAGCGTGTCCGGAAAGCTGTCTTCCATTTGTCCCCAGGGCGGATTCGGACGAGGTTGTAGGCCCCTCGAAGGTCGATTTCAGTGAAGATCTGAGCTGCCCGGAGTCTCTCAAGGAGTTCTGAAATCAGTGGGAGCGGATACCAGATTCTTACGGTTATGTCGTTAAGCTTTCTGTAGTCTACGCAGGGACGCAGGGAGGAGTCTTTTTTCTCTACAAAGAAAAAGGGGGCTCCGGCAGGGGAGGTGTAGGGCCGGATGAACCCCTTCCTCAGGTCCTCGTCCAGGTACTCTTTCAGAGCCTTGAGTTCAGGCTCTGAGAGGGAGTAGATACTGCAAAAGGGTATTTCGGCCCCAGGAAACAGTTCTATAGGGCAGTCGTAGGGTCGGTGTGGTGGCAGCTTGTCTGCGTTTTTCTTTTCGCAGACATCCTGGAACTCGCGGTATTGAGGGGGTAGCAGATCCTTGACCGATAGTTTTGAGATGTTGGTGTCTTCGGGTGGAAGGACGGGTTTGTGGGAGCAATTTAGCGAGCAGAACTCGGACGGGAATCGTATGCAGCGGGTTTCCCAGTCCACCGAGGGGTTGTGGGTGGCCAACCATGGGAGGCCCAAGATCACTGGGAACTTCGGGGAGGCGATCAGAGAGAAGTGGATCTTTTCACAGTGATCTGGTTCTATGAGGAGTTGTAGTTCGGTGGTCTCGTGAGTGGCCGGCCCCGAGGAGAGTGGGGATCCGTCAACGGTTTCCAGGTCAACGGGGGCTGCCTTGATTGTCAGTGGAATGTTCTTTTCGCGGGCGAAGGTTAAATCCATGAAGTTGCCTCCCGCCCCGGAGTCTAACATCGCTGAACAGGGAAGTTGTCGCCCCTCAATGTCGATGAGGATGGGGACGATGAAGTGGGATCCATGAGCCACCGTGTTGTTATTTTCGGGGGCTGCAGGCGGAGTTGGAGTCTGTAGTTGCTCCTTTAGCTCCGTGACGGCAATAGTCTTTCGGATCTTAAGAGGACATTTGATGGCAAAATGACCTGGTTCCCCACAGTAGAGGCAGAGGTTTTCGGCCAGCCTTCTCTCCTTCTCAGCTGTGGATAGAGACCTACGTAGAGCGTCGACCTGCATAGGTTCAGTTACTGACTGGGGGTCACGCTGGGCGGTTGAAGAGAAGGAGTAAGTGGGTCTGTGGTCCGAGGACCAGAGTCTTTCTTTTTTCCTCTCGGAGAGTCTTTGATCTATCCGGATGCATAACTGAATGAAGTCATCCAGATCGTCCAGGGCCTCAACTCTGGCGAGTTTGTCCTTTATTAATTCGGACAGGCCTCGCCGGAATTGGCTTCTCTGTGCTGCTGGGTTCCAGGTGGTGTCCGTGACCCAAGGGCGAAACTCGGCGGTGTATTCGGCGACGGAGCGTCTCCCTTGCCGCAAACCATGTAGTCGCGCCTCGGCTGTCGCACAGCCGTTGGGGTCATCGAAGACTTGGCTCATGGCGGTGATGAAGTTGTTAAGGTTGTCCAGGAGGTGACTGTTAGTCTCTACGTATGGTGATGCCCATGCTAATGCTTCATCCGTCAGGAGATTGACCACAAATAGCACCTTCTTTTTCTCGGTGGTGATGGGGGCCGGGTACATTTGAAAATAGATGCGGCATTGGTTTAGAAACCCCCGATACTGGCGTCTGTCGCCGCTGAATCTTGATGGGAGTGGCATGCGGGTGTCTGCGGATGCGCCGCGGACGTCCAGGAGTTGCCTCTGTAGTTCAATAATCTCCCTCTGTTGGCTTTGGACTACGCCTTGGAGCTAGGCAAATTTCCCCAGATATGTAGTGCCAAATTCTTGAAGTTCGGAGACCTGCTTACGCAGAGTGGCCATTGCGGACTCCATAGTGTGGCTGATTATTCTGTAACAATCCTACAGGCTCATCTGAGTCAGAGGACCGCTGGCTGTAGGTAGGAGTGGAGCCCAGTAGCAAGGACCACAGGCAGGTAATAAGTGCAGGAAGTCTGGCAGAGGCGTAGTCAGTAGGCAGGCGGTGGGTCAGGGCAGGCAGCAGTAAGCGTGGTCAGACAATCCAGATGGCAACGGTGGTAGCAGTTCAGTAAGTAGGGACAAAGCAGAAGAGTAGTCGGTAGGCAATTCCTGGTCAGCAGTGGACTTCAGTAGTAGCAAGAGCAGCAGAAGAGGAGAAGCTTGATCAAGGCTCAGGAGCTCAATAATCAGCAAGCTAGAGTGCAAGGGGCTGGACTTATATAGGGAAGTACCAGGTGTGGGGAATCAAGGGCGATGAGCAAGGCTTGGCAAGACTAAGGTTACATGATAGGTTTCAGGAAGGAATGTCCAGAGAAGCCGGTAGCCTAGTAAGCAGGGCTACTGCCTGGGATGTGGCTGGTCACGGGTTTGAATCCCGACACTCGGTGGGTTGTCCGTAGATGAAGCTCCCCAGCTTCATTCCCTTCTGGAGGGCCTTGACAATTACCTGGTCTCCTACCCGGAATGGGTGAGTTGGTTCCTGTGGAAGAGAGGGAGATTTACAAGCAACTTTTTCTTCAGTTTTACTGAGGACCTTGATCAGATTAATAACATACTCATCTCTGATCAGATCCAAATCCCCTTCCTGTATCACTAGGGGGCGCTGTGCCCAGGGTGTAGGGAAGGGCCTACCCATTAGAATTTCAAATGGTGACAACCCTAGCTTCTTATTAGGTGTCATTCTGATCTCTGCAAGTATTATGGACAGGATTTGTTTCCATTTTTCGAATGTTCCAGCAGTGGCCTTCCTAAGTTTGTCTTTCACTGTTCTGTTCATCCGTTCCACGACCCCTGAACTCTCTGGGTGACATGGAATATGGAATAATTTCCACTCCACCTGTAACAGTCTTGCTATCTCCTTGTTGAGCTTTGAGGAAAAGGTTGGCCCACAGTCTGATTCAATGACCAGAGGACGGCCCCACCTTGGGACTATCTGTTGGGTCAGGATTTGGCTGTAGTTTTAGCATCCTCTGATTTTGTAGGAAAGACTTCTGGCCATCTGGAGAACATGTCCACTATCACTAATGCATATTCCTGTTTTCCTTTTGTTTTAGGTATATGCGTGTAATCCACCTGCAAGTGAGTGAATGGTGTAGTGGGGTAGTCAAGGTGTTGGTGAGGAATCATCAATGGGTTGTTAGGATTGTTTCTCAAACATGTGATGCATCTGTGTATGTAGTCTGTGACTAACTGCTTGGCATCAGTGATGTGGAAACATCAGTAGAGAGACTCAAGGTTGTGAAGGGAAAAGCATGTGAAGCAGCGTGAGGAATGTAGGATTAGCAGAGCTGAAACTGTATAAAAATGTGCAATGAAGACAGATGCGTTGTGTTTTGGTAGGCACGGCTTCCCCTCTTTGCAGATCTATCCTGTTTTGGGATTTTTCTGCAAAATTGGATAGCACCAATCTTTGTGCTGACATGTGCTGTGTATGTACACCTTCGAGTAAGCCTACAACATCATGTGTGGTGTGCAGGAAGGTCAAGTGTCCTAAGGTAATCGGAGTTGTCAGTTCTACCATCATTGCACAGGCTGCAAGGGAACGCAGACATGCCGGCATCCCCTGTACAGAGGTGGGCATCACCTTTGAGAAAAATGCACAAGGACGTAACTTGCCTCCATGTTCTTGTGTCAGTACCCCCGCCATGGTTTTACAATTTTGGTGTGCAAACATGTGAAAAGGCATTTTATAGTCAGGGAGGCCAAGCCCCGGACTCGACATGAGCGAACATTTCAAATAATCAAATGCATCATACATTCCAGGAGACCATTTCACCAAATCTGGACTCTGTTCCAGAGTGGCTTGCCTCAGAACATTGTCATAGTAGGAGCAATCAGGGATCCATTGTCTACAGTAGTTTATCATACCAAGGAAGGAAAGCATTTCTTTCTTGGTGTGCGGGGTGACCAGGCCTGCAATAGACTTGACCCTTTCTGTGCTGATTCTCCTTTCTCCCTTCGTGAGGACAAACCCTAAATATTTCGCCTGCGTTTTACACCATTGCATTTTCTTTAGTGCCACTTTGTGACCACATCCTGATAACCATTGTAACAGTGATAAACCATCCTGAATGCTGGCCTCCGCTGACATGCTACATAACAACAAATCATCGACATGTTGCAGCAGCACAGAACCTGGGGGGGGGGGGGGGGTACCATGGTTTTAATGTGGCTTTGAGGACTATACTGTACACAACAGGTGAATCAGCATATCCCTGGGTTGTTTATTATCCCTATGAGTACATCACTAGGAAGAGGGTCATTTATTACCCCTGTGGGTACGCAACAAAAAGGGGAGGCTGATAGTTTATTTCCCTTGTGGGTACGTTACTAGGAAAGGGGTAGTTAATTACCCCTGTGGGTACTTCATTAAAAGGCGAGGCGTTATTACCCCTGTAAGCCCATCACTGTTGGGGGGGGGGGGAATTCATTACTCCTGTGGGTATATTAGTAGGAAAGAGGTAGTTTATTACCCCTGTGGGTATGCCACAAACAGTGGGGGGGGGGTAGTTTATCACCCCTGTGGTAGCGTCACTAAGAGGAAGTAGTTTATTACCCCTTTGGGTATGTCACTAAGATGTGAGTAGTTTATTGCCCCTGTGGGTATGTCACTAAGAGGTGAGTAGTTTATTACCCCTGTGGTTGTGTCACTAAGAGGTGAGTAGTTTATTACTCCTTTGGGTAGGTAGACTACAAACAAGTGGATATGGGAGTTTATTACCCATGTGGGTATGTCACTAAAAGGGGGGGGGGGGGTTATTTCCCTTCTGAGTCTGTCACTAAGAGTGAGAGATAGTTTATTACCTCTGTGGGTGTGCCACAAACAAGAGGTTAGTTTATCACCTCTGTGGGTACTTCATTAAGAGGTGGCAGGTTATTAACCCTCTGGGTACGTCACTTAGAGAGTAGTTTGTTACCCCTGTGGATACATCACTAAGTAGTGGATAGTTTATTATCCCTGTGGGTATGCCAAAAAAAGGGGGGGGGGGGGTAGATTATTATTCCTTTGGGTACATCACTAAGAAAGGGATAGTGTATTACCCCTGTAGGTATGTCACTTAAAGATGGGTAGTTTATTACCCCAATGAATGGGTACATCACTAAGATGTGGGTAGTTTATTACTACTTTGGATACATCACTAAGAGGTGGATAGTTTATTTCTACTGTGGGTATGTCACTAAGAGGTGGGTAGTTTATTACTACTGTGGCTATGTCACTAAGAGGTGGGTAGTTTATTACTACTGTGGGTACGTCACTAAGAGTGGGGTAGATTATTACCACTGTTGGTACTGTTGGTCACTAAGAGGGGAGCAATTTATTAACTCTTTTGTGAAAACAACAAATAGCGGGGTATAATATTACCACTTTGGGTACGTCACCAATGAGTAGGTAGTTTATTATCCCTGTGGGAAGTGGTTAGAGTGGAATAGATTATTACCACTGTGGGTGAATCACTAAGAGGTGGGTAGTTTATTACTACTGTGCGTAAGTCACTAAGATGTGGGTAGTTTATTCCTACTGTGGATAAGTCTCTAAGATGTGGGTAGTTTATTCCTACTGTGGGTACGACACTAAGAGGTGGGTAGTTTATTCCTACTGTGGGTAAGTCTCTAAGATGTGAGTAGTTTATTACTACTGTGGGTACATCACTAAGAGGTGGGTAGTTTATTACTACTGTGGCTACGACACTAAGAGGTGGGTAGTTTATTACTACTGTGGGTACATCACTATGAGGTGGGTAGTTTATTACTACTGTGGGTACATCACTACGGGGTTAGTAGTTTATTACTACTTTGGGTACTTCATTAAGTGCTGGAAAATGTATTCCTTTTGTTGCTACTTTACAAAGAGGGGGGCGGGGGCACAGTTTATTACCCCTGTGGGTACATAATTAAGAGGTAGGTAGTGTTTTACCTCTTTAGGTACATTACTAAAAGGGGGGGGGGGGTATAATTCCCTTTTGAGTACACCACTTAGAGGTGGGCAGTTTATTGCCCCTTGTGTTTATGTCACTTATATCAAGATGGGGGTAGCTTATTACTCCTATTGGTAAGCCCCTAAGAATGATTTCCCCTGTGGATACGTCACTAAGAGATGCATATTTTATTGCACCTTTGGGTAACTCACTAAGTGGTTGGTAATTAATTACCCCTGCGGATAACTAAGAGGGGGGTGGTCTATAACCCTGGTATATCACTAAGATGTGGATAGTTTATTACCCCTGTGGGTATGTCGTCAAACAGGGGGTGTTTTTTTATGCATGTGGGTGATTTACTTGGAGGTGAGTAGTTCCTCACCCCTGTGGGTACATCTTTAAGAGGTAAGTCATTTATTTCCACTGTGGGTACTTCCATAAGGGGAGGGAGTTCATAACTCTCTTGGTTATTTCACTAAGATGTGGGAAGTTTATTGCCCCTGTGGATACGTCAGTAATAGGTGGGTAGGTTATTTCTACTGTGGGTACTTTACTAAGAGGGGAGTCATTTATTACCCCTATGTGTACCTCAGTAAGTGGTGTGTAGTTTATTACCCCTGTGGTCAGTAAGAAAGGGGTAGTTCATTACCCCTGTTTGTACATCACTAAGAAGAGAGTAGTTTATTACCCCAGTCGGTACGTTACCAAGAGTTGTGTCCCTTTCCCCCCTGTGGCCAGTAAGAGGGGGGTAATTTATTATCAGGACCTGGTCTCATCTCTGCAGGTGCAATGCTTGATGGATCAGAGGTCGGGGCCTCTGTCCGTTATTACTGAGCGCTCCCTGGTGATGCTTTATTTCTCATTTGTGATGAGGCTTTTTTTTTTGCCTGGGGGTGGGGGGGGGGGGGGGGGTTGCTTTGTACAAAGACTTTTTTGGGTAAGTTGTACTATTTTAGTCACATGCGCTGCATACATAGAGTTTTCTCTGTTATAGCCCTGAATTCCCCTAATAACACTCCCCTGAGTACTGGAGAAACATGTTGGGGCTACAACCTTGAACTCTTTAGTCTGGTCCCTCCTGCTTATTATACAGGACTAGTGCAGTGTGATCTGCAGATACGGATGTGACCATAGTCATGCAAATACAGGAGAACTGCTCAATGTCACTAATACAGGAACTGTCAGCGACACCAGACATTTATAACCACACTTTACCTGTTGGAGATTTTATAACGTTTTAAGAAATATGAAATAATAATATGGTTGATACCTAAGAGTAGGAAGGGTGTGCGGGGTAATTAATATCTTGGGATGGGGAGGGAGGGGGTGGGAGGGGGGTGGATGTTATCTGGGGGTGGGGTGAGAGGGGGTGGTTGTTATCTGGGGGTGGGGTGAGAGGTTGTTGGATGTTACCTGGGCATGGGGAGGGAGGGGGTGGATGTTATCTGGGGATGGGGAGGGAGGGGTTGAATGTTATCTGGGGATGGGGAGGGAGGGGTTGGATGTTATCTGGGGGTGGGGTGAGAGGGGGTGGTTGTTATCTGGGGGTGGGGTGAGAGGTTGTTGGATGTTACCTGGGCATGGGGAGGGAGGGGGTGGATGTTATCTGGGGATGGGGAGGGAGGGGTTGAATGTTATCTGGGGATGGGGAGGGAGGGGTTGGATGTTATCTGGGGTAGGGGAGGGAGGGGTTGGATGTTATCTGGGGATGGGGAGGGAGGTGGGTGGATGTTATCTGGGGATGGGGAGGGAGGGGTTTGGATGTTATCTGGGGATGGGGAGGGAGGGGGTTGGATGTTATTTGGGGATGGGGAGGGAGGTGGGTGGATGTTATCTGGGGATGGGGTGGGAGGGGGTGGATGTTATCTGGGGATGGGGAGGGAGGGGGTTGGATGTTATCTGGGGATGGGGAGGGAGGGGGTGGATGTAATCTGGGGATGGGGAGGGAGGGGGGTTGATGTTATCGGTAGATGGAGAGGGAGGGGACCGATGTTACCTGGGGGTGGAGAGGGTGGGCGGTTTGTATGATATCTGGGGGTGGAGAGGGTGGGGGTTGGATGATACCTGGGGGTGGAGAGGGTGGGGGTGTTTGGATGATACCTGGGGGTGGGAGGGAGGTAGATGATATCTGGTGGGGTTATTAAACCTTGGGAGGGGATGATCTTTGGGAAGGGGTAGATGACCCTCTGGTTGTATGGGGTGTGGGGGCACCAACATAAATATACACAGGGGTCATCTAACCAGAGGCCAGCCCTGACCAGGGCTCCATATACCTATTGCTGACCCTGGCCTGTTACTGTCCCGGTCTGTTCCCCCCGGACCCCCGAGGACTGCTCAGATGCTTCATCTTACTGCTATTTTTCTGTTTTACACTAATAAAGATGTTTTCTGGTCTGTGTTCTGCGTTTTTTCTTTGTTCCCGCCATCTTAGGACATTATTATGGGGTTCTCCATACCGCTCCTCCATACACCTACGTATATCATATTATGGGGGGAATCGTGCAGGATCCCCCTGACTCTTCCTTTAGTCATCCCTCCGGCTCCAGGAGATTAATATTCATTCCCAATGGTCTTTATAATAGTCATTGGATGTGAAAGGGTTAAAGTGGTTTTTCAGAAGATGGCTGATATGGAGAGAAGCTCGCTCCTCTGATGGTGACATCTTCTGTGACACATTGGGGTGAGGAGGACCCTGCCTGGTGATTGGTCGCCCTATAAGTCTGGAGTCATGTGACCATCAATGGATCTAGTCTCTTCCCTAACACTTTCAGAGCCGACCCCCTTAGTCTCCGGCCCCCACAGACATGAGCTGTACCATATCTGGAAGTGACACCATCAGATGATTCTACATGTTTCTTCCTCCAAGAAGTATATATGGGGGACCCCAGTCCAGCATCACTGACAGGTCAGGGGCCATATAACTCACCTCCGGACTCAGGAGGCCCCATAACAACTCTATTCATAATCCCCCCAAATATGCACCACACATCACTCAGACACTGGAGGATTACTTTCTTATTGATGTGGGTGATACTACTAACTCTACGCTCTGGGGTCCCCATAGGGTCACTATAAGGGGCCACTCCTCCACACAACATCATATGATAAGAAACCTAGAAAAGATCTTCACAGAAATCTACAAACCGAGCTCTGCACTTTACACGGAAAGAAGAAAAGCTCCGTCCTGTGAAGATCAGCTACGGATAAGCACATTATAGGGGTTTTCCATAATCCAGACTGATCCCCTGTCCACAGGAAAAATGCTCTGTGTCTGACTGGACCCCCTGATCACTGGTATAAGTGATTGGGGGGGGGGGAGCACCACTGGGATCAGCACTGATCACAAGAACAGTGCCCCAGATCTTCAAAGTCCCATAGACTTTGTATGGAATGGTGGAGTGCGCACATGACGGTGAAGGTCTGTTAGGACAGTGTTCATCTATCCCGGCCGTCCCATAGAGGATGAATAGATCGGCCCTGTACATACTCCACTATTGCTCCCTCAAAACGGGGGTGGCAGATCCGACCTTTTTTCTGTACAGATCATAGATATATACAGATAAAAGGTCGGATTTGACTGACGGCCTGGGAGTGAGTGGGGCACTATCAGGAAGTTCCCCAGCTTATAACCGATGCCATGTGAACAGCCTATCCCCCAGCCTGTCTACAACATGTACAATCACTCAGCAATAAACTTCTATATCACACACATCAGGTGCTGATCTTCTGCAGCACAACACTATAATGATATACAATGTTATTCACAACATTAATATGACATTGTACAAGGACATATAAAGGTCAGCAGGACTTTCCTAATTTCCCCGGGGGCTCAGAAGACGTCCATGACATGCAGGGTAACATATTGCCCCCCACCACCTCACAAGTGGAAAGTGTTCAGCCTGTGTAGTGTTAGCGTGGCATGAGACGTGGACTTTAGGTGTAAGCATGGCCTTCTGTAGGATAAGGGGGTGGAGGCTACTGAGGTGGCAGAGATGAGATGCCGGTCTGGGGTCATAGGGTCTACTGTGAAGTAAAGAGTGAAGAAGAGGTTCAGCTGCTTTGTCAAGTAGAGTCTGACTGTGGTGGAGCAGACAGAGAGCTAGTAAAGTGACCATGACTACCAGTACTATCCTGGTCTATGAGGGTCCGGCTATTGGGGAAGGGGCTTACAATGTTCTGTGTGGGCAGTCACTGAAGCGGTATAGGCTGAGGGTAATCTCAGGTGTGGAGTGGTCAGCCTGGTATGGGTCACCTGTAAGAGAGAGCAGTGAAGGCTCAAACCTGGAGGAGGCTGTAGTTAGGTCCTGTCTGAAGGCTCAGGGGGAACTCTAGTCCTAGGGGGTGGGTAGATAGCTGCGGCAGGATTTGGTTTCCCTGTAGGCCTGTAGAGTGGCCTAGATAGTGGGATCCAGTTTTTAGTCCTGTAGAGAGAATTACCTAGATAGTAGGACAGGGTTGTACGTCTGTAGAGTGGTCTAGATAGTGGGGCTGGGTTATAGGTCAGTAGAGTGGTCTAAATGGTGGGGTCCTAGGGGGTGGGTAGATAGCTGCGGCAGGATTTGGTTTCCCTGTAGGCCTGTAGAGTGGCCTAGATAGTGGGATCCAGTTTTTAGTCCTGTAGAGAGAATTACCTAGATAGTAGGACAGGGTTGTACGTCTGTAGAGTGGTCTAGATAGTGGGGCTGGGTTATAGGTCAGTAGAGTGGTCTAAATGGTGGGGCTGGGTTGTAGGTTTGTACAATGGCCTATATGGTGGGGTCCAGGTTGTAGGGCTATGGATAGAGTGGTCTAGATAGTGGGGTCTGGGTTGTAGATCTGCAGAGTTACCTAGATTTTGGGGTCTGGGTTTCAGGCCTGTAGAATGGCTTATATAGTGGGGTCCAGGTTATTGTCCTGTAGAGAGAGTGGCCTAGATAGTGGGGCTGGATTGTAGGTCTCCTTGGGACAGTCCTGGGACCAATGGGATGGGCCCAGAAGATGGAAAGGTAGGGAGTATGGTCACTAAAGTGGGGTCTGTAGGGACAAGATTAACCCCCCTGGCAGTGCTGAAAAGATCTGAAGTCAGGATTAGAGAAGTATTTTTTAACTAATGTGCCCAGGCTGCTTAATAAAACAATAAAACCTTTAACTCATCTTCCTCCAATAACTGACTAAGGCAGGACACTGCTGTGGTCAGTGATTGGCTGAGCGGTACTGTAATGTCCTGTCAGCTTCCCCTGAGCCAGCAGGAGTTTCAAAGGCCAGCAGAGATCGGCCGCAGACTAGGCGTCCTGGTACCAGAGGTGGTCATGTGCCGTACTCCTAGAGCCAAGGCTTCTATCACTGGGTGGTGATGCCAGGAGTGTGTCACGTGACTGCTGAGGTCACTGATTATTGAGAAAGACCAGGAAACCAACCAGCGCTCATACAGTATCACAGAGGTGAGTAACCTTTTTCGTGTTTGTTGTGTAACGTTTGAGGAGTGAGGACCTGTGTGAAGTAACATGTCCGGGGGAGGCTCCTGTGATGTGAACAGGGACCTAACCTGATTACACACTGTTCTAAATTGTTATATGTCTGGTAAAATTTTATTTTTATAAACGTTCTAGCAATAGCGCCACCTAATGTCTACAAACCACTAAGAGCTCTTCCTTTGCAGACCCTCATATACGGTCTGTGTCACCCTTCCCCTTTAGTTTGGTGGTATAAACGTCTTTGTAAGTATTAACTTCATGCCGGAGACTCTCTAGTTCTTGATATCCTCCAGCACCAATCCGGAGCTCAGGAAAGCTGGATGCTGCCACATAAAAGACAGATGGCTTTTTTCCTCAGACCCGCCTGCTTCTTTAACCCCCTATCCTCTGATTCCTCCCCCCCCCCTTTCTGCCCTCTCTTCTCTCCCCTTTCACCCTCCCCCATACCCTTTTCTTCCTCTCTTTCATTTTGTGTGTTTCTTTTAACAGTCTTTATGCCTTCCAGGCGGCGACCACGTATGGTGACCCCTGACCCGCGGGGAGGTATCTAGATACAGGTGCCCTCCTCAAGAATCTAGATACAGATGCCCTCCTCAGGACGCATGATCCCCCATACTATTAGGGAGAGCATTGGAATAATCCGATTTTGTGCTGACCTCCATGGTTGATTTTCTTGCCCGGCATTCCTCAAGGGAGCACTTGTACGGGATATGGTTGCTTTATTTTTGTGTCTGTGATGCCTCCCACCGAACCACCGAACTACATTACCATACTCGAGATCCATTCATGTTTTCTTTCCGATTGGCTGTGTACTGCACTCTATTGCTTGTTCTCGTATTTACTTATGACACTCAATAAAGTTTTACTTTGAAAAAGACAGATGGCTCCTCTCTGCTGGCGCCGGTATTAAGCCCCTGACAATCCTGAAGAAATAAGAACGCCCAGCAGTGTGATACAATATATAGGATCAGCATCTGTCACATGGTTATAGATTATTGATTATATACTGTACATACCGGGGCTCTCTGTCTGCTCCCCCGCTTGATCTTGTGCCCCGGTGCTGTCGGTCTCCTCATTATTCGCTCAGCCTGTGGTGCGGTTCACAAGGAGTGCGGCTTCATACGGTTACTCTTACTGCTGGGATGTTGGGCCGCACACACTGTCTCTCCTCGGCTTCCTCTCTCAGCCCAGATACCGGTAACTCAGACTCCACAGCGTACGTCATCGGTCTTCACCAGCGGCTCGTACATCTGGGGTTCCCGTGGTCCTCTACTCTCACTATTTGTTTTTCTGGTTGTCCTTCATCGGCCTCTTCACCAGCTCAGGTGCAGGCATGTCAGACCTCAAAGCGCAGGCTGCTGCTTTTCACTCTCGCTGTCTGGTACCCAGCTCTATCCCCTCCATGTTCCGGGAACGTTGGGTTCGGGCAGCCATAGTTGTGAGGTCACACCCTCTCCATACATGTCTGTGGGAGAGGGCTTGATGGCCATCACGCCCTCTCCCATACACATGTATGAAGGGGGCGTGACGTCGCAATTAAAGCTGCCCGAACCCAACGTTCCCAGACATCTAAGGGCAGAATACCATTTTAAAGAAGGTTCTTAACATGGCCAGGAGTTTGTGTGCATATAAGCCATTATGAGTGTCAGGATCAGGACTGGTATGCGGGGAGGACACGGGTAGTGGATCCTCTGAGCCAGAGAGACGATGGCGTGGGCCGTACCAGGGGAACGGAATCTAAGGGGTTACTGGTTTTCAGCAGAGCCCGCCGCAAAGCGGGATGGACCTGCCTCGGCAGGTAACCCCCAGGTCGTTCCACCCGGTAGCGACTCAACCCCTCTGGTGGCTGAGACTGGCGCGGGACACAAGGACAAGGCAAGGCAAGGTCAGACGTAGCAGAAGGTCAGGGCAGGTGGCAACGGTTCGTAGTCAGGGGCAACAGCAAGAGTCTGGATACACAGGCAATGGGCTCACAAAAACGCTTTTACTGGCACAAGGCAACAAGATCCAGCAAGGACAGGAAGGGGAAGTGGGGTTATATAGTGTTTAACAGTGATTGGGCCAGGCACCAATTAATGGTATACTGGCCCTTTAAATTTGAGAGCCGGCGCGCACGCGCCCTAAAGAGCGGGGCCGCGCGCGCCGGGAGAACACAGCAGGCAGCAGGCACGCGGGCGGACTTGTGCCGCCATGTGGATCGCATCCCCGCCGGCAGCACTGTAGCAGCGCTCCTGGTCAGAGGGACAGACCAGGGCCCTGCAGGAGGACACACGCTGTGAGCGCTCCGGGATGGATGCAGGACCCGGAGCGCTCGGCATTACAATGAGGAGCTGTTCACATCATGTTTTTGAATCCTGTTAATATGTCTGATTCATTTATGTTTTTCGCACGGACCTGTTAAAAGGTTAGTCTGGGGAACTGAACTATTATCCCCCTCCCTGACCACTGGAATCCCCCCCCTCCCCCGATTTCTTAGCCGTCTTCAGTGCTCTCTGGTCCCCTTCTTCCTGGACGAGCACAAATGACAGCAAAACACCGTCTGCACCAAAACCCTATAGACCCCATTAAAGTCAATGGGATCTCTTCTAACAACAGGATGCAAAAACGTGAGCCCAGCTATATGAAGCCCTCTGGGACATGTAGCCATATAACAGTCGGCCATTGTTCCACTTCATGTTCCAAACCACTGGAGTTTCATCCTACGTGTAGAGAGGCGTAAAACAGACAGGAGTCAGTTCTGATGAGACATTCAGGAGAATACACAATGATATCAGTGACTACAGCTCTCATGGATACAGTCAGGAAAATACTCAATGATATTAGTGACTACAGCTCTGATGGGACAGTCAGGAGAATACACAATGATATCAGCGACTACATCTCTGATGGGACAGTCAGGAGAATACACATTGATATCAGTGAATACATCTCTGATGAATACAGTCAGAAGAATACATCAGTGACTACAGCTCTGATGGGACAGTCAAGAGAATACACAATGATATCAGTGACTACAACTCTGTGGGGACAGTCAGGAGAATACACAATGATATCAGTGACTACAGCTCTGATGGGACAGTCAGGAGAATACACAATGATATCATTGTCCTGAGTGACATCTTCTCTGTTGTCTTTTCTTTTCTCTTTTTCTCCGTCTGGTCCAGGCACCAGAACTTCTTCCAGCTACAGTTTCTCAGCAGAGTCTGATGTCCAGACATCATTGGTTTCTTAACCCCTTCCCGAGCCATGACACACATGTACGTCATGACCAGGAAGGTTTTCCCGACCCATCATGTAAAAGTACGTCATGCAGATACTGGCTGCTACTCGCAGCATACCGCCGCGCCGGGTAAGATGGTGGCTATTACTGATAGGCAGCCATCTTGCCTCAGGACTAGGGGGGTTTCGTCCCCCACCCCTCACAGCGATCACTCCTATCAGCTAGTCAAATCTGACTAGTTGATGGCAGCATTTCGCACAGAAAAATCCTGAGCAGCAAAGTGTGTGTCACGATCACGGGGATCGGGACAGACACACTGCTCAGCTAGGAGCCCCAGTGTCCCTCTACCTGCCCTCCTTCCCCCGGTGTCCCTTACCTGTCCCAAGCTGCTGATGCTGTGCCCTCTGTGCCCACTGGCATGCTTTAGTTTCACTTTCACTTTATTTTATTTTTTTGTAAAGGAGCTGTTTTGTTGTAAACCTAAACCTGTTACTGCATGTTTTGTGCACTAGACACTAGAGGGGAGCTGTTGTACAGAAGTAAAAAATAAATAATATATATATATATATATATATACAACATGAGTATATAGATAAAACATGAGTATAGTATTTATTGCACTACAGCTGTATAGCTTTTCATGTTCTATCTATATACTCATGTTGCATCTATATACTCATGTTGTATCTATATATTTGTGCTAGCAGTGTGCTGCTGTATTCTTCTGGTGCTGTATATTTAGCCCAGCAGCCTGCACCTGTAAGCCAGGTCTTTACAATAGTTTGGAATCAATAGTGCTGGCCAACTTATTCTTTGGTCATATTATACATACGGGGTAGTGTTGAGCGGCATAGGCCATATTCGAATTCGCGAATATTCGCGAATATATGGACGAATATTCGTCATATATTCGCGAATATTCGCATATTCGTTATATTCCCGTTTTATTTTCGCATATGCGAACATTCGCGCATGCGAAAACTATCATATGTGCATATTAGCATATACAAAATTAACATACGCGAAAATTCGCATATGTGAAAATTCGCATGTGCTAATTTTCGCATATGCGAATTTTCGCGCGCCAGTCTCACACAGTAGTATTAGAGCCTTCTTTACACCACACAAGCTGGAAGCAGAGAGGGATGATCACTGTGATGTGTACTGTGAAAAAAAAAAAAACAAAAAAAAAAAAAACGAATATTCGTAATTACGAATATATAGCGCTATATTCGCGAAATTCGCGAATTCGCGAATATGCGATATTCGCGAATAATATTCGAATTGCGAATATTCGTGAGCAACACTAATACGGGGGAGTGGCTACCTCCATGTTGGCTCTTGCACCCCACCCACCTCTATTAGGTGTATATAAGGTGCCTTGGATGTTTCAGACCTTGCAATGCCTGCTGTACTGTTCACACAGAGGCATATTCATAGTGTAGGGTCCGTCCCAGAATGAGGTCACCTTACCATGGTGGAACGGTCCACGCTATTTGGCCGCCAAATTTGCAAGCTAAGTACCTCATAATTTCATAGTTTCAAATTTTCATTTATTGCACTACAGCTGTATAGCTTTTCATGTTCTATCTATATACTCATGTTGCATCTATATACTCATGTTATATCTATATATTTGTGCTAGCAGTGTGCTGCTGTATTCTCCTGGTGCTGTATATTTAGTCCAGCAGCCTGCACCTGTAAGCCAGGTCTTTACAATAGTTTGGAATCAATAGTGCTGGCCAACTTATTCTTTGGTTATACATATATTCAAAATGTTATTGTTCCCAAAAAAATTTGATTTTGAACTTTTGTAGAAAATTTCAAAAGATGCTCATAATGATATAAACCTTCTAATGTCGTAATAAATAGTGTTGAGCGGCATAGGCCATATTCGAATTCGCGAATATTCGCGAATATATGGATGAATATTCGTCATATATTCGCGAATATTCGCATATTCGTAATATTCTCGTTTTATTTTCGCATATGCGACAATTCGCGTATGCGAAAATTCGTGTATGCGAAAATTAACATATGTGGATATTAGCATACACAAAATTAGCATACGTGGAAATTCGCATATGCGAAAATTAGCATATGTGGATATTAGCATATACAAAATTAGCATACGTGGAAATTCGCATATGCGAAAATTAGCATATGCTAATTTTCGCATATGCGAATCTTCGCATCCCGGTCTCACACAGTAGTATTACAGCCTTCTTTACAACACACAAGCTGGAAGCAGAGAGGGGTAATCACTGTTGATGTGTACTGTGAAAAAAAAAAAAATAAATAAACGAATATTCGTAATTACGAATATATAGCGCTATATTCGCGAAATTCGCGAATATGCGATATTCGCGAATAATATTCGAATTGCGAATATTCGTGAGCAACACTAGTAATAAAGTAAAATAATGTTTAACAAATGATGCCAGCATAAAGTAGACATGTTTTAAATGTGAATTAATAACTACATTTATTTGGCATGACTATTTCTCTTACAAGTTTCAAACATAGAGAATATTTCCAATTTTTCACAATATTTTAGAGTTTTTCACAAAAATTGCTTCATGTATGAACAAAAAATTTACAGTAGTAATAGTACAATATGTCTCGAAAAAACAATCTCTGAATCCCTTTGCCAGGTAAAAGTAGTTTAAAGTTATTACCACTTAAAGAAACACATGACAGATTTGTAAAAACGGACTGGGTCATGAAGGCCAAAACTAGCTGGGTCATGAAGGGGTTAAAGGGGTACACTGGTGGAAAAAAAATCTTTTTAAATCAACTGGTGCCACAAAGTTAACCTCTTCAGGACGCAGGGCGTATGGATACGCCCTGCATTCCGAGTCCTTAAGGACGCAGGGCGTATCGATACACCCGTGGGAATTCTGGTCCCCACCGCTAGCTGGTTGGGGACCGGAGCCGGATGCCTGCTGAAATCGTTCAGCAGGCATCGCGGCATATCGCCCAGGGGGGTCATTATGTCCCCCCATGTCGGCGATGGCCGCAGATCGCTGGACAATTCAGTCCAGCGATCTGCGGCGGATTCCGGATCAATAGGGTCTCCAGTGACCCCGTGACCCGGAATTACTGGCTGATTGGGGCCGTCTCTGAGGGCCCCGAACAGCCATAGCCAGCAGGGGTGAGGTGGCACTGGTGCCACCTCACGATCGCCCTGATTCGTCGGCCGGTTTACCGGCCGACCAATCAGGGCACCTGCTGCGGGTGTCACTTCTGCAACCCGCTCCGCCCCTCTTCCGGAGGACGTGAGCGGGTTGGGGAAGAGGACCCCGGCAGCTGGGAACCCCGATCCCCGGCGTTAATGTTGGGATCGGGGCCCCAGGAGCGGTGGCGGCGACGACGAGGGACTGACTTGTGTGCGGCGGCATGGAGCAGCAGCAGTTGGAGGTGATTGACAGCCTCCTGATGTTGCTTAGCAACAGCTCCCAGCATGCAAAAAGGGCATGCTGGGAGCTGTAGTTATGCAACAGCAGGAGGCAGACCACCACAACTCCCAGCATTCCCTTATGGGCATGCTTGGACTTATAGTTTTGCAACAGCTGGAGGCACATTTTTTCTATGGAAAAGTGTACCTTCAGCTGTTGTATAACTACAACTCCCAGCTTGCACAAACAGCTAAAGTGCATGCTGGGAGTTGTAGTGGTGCATCTGCTGGTTGCATAACTACAACTCCCTGCATGCCCGTTGGCTGTCGGTGACAGCTGAGAGTTGTAGTTTTGCAACAGCTGAAGGCACACTGGTTTTTTAACCTAACTCAGTGTTTCACGACTGGTGTGCCTCCAGCTGTTGCAAACTACAACTCACAGCATGCACCGTACATGCTGGGAGTTGTACTGAGTTAGGTCACAAACTCAGTGATACATAACCAATGTGCCTACAGCTGTTGCAAAACTAAAACGCTCAGCATGTACAGTCTGTCAGCGCATGCTGGGAGTTGTAGTTTTGCAACAGCTAGATGTCCCCCACCCCCAATGTGAACGTACAGGGTACACTCACATGGGCGGAGGTTTACAGTAAGTATCCGGCTGCAAGTTTGAGCTGCGGCAAATTTTCTGCCGCAGCTCAAACTGCAAGCGCGAAACTACTGTGAACCCCCGCCCGTGTGACTGTACCCTAAAAACACTACACTACCAAAAAATAAAATAAAAAGTAAAAATCACTACATATACACATACCCCTATACAACCCCCCTCCCCTCCCCAATAAAAATTAAAAACGTCTGGTACGCCACTGTTTCCAAAACGGATCCTCCAGCTGTTGCAAAACAACTACTCCCAGTATTGCCAGATAGCCGTTGACTGTCCAGGCATGCTGGGAGTTTTACAACAGCTGGAGGCACCCTGTTTGGGAATCACTGGCGTACAATACCCCTATGTCCACCCCATGCAATCCCTAATTTAGGCCTCAAATGCGCATGGCGCTCTCCCTTTGGAGCCCTGTCGTATTTCAAGGCAACAGTTTAGGGTCACATATGGGGTATCGCCGTACTCGGGAGAAATTGTGATACAAACTTTGGGGGGTATTTTCTGCTTTTACCCTTTTTTAAAAATGTTAAATTTTTGGGAAAACAAGCATTTTAGGTAAAAAAAATATTTTTTTTTACATATGCAAAAGTTGTGAAACCCCTGTGGGGTATAAAGGTTCACTTAACCCCTTGTTACGTTCCCTGAGGGGTCTAGTTTCCAAAATATAATGCCATGTGGGTTTTTTTTTTTTTTGCTGTCCTGGCACCATAGGGGCTTCCTAAATGCGGCATGCCCCCAGAGCAAAATTTGCTTCCAAAAAGCCAAATGTGACTCCTTCTCTTCTGAGACCTGTAGTGCGCCAGCAGAGCACTTTTCACCCCCCATATGGGGTGTTTTCTGAATTGGGAGAAATTGGGCTTCAAATTTTGGGGGGTATTTTCTGCTATTACCCATTTTAAAAATGTAAAATTTTTGGTAAAACAAGCATTTTAGGTAAATTTTTTTTTTTTGCATTTGCAAAAGTCATGAAACACCTGTGGGGTATTAAGGCTCATTTTATCCCATGTTACATTCCCCGAGGGGTCTAGTTTCCAAAATGGTATGCCATGTGTTTTATTTTTTTGCTGTTTTGACACCCTAGGGGCTTCCTAAAGGTGACATGCCCTCGAAAAACCATTTCAGAAAAATGTTCTCTTCAAAATCCCCTTGTCGCTGCTTCCCTTATGAGCCCTCTACTTTACATAGACATATGAGGTATGTCCTTACTCGGGAGAAATTGGGTTACAAACACAAGTATAAATTTTGTCCTTTTACCACTTGCAAAAATTCAAAAAGTGGGTCTACAAGAACATGCGAGTGTAAAAAATGAAGATTTTGAATTTTCTCCTTCACTTTGCTGCTATTCCTGTTAAACACCTAAAAGGTTAATACACTTACTGAATGTAATTTTGAATACTTTGGGGGTGCAGTTTTTATAATGGGGTCTTTTATGGGGTATTTCTAATATGAAGACCCTTCAAATCCACTTCAAAACTGAACTGGTCCCTGAAAAATATCGAGTTTGAAAATTTTGTGAAAAATTGGAAAATTGCTGCTGAACTTTGAAGCCCTCTGATGTCTTCCCTTCCAAAAGTCAAAACACGTCAATTTTATGATGCAAACATAAAGTAGACATATTGTATATGTGAACAAAAAAAATTGGGGGGGGGAATATCCATTTTTCTTACAAGCAGAAAGCTTCAAAGTTAGAAAAATGCAAAATTATCATTTTTTTCATAAAATTTTGGGATTTTTCACCAAGAAAGGATGCAAGTTACCACAAAATTTTACCACTATGTTAAAGTAGAATATGTCACGAAAAAACAATCTCGGAATCAGAATGAAAGGTAAAAGCATTCCAGAGTTATTAATGTTTAAAGTGACAGTGGTCAGAATTGCAAAAAACAGCCGAGTCCTTAAGGTGAAAAAGGGCTAAGTCCTTAAGGGGTTAAACAGATTTGTAAATTACATTTATTTATAAATCTTAATCCTTCCAGTACTTAGCAGCTGCTGTATGCACCGGAGGGAGTTTTGTAGATATTTTCTGTCTGACCAGAGTGCTCTATGATGACACCTTTGTCTGTCTGGAACTGTGCAGAGCAGGATAGGTTTGCTATGGGGATTTGCTCCTGCTCTGTACAGTTCCGGACATGGACAGAGGGGTCAGCAGAGAACTGTGGTGAGGGTGTGATGAGGGCAGATGTTGTTACCCTAGGGGCAGATGGCATTAACCCCTTGTGTTTGTGACGCCAGGGTGTGGTTTAACCTCTACACCACCCAAATTTATACTGCTGGATCCTGGGCAAATAATGACTCTGATGCCAAGTTACGGAACAACAGCAGCTTTACTGAGGTAGACAGGTGTAGAGTATGTTCACACTGCGGAATCCCCGCAGAATTAAAGTCCGCACAGTGAACATTACCATCAGTCTGAATGGGTCTTCCGCGAGACCCGTTCATACTGCGGAATTTCAGTGGCGGACAATTCCGCCGCTGAAATTGTTCCGTGCAAAGAAAGAACATGTTCATTCTTTGTGCGGAAGTCCGCGAGCACTGCATAGCCGTCAATTATGACGGCGAAGTGCCGCGTGGTCCTACCGCCGCCGCCGGCTGCCAGTCTGAATCTCCGCTCGCTGAATTCAGCATGCGGAGATTCCGTTCACACTCTGTAGTGTGAACATACCCTAACAGTCTTGACAGCTCAGTTAGGCCCAAAGAGGTGACCATTGACTTCAGAGACATCAGGGCTCGCTGGGACTTATAGTGGATTTGGACAATTTGCTGCAGGACCACGCTGACTTGGCACAGACTGATTTTAACTGACTTGAATAGGACTGACTAGACAGACTTCACTTCAGACTAGGTTTTGACATTCACCTGTGGGGTAGCGGATTAGTGGTAGCGTGGCTGCGCGGTCGGCCTTTGGCCTCCTTAGGACACTAGACACTCTCTCTCAGGACTTCACTGCACTCCGCAAAACTCTCGACTGACTAGCTAGCTCCTCCCAGGGTTTATATGGGGGAGACTCTGAAGGGTCCCATAGGTCACCCTATTAGTCACGTGATCACTGGTACCTTCCTTGGTTATAACACTTGGTAACATTGTTTAAAGGCAAATAACAGTATTAGACTTGTGCACTAAAAAAAATTTCGTTTAGTTTTGTTTTTTCATTTTGGAAAATGTTTTCGGTTCGGCAATATTTTTCAGATACATTCGGTATTCGGGTGTTCGGGTTGATTTTTTTTCGGGTACATTCGGTAAATCTTTTTTATTCTTTTGGGACTTTAGCGATCCTATAAAATTATGGAGATACCTTTTTTATTAAAATTTCATAGGGTATCATAAAAAAATCATAATAAAAAAGATACAGTAGTGATGGAAAATTGTATCTAACGAAATGTATCTTTTTTATTATGAAATGTTTATTAATTTTTAATCAGGGATCAATTTATGTGAGCGGGTAAAGCACTAAAAATGTAGCTGACAATAATAAAAATGTAGTGTGTGCTTGTTTTTCACTTTTTTTTTTAAACATTTTTTAGGTAGTACTACTACTCCCAGCATGGAACACACTGTTCCAAGATGGGAGTAGTAGTTACCTGTACTAATTGACAGATCTCAGGGGTCCCTTGCGATCCTCTTGTATAATGTATAGATGCGGCGGCCGCTCTTCTATGGTCCTCTGCACTCACGTATATATACACATATTCATATTTCCCTCAGAGCTGTGATTGGCCAGATGGTTCCAGCCAATCACAGCTCTCTGTGAGAAATAGGAATATGTGTATATATACGGCCGTGCAGGGGACCATAGGAGAGCGGCCGCCACATCCATACATTATACAGGAGCATCACAGCAGGAGTCAGGAGTGATACCCGCAGTGATCTTTCCTTAACTACAAGTACTACTACTCCCAACATGGAGTACACTCTGCCTCATGCTGGGAGCTGTAGTACCTGCATTAATAGACAGATCAAAGCTGGTGTCAGAAGTTACACTCGCTGCGATATGTCTATTAATGCAGGTACTACAGCTCCCAGCATGGAGCAGAGTGTGCAGAGTGTGCTCCATGTTGGGAGTATTAGTACCTGCAGTAAGGGACAGATCCCAGGGATGTCACTTCTCCTGACACCCTCTGCGATCGTCCTGATGTGAATGCCGGAATCAGCTGTTCTCAGGGCTACAGAGCCGGGAGAACAGCTGACGCTGAGCCGTAGGTATACATCGTATATCTACTGCCCAGCAAGTACTTACAGTGAGCCTGCAATGTGTATACAGTATACACATTGCTGGCTCACTTAACCCCTTGCTGAGCTGTGCGCTATGCGCAAGCCCAGCAAGGAAAGAGTTAACTTACACTGCTGGACAGTGTAGGTTAACCCTTAGGGCGGTATACACTATATACAGCTATCTATAGATAGCTGTATATAGTGTATACAGAAGACGAAATCCGCTCACTTCCCTCGAGTACCGGGCAGGTCCGTGTAGCTCCGCCCCCTAGTGATGACGTCATTAGGGGGCAGAGGTACAGAAGGGAACAAGGCTAGTTAATCTGAAGCTCTGTTCACATTGTCTGTTTTGTATAATGT
The DNA here is from genome assembly GCF_029499605.1 of Hyla sarda. NCBI lineage: Eukaryota > Metazoa > Chordata > Amphibia > Anura > Hylidae > Hyla > Hyla sarda. Next base: position 502,797,122 of record NC_079190.1, read on the forward strand.
GAACAGACCCTTCTGGCAGTGTCTACCCAGACAGGGAGACTCCAGCTGTTGCTAAACTACAACTCCCAGCATGCCCAGACAGCCAAAAGGGTCTGGGCATGCTGGGAGTTGTAGTTTTGCACCCATTGGTGGCTCCCTGTTTGGGTAGACATTGCATCATGGGTGCTCTCCCCAGCGGACAGCGCCAAAAATGTCATAACCGTTTTTTTGTGTTTTCTTTTCTTCTCGTTTCAGATCCGTGTATGCAGAGGATAACTGGCATTGTCCATAAGCAGGTTATCAGTCCTGCCAGGGATTTACTTATTATTTTTATTGTGCTATGTACTACATAGTTGCTTCTGTATCTGAACAATCATAATCCAAATATTGATTGGGCTTATGGCTGCAGTTGTCTGATTGGTTTTGACATCCTGTCACCATTATATATGGTTTGGCTATACCTCTGTATTTTTTGACATTCCCCTGATGAAGTTCTCTATGGGTACTTGTGCTTATTTAAAGGGGTTCTTCCTTTGTATATACCATATGGTGTACAGCTTCTTATAATTGCTATGCGAAATCCGGGGATGTGCATTTTTGGTTCCCCTTTTCTTTGTTCCCTATTTTGGTGATTAGGACATTTAGTTTATTGCACCGTAGTCCTTATCATTTGGTGTTTATTTTAATATATATCTATTAAAAGTAATATTTTCAGGCACCTACTTATTTATTTACATTGTTTGATACCCGTAGGTTTACTTATCGGTCTGCGTATGACTTTATTCAGATACATTGTATTTATTAATCAGAGGCTGTCGCTGGTGACCGGAGGTGACATATCGGGCCGGCGTCTGATGTGGATCTCTATCCCATATCAGGTTAGTTACTGTGGCTGTCCATTATGCTAGCTTGTCCAATGGCCGGAATGCACCCCAGCAGATATGCACAGGATTGGCTGAGCTTATACCAGGGCGGGTATTGTCCTCCATATTTAAAGCTTGAATTTAGGCATAACAAACATGGCCCCTAGCAGTCCTCATCCATCATGCTCCTTATCTGGCCATCATAAGGATTGTCTTCTAACATCTTCTAGCCCCCTGACTGTCCCCTGATGAGAGGAGGGGTGTGAAATGCGTTGGGACGCTTCCAGTTTTTGTTGCAGACCGACCATATTGTCTGATAAGTATTCTTTATCAATAATGGTACATCAGTTTGGTGCTTTTGACATAACATTTATCATGTCTCATGTACTATAGCATCACTGTTGTTGTCTTGACTAAGGGGATATAGTATCATTTGTCTCCCTTTTTATAACAAATGTTGAGCTTTTGTTCTACTGTGACACATGGATACATAGACTGTTAATATATGTGTTACTTAGTTTTGTGTACCCTGTAGCGGATACATACACCATATCTTGCTTTTTATAGCTGAAACATCATTACATTCCAGGTTCCTCCTGATATATGTATTTGCTATTTATCTATTAGGATTATCCTTTCCTATCCCCACAGTTACTTAGGGCGCCCCAGTGAGATAGAGAGCTATTATCCCTCTGTTTCCTTATCATAGGGAGTATAGGGACATTGTAGGACTAGGTTCCGAAGTGGGGCCACCCTTATCAGGGCGTTAACACCACCTAGGGTTAGGTTTAGAAGGAGGGTTGTTGAGGGAGAGTGCCAGGTAGTAGCCAACAACCTCATGTTGGCATTATCTACCCCTACTAGTCCCCTCCTTTACCTTACCTTTAACCCCACCTTTAGTCCTCAGAGTACGTGTATCTATATTTGTTATTTTTGGTACTCAGATCAGCCGTGTAACAGTAATTTGTTGTCACATATTTTTTTTCTGTGTACTTGGCCTAGACCCTGACTGGGGGGTACCGCCGGCCATTCACAGTATTGCTTTAAATGTGTTTTTTTATATTTATTTTTTTTAAATATATTTTTTATTGAAAATTTTCAGGTCTACAACCAAAAACAATTGCACGCCAGGACTTTACCTGGGCAGTGACCGACAGGTGGATACAATTGACATTTAGATTGAAAGCAATATACAATCAGGTGAGAACATATAACAACTGTGAACAGCCCAACCTCCCTTCCCCCCCATGAGAAAGCTAAACGATACCAAATGTAATATGTCGCCCTAGCCATGAATGTGCTGGATCAGTAGTTCAAAAGCATCAGTAAGGAAGAGGGAAACGGAGCCTGGGTCAAAGACAAAAAGCAAGCACACCATAAAAATTAGGGAATCAGTAATCTACCCAAAGACCCAGAGATGACCATGTCGTGTCCCGAAAAGGCCTCATCACTTTTGCAATTTCATCATCTGTCAAAAATGCTGTAATAAAAGTACGCCATTTTTAAAAAAAGCTTTTGCCGATTTTTCTTTTGTCCTACTAAGATCAGTCAGGTCTGAGAAGAGATATTGTTTCATGCGGTCCATAACCTCCGACACCGTAGGCATGTCTGGTTTTAGCCAGTGTGACAGAAGACTACGTTTTACCACCAGGATGAATAAGTGCAACAATAGGGAAACCTGAGAGCCCTCAGGAGTGATGTGTAAAAGCAGTAGAGTCTCCTCCATAGGTATAATGGCCCCCAGTCGCCGTTCCAGCAACACACTTAGGGAGGACCACACTTCCCGGGACCTAGGGCACGTAATCAGACCATGCAGTAGGTCAGTTCTGATAAGTCCACAGTTCGGACAGTTCTCTATACGGTCAGGCCAGGAGGGGGAGCAGGGGAGGCTAAAGCCATAGATGGCATGGTGCATTATGCGGAACTGTGTATCTCACCAGGTCTCATTAACAGTGGCTTTGCAGACCTTTTGCCAGCCCTCTAAGATAGGCACCAGTAAATCCTGCTTCCCCAACTTCCCCTCCCAATAAGCGAATAGGGATGATTGATGTGCAATCCCCCCCTGTCGATGAAGAAAACAGTAGAGTTGAGAGAGAGAGTGTAAACTAGTCACCAAACAGTCAAATGAGGTAGCAGAATAATCTTTGGTAAGGTCAGTCAGACGAGCTCGTAAAAAGGCCATCAGTTGACAGTAAGGGAGATAATGCTCCGGTCCCAGTGAGTAAAGATCCAAGATCTCATTAAACGTGAGGTATCTAGGTTCCTCAGTGCTCATCACATGTCCGGCTCTCAGTATAACATTCGACCCTCCCTCCCCAGCGGAAACTCAGGGAGAGTCCACAGGGGCATATGTTTGCTAACCAAAAAAGGAAGGTGACTAGAAGCCCTCCCCATCTTCCATGCTGTCAATGTATCCCTGACAATGCAAGAGCCCCGCAGCTGTAATGGGACCACTTTCATCCTAGTATGTAAAAGGGCCTTCAGAGACCATGGAGCGACTAAGTGCGATTCCAGTGCAGTGTTAGAGAAGTCCTCACCCCCTTTAACCCAATCTATGCAGTGTCTAAAAAGACAAACTCAATTATAGTGTTTAACGTCGGGGAGGTTTAGGCCCCCTTTTGTCAACGGGAGCATTAACTTACGTAGAGCAATACGCGGTCTCCCATTGGCCCACAGAAACCTAGTGAAAGCTGTGTTAAGTACATTTAGGTCATTTCGCTTCAACAGAACCGGTATAGTCTGAAGGGGATATAGTAGCTTTGAAAAACTAAGCATTTTAAGTAAGTGACTGCGGGCCAATAGCGGGAAGGGAAGCGATGTCCATTTCTTGAGCTCGTCTAACACCTTCTGTATAAGTGGGGGAAAGTTGAGAGTGTAGAGAGAAGTTGCATCTCTCCCTATCCTTATGCCTAGGTGTTTAATAGAGGATCTAGTTAATTGGATCGGAACGGGCAAATCACCATTCGATAACCTGCCCAACCTAGGAGAAAGATCAATCAGTATACTTTTAGAAATATTAACTTTGAAGCCAGACTCCATCCCAAAGTCCTCGAGGAGATTAAAAACCGCTCCCAAATCCCTCGTTGGGTTTGCCAGGAAGACCAATAAATCAGCAAACAGGGCATGTTTAAAGGGTACCTCTCATCAAAAAACTTTTGATGTATTATAGATTAATGTATGCAGAATAACTTTACAATTGTATGTTATTAAAAATATGCTTCCTTCTATTTAATTTTCCACTTTGAAGAAATGACCACTATGGGTCTCCCTACCAGTCCTGGCAGCAAGCATTTCAGACTCATGCTGGAGTCTTAAACACTACGAGCTGCCAGTCTGCTTTGTTCACAAAGGAGAACACTCAGAGCTGCCAGCCTGCTTTGTTCACAGCCTGTTTGGCTGTGAACAAAGCAGGCTGGCAGCTCTGAGTGTTTAGGACTCCAGCATGAGTCAGAAATGCTTGCTGACAGGACTGATTGGGAAAAATACAATAGAAAGAAGCATATTTTTCATTAACATGCTATTGGAAAGTTATTCAACATTCATTAAGTTTATTTGATGAGAGGTACCCTTTAAGGGAACCCCTCCCTACTCCAATGCCCTCGAAGTCAGTCGTGGAAGCTAACGCCCTCGAAAGGGGCTCAATTGAATAGGAGGTGGGACAGGGGGCAGCCCTGACGTGTACCCTTATGCAGCGGGAAAGGAGTCGACAGAAACCCGGTGGTAGCAATGTGGGCCATCGGTGAACCATACAGTGTGTGCAAGTAGTCCAAGATTGGCCCAGAAAACCCCATTCTACCCAGTACTCTCCATGACCATGCAACATTGTCAAATGCCTTTTCAGCATCAATTGAAAGGAGGGCTGGTGACAGATGGAGGGCAGGCCGCATGTGGATCTTGTCAAGGACAGTTATTACCTTGCGTATATTGGCTCCAGCCGACTGACCATTGACGAAACCCATCTGCGAGTGAGAAATTAACCTTGGCAAGAGGAGGGAGGGCAAGTTGGTCCGCCAGTATCTTTGAAAGAAGTTTCAAATCCACATTGATTAGGGAAATGGGGCGATAACCGTCAGGGGAAGAAAGGTCCTTCCCAGGCTTAGGGAGAACTTTAATATATGCAGTATTCATTGTTCCAGAGATGGGGGTGCCTTGTAAGTAAGCGTTATACAGGGAAAGTAAAGTGGGTGAGATTTCTTTTGTTAGAATTTTAAAGAAGCCACCCGAGAAGCCATCAGGGCCCGAGGCCTTGTTTGGCACCAATCCCCTGATGGCCGCCTCGAGCTTCTCCCCCGTGACTTGTGAGTTCAAAGTTGACAGTTCCTCTTCCGTAAGGGAGGGCAGACGTGCCAATGATAGCCAGTCCCCAGCAAAAGAAGCGCCCCCGGCATCTTCCGGATACAGAGAGTGATAGTAAGACTGTAAAATGGTTTTTGATGTGATTAGGGTCACTATGGATTTGTCCCCCAGCATCTTTTAAGGCAGTGATGTGAGCGTGTGGGTGGCTACCCTTAGCAAATCTTGCCAGAAGCCAGCCTGGCTTATTGCCCCAACGGAACATCGTTGCCTCGAATTGTGAACGAGACAAATTATCACGTCTCTCCAGGCACGATTCATATGCCGCCTTAGCAATAGACCAAGCCATCTTGGACCCCTCCGTTGGTGCTATTTGAAAAGCCGTATAAGCTTGGCGCAAGGAGTGACCCAGGGTAGTCAATTGTAGGGAAAGTTTCTTTTTTAAGGTCATTGTGTAGCCCATTATGCGACCTCTCAGAACTGCTTTTGCGGTATCCCAGAACAGCTGCAGGTTATCAGCATGAGAGCCGTTCGTCTGGAGAAAATCCTGCCACCAACCTCTTAGCAAGTCATGAAAACATTTGTCTCTGGAAAGGCCCACAGGAAATTTCCATATGTAGTCAGACCCCCTGGAAAAAGTGTCCGTCAAGTGTATCGTCAAAGGGGCGTGGTCTGAGATTACAATATTTTCCAGTCTGATCCGCTGTACCCTAGAGAGGAGAGAAGAAGGCAGAAAACAATAATCAAGTCGTGACCAGGAGTCATGTGCATGCGAATAATGGCTGAAGTCCCTCTCCTGTTACTACGTCTGTCTTCGACCGCGTTGAAGTCACCCGCCACCACTATCTTGAATGTCTGTCGCGAAAGGACTGTCGAGGTTAAGTCAGTAAAGAAGGAACCGTCATCAGTGTTAGGGCCATATACATAACAAATCAGCCAGTCATCAGAACCAGCCTTTAAGTGAACCGAACAAAGTCTACCCAGTCCGTCAGCCTGGACATCCAAAACCTCACAGGGAAAGGACTTATGAATGAGGATGAGGACTCCCGCCCTCCTACCTACCACTGGGGAATCCTCCACTCTGCCCACCCACCACTTCTTCATCCTTGGGAAATCCTCAGTACCTAGGTGTGTTTCTTGCAATAGGGCCACATAAGGTGTCAGCTTTTTCAGGTGTCTGAGAACCAAGCTGCTTTTGTTTGGGGATCTAAGCCCTGTTACGCCGAGCGCTCCGGGTCCCTGCTCCTCCCCGGAGCGCTCGCGACGTTCTCCTGTTCGCAGCGCCCCGGCCAGACCCGCTGACCAGGAGCGCTGCGATAATGTCCCTAGCCGGCATGCGATCCGCGATGCGGGACGTGCCCGCTCGCGGTTTGCATCCCGGCCCGCTTACCAGACTCGTTCTCCTTCTGTTCTGTCCCGGCGCGCGCGGCCCCGCTCCCTAGGGCTCGCGCGCGTCGGCTCTCTGCGATTTAAAGGGCCGGTGCGCCACTGATTGGCGCCTGGTTCTAATTAGTGTGTTCACCTGTGCACTTCCCTACATAACCTCACTTCCCCTTCCCTTCCTTGCCAGATCTTGTTGCCATTGTGCCAGTGAAAGCGTTCCTTGTGTGTCCCAAGCCAGTGTTCCAGACCTCTTGCCGTTGCCCCTGACTACGATCCTTGCTGCCTGCCCTGACCTTCTGCTACGTCCGACCTTGCTCTTGCCTAATCCCTTGTACCGCGCCTATCTCAGCAGTCAGAGAGGTTGAGCCATTGCCGGTGGATATGACCTGGTTGCTACCGCCGCTGCAAGACCATCCCGCTTTGCGGTGGGCTCTGGTGAGTACCAGTAGCAACTTAGAACCGGTCCTCCGGCACGGTCCACGTCAATCCCTCTCTGACACAGAGGATCCACCTCCAGCCTGCCTAATCCTGACAGTAGATCCGGCCATGGATCCCGCTGAGGTCCTGCTGCCAGTTGTCGCCGACCTTACCACGGTGGTCGCCCAGCAGTCGCAACAGATAGCGCAACAAGGCCATCAGCTGTCTCAACTGACTGTTATGCTACAGCAGCTTCTACCACAGCTTCAGCAACCATCTCCTCCGCCAGCTCCTGCACCTCCTCTGCAGCGAGTGGCCGCATCCAGCCTCCGTTTATCATTGCCGGACAAGTTCGATGGGGACTCTAGACTTTGCCGTGGTTTTCTCTTGCAATGTTCCCTGCATTTGGAGATGATGTCGGACCAATTTCCAACTGAACGGTCAAACGTGGCTTTCGTGGTTAGTCTCCTGTCTGGGAAGGCCCCGTCATGGGACCGCAATGATCCTGTCACTGCCTCCGTACAGTCTTTCTTCGCGGAGATTCGAAGTGTCTTCGAGGAACCAGCCCGAGCTTCTTCTGCCGAGACTGCCCTGCTGAACCTGGTCCAGGGTAATTCTTCAGTAGGCGAGTACGCCATCCAATTTCGTACTCTCGCCTCCGATTTATCTTGGAATAACGAGGCCCTCTGCACGACCTTCAAAAAAGGCCTATCCAGTAACATCAAACCTGCCAACCTGCATGAACTTATTCATCTGGCCACCCGCATTGACATGCGTTTTTCCGAAAGACGTCAGGAGCTCTGTCAGGATATGGACTTTGTTCGCACTAGGCGGTTTCTCTCCCCGGCTCCTCTCTTCTCTGGTCCGCTGCAATCTGTTCCTGTGCCTTCCGCCGTGGAGGCTATGCAAGTAGACCGGTCTCGCCTGCCACCACTTGAGAGGACATGCCGCCGCAATGAGAACCTATGCCTGTACTGTGCCAGTACCGAACACTTCTTGAAGGATTGTCCTATCCGTCCTACACGTCAGGAAAGATGCACTCCGATCCCGCACAAAGGTGAGACAGCTCTAGGTGTGAACTCTGCTTCTCCACGTCTTACTGTGCCTGTGCGGATATCTTCTTCTAACTCCTCCTTCTCAGCTGTGGCCTTCTTGGATTCATGATCTGCAGGAAATTTTATTTTGGCCTCTTTCGTTAACAGGTTCAACATCTCAGTGACCAGTCTCGCCAAACCCCTCTACATCGCCTCAGTTAATGGTGAAAGATTGGACTGTACTGTGCGTTACCGCACAGAACCCCTCTTAATGTGCATTGGACCTCATCACGAAAAAAAATTGAATTTCTGGTCCTCTCTAACTGCACTTCTGAAATTCTTCTCGGACTGCCTTGGCTTCAACGCCATTCCCCTACCCTGGACTGGACCACCGGGGAAATCAAGAACTGGGGTACTTCTTTCTACAAAAAATGCCTCACGTCTGCTCCCAGTCCTGCCAGTCAAACCCCTATGGCTCCTCCTATACCAGGTCTCCCCAAGGCCTATCTGGACTATGCCGATGTTTTTTGCAAAAAACAAGCAGAGACTTTGCCTCCTCACAGGCCTTATGACTGCCCTATTGATCTCCTTCCTGGTACTACTCCCCTCCGGGGCAGAATCTATTCTCTGTCAGCTCCTGAAACACAAGCCATGACGGAGTACATCTGAGAAAATTTAAAAAGGGGATTTATCCGCAAGTCTTCCTCCCCTGCCGGAGCAGGGTTCTTCTTTGTCTCCAAAAAAGACGGTTCCTTACGGCCATGCATTGATTACCGCGGTCTTAATAAGATCACTATAAAGAACCGCTATCCCCTGCCTCTTATCTCGGAACTCTTTGACCGCCTACATGGCGCTAACATCTTCAACAAATTGGATTTAAGAGGCGCATATAATCTCATCCGCATCAGGGAAGGGGATGAGTGGAAGACCGCATTTAACACCAGAGACGGACACTTTGAATATCTGGTTATGCCCTTTGGGCTCTGCAAGGCCCCTGCTGTCTTCCAGGATTTTGTAAATGAAATTTTTCGTGATTTATTATATTTTCTCTTCTAACCTCGAAGAACACCGCCGTCATGTCCACCTGGTTCTTCAGAGACTCCGTGACAATCAATTATATGCCAAGATGGAGAAATGTCTCTTTGAATGCCAATCTCTTCCCTTCCTAGGATATTTAGTCTCTGGCCAGGGACTTCAAATGGACCCAGACAAACTGTCAGCCGTGTTAAATTGGCCACGCCCCTCCGGACTTCGAGCTATCCAACGTTTCTTGGGGTTTGCCAATTACTACCGACAATTTATTCCACATTTCTCCACCATTGTGGCCCCAACCAAGAAAAACGCCAACCCTAAGTCCTGGCCTCCTCAAGCGGACGAGGCATTCAACTGTCTCAAAACTGCCTTTTCTTCTGCTCCCGTACTCTCCAGACCTGATCCATCTAAACCCTTCTCACTGGAGGTAGACGCCTCCTCGGTGGGAGCCGGAGCTGTACTCCTACAAAAAAAACTCTTCTGGACATAACGTTACTTGTGGGTTCTTTTCTAGGACCTTCTCTCCGGCGGAGAAAAATTACACCATTGGTGATCCAGAACTGCTGGCCATAAAACTAGCCCTCGAGGAATGGAGGCACCTGCTGGAGGGGTCCAAATACCCAATTATCATATACACAGATCACAAGAATCTCTCTTATCTTCAGTCTGCCCAACGGCTGAACCCACGCCAGGCTAGGTGGTCGTTGTTTTTTGCCCGTTTTAACTTTGAGATTCATTTTCGCCCTGCTGACAAGAACATCAGGGCTGACGCCCTCTCTCGTTCCTCGGATGCCTCTGAAATGGAAGCCTCCCTGCAACACATTATTCTTCCTGAGTGTCTGATCTCCACTTCCCCAGCCTCCATCAGACAAACTCCTCCTGGAAAGACCTTCGTCCCTCCACGCCAGCGCCTCAGGATCCTCAGGTGGGGACACTCCTCACACCTCGCTGGCCATGCTGGCGTCAAAAAGTCCATCCAGCTCATCTCTCGATTTTATTGGTGGCCTACCCTGGAAGCAGATGTTGCTAATTTTGTTCGGGCTTGTACAATCTGTGCCCGGGACAAGACTCCTCGTCAGAAGCCTGCCGGTCTCCTTCATCCTCTGCCTGTTCCTGAGCTACCATAGTCTCAGACTGCTATGGACTTTATAACAGACCTGCCTTTATCCCATTGCAACACAGTCATTTGGGTGGTCGTTGATCGTTTCTCCAAGATGGCACATTTTATTCCACTTCCAGGTCTTCCTTCTGCGCCACAGTTGACGAAACAATTTTTTGTGCACATTTTTCGCCTTCACGGGCTTCCCACGCATATCGTCTCGGATAGAGGCGTTCAATTTGTGTCGAAATTCTGGAGGGCCCTCTGTAATCAGCTTAAAATCAAATTAAATTTCTTGTCTTCCTATCATCCCCAATCCAATGGGCAAGTGGAGAGAGTTAAACAGGTTCTTGGTGACTATTTGCAACATTTTGTTTCCTCCCGCCAGGATGATTGGCCCGTTCTTCTACCCTGGGCCGAATTCTCATACAATTTCAAAGTCTCTGAGTCCTCCGCTAAATCCCCGTTCTTTGTGGTGTACTTTTTGTGCCCCGCTCCGGCTCACCATCCGTCGGCCCAGGCCTTCTATATGCACGTGGCTCACCATGTCACGTGACGTCACACTTAGTCCCAGAATTCAAGGGCCGGCGTCCTGATGCCAGCCCTAGAGCGTAACGTGACGGTGGGCCGTGCCTGAACTGTTGACATTACCGCGCGCGGCAACTTCTCTGACCGTGAGTGAATGTGAAGGTTTTGCACTCAATTCCTTGGGGTACTAGTACTACTATCTTCCTGTCTACTGGGTCTGGGGGGAAATCTGGGGGTACTACCTTCCTACTGGGGGAGAGCGGGGGTTAATCTGGGCTCCTCCCCAGTAGGCAGGTAGTACCCCCAGATTAACCCCCTCTTCTCCCCAGTAGGAAGGTAGTACCCCCAGATTAACCCCCTCTTCCCCAGAGTAGGCAGGTCGTACCCCCAGATTAACCCCCTCTTCTGGGGGTACTGCCTACTGGGGGGAAGAGGGGGTTAATCTGGGGGTACTACCTTCCTACTGGGGGGGAAGAGGGGGTTAATCTGGGGGTACTACCTTCCTACTGGGGGGAGAGGGGGTTAATCTGGCTCCTCCCCAGTAGGCAGGTAGTACCCCCAGATTAACCCCCTCTTCCCCCCAGTAGGAAGGTAGTACCCCAAGATTAACCACCTCTTCTGGGGGTACAGCCTACTGGGGGGAGGGGGTTAATCTGGGGGTACTACCTTCCTACTGGGGGGGGAGAGGGGGTTAATCTGGGCCCCTCCCCAGTAGGCAGGTAGTACCCCCAGATTAACCCCCTCTTCCTCCCAGTAGGAAGGTAGTACCCCCAGATTAGCCCCCTCTTCTGGGGTACTGCCTACTGGGGGAGGGGGTTAATCTGGGGGTACTACCTGCCAACTAGGGGAGGGGGTCAATCTGGGGTACTACCTGCCTGCTGGCGATCTAATTTAGGGGTACTACATGTCTATTGGGACGAGGGGGGTGTTAACATGGGGGGAGAATGTCACATGGAGGAAGATGAGACGGGGTAGAGATGGGAAGGGGAGAATGTGACATGGGGGGATAGAAATGAAATGGGGAGAATGTGATTAGGGGGGGATAGAAATGAAACGGGGAAGATGTGAGTGGTGGATATAAAATGGGAGGATTTCACTCTTTGTTTATAATATTGAAATTGCAATATTTAGGTCCATAATCGCAATTGCACAGTTTCCCCATATCGTGCAGCCCTACTAGCTATGTACCTGGCTACCGAACTACCTACATCATTGCTTCCCATCCAGGGTGCAAAACTATGACTCCCAGCATGCCCGGAAAACCAGAGGTCGTCTGGGCGCTGTAGTTTTGCAACAGCTGGAGGCACCATGGTTGGGGACTGTTGGGCACCATGCTCTGTTACTGAGGGGGACACCATGGGGGGCATTATTACAGCCTATAGATGAGGAGATTGTGTAGTGTTAAGGAGAGCACTGGAAAAATGCAGGGTCTAAGATGTTTGTTTTGCATAGGAAGAGAGATGAAGTTTTGGCTGGAGAAGACATCACGGCTGTCTGAGCCGAAGGGGGAAGAAAAGGAAAGAGGACGACGCTGATCAGAAAAGACGCAACCTGTGGGTTCCTTCATGTAGCTGTAAACCCTTATATGGGGTATATATCCTGTGTACAGCTGGTATGTAATCTCTATATGGTCCTGTATATAATCTTTTTTGCGTGCGTAAGGTGGGGAGGGGGGGCCTCCATGTCTATTTTGCTTGGGGCCCCCAAATTCCTTCAAACGGCCCTGTGTGTAGAAGCGGGAGCTCTCAAAAGTTAGAAAATGGCGTTTAATTTATTTAATTTTTTATTTTGCTCCACACATTTATTTTTTTGCTTCGCCATAAATTTTGTGGTAAAATTATTGATTTTGATACAAAGTAAAATTGCTGACAAAAAAAAAACAAGCCTCATATGGGTCTGTAGGTGGAAGGTGAGGAGGAAAAATCTAAAGTGCAAAAATGAAAAAACCCTGAGGCCGACATTTATCATTGTCTTTAGACTGTTTTTTGTGTCTAGAAAAAGTACAAAAAAGGAGCAAGCAGGGATTTTTTGGGGGGCGTGGCTTGGTGCGCTGGCGGCGGGACGTGACCTGTGAGCACTTCGGCAAGGGACCCAGCTTTCCGGGCTTTTGCCCATAGCATGCGCGGCAGAAACAAGTCAAGAGGCCAGGGGAAACCCTCCGCTGTCACGCTGGATCCCCGGAAGACCATTCAGGGCTTTTTCATCCCCTCTTCGGCCCCGCAACTGCCGCGGTCACAGGAACAGCTGCGGCCATCTTGCCTGCCTCCTGCCTCGGCGAACACAGACATGGCCGCCACGCTCTCACGCTCGGCCAGTTACCTTCCTCACCGCTGACGGCACCGCACTCTGAAGCGCCGGGACCGGGAGGAGAGACACTACACCACCAACCTCAGTTAAGTACACTCCCGAGTCACGCGGTGCTCATATCCCCAGCGGCAGCAGCAGCAGCTCCGTCCCCATCTCCCTCACTGGAGCCATGTGGCCGGGCTGCAGCGCAGCAGCAAGCTTCTGACAATGACTTTCCCCCTCTCCCAGCTCCTGGGGTGGATGGGGCACCTCTCCATGCCTGTTCCATTGGGACACATATGAGGAATACCACCAATGATGCTGCCCATTTAGGTTTGCCTGTCCCAGCGCTCTCCCCACCACTGCAAGTTCCACAAAACCCTCAAAACCAGCTAAATGAGGGAGTGAGTCAGATGCATATACCCTCCTCAGCACTCCCACCTATGGGCTCAATGGGGGCCCAGACATGTGCAACCCCTCCAGCTCACCCACTTCTTACCCGCCTATTGTGGACTGGGCTTCTCACTGTGCGGATATGGACTCGGGTGCCTCTACCCCTACTAATGATTCATCTCCAGAAAGTGATCCTAGGGCGAGTGTGGGGTCCGGCTGCCCCTCATCTGATCACGCCGCATCAAATCCCTCACGCCCTGACCGTCGCCCATGCCAGTCTCCGATTGCGGCCAGCAGGGATCTGGCAGACCCTTCATCAACTCAGCCAGTGGCCCCGGCGCTGTCCTCTACCGAAGCGGCCATACATGCCTTGAGAGATCACCCTGAGTTGCAGGCACTGCTCACCCTGCTTCCGACTAAAGCTGACATGATAGCCCTGTCTGCTGATCTTAAGAGAGCTTGGCAGCAAGACCTCCACTCTCTAAAAAAGGAGGTCCAACAGTTGCGACAGAAGGTGTCTGACCTTGAACTCTTCCGCAACGACATAACTACACAGATGCGAGACCTCCAGGTTTCTACTGCTAACATCAAAGCCCAACAATTATCTACCATTGAGCACCTAGACGACTTTGACAACAGGAACAGAAGAAATAATATACGTGTTAAAGGACTTCCTGAATCTGTATCTCCCAATGACATTCCAGGGACTTTGCAGAAAACCTTCAACGAAATTCTGCAGCGTCCCCATGACACCCCCCTGGAACTAGACCGAGCCCATAGAGCTCTGAAAGCCAGAAACCCAGACCCAAAGAAACCCCGCGATATCATCTGCAGAGTGCACCATTACCTTATCAAAGAGGACATTATGAAGAAAGCTCGCTCACTTCCCCACCTCTCCTACAATGGTGCGAATATTCAACTATACCCTGATCTCTCCCTGTGCACGTTAAAACTATGTGCAGGCCTGAAACCACTTCTACAGGTCTTACAAAATGCTCGCATTGTCTACCGTTGGGGCTACCCCTTCTCCCTGACCGCCAAGCACGCGACTACATCAGCGTCTCTCCATCATCCGAAAGACACCTGCTTTCCTATGTGCCTTTAAGCTTCCTCTAGTGCCCCTCCTGCTCTGGAAACAACTCTTCATAGAGCCGTATGCCAATACCCCGTCGACATCTGGACAAAATGGACCCCCCCCCTTCCCCATCTGGAGGCCGCTTCATTGGCCTCACTGCCTCAGCGCCAGAAGAGAAGGACCTGACTGTCTGCCTGTGGAATCCGGTCTTCTCTACTTTGATTGCCACCAGGCTCTCTGCGCTCGGATGCCGGTTCCTGTCCTGAATGGCTCCCTCCGAAACTGAGACCCTACCCCTGGTTGCCTTATGTTACATTTGAATTATATCTGCCGCCCTTCCGTTTACCAGTAGCAGGATACCCTTCTGCATAGTGTCTATATGCCCATATTACTGTTTATTATGTTTGTTGCATTTTGGTCCCGTTGTACCTTGCAAGTTATGCCTTTACATGTGACAGTTTCACTGCTTGCCTTCTGGCTCGCCTTCCATGTGTCCCCCACTAGGTGGGATGACGGACTGGATCCGTGGTCCTGTGTGTCCTTATGGCCTTACCCTTTAGTCCCCTTGTGACTGCTCCCCCACAGTTACTGTTGCCCTCGCCTTTCCTCTACCCTCTCTCCTTTGCTAACCCTCCTCCTTTTCTCTCACTCTCTGGCAGGATTCTTCGGATCATACATCTCCTCACGCCTTGTGGACCGGCGGACCCTCTACTGAGACACGAAATAGTATACTTTGTACGGCCCGAGGAAGTGTCGGTGAGTACGATACATCTCCCTACATTCCCTATGGCAGCTGACATTTCACTAGCAACCCTTAACGTCAAGGGATTCAACGTCCCTGAGAAGAGGGCCCAAGTGCTCTACTCCTTTCATAAACAAAAGGTCCAGATACTGTGTCTCCAGGAGACACATTTTAAAAGCAACTCACTCCCTGTAATCAATAATCGTTACTACCATACCTGGCTGCACAGTTTTAATCCGGAAGCCAAGATGAAAGGCGTGTTTCTGGCTTTTCACAAGTCCCTCCCCATCACAGTGCTCTCCTCCATGATCAACCCCCAGGCCCGCTTCCTTTTCGCTAACTGCAAAGTCGCGGGACAGGTTTTAATTATTGCGTCCCTCTATGCTCCTTACCACGACCAGGTCCCCTTCCTCCTCAGGACCCTGAATGCCCTGGCTTCTTTTGCCTCCGGACCCATCTTTCTATGCAGGGACTTCAACCTATCCTTGAATCCCCTATTGGACACTTCCTCGGGCCGTACATACATCTCCTATAACAAGCTGAGGGCCCTGCGGAGGAAGCTGCACCTACTACAATTAAGTGACACGTGGCGAGCCCTACACCCAGACCATAGAGACAACACATTTTTCTCTTACCAGCGTCACTCCTATTCACGTATAGATTACATATTGTGCCCGCATCACCTCTTGCCCTCGGTTAGACGAGTAGATGTTGGGGTCATTACTCACTCAGATCACACACAGGTGAAGATGATTTTTATGCTCCCCTCTTTTGTCAAGCCTCACTCCACCTGGAAGTTGAATGATTCCCTCCTCCTGGATGAGCTCTGCCTCCAGGAGGTTAGATCAGCGATCTCGGTCTTCCAGGAAACACATTTGACTGACCCATCCCTTCCTATGATTAAATGGGAGACTCTCAAATGTGTTGTCAGAGGTGTCTTGATCAAACATGGGGCTCGATTGAAGAGAGATGCGGCTGCAAAGTATACTATTTTGATAAACCGCCTACACTCCCTAGAATCTTTCCACAAGCAGTCCCTACAAGAATCCGTATTGCGAGAACTCATTCAGGTCCGACACGAGCTCCTGGCGCATCTACACGCCAGACACCGCCACTTCAAGCAGGTCATGGGTAAAGTCTTCTATGAGTGGGGTAATAGAACCGGTAAGCTACTAGCTAAAGCACTTCGCGAAAAAAGATCTTCCCTCTTCATCCCCTCTATTAAGACCGCATCAGGCTCCTTAACGCACATCACTCCCGATATACTAGAGGCCTTCCGATCTTATTACACATCTCTTTACAACCTCTCACCTCCCCACGTCCCCTCGATCTTGCCTTCCTCCGCCCCTTCCCTACATCAATACCTAGCCTCCACGGCCCTTCCTACATTGTCCCCGGAGGCGATACAGTCCTTGGAAGCACCCTTCACTGGGGCAGAACTTGAGGCAGTGATCTCGTCTCTACCTGGGGGTAAAAGCCCGGGTCCTGATGGATATACGGCCAAATTCTTTAAAACGTTCCGCTCCGACCTTGCTGACCCTCTTCTATCCGCTCTCAACTCTATCTCGCCCTCCTCTCCTCCTCCGCCGTCCTTTATGCGAGCCTTCATAGTGGTTATTCCCAAGGAAGGGAAGGACCCCTCATTATGTTCTAGTTACTGTCCAATATCGCTCCTCAATCTTGACACTAAAATGTTTGCCAAACTAATCGCACTTAGACTCTCCGACTTCATGGAGGACCTGGTCCACCCTGATCAGGCAGGATTCGTAAGAGGGAGGGAGGTGAGGGACAACACGTTGAGGACTTTATCAGTGATCCATTCTGCACGCAAACACCAGGCCCCGCTCTTCCTCCTCTCCCTCGATGCGGAAAAGGCCTTTGATAGGGTGGACTGGGGCTTCTTGGAGGCAACTCTTGCCCAAGTTGGCATAGGGCCCGCTATGAGGGATTGCATAATGACGCTATACTCCACTCCCCACGCCCAAATTCGTGTCAATGATCAACTCTCAGCCTTTTGACATTCGTAATGGTACGAGACAGGGATGTCCCCTTTCGCCTCTGCTATATGTTCTGTGCATGGAGCATCTTCTTGTAGACATCCGCCGCAATCCGGACATCAAGGGCTTGGAGGTCCCCCCGCACCATTACAAATGTGCAGCATATGCGGATGACCTGCTTCTCTATCTCTCTTCCCCCCTTCCCTCTCTGATGATGACACTGCAGCGCTTTTCACACTACAGTCATTACAAACTAAATCCTTCCAAGTGTGAGGCAATTAATATTACACTCCCCTCATCCCTGGCCCATCACCTTCAAAAAACCTTCCCTTTCAAATGGCAACCCAAATCCTTAAAATACCTAGGGGTTCAGGTTCCTGCCCATCTACCCGATACCTATGTCCTTAATTACCCCCCCTTACTCCAGACTATTAAAATGGACCTAAGTAGGTGGGAAAGAAAAGATTTTTCCCGGCTGGGTCGTATTAACATTCTTAAAATGAACGTCTTGCCCCGTCTCCTTTAGCTATTTTCTGCGCTCCCCACACACCTGCCTCGACCGTTCTTCAGGGACCTGGATAGACTTCTGTCCACCTTTGTTTGGGCACACAAGCCTCCTAGATTGGCATGACATGTCTTGATTCATAGGAAGGCTGGGGGGGGGGGTCTGGCACTGCCGGACTGCCTCTCATTTCCCCTATCCTCTGTGTTTACTCGAGTGTTAGATAGCTTCCATCATTCTGACAAGAAACACTGGGTACACCTGGAAACACATTCAGCGGGTATCCATCCGAAATCTCTCCTCTGGCTCCCACCCCAGGACCTCCCCAGATCGGTCCTGTCTTCCTTACCACCGATTCCACACTCGTTCGCCTGCGCTCACAAAACATATCTGAAAAGCTTCTCCTTTCTCCTTCCTGGCGGGCCGTTGACCCCGATCTTCGGTGTCAAGGCGTTTACACCGGCTCTTACATCCTCATCCTTCCTCGGCCGAAACAGAGGGGAGAGGTTATCTTTTTTTCCCCTTCTCTCATTGAGCGCCCTGAAACCTGCCACTGAAATTCTGCTTAACATATCGCCTTCCCCGCCCCTCTGTCTCCAACTCGCGCAGCTGCGACACTTCTACAACACCTCCAGACACACTCTTTAACTCCCCCGCCAGTTGACGCCCTTTGAACGTTTATGTGCCTCGGAGGACGTGACACACCACCCAGTGAGTGTACTGTATAGTTTCTTGTTGGATAGATATAGCTCGCTGACCCTACCCTCCCGTGTGAGTTGGGAGCGGGAACTGAATTGCACCCTCTCTGATCATGAATGGGAAATGGCTGTGGTCTTGTGCCACAAAACTTCTATTTCGTGTAAGGCCCAAGAGACCAACTACAAGTTACTCACCAGGTGGTACAGAGTCCCTTCCCTCCTAGCCCGCATATACCCTTCCGTCCCTGATGTCTGTTGGCGATGTGGCTCACCGGGGGGCTCTATTACTCATATCTGGGTACATTGTCCGTCACTGGATCTGTTTTGGAGTCAGGCCCTTGATGTAATTCAGCGGCTGACCTCAATATCACTACCTCGTGACCCACGACCTCTCCTCCTCAGTGTACTACCAGGCTCCCTATCAAAATGGTCGAAATCTCTATCACGTTTTCTCCTCCTGGCAGCTAGGACAGTCGTTCCTAGACTATGGAGGTCCGTCCATCCTTTCGTCTTGGCTTCAGGAAATATCCCACCTTCACAGAATGGAAGAACTCATGGCGGACTCGCACAGCCGTTCATCTAAACATTTTGCATTATGGCGGTCATGGGCTGAATTTATATCCACTGCGGAGTTCCGAAACCTTCATACTACTACACATACACTGCCGTCACCTTCACCACCACTCCCCGCCGCTCCGTGACCACCTCATACATAGTACCCCTCTCCTGATGCGGTCGTGTCGACTGGAGGGTCGGTCGTGTCTTACAAGGTAACTTCCTTCTTCCTGCCCATCCCCGCTCTCCTGACCCTTTCTGTCCCTCCCCCTCTTTCCCTGTTCTTTTTATCCCTTGACTTCCCTCTCCCCTTTGCCTGATAATGTAGAGGTCACACGTCTGTTTTCTATGTTTGACTCCCTTTGGGATGCTGAATCTTTATTTTGATTGTATCTGTGGCTGGAGCCCAGAATGGACTCTCCCCAACCTCATTGTTGATTGTTTGCCATGTGACTGCTCTGCCAGTTGTTATCTGACATTTCTCTGACGGTTGTGTGACTGTACTTTCTTGAAAATGTTAATAAACATTTAATACGGAAAAAAAAAGAGCAAGCAGGGATTTTTGTGCCTTTTTTTGCGCCTTTTGGTTTACACATTTCTGCTGATTTTGAGTTGCAATCCACTGATTTTGGCAATAGACAACTGCGCCTTTTTGTGAAAAACAAAAAAGGCGCAAAGCCACTGAAAAGTCTCTAAAACTACACCAGCCCAGACTTGGCTTAGCTTTTTGGTGTATGTGAAGAGAGAAATTTTAGAAAAGGTTTCCTGCACAAAATGTATCAAATGCTCTTTGACAATTTAATACAGGGGTGTCAAACACCCAGCCCGCGGGCAAAATCTGGCCTGCCAGACCTCGTCATGTGGCCCGCCGCCAGCCTTCACCTTTAATCTCGCTTTTTTTCTTTTAAAAGAAAGCCGCCTCTTCAGCGCATGCGCGGCGATCCTCCTTCGGTCCTCCGCCTCTATGGTTGTACGCACGGGACGTCAGTGACGTCTCGTGCGTACAACCATAGAGACGCGGGCGGAACAGGAGGATGGCAGGATCATCGCAGGAGGATGCGCGCAGGCCCTGGTAAGTGACCGTCGGCGCGTTCTCTTCTTCAGCGTTCCGGTCACCGCTCGACCGGTCCTGGCACCTACTGCTATGGTCCATAGCAGTAGATGTGACCCCGGGCCAGAGGAGCGGTGACCAAATCACAGTGGGGGCAGTACAAAGACATACAGCCTCCAGCCATACACTGTATATGGCTGGAGGCTGTATGTCTGGGGGGGGGGGTGTAGTGCTGCCAACCTAATGTGGGGGGAACTATACTGCCAACTAATGAGGGGGAACTATACTGCCAACCTATCGTGGGGGAACATGCTGCCTACCTAATGTGGGGGAACATGCTGCCAACCTAATGTGGGGGAACATGCTGCCAACTAATATGGGGGAACATGCTGCCAACCTAATGTGGGGGAACATGCTGCCAACCTAATGTGGGGGAACATGCTGCCTATTAATGTGGGGGAACTATACTGCCTACCTAATGTGGGGGGAACTATACTGCCTACCTAATGTGGGGGGAACTATACTGCCAACCTAATGTGGGTGGAACTATACTGCCAACCTAATGTGGGTGAACTATACTGCCAACCTAATGTGGGTGAACTATACTGCCAACCTAATGTGGGGGAACATGCTGCCAACTAATGTGGGGGAACATGCTGCCTACCTAATGTCAGGGGAACTATACTGCCAACCTAATGTGGGGGAACATGCTGCCTACCTAATGTCAGGGGAACTACAAGGTACTGTACATTGCGGTAGGAGGGGTAGTCTTATATGGCGAGTATATCTCAAACTCTAAATTTTAACTGTAAAAGTTGGGGGTCGTCTTATACACCCAGTCGTCTTATACGATATGTGTGTGTGGGGGCTGTGGAAGGGTCCTACAGATACAACCGGATTGAGGGTGACCAAACTGCTGATGCGGCCCCCGATGAATTTGCGTTTGACACCCCTGATTTAATACATTTGGTGCTCCTACACATTACAGCACACAAAAAAAAAAAAGGTGTAGAAAAATGCTTCACTTACACTAGAATGATAAATGCTGGCCTGAGTGCTTAAGGGGTTAAAGGGATACTCCGGTGAAATTTTTTTTTTTTATCAACTGGTGCCAGAACGTTAAACAGATTTGTAAGTTACTTCTATTTAGCTGCTGTATGCTCCAGAGGAAATTGAGTAGTTCTTTCCAGTATGACCACAGGGCTCTCTGCTGACCCCTCTGTCCGTGTCAGGAACTGTCCAGAGTAGGAGCAAATCCCCATAGCAAACCTATCCTGCTCTTGACAGTTCCTAAAATGGACAGAGATGTCAGCAGAGAGCACTGTGGTCAGACAGAAAAGAAATTCAAAAATAAAAGAACTTCCTCTGTAGTATACAGCAGCTGATAAGTACTGGAAGGATTAAGATTTTTCAATTGAAATAATGTACAAATCCGTTTAACTTTCTGGCACAGTGGATTTAAAAAATAAATGTTTTCCACCAGAGTACCCCATTAAAGAGGTATTCCAGGAAAAAGGCTCCACCCTTTCTGGGACTATTACAAACTTTGGGTGATATTATTGTTATTTTTGGATAAAACCCATGTCCAGAAAAGTCATGTCCCACAGGATGTCTCTTCTGTTCTGTATAAATAATAATGTCTGGGGGGCGCATGCGCGCGGCTCACTGAGGAAGTCGCATCTCATGTGAGCTCCGTGCCGGCTGTGCACTTACCGCCATTTTCAGCGCCTTAACACGGCTCCCCAGCTACTCCAAGCTCACCGAGGATACCATGAGTGTCTCCCGATCCTCTAGGAGGAAACTCCAGAACCTTTCCCACGGCCTTTCTCAATCTATTCCTGACCTGTTCAGGACCGGGGCGAAATCCAAGATGGCCGCCGCGAGCTCCATTATGTCGGAGGAGAACTCTGAGGACGAGGCCCTGCCTCCACCAGATGACCTCACGCCGACAACTCTGTACCGCAATATACAGAAGATGTTTAAGGCCGAGCTTTCGCAGGCGGTGGCCACGTTCTCGTCACAGATCCAGGAGCTGACTCAGCGGGTAGCGGATAACGAGGCGAAAATAGATGAACTGGCGGATGCGGTGGATGTGGACCGGCGGGACTTGGACGAACAGGCAGATAAGATGGCGGCCCTGGAATACAAGCTGGAAGACCTGGAAAACAGGTCACGGAGAGCTAACTTGCGGCTGAGGGGACTGCCGGAGTCGGTTACGGACTTCGCTAAGGTACTTACCGATCTGTTTTCTGAGTTGGCGCCCCAGCTCGAACCTGAACTGCTGAGATTTGACAGGATCCATAGGGCTCTGGCTAGGCCCAAAAACGCTGAGCTACCAAGGGACATTGTCCTAAAATTGCATTATCCGGAGGTGCGGGATGTGCTGCTGCTTGCTGCCCGCGATTTGGCAGTTTTGCCGGGCCTGCCGCCCACTGCGAAGCTCTACTCCGATCTCGCTCCCTCCACACTTGCACGTCGGCGGGAGTTCAGACCCATAACTTTGGCGCTTATCCAGAGGAAGGTGAAATATAGGTGGGGGTTCCCTTTCTCCCTCTCCTTTCAACTAAATGGCCGTTCCTACCTGCTCCGCACTCTGAAAGAAGCGCTTGTGGCCCTGAAAGCCGAAAACATTCAGCCCGTGGATCTGCCGCCGCTCCCACAGAGGGTCCGCCGTCCCACTCGTACCTGGACTCCGGTGACCAGGCCTGCCAAGCCTAAGAAGCACTCCTGACCTAGGAACATTTACCTGAGTGACCGGTCTGCAATTGCTTACCCCGTGAGCCTCGTGGTCTGCTCCAACTGACGAGGTGCCATTCCTGTATGTTTTCTGTATTTTTTGCCTCACTGTCTGAACTATGCATCTGAACTTTTTTGCCTCAGATGGGACTTGGACCTATGCGCAGATGGCGGCGCATAGTCCGGAATAGTGTGACCTCACCACCCCTACAGGGGACTTGGAAGTGTGCTGGGTCCCGGATGGACCGGACCCGTGCTTCCCACTTGGACTTGTTTTCTTGTTTGTCTGTTTGGTTTGTGTTTTGTTGTCTGTCTTTTTGTTGTTTCCAGGTCTTATCGGAGGGGTGCCTGTTTATATGGACATTTACTGACCGTGGTGGGTGAAGTTTTGCATTATTGTTCTGTTTATCTATGGGCTCCTGTCCTGACCTCCCCTTGCATGGTGCTGATTAGTCACAATGTGTAGGGTTATATCACATAATGTGAGGGGCTTTAATTCCCCCCACAAACGTAGTAAATCATTTAGAGACTATGCAAAGCTACGCCCTGATATTATATGCCTCCAAGAGTCTCACTTCACCCCTGCCTCCCACCCAAGGTTTTTTCATAGATTGTACAAACGTTACTTCCTGTCCACCTTCCCTTCTAAGAGTAGAGGTGTCATTACTTTTCTTAATGACGCACTGCCATTCGATGTGAGTACTATAACCACTGATCCTGATAGCCGATATGTGATACTACAAGGGACATTGTATGATAAACAGTTATGTGTCGTTAACTCATATGCACCCACTGCTGACCCTATTTCTTTTTTTAGTACATTATGTTCGCTGCTCGGTTCCATGAGATACGATTGGCTGATTTGGGCAGGTGATTTTAACTTTGTGTACCACAGTGACTTGGATCGCTCTCATACCGCCCCGCTTCGTAGATCCGGGCTCCGGCAGCGACAGGTACAGGGGCTGTTTAGTGACACGCACATAGCAGATGTTTGGCGAGAACACAATGGGAGAGCGAGGGGCTATACCTATTACTCTCAATCCCAGCACACGTATACACGCATTGATTGGATATTGGCTAACACACCACTGCTACCCTCCCTGCTGTATGCGAGACATGTGCCCTGTGTCTGGTCGGACCATGATGTAGTGCTGGCGGTGTTCCACTTAGCTAAGCCTTCCACAGTCCCTTTCCGCTGAAGGCTAAATGAGTCCTTACTTACCATTCCCAGGGTGAGTGCACAGTTAGATACTGAGCTGTCTGATTACTTTCATGTTAACTCGGGGTCAACTGGTGGGCCGTATTGGCTGTGGCTGGCCCATAAGTCCTACATGCGGGGTCGGATTATATCTGTAGCCACGGGTCTTAAAAAAGACCGCTCAGCGACTAGGGTTGCTTTAGAAGCTAAATTGCTCCGCCTGACCTATGCTCATCAGCTGTCTCCCTCTATGTTTCTGTATGCTGAGATTAGGCACACTAGGGTGCAGCTGGATGCATTGCTCTCTGTTGAGGTGGACAAAGCTATCAGATGGACTCGGTCCACTTATTATAGGTATGCAAATAAACCAGACCGCCTGTTGGCGTCAATGTTACGTAATACTACCTCATATAATAGAGTGCATGCGGTGCGACTTCGCCCTGGTGTGACTACCTCTAACCCGGACTTGGTGTACTCTGCTTTCCATTCCTTTTACTCCTCTTTGTATTCTTCCCCACCTGATTCTTCTACCTCTATTCCTTCGGTTTCCTCCTACCTTGCTTCCTTGGCTCTTCCTTCCTTGGATTCTGACGCTCTGGAGATTATGAATGGCCCATTTACTGCTGAGGAGGTGGAAGATGCGATTAAACATCTTAAGAATGGCAAGTCACCCGGGCCGGATGGTTTTTCGGCCGCATACTATAAAAAATTTGCTAAACACTTAATCCCCCATCTGGTGGCCTTGTTTATTTCTATGAGAACCCCTGCCCCGCTCCCCAGTGAATTTTTGGATGCCCATATTACGGTGCTACCTAAGCCACATAGAGACCCTCTGCAACCTGCTAATTACCGGCCAATCACCCTTTTAAATATAGATACTAAATTGCTGACGTCCATTTTGGCTGCCCGGCTGAATAGGTTCTTGCCCTCCCTGGTCCATTCCGACCAGGTGGGTTTTGTCCCGGGGAGGCAGGCCCCAGATAATGTGCGCAAAATTATTAACCTGATCCATTGGTCCACCACTTCTAGGACCCCCATGCTAGCGCTGGCCTTGGATATTGAAAAGGCCTTCGATAGTGTGACATGGCCTTACTTGTTTTCTGTACTTCATACTTACGGCTTTACGGGACCTTTCATAACAGTATTACGTCATCTATACTCTTCCCCCAGGGCTTTCCTCAAAATTCCGTCCACCACTCCTACGCCCCTGGAAATACGGAGAGGCACCCGTCAAGGTTGCCCGTTGTCTCCTGCTTTGTTTGCCCTGGCCATGGAGCCACTGGCGGCCCATATAAGATCCAATGCCAATATTAGGGGCGTGGGGGTGGGGGACAAGGAATATAAATGCAATTTATTTGCAGATGATTTTTTACTTACTTTGACTGGTCCACTGGTGTCTCTTCCCAACTTGCACTCGGTTTTGGACACTTTCTCCGTAGTATCTGGGCTAAAAGTAAATACAGCTAAATCGGAGGTGATGTTTTGTAATGTGTCAGATCGGGTTCGACAGTTAGTGTAACTTAATTTTGGGTACAGGGATTCCTCTAGGGGCCTTACTTACCTGGGAGTTCGACTAACCGACTCACTCGCCACCTTATATCATGCTAATTATGCCCCTATGTATAAAACGCTGAAAGAGGATCTGTCGAAGTGGGACTACCCATATATATCATGGATGGGGAGAGTAACTGTAATTAGAATGGTGATATTACCACGTTTGTTATATTTGTTCAGAACGCTCCCTATACCGATTAGCAAGGGGGACCTAGATGCCTTTCAAAAGATAGTATTTCAGTATATCTGGTCTAATAAGAGACCTAGGATTAGGAGGGCGGTAATGCACTACAATAAGAGGCTAGGAGGAGCATCGGTTCCCAATCTCCTTAAATATTACAACGCAGCACGCATCGCTCAATTGGCCCAAATTAATATTAGAAGGGGCGCCCCGAGGTGGGTAGGTCTGGAGGAGGCGCTGGTTGCTCCACACTCTGTCTGTCTTGATGTGGTCCAATGCTCCAATAGCGTCCCGCCTGCCCTCCTCAGCACAAATTACGATGTATGCTTTGTCTCTCTGGCGTCAGGTCCGTTTTAAATATCTCCTGCAGTCTACTCCGTCTCCTTTGCTTCCATTTCTTTCTAACTCTTCCTTTCTTCCTGGCTGTACTCCCCTCTCCTTTCGGTGGTGGCATGGGAAGCGCTTATTCTGTATGCACCATTTCCTGAGGGGTCAATCACTGCATACTCTGGAATCTTTGCGCCAACACTACGAGTTACCCTTGTCAGAGTTTTTTAGGGCCCGCCAGATTCTCTCTTCCTATAACTCTTGTATCCCACATCGCACACCCGTCACTGCTACTTCCTTTGAGAGACATATGTTGTACACTCCTGCTGCGACGGGTTTACTTTCCCTCCTGTATGCCCACCTTAATTCTCCCCCGGCAGAGTCGAAGATGAAATTTATGTTGGATTGGGAGAGGGATACCAATATGTCTCTAACGATGTCACAGTGGAGAGAGTGCTGTACGGCTATAACTAGGGGCAGTTGGCAGGTATCCCTGATGGAGACATCGTTGAAAATACTTCACCGCACGTATAAAGTCCCTGCACTCCTACATGCCATCTATCCTTTAATCTCACCTTTGTGTTTTAGGGGCTGTCAGTCCAGGGGTACAATGCACCATACATGGTGGACCTGTCCAGTGGTGCAGTCATTCTGGACGCAGGTTCTGGACATGCTCTCCTCCATATTGGAGGCTCGGATCCCACGCACCCCTGCTTTTTGCCTGTTGAGTCATAAACCCTCCCAAATGGTATTTCGTACATTCAAGTTCTCCCAACATGTCCTTATGGCGTCCCGCATCCATATTGCGACGCAGTGGCAGAAAGCAGATTTACACTTCTCTATAGTGATAGACAGAATTAATACTATCATGCTCAATGAAAAGTTGTCGGCCATACGGGAAGATCGGGTAGAGGGCTTTAATACTCTGTGGGAACCATGGTTAGCCTCCTCAACATGTCCCATACCTTTACGCTTTATTGAGGCCTGCCGGGGTTTGCCGGGGGGGGGGGGGTAACCCGCTCCGTGGATTTTATATTACTATCTGACTATGCAAACCTGGAATGTTTGTTTATTGTTGGATCTGCGGATCCTATGTTCTTACCCATGTTTCTATACTGTGTTTGTATTACATGAATCTTTAATAAAGCTTCATCGTTTGATGGTTAAATAATAATGTCTGAATTCTCCAGATACAAAAAGAATAGAAGAAACAAAGAGAAGTCTTCATACTTTATTCTCACATAGAAGAACTTTGGGATACAGTCCATTTAGTCCAAACCCAGTTGGATGTGGAAATAGCAGTAATGGTTTTCAGTATTGTAGCCGGGCATTTCTAGTGTCCCTATAATGGTGATTTCCCCCCCTGATCTTCAGATTGGGGGTGGAAGGACACAAGTCCCTGCTGGGCAGTACAGTTACTGAGGCGAGCATGTGACGTCCAGCGGGTTTCCTACACACATCCAATGTAATTAATAGGACTCGTGCACAGATTGGTCATCTCCATGTCCTATCTGACCATCAGACAGGAGAAGAACATTCCAGAGACACTATAACTTAGAAGACGTCCTGACACATCAGGTCCTACAATGTGCACCGGACACATTTCCTACAGTCTGAACATTCTAATGACTTCTCTCCTCAGTCAGCTCTCACATCTTCCACAACACCAGATTTCTGGATAAAACATTTACAGGATACTGCACAGGACTATTGATTCTTCCCTGTGTGAGTTCTCAGATGTTTCACAAACTTTTCCCACATAGACTGAGATGATGAACAAGATTTTATTTCAGACAAAATATTTTATACCACATTCTAAACATGAAAATAACTTCTCCTTTGTCTAAGTTCTTAGATGATCCACAGATTTGATATTTGGTTAACACATTAGCCATATACTATATATGACAATGGCTTCTCTCCTGTGTGACTTCTCAGATGTCCCTCAAGACTTGTTTTATTAGTAAATCGCTTTGTACATTCAGGACATGAAAATGATTTCTCTCCTATGTGAATCATCTGATGTTTAAAAACATGTGATTTCAGCCTAAAACATTTCCACATTCCAAGCATGAACATGGCTTCTCTTCTGTGTGAGTTCTCTGGTGTCCCACAATAGTTGCTTCTTAGGTAAATGATTTTTCCACATTCTGAACATGAAAATGGCTTCTCTCCTGTGTGAATTCTCTGATGAATAACAAGATGTGATTTCGTAGTAAAACAGTTACTACATTCCAAGCACAAAAAATGGCTTCTCTCCTGTGTGAGTCTTCATATGATGCACAAGACTTGCTTTCCATATAAAACTCTTCATACATTCTGGACATGAAAATGGCTTCTCTCCTGTGTGATTCTTCATATGATGTAAAAGACTTGCTTTCCATGTAAAACTCTTCATACATTCTGGACATGAAAATGGCTTCTCTCCTGTGTGAGTTCTCATATGTTCCACAAGACTAGATTCATGACTAAAACACTTCACACATTCTGGACATGAAAATGATTTCTCCCCTGTGTGAGTTCTCATATGTTCCACAAGACTTGATTCATGACTATAACACTTCCCACATTCCGGACATGAAAATGGCTTCTCTCCTGTGTGAGTTCTCATATGATTGACAAGATTTGTTTTCTGTGTACAACACTTCCCACATTCCGGACATGAAAATGGCTTCTCTCCTGTGTGAGTTCTCATATGTCTCACAAGATGTGATTTACGACTAAAACACTTCCCACATTCCGGACATGAAAATGGCTTCTCTCCTGTGTGAGTTCTCATATGATGGACAAGATTTGTTTTGCGTGTAAAACACTTCCCACATTCCGGACATGGAAATGGCTTCTCTCCTGTGTGAGATCAATGTAAAAATCAATACAAAGAGTAAAACACAAGCAAGCTGTGTGAAGATATTCAGCTCACTTCCGTGTCCTGCAGTGCACGGACTGGTGCGGACCGCTCCACTATGCGAATATATAGAACAAAGCCAATGTCCAGTGCTGCTCCCAAAAAAATGTACTTCTTTATTTTATAGCGTAAACACCACAGGTACACAAAGACCAGGAAGACACAGGTGACGCGTTTCGGCCCGTCAAAGGGCCTTCGTCATGACTAAGGCCCTTTGACGGGCTGAAACGAGTCACCTGTGTCTACCTGGTCTTTGTGTACCTGTGGTGTTTACTCTATAAAATAAAGAAGTAGATTTTTTACAGGAGCAGTGCTGGGCTTTGTTCTATACAATGAGTAAAACCCAATACAGTCAACACAAGTAGATAACAGGATCACTTATTTCTAGGTACTTACAGAATATAAAGAAAACAAACTTTTCTTATGTTTATACAGCCCCCTCCCTCCCTTTTCTGGTATCTTTCTTAGGCTGCTTTCACACTATGAATTTCTCCGTTTGGGAACTTCAGTCAGAAGTTCCGTCACTACAGCTGCGAAACCCGGCCGTGACTAAATTGCATTGCAGCCTATGGGGTTTTGTAACTGCTCATTTGCACTCGTATATGCCCGTAATTCATTACGGGCGCTATACGGTGACGGGACATCGTCTGCATGCATCCTTAATACCGCCATATCATTATAGTACATGATGGGGTAGAAAGGTTTTAATACCCCTCACTGTTCCTTATAGTCAGTTATTAACACATATCTTCCTATATTTTTAAACCCTTTATATCTCACAGAATCAAAGACAACTAGAACGGCCCTGCTCATTGAATGTGATCAGATTGGATTGACAGGACCGATCCCTCATACACCAATACTGATGTGTGTGATAAGGTTATTGTCACTGAGATACCTCAGGATAGAACCTCTTAGAAAACCTTCAAAGATTTTACCCAGAAGAGAGGTTACACCTAAAGGCCTATAGTGTCCAGACTTATATGTTTGATCCGCTCTTGAATACTAACATCATATTAGATAATTACAAGTCACACGGAACAGATTCTATATAAGAACAAGAAGATCCAGCAGAGATATAGGATGAAATCCAAGATTCTTTATTCCATTACATTAAAATGACAGAACACAGGTCAGGGAGATAAAGTGACGCATTTCAGGCATTCATATCGCCCTTAGTCAGACTAAAAACTATCTGTCCGCAGCCATGTGTATATAAAGATCACATGATCTCCTACCAATAGGATTGGAAAGCATGTTTACCCTTCACATACATGATCATAAGAGAGGAAAGTATTATAGTATTATAAATGTATAAGTAAACATTTTGGTCTTTATTTTTTATTCTTTAGTCATACTAAAAAGTATCTAGTCCCCGGCCATCTACGACTAAAGATCACATGATCTTCTTCCCGTGGTAAATGTGGAAAATATTAACCCTTTACATACATGATCACAGGCGAAGAAAGACACAAATAATACAGGGAATTGCAATACTCTCTAGACAGAAAAGCATACCAAAACATGTAAGGTACTACAGCACCCAGAAAGCTGAGCAAAAATAGCCAAGATAACAATAAAAAAGATCAAAATGTTTACTTATACAATTATAATGTTATAATACTTTCCTCTCTTATGATCATGTATGTGAAGGGTAAACATGCTTTCCAATCCTATTGGTAGGAGATCATGTGATGTTTATATATACATGGCTGCGGACAGATAGTTTTTAGTATGACTAAGGGCGATCTGAACACCTGAAACGCGTCACTTTATCTCCCTGACCTATGTTCTGCCCTGTGCCCGCTCCCTGTCTATGATTTGCGCTATCAATACAATATACATCTCCACCACTAAAAAGCAGGAAGAAATATCTTAAGGAACCTCAGTCTGCAATTTATAATGACAGAATAAAACATAAGATGTATGAAAGGCTCTTACCATTCTCTGATATGGGGTTTTCTAGTCCACTCATTGTTCCTCCAGAACTTTCCTGTAAAGATTCCATATTATAGACCTGAGGAAAAAACATAAAGGAACCTTAGTTTATCTTCTATCCAGGTGAGCGTTACATCCCCCCTAGAAGGTATGAACCAATCTGCACAAGGATCTCCTCAAGTGGTGATCACATAGGATCAACAATCATCCCAGTCTCTTTCCTACAAGTATTGTGGGGTTCAGTGATGGCCACAGACAGGGCCAGACTGGGACTATAAAGCCGCCCTGGGCACAACCCTACCAGCCCACATACAATATACACACGGCATAAACAACAAATATGAAACAATTACAATATCTAATAATTCCTTCTACTTCCAGTCACCTCAGAGATGTTCTAGTCACCATACATGGACCCTCCACACACTCAGGTCTCTATCTCCAGTCAGTGTCTCCAGTGTCCCAAGTATATTCTCCTGGTAAGTTCCCCCATATGAGCCATGCTGGGGTCTTTTATACCCTTTTCACCATCAGATTGGCCTCCCCTCCCCCACCTACAATATGTAAAGTAAGAATGATGGGGCCAGAACCTGTCAGACCAGTTTTAGCATTCTATGGCCTCCTGGGATCAGCCTTCATTTACATATTGTATTGCAGGGTGGAGACATATTGGTCACACCCCTATTTACATCTGTAAGAGATACCGGGGATACTCCGAGACCTTTTCATATGATAATTAGGGGAAACAATCAGCATTTTCACTCCTGATGAGGAACATGGCCCCATAGGTCCCACCCAACTTAACTCTAAAATAAACATATGACAACTGAGCTGGTGGATAAAATCATCTACAATGTTTTACTAAAGGTTAAATAAATTATAATTTAATTAAAAATTATTATTCACCAAGAATAAATAGCGACATAATTCTAACCAAAATATCAGATCCTTAAATATAGGCAGCAGGGTTCCCCCACATTAGGTATACACAGCAGGGTTTCCCAACATTAGTTAACCTCTTAAGGACCAAGTCCATTTTCACCTTAAGGACCAGGCCAATTTTTGTTTTTTCCACCTCACCTTCTAAAATCCATAACTCTTTTATATTTCCATCTAAAGACCCATATAAGGGCTTGTTTTTTGCGTGACCAATTGCACTTTGTAATGAAACCTCTCATCTTACCATAAAATGTACGTCAAACCCCCCAAAAAAAAATTTTAGGAGGAAATTTTTATGAAAAACAACATTTTGCACATTTTGGAGGAGTTCGTTTTCACACTGTACAATTTACGGTAAAAATGACATGTGTTCTTTATTCTGTGGGTCAATACAATTAAAATGATACACATGGCTAGATACTTTTATATTTTTGTACCGCTTAAAAAACAATCTAAAACTTTTTGTACAAAATCAGTAATCTAAAAATCGCCCTATTTTGACCACCTATAACTTTTTCATTTTTCCGTATATAGGGCGGTATGAGGGCTCATTTTTTGCGCCGTCATCTATACTTTTTTAGATACCACATTTGCATAAATAAAACTTTTAGATAATTTTTTTATTAATTGTTTTTTGAATAAAATGTGACAAAAAAGCAGCATTTTTGGACTTTTTATTTTTTACGTTTACGCCATTCACCATACGGGATCATTAATATTATATTTTGATAGTTCGGACATTTATGCATGCGGCGATACCAAATATGCTTATTAAAAAAAAAATTACGCTTTTTGTGGGTAAAATGGGAAAATATATTAAAAAAATGTGGGAGCTCGACGAGAGAAAAAGAAAACGTGTCTAAAATAGCATAAAATGATATTTATTTGGAAAAATGATAACATTTATTTGGAAAAATGATGTGAGGTCTGAGGCAGGGCCCTTGTCGCAGACTGGTCACTAGATAAAATGGTTACAATGGTATAAAATGCTAAAAATATAAAATATACACAGTGGTATTGCACTTCACTAATTGGACAATGAGACAATGAAAGTGCGGCAATGGGACAGTGCAAACAGTATCTGTTTAGTTATACTGTAAAGTCCTATTATAGGAGCCGGGATTAATCCAGATGAAAGTACATAGCAAAAAAGTTGATAATCCAATAAGGCAAATTTTCGGTAGCTCTGGAGCCTCCCAGATTGGGGCACACTATAAACGTTTTTAGGTGCAGAGATACAGGCGATGCCCCCTCTACCCTGACGGCACGGGGACTGAATGCAAGAGGGCAATCGCTATACAGTTCAGGCACTTAGTGCCTCTTACCGGCTACAGTGTGCACAGTCAGGTGAGTGCGGCTGTGCTTGTGATCCGGATACACGTCCCGGCGGCACGGGAGAAATGTAGGAGGGGTGATATGATCCGGTGCTGGGGTTGGAGATGATGGCTGGGAAGCAGCGTGTGGCAGCGCTGGAGGTATCGTCTCTACCCCGACAGCACGGGGAGCAGGTGAGAGAGTAGGTGAGGACCGGCAATGCGGTAACGATTGTCTCAGAGGATGTGCAGGCTTGTCTTAACACCAGACGCGTTTCGGGAACTGCGTCCCCTTTTTCAATGGTGGAGGTTCAGGAAGACTGTATGGGTCATGGCTGAAAATGTCAGTCTTTTATAACCCATTTTGTGGGCGTCGTCCTTGTGTAATACAAAGGCTGGATGCGGGTTTTGGAAGGGAAGTGTCAGGCCATTGCCCATTTGCCTCTTGACAAAGCCACTTGGTGGCAAAACGTTGAGGGGGGCAGTGTTATGGTTTTAACTGCTATGTGCCCTAACAATCAGTAGTTCTGGGATGCAAAATACAATGTATCTCCTACGAATTAAGGAAAATGATGGAGCTAGTCGAGCCCAATAAGCCCTACCAATTCAGCCATTAGTTAGGAGCACATAGTGTTTTTAAATGTATGATTTTTTCCTTCTTTTCTCACTATTATAATTTTGGACCCGTAAATTAAAGTCCTGTACATAGTAAAAAAAAAAAAAAATTTGGGTTGGGACCCTCAGGGCCTTTATTGGATTGCCATCGGCAATCTATCAGTGATTATTGTATATTTTGCCCTCCAGCCATTAGTCTCGCTTTTTTGTATTAGGGTTTACAGTTAGCTTCAATAAAGTTTTTGGACAAGTTCAAATAAAAAAAAATAAAAAAAAAACTTTATTGAAGCTAACTGTACACCCTGACACTTCCCTTCCAAAACCCACATCCAGCCTTTGTATTACACAAGGACGACGCCCACAAAATGGGTTATAAAAGACTGACATTTTCAGCCATGACCCATACCATACCGTGCCGTGCCGTCGGGGTAGAGGGGGCATCGCCTGTATCTCTGCACCTAAAAACGTTTAATAGTGGGCCCCAATCTGGGAGGCTCCAGAGCTACCGAAAATTTGCCTTATTGGATTATAAACTTTTTTGCTATGTACTTTCATCTGGATTAATCCCGGCTCCTATAATAGGACTTTACAGTATAACTAAACAGATACTGTTCGCACTGTCCCATTGCCGCACTTTCATTGTCTCATTGTCCAATTAGTGAAGTGCAATACCACTGTGTATATTTAATATTTTTAGCATTTTATACCATTGTAACCATTTTATCTAGTGACCAGTCTGCGACAAGTGCCCTGCCGCAGACCTCACATCATTTTTCCAAATAAATGTCATCATTTTATGCTATTTTAGACACGTTTTCTTTTTTTCTCTCTCTCTTTCTTCTAATTTTTGACCTTATATCTTTTACTCTGACCTAGCCTAGCAGGACTGCCTCCCCTTTTTACACTAAAATGGGAAAAACTGTCAATTTTCATTTTTATTGGGGGAGGGGATTGTTCACTTTAATTTTTTACTTTTTATTATTTTTTTTTATTTTTTTTACACTTTTTATGTACCCATAGGGGTCTATCTATAGAAATCATTCGATTACTAACACTGTTTAGTGCTATGTATAGGACGCAGCACCGATCAGTATTATCGGTGATCTTCTGCTCTGGTCTGCTTGATCTCAGACCAGAGCAGAAGACCCCGGGAGACGGCCGGAGCCAGGTGAGGGGACCTCTGGCCGCCATGCTGGATGACCGGATCGCCACGGCAGCGCTGCAGGTGATCCAATCATCCATTCAAAGTACCGCAATGCCGCAGATGCCGTGATCTGTCCGCGCGATCGCGGATGTCGGCCATTACGGGCGGGTCCTGGTGTGCGAAGTACAGCCAAACCAGGACGTACATTTACGTCCGTGGTCGTTAACACCTTAACCCCTTCATGACCCAGGGTTTTTCCATTTTTGCACTTTCGTTTTTTCCTCCTTACCTTTAAAAAAACATAACTCTTTCGATTTTGCACCTAAAAATCCATATTATGGCTTATTTTTTGCACCACCAATTCTACTTTGTAATGACATCAGTCATTTTACCCAAAAATCTACAGAGAAATGGAAAAAAAAAATCATTGTGCAACAAAATTTAAGAAAAAACACAATTTTGTAACTTTTGGGGGATTCTGTTTCTAGGCAGTACATTTTTCGGTAAAAATTACACTCTGTTTATTCTGTAGGTCCATACGGTTAAAATGATCCCCTACTTATATAGGTTTGTTTTTATTGTACTTCTGGAAAAAATCATAACTACATGCAGGAAAATTTATATGTTTAAAATTGTCATCTTCTGACCCCTATAACTTTTTTTATTATTCCGTGTATGGGGCGGTATGAGGGCTCATTTTTTGCGTCGTGATCTGAAGTTTTTAGCGGTACCATTTTTGTAATGATCGGACTTTTTGATCGCTTTTTATTCATTTTTTCATGATATAAAAAGTGACCAAAAATACACTATTTTGGACTTTGGAATTTTTTTGTGCATACGCCATTGACAGTGCTGCTTTATTAATTATATATTTTTATAGTTCGGACATTTCCGCACACGGCGATACCACTTTTATTTTTATTTACACCGTTGTTTATTCTAAATGGGAAAAGGGGGGTGATTCAAACTTTTATTAGGGAAGGGGTTAAATGATCTTTATTCACTTTTTTTTGCAGTGTTATAGCTCCCATAGGGACCTATAACACTGCACACACTGATCATTGTTATCCCATAGGGACCTATAACACTGCACACACTGATATTTTACATTGATCACTGGTTTCTCATAGGAAACCAGTGATCAATGATTCTGCCGCTTGACTGCTCATGTCTGGATCTCAGGCACTGAGCAGTCATTCGGCGATCGGACAGCATGGAGGCAGGTAGGGATCCTCCGGCTGTCATGTAAGCTGTTCGGGATGCTGCGATTTTGCCGCGGCCATCCCGAGCAGCTCCCTGAGCTAACCGTCATTAGTTTACTTTCACTTTAGACGCGGCATTCAACTTTGAATGCCGCGTCTAAAGGGTTAATAGTGCGCGGCACCGCGATCACTGCCGCGTGCTATTAGCCACGGGTCCCGGCCATTGCTAGGTGCCAGGCCCGATCCGCTATGACGAGGGGCCACGCCGTGGCCCCACGTTATAGAATGGGAGCCGACCCATGACATATATGTATGCCATGGGTCGGGAAGGGGTTAAGGACCAAGGACGTACCGGTACGTTCTGAGTCCTTTCCCTTTCTATAACGTGGGGCCACGACGTTATGGCCAGGACCCGTGGCTAATAGCGCGTGGCAATGATCGCGGTGCCGCGCGCTATTAACCCTTTAGATGCGGCGTTCAAAGTTGAACGCCGTGTCTAAAGTGAAAGTAAATCACTGCCGGTTGGCTCAGGGGGCTCTTCGGGATGTCCGCGGCGAAAATGCGGCATCCTGAACAGCTGTGGGACACGAGGAGGGCCTCCTACCTTGCCTCCTGGTGTCCGATCGCCAAATGACTGCTCAGTGCCTGAGATCCATTCAAGCGGCAGAATCATTGATCAATGGTTTCTTATGAGAAACCAGTGATCAATGTAAAAGATCAGTGTGTGCAGTGTTATAGGTCCCTATGGGAGCTATAACACTGCAAAAAGAAAAAGACTCCAAACACAAATATCAAATAATGTCCAATAGGTGCATGGAATGGCACATAAATATAGGCATATGATACTCAATAAGAGGTGGACTTAAAGGAGTAGTCCAGTTTGAGATCGCGGGGGGTCCGACCGCTGGGGCCCCCTGCGATCTCCTGTACGGAGCTCCGACAGCCCGCGGGAAGGGGGCGTGTCGACCTCCGCACGAAGCGGCGGCCGACACGCCCCCTCAATACATCTCTATGGCAGAGCCGCAGCGCGGCCTTCGGCAATCTCCGGCTCTGCCATAGAGATGTATTGAGGGGGCGTGTCGGCCACCGCTTCGTGCGGGGGTCGACACCCGCTATCTGGCCGGAGACCCGTACAGAGAGATCGCGGGGGGGCCCCAGCGGTCGGACTCCCCCGCGATCTCAAACTTATCCCCTATCCTTAGGATAGGGGATACGTTTTTCACCACTGGACTACCCCTTTAAAAGCAAGCCACAGTACATATGTATAGGGATACACCTAAAAATGCCTCAGTAAACCCAGTACACTAATGTAAATCATATAAGACTGTCCATGCACCTAGCCATCTGACACCCAGCTATACTTACATAGGTCAGGAGCCTACCCCTACGTCGTTTCGCTCACTCGCTTCCTCCCTGAGGAAGCGAGTGAGCGAAACAACGTAGGGGTAGGCTCCTGACCTATGTAAGTATAGCTGGGTGTCAGATGGCTAGGTGCATGGACAGTCTTATATGATTATTTCCATCACAGGGACAACCGATGCTCCAACTCTTATTGAGGTGGTTTCCTTCCCCTCAGATACATATGGTTAACATCCTTGTCTCCCTGCATTTATACTGCCGATAGCACCGGGCAAATGACACTTTACTAGCTATGCTTTTATATATGTCCTTTCTGTTTACATTAGTGTACTGGGTTTACTGAGGCATTTTTAGGTGTATCCCTATCCTTAGGATAGGGGATAAGTTGTTCACCACTGAGTCACCACTGGACTACTCCTTTAAGTCCACCTCTTATTGAGTATCATATGCCTATACTTATGTGCCATTCCATGCACCTATTGGACATTATTTGATATTTGTGTTCGGAGTCTTTTTCTTTCTAACTGCTGCCGATTTTTTATCATGTTTTATTCTATTTGATTATAATAAAGATTTATATCTATTCATTATATTGTGTCAGTTTGGTGCATTTCTATTAGGTTTTCTAGTATTTTTGGGCACCAAACATTGGTCTGTACCTTGTTTGTTCATGGCCATACTTCATTGGTTTATACTGCAAAAATAAAGTGAGAAGTGAATAAAGATCATTTAACCCCTCCCCTATTAAAAGTTTGAATCACCCCCCCCCCCTCCTTTTCCCATAACAAAAAAA
Source organism: Hyla sarda (assembly GCF_029499605.1). NCBI lineage: Eukaryota > Metazoa > Chordata > Amphibia > Anura > Hylidae > Hyla > Hyla sarda. The sequence continues at coordinate 502,835,253 of NC_079190.1, forward strand.
AAAACAATAAATAAATAAAAATAAAACATATGTGGTATCGCCGCGCACGCGAAAATGTCCGAATTATAAAAATATAATAAAATTGCACGGTCAATGGCGTACGAGCAAAAAAATTCCAAAGTCCAAAAAAGTGCATTTTTGGTCACTTTTTAGATCATGAAAAAATTAAAAGCGATCAATAAGTCCGATCAATGCAAAAATGGTACCGCTATAAAATTCAGATCATGGTGCAAAAAATTTGTCCTCATACCGCCCCATACACGGAAAAATAAAACAGTTATAGGGGTCAGAAGATGACATTTTTAAACGAATACATTTTCCGTGAATGTAGTTAGGATTTTTTTCAGAAGTGCGACAAAATCAAACCTATATAAGTAGGGGATCATTTTAACCGTATGGACCTACAGAATAATAATAAGGTGTCATTTTTACCGAAATATGCACTGCGTAGAAACGGAAGCCCCCAAAAGTTACAAAATTAAATTTTTTTATCAATTTTGTCTCACAATGATTTTTTTTCCGTTTCGCCGTAGATTTTTGGGTAAAATGACTGATGTCATTACAAAGTAGAATTGGTGGCGCAAAAAATAAGCCATAATATGGATTTTTAGGTGCAAAATTGAAAGAGTTATGATTTTTTTAAAGGTAAGGAGGAAAAAATGAAAGTGCAAAAACGGAAAAACCCCCGGTCCTTAAGGGGTTAACTGATAAAAAAAAATATGTTTTTCCTTTAATACCCCTTTAAGGAGGTATAAGATAACTACAACTCCCAGCATGTCTAGACTTATCTTATACCTCCTTAAATGTAATGTTCTCTAATATCCCATACCAGTCTGGACATGCTGGGAGTTGTAGTTCTCTTATACCTTCTCCATGTAATGTTCTTTAATAGGGATCGATCAAAATCGTTTTTTTAGGGCCGATACCGATAATCTGTGGAGGTTAGGGCCAATAGCCGATCACTCCTATCGGTAAAAGTTATCGGCTATTTATCCCCCCCCCCCCCACACACACACACACAGACACACACCGCTTTTGCGGTGCCATTGACCGCCACCGCCACCCGCTTCTCTCCCCCTGCCTGTCCGGGGGTCCTGAGTCCCATCACCGCCAACGCCCCCCCCCCGCACCACTCCTATTGCCTCCCCCATCCCCGGTTTTATAATTACCTGTTCCCGGGGTCCACTCTACATCTGGCTCCGGTGGCGTCCTCCTGAGCTGTCACTGTGCGCAGTCACGTCACTCGTCATTGCGCAGCGTAACGCAGGACGCAGCAGGAGCCAGAAGTATCGTGGGCTCCGGGAACAGGTAATTATAAAACCAGGGATGGGGGAGGCAATGGGGCCGGGGCGGTGTGATGGGGGGTGCGATGCGGTGCGGCGGGGGCGGTGCGGGGCATTATAGGCAAGGTAATTGCCGATACCGATAATGCCCAAAATCGTGATTATCGGACGATAATATCGACCAAACCGATAATCGGTCGATCCCTATCGTAACAGCCCGGACATGCTGGGAGTTGTAGTTCTCTTATACCTTCTCCATGTAATGTTCTCTAATATCCAATCGTAACAGCCCGGACATGCTGGGAGTTGTAGTTCTCTTATACCTTCTCCATGTAATGTTCTCTAATATCCAATCGTAACAGCCCGGACATGCTGGGAGTTGTAGTCCACCATAAGCACAGCCAAGGTCCTACTATCACACCCCCCATCCTGTTGATGTACAGCGGTGTTTCCCAACCAGGGTGCCTCCAGCTGTTGCAAAACTACAACTCCCAGCATGCCCAGACAGCCAATGGACAAGGGCAGGAGACCCCTCAGCTTCATCTATGGTAGATTATACATTAACCCTCCCCCCTCTCTCCTGCAGAGCATTACAGCAACCCCCTCTCTCCTGCAGAGCATTACAGCAACCCCCCTCTCCTGCAGAGCATTACAGCAACCCCCCTCTCTCCTGCAGAGCATTACAGCAACCCCCCTCTCTCCTGCAGAGCATTACAGCAACCCCCCCCCCCTCTCCAGCAGAACATTACAGCAACCCCCCCCCCCCCCCCACTCTCTTGCAGAGCATTACAGCAACAACTCATAAGCCTCCGGGGATATGAACTGTGCTTCTTGCAGACTCCAGACCGGCTCTATAGGCCCCTGTAGAGTATTACGTGTCCCCTGTAGAGTATTACTTGTCCCCTGCAGAGTATTACGTGTCCCCTGCAGAGTATCACTTGTCCAAACACCAAGAGAAAACCTCACCTTCTCCTCACCAGCAAATCACTCATATCCGCCAAATCTATTGCTTCCTACAGACTCCAGACTGGCTCCGCCTACTCCAGTCTAGTCACATGACTGGTCACATGGCCATGACATCATCACAGGTCCTTTAGCTGCATAGGAAATAGCATCTACCCGATCCTAATATCCTGAACAGAGTCCGGAATCTTCTCTGCACACAGGGTTTTCTCTGCTGTCCTGGTGAGTTTCCTCTTGGTGTAACCTGCACTAATATATATATATATATATATATATACACACAGCTCCACTATTATATATATATACAGCTCCACTATTATATATATATACACAGCTCCACTATTATATATATATATATATATATATATATATATATATATATATATATATACACAGCTCCACTATTATATATATATATACACAGCTCCACTATTATATATATATATATACACAGCTCCACTATTATATATATATACAGCTCCACTATTATATATATATATATACACAGCTCCACTATTATATATATACACAGCTCCACTATTATATATATATATACACAGCTCCACTATTATATATATACAGCTCCACTATTATATATACATATATATACTATTATATACATTGTCTGCACTATTTATACACAGCTCCACTATTATATATACATATATATACTATTATATACATTGTCTGCACTATTTATATACAGCTCCACTATTATATATACATATATACTATTATATACACTGTCTGCACTATTTATATACAGCTCCACTATTATATATACATATATATACTATTATATACATTGTCTGCACTATTTATACACAGCTCCACTATTATATATACATATATACTATTATATACATTGTCTGCACTATTTATATACAGCTCCACTATTATATATATACTATTATATACATTGTCTGCACTATTTATATACAGCTCCACTATTATATATACATATATACTATTATATACATTGTCTGCACTATTTATATACTGCTCCACTATTATATATACATATATATACTATTATATACATTGTCTGCACTATTTATATACAGCTCCACTATTATATATACATATATACTATTATATACATTGTCTGCACTATTTATACACAGCTCCACTATTATATATACATATATACTATTATATACATTGTCTGCACTATTTATATACAGCTCCACTATTATATATACATATATACTATTATATACATTGTCTGCACTATTTATATACAGCTCCACTATTATATATACATATATACTATTATATACATTGTCTGCACTATTTATATACAGCTCCACTATTATATATACATATATACTATTATATACATTGTCTGCACTATTTATATACAGCTCCACTATTATATATACATATATATACTATTATATACATTGTCTGCACTATTTATATACAGCTCCACTATTATATATATACATATATACTATTATATACATTGTCTGCACTATTTATATACAGCTCCACTATTATATATACATATATACACTATTATATACATTGTCTGCACTATTTATATACAGCTCCACTATTATATATACATATATACTATTTTATATACATTGTCTGCACTATTTATATACAGCTCCACTATTATATATACATATATATACTATTATATACATTGTCTGCACTATTTATACACAGCTCCACTATTATATATATATATATACACAGCTCCACTATTATATATATACACAGCTCCACTATTATATATATACACAGCTCCACTATTATATATATATATACACAGCTCCACTATTATATATACATATATATACTATTATATACATTGTCTGCACTATTTATACACAGCTCCACTATTATATATATACAGCTCCACTATTATATATATACACAGCTCCACTATTATATACATATATACTATTATATACATTGTCTGCACTATTTATATATATATACAGCTCCACTATTATATATATATATACACAGCTCCACTATTATATATATACACAGCTCCACTATTATATATATATATACACAGCTCCACTATTATATATATACAGCTCCACTATTATATATATACACAGCTCCACTATTATATACATATATACTATTATATACATTGTCTGCACTATTTATATACAGCTCCACTATTATATATATACATATATACTATTATATACATTGTCTACACTATTTATATACAGCTCCACTATTATATATACATATATACTATTATATACATTGTCTGCACTATTTATATACAGCTCCACTATTATATATATACATATATACTATTATATACATTGTCTGCACTATTTATATACAGCTCCGCTATTATATATACATATATATACTATTATATACATTGTCTGCACTATTTATATACAGCTCCACTATTATATATACATATATACTATTATATACATTGTCTGCACTATTTATACACAGCTCCACTATTATATACATATATACTATTATATACATTGTCTGCACTATTTATACACAGCTCCACTATTATATACATATATACTATTATATACATTGTCTGCACTATTTATATACAGCTCCACTATTATATATACATATATACTATTATATACATTGTCTGCACTATTTATATACAGCTCCACTATTATATATACATATATACTATTATATACATTGTCTGCACTATTTATATACAGCTCCACTATTATATATACATATATACTATTATATACATTGTCTGCACTATTTATATACAGCTCCACTATTATATATACTATTATATACATTGTCTGCACTATTTATATACAGCTCCACTATTATATATACATATATACTATTATATACATTGTCTGCACTATTTATACACAGCTCCACTATTATATATACATATATACTATTATATACATTGTCTGCACTATTTATATACAGCTCCACTATTATATACATATATACTATTATATACATTGTCTGCACTATTTATACACAGCTCCACTATTATATACATATATACTATTATATACATTGTCTGCACTATTTATATACAGCTCCACTATTATATATACATATATACTATTATATACATTGTCTGCACTATTTATATACAGCTCCACTATTATATATACATATATACTATTATATACATTGTCTGCACTATTTATATACAGCTCCACTATTATATATACATATATATTATTATATACATTGTCTGCACTATTTATATACAGCTCCACTATTATATATACATATATATACTATTATATACATTGTCTGCACTATTTATATACAGCTCCACTATTATATATACTATTATATACTATTATATACATTGTCTGCACTATTTATATACAGCTCCACTATTATATATACATATATACTATTATATACATTGTCTGCACTATTTATATACAGCTCCACTATTATATATACTATTATATACTATTATATACATTGTCTGCACTATTTATACACAGCTCCACTATTATATATACATATATACTATTATATACATTGTCTGCACTATTTATACACAGCTCCACTATTATATATACATATATATACTATTATATACATTGTCTGCACTATTTATATACAGCTCCACTATTATATATACATATATATATACTATTATATACATTGTCTGCACTATTTATATACAGCTCCACTATTATATATACATATATACTATTATATACATTGTCTGCACTATTTATATACAGCTCCACTATTATATATACATATATACTATTATATACATTGTCTGCACTATTTATATACAGCTCCACTATTATATATACATATATACTATTATATACATTGTCTGCACTATTTATACACAGCTCCACTATTATATATACATATATACTATTATATACATTGTCTGCACTATTTATATACAGCTCCACTATTATATATACATATATACTATTATATACATTGTCTGCACTATTTATATACAGCTCCACTATTATATATATATATATATATACTATTATATACATTGTCTGCACTATTTATACACAGCTCCACTATTATATATACATATATACACTATTATATACATTGTCTGCACTATTTATACACAGCTCCACTATTATATATACATATATACTATTATATACATTGTCTGCACTATTTATACACAGCTCCACTATTATATATACATATATACTATTATATACATTGTCTGCACTATTTATATACAGCTCCACTATTATATATACATATATACTATTATATACATTGTCTGCACTATTTATACACAGCTCCACTATTATATATACATATATACTATTATATACATTGTCTGCACTATTTATATACAGCTCCACTATTATATATACTATTATATACATTGTCTGCACTATTTATATACAGCTCCACTATTAAATATATATATATATATATATATATATATATATATATATATATATACTATTATATACATTGTCTGTACTATTTATATACAGCTCCACTATTATATATACATATATACTATTACCGTATATACTCGAGTATAAGCCGACCCGAGTATAAGCCGAGACCCCTAATTTCAACCCAAAATCCCAGGAAAAGTTATTGACTCGAGTATAAGCCTAGGGTGGGAAATACCTCATCCCCCCCTGTCATCATCCAGACCCGTCATTAACATCCTCATCATCATCCCCTTGTCATCATCCCACACATCCCCCCTTCATCATCCCCTTATCATCCCACACATCCCCCCTTCATCATCCCCTTGTCATCATCCCACACATCCCCCCCTTCATCATCCCCACCCCCCTTCATCATCCCCACACCCCCCTTCATCATCCTCTTCTCATCATTCGCCCTCAGTGGTCTTCAACCTGCGGACCTCCAGAGGTTTCAAAACTACAACTCCCAGCAAGCCCGGGCAGCAATCGGCTGTCCGGGCTTGCTGGGAGTTGTAGTTTTGAAACCTCCGGAGGTCCGCAGGTTGAAGACCACTGCGGCCTTCAACATCATCCAGCCCCCCTCTCACCCCCTTTAGTTCTGAGTACTCACCTCCGCTCGGCGCTGGTCCGGTCCTGCAGGGCTGTCCGGTGGGGAGGTGGTCCGGTGAGGAGGTGGTCCGGGCTGCTATCTTCACCGGGGAGGCCTCTTCTCCGCTCTTCCGGCCCGGAATAGAGGCGTTGCCTTGACAATGACGCAGAAGTACGTTGGCAATGAACGCACCTCTGCGTCGTTGTCACGGCAACGTGACTATTCTGAGGCCGGGCCCGAAGTGCTTAGAAGAGGCCTCCCCGGTGAAGATAGCAGCCCGGAACCACTATCCCACCGGACCACCTCCTCTCCGGACAGTCCTGCAGGACCGGACCAGCGCCGAGCGGAGGTGAGTACTCAACACTAAAGGGGGGGGGTGAGAGGGGGCTGGATGATGTTGAAGGCCGCAGTGGTCTTCAACCTGCGGACCTCCGGAGGTTTCAAAACTACAACTCCCAGCAAGCCCGGACAGCCGATGGCTGCCCGGGCTTGCTGGGAGTTGTAGTTTTGAAACCTCTGGAGGTCCGCAGGTTGAAGACCACTGCGGGTGGGGGAGTTCACTCGAGTATAAGCCGAGGGGGGTGTTTTCAGCACGAAAAATCGTGCTGAAAAACTCGGCCTATACTCGAGTATATACGGTATATACATTGTCTGCACTATTTATATACAGCTCCACTATTATATATATATATATATACTATTATATACATTGTCTGCACTATTTATATACAGCTCCACTATTCTATATACATATACAGTGTAGGGGTGTGAATCGCCAAGAATTTGGCGATTCGATTCGAATCGCGATACCAGTGTGGCGATTCGATATATCGCGATATATCGCGATACCGTCTAGGTGACGATACATCGCGATATATCGCCCACCTGGGAGCATTCATAGATCCCAATAGACGCCGCTGTCAGCTTTGACAGCGGCGATCTGGTACTCTGGTGCTCACTTTTCTCATGTTATCCCGTGCGGGCTGCAAAATAAAATAAAACGCACTTTTCTTACCTGCCAACGAGCCCGCGGAGCTCCGGTACAGTCCGGTACAGGTGTTCGGTCCCCGGGCTGTATTCTTCTTACTTCCTGTTAGTCCGGCACGTCACATGGAGCTTCAGCCTATCACCAGCGGAGGCGGGACATCGCTGCGGCCAGTGATAGGCTGAAGCTCCGTGTGACGTGCCGGACTAACAGGAAGTAAGAAGAATACAGCCCGGGGACCGAACACCTGTACCGGAGCTCCGCGGGGCTCATTGGCAGGTAAGATAAAGTGCGTTTTATTAAAAATTCCACATCCCTAAAAGAATCGATTCAAAAATATTTTGAATCGATTCTGTATCGGCAAATGAAAAATCGCGATTATCGCGAGAATCGATTTTTTCTTACATCCCTAATACAGTGGTCCCTCAACATATGATATTAATTGGTTCCAGGAGAACCATCATATGTTGAAACCATCATATGTCGAGTACATATGTCTATGTAAAAATGGTAATTGGTTCTGGGGCCTTGGAACCATTGTATGTTGAATACATATCTCTATGGGAAACTGCTAATTGGTTCTGGGATGACCATTGTATGTGGAGTGTATGGGGAGTGTTTAACAAACCAGGGTGCCTCCAGCTGTTTCACAACTACAACTCCCATCATGCATGTACAGCCATTGACTGTCTGGGCATGCTGGGAGTTATAGTTTTGCAACAGCTGGAGACACACTGATAGGGAAACATTGATGTATGGGGTGTATTGTGTGTATGTGTATTGTGTGTATATGTATTGTATGTGATGTGTGACATCGCATACAGTACTGTACAGTTCTTTAAATACCTTCAGGGGGGACAGAATGTCCTCCATTACCATCCTGCCGACTACAGCTCTATAGGAAAGGAAGGGGAGGGCAGCCAGCAGCTCATTGGATGCCTGCAGCAAGATGCTGCAGGCTATTGGCTATGGCTGCACTGGGGGGCGGGGCTTACACAGAACTCACAGTGGAAGCCTGCATGAGTTAGCAGGACAGCATGTGAGTAACAGGAGGCAGAACGGGGCACACGGGGCACATTATACAACTATCTGTCAGTTGCTGAAGTTGTCAGCGCTGTCAGATAGCTGTTTGTATGATGGCCCCGACACACAGCAGCATCATATGTCGAGGCTGCCTTCAACATACGATGGGCTCTGAGAGGCCATCATATGTTGAAATGATCATATGTCGGGGCCATCATAAGTCGGGGGGTCACTGTATACTATTATATACATTGTCTGCACTATTTATACATCTCCACTATTATATATATATATACTATTATATACATTGTCTGCACTATTTATATACAGCTCCACTATTATATATACATATATACTATTATATACATTGTCTGCACTATTTATACACAGCTCCACTATTATATATATATATATATATATGCTATTATATACATTGTCTGCACTATTTATACACAGTTCCACTATTATATATATATATATATACTATTATATACATTGTCTGCACTATTTATACACAGCTCCACTATTTGATTTATATATATATATATATATATATATATATATATATATATATATATAGATATGTGTGTACCGTATATTCTCGAGTATAAGCCATCCCGAATATTAGCCGAGGCCCCTAATTTCACCCCAAAAACCCAGGAAAAGTTATTGACTCGACTATAAGCCTAGGGTGGGAAATACATCCCGCCATGTCATCATCCAGACCCTCGTCATTAACACCCCCTCATCATCACCCTGTCATAATCCCCCTCGTCATCACCCCCCCCTTCATCATCGCCACCTGTCAATCCAAGTGGTCTTCAACCTGCAGACCTCCATATGTTGCAAAAGTACAACTCCCAGCATGCCCGGACAGCCATCGGTGACGTCCCTGCGCGTTGGCGTCAATGCAGCGTAACTAGTTCGGGGCCGGCCCGGAGCGGAGAAGAGGGCCTCCCGGTGAAGTTGGACAGCCCTGAACGAATAACCCTCTCCACCGGACGGTCCCTGCAGCATAGGTGGTCGAATATGGACGGCCTGGACCAGCTCACCCTTCCTTCCCGCTGAGGGGAGGTGAGTAGAAAACAAAAGGGGGTCTGGATGATGACCAAGGCCGCAGTGGTCTTCAACCTGCGGACCTCCAGATGTTTCAAAACTACAACTCCCAGCACGCCCGGACAGCCGATGGCTGTCCGGACGTGCTGGGGGTTGTAGTTTTGCAATATCTGGAGGTCCGCAGGTTGAAGACCACTGACAAGGGATTGACAGGTGGAGATGGACGGCCGGGACCATCCCCTCACAGCTAAAACCAGAAAAGTTTTTTTGTTCACTCGAGTATAAGCCGAGGGGGGGCGTTTTCAGCACAAAAAACTTGGCTTATACTCCAGTATATATGGTAGTAGGTGCCAGTTTCTTTTTTATAATTTTCTCGACTTTTTTGTATTCTTGGTTAAAAGGTAAAATGAGACGTAATTGGTCACCTTCTTTGGGGGTTTGGGGTGTATCTGTGAAGTAAGTGTTTCTGTCTTGGTTCTCTATTTTGGATTTCGCTTTTTCTAAGATGTTAATCGGATTGCCTTTTTGTTTGAATTTATCTGTAAGAGATTCGGCTTCTATTTGATATTGGTTTTGTTGTGTACAATTGCGTTTTAACTTTCTGAATTGGCCAGATGGAATATTTGGGAGCCACCTTGGAAGATGGCAGCTGGAGAATAAAATGAAACTATTTTTTGCAGTGGGTTTATGAAAAGTTCTTAGTTCTAATTTATTACCAATATTGGGTATTTTTACGCAGTGAAAGATAAATTCCAATTATTTTCGTTAAGACTGTTTAAAAAATGTTTTTAAGTCCTCTGGGGAATTTTGCCAGATTAAAATAATATAGTCTATGTACCTTCGCCATAGGACCAGGCCCGCGCCCAGGTGGGGAGTGATGAAGGCTTCCTCCGAAGCGGACATGAATAGATTTGCATAGCTGGGCGCGAACCTGGTTCCCATGGCGGTACCTCTTTTCTGTAAATAAAAGTTATTGTTAAAATAAAAATAATTGTGAGTTAAAATGAATAAAATGCTGTCTAAAATAATTTGGATTTGTGCAGGTGGGAGATTCCCTCTTATTAGAAATGTTTGTACTGCACCAATACCTAAATTGTGTTTTATCACTGTATACAATGAACTCACATCCAAAGTGACCAATAAATAATTTTCCTGCCATTTTAAAAGTTTTCCAATATAGAGATAATCTGAGTGGCATCTTTGAGGCAATGAGGAGTTGTCTGTACGTACGGTTGGAGTAGTCTATGTATTGTGAGAGGTTGGAGGAAATTGACTCTACTCCTGAAACTATTGGCCGGCCTGGAGGGTGAGTAGGGTAACGCCCCCCCCCCCCCCCCCTTATCTGCGGGGCGGATCGTAATACCTTTGTTTTGTTGTAATTGTTTTATGGCTTCTCTCTCTTTAAAAGTCAAGTTGGATTTTGCTGTGAGTGTAGGTGTAAGTTTACGAATATCGCATTCTACTGTCTGTTTAAATGCTGTGATTTGGGGACCAGCTTCGTACCTTGGAAAAAAATTTGATTTTAGGGCACAATCCGTATGTGTAAAATTGTCTGAGGTGGAAGTTTGTGGTTCTAGAGGGTGTTTAATAAAATAATTTTTTCAAGCATAATTTCCTTATGAATTTTTCGATCCCTATATAGGTATCGAATATGTTTAAACTTTTAGGAGGGGCGAATTTTAATCCCTTCTCTAATAGGTTAGTTTGTGAGTTGGTGAGAGTAGTTGAACTGAGGTTTATAATGGAACTCTCAAGTTCTTTCAATTGGCCTTTCCTACCTTGGTTGGGGGTTGGGTTGGTGTGTCCAGTTCTTCTAACTCTTTGAGTACCCTATATACTCGAGTATAAGCCGAGTTTTTCAGCACGGTTTTTCGTGCTGAAAACACCCCCCTCGGCTTATACTCGAGTGAACTCTCCGCCCTCAGTGGTCTTCAAACTGCGGACCTCCAGATGTTTCAAAACTACAACTCCCAGCAAGCCCGGGCAGCCATCGGCTGTCCGGGCTTGCTGGGAGTTGTAGTTTTGAAACCTCTGGAGGTCCGCAGGTTGAAGACCATTGCGGCCTTCGACATCATCCAGCCCCCCCCCCTCTCACCCCCTTTAATTCTGTACTCACCTCCAATGGCCGCGGGCTTGGTGGGAGTTGTAGTTTTGAAACATCTGGAGGTCCGCAGGTTGAAGACCACTGTATCAGACATTGACAAGCGGTGATGATGAGGGGGGGGGGGGGCTGATGACATGTGGTGATGATGACAAGGGGATGGTGAAGGGGGGGTGTGGGATGATGACAAGGGGATGATGAAGGGGGGGTGGGATGATGACAAGGGGATGATGAAGGGGGGTGGGATGATGACAGGGGGATGATGAAGGGGGGGTGTGGAATGATGACAAGGGGATGATGAAGGGGGGGGCAGTGGGATGATGACAGGCGGTGATGATGAAGGGGGGGTGATGACAGGGTGATAATGATGAGGGTGTTAATGACGGGGGTTTGGATGATGACAGGGGGGATGATGTATTTCCCACCCTAGGTTTATACTCGAGTCAATAACTTTTCCTGGGATTTTGGGGTGAAATTAGGGGCCTCTGCTTATATTCGGGTCGGCTTATACTCGAGTATATACGGTAACCCTCTTTTTCTTGGGGTTGGTGGAAGGTTGATGTGAGAATGAGAAGTGGTTGGTGCTGAATGTATTTCGGCTTGTATTGTGCGTTGTCTGGGATGTGGTAGGGGTGGTTGGGTTTTTGTAGTGATAATTGGTGGAAATGTGGTTTGTGGGGTTGGGAGAAGTTGTGGTTTTCTTTTGAGGAGATTAGTGGTGATTCCATTTTTGATGCTATTTTTGATAGTGTGGTCTGTGGGTTCTGTTTGGAGAAGGGTGATAATGGGGGCATCTGTCTAAAAAATGACTTAAATAGTGGGGTGTATCTATTTTGTGTAGGTATATTATACTGTGGTTTATTGTGTAATTGATTGACAGATGTGTTAGTTTGAGCGTTATGTGTGTTTTCAGTATATGATTTTTTGTTTGTATTGTTTGAAAGCCAGCTTAATTTTTTGGGATTTTTTATTAATGATTTATGTTTCTAATTTAAGCTGGCTTTCAAACAATACAAACAAAAAATCATATACTGAAAACACACATAACACTCAAACTAACATATCTGTCAATCAATTACACAATAAACCACAGTATAATATACCTACACAAAATAGATACACCCCACTATCTAATAGTAATTTTTTAGACAGACGCCCCCATTTCCACCAATTATCACTCCAAAAAAACACAACCACCCCTACCACATCCCAGACAATGCACAATACAAGCCGAAATACATTCAGCACCATCACTTCTCATTCTCACATCAACCTTCCACCAACCCCAAGAAAAAGAGGGTTCGTTGAAGAGTTATAAGAACTGGACACACCAACCCAACCCCCAACCAAGGTAGGAAAGGCCAATTGAAAGAACTTGAGAGTTCCATTATAAACCTCAGTTCAACTACTCTCACCAACTCACAAACTAACCTATTAGAGAAGGGATTAAAATTCGCCCCTCCTAAAAGATTAAACAAATTTGATACCTATATAGGAATCGAAAAAATTAATAAGGAAATTATGCTTGAAAAAACATCCTCTAGAACGACTTCCGGTTCCGGCGCTGCCCTGGCTAGACGCGGCTGAAAGAGCTCCCCGCATACCTCGGCCCTGACCTGCACAATATAACGGCGGTGCGGCCCCGCAACACCCCAGGGAACTCAACTCGCCTCCCCGCACGCTCCGAGGTCTGGATGGAGCGTTATCTTCTCCGCAGCACCCAGAAGGAATCGGCCCCGCTCCTCTCCCGCCAGATGGCCTCCGCTCCCAAAATGGCGACGGATCTGCTCCCCAAGGACCGCGGTGCGGCCGTCATGCTGCGCTGCTTCGATTCTGAGAAACGGGAGGGAAGCGAATCCTCCGCCCGTGGACCGGCTCCTCCTGCCAAGCTGCCTGCTTCTTCCAGCAATGTCCTCCCGGTGGCTATCTCTGGCTCCCACTCCAAGTGTGCTGCGACAGTGCAGCTGCAGGATCGCAGCGCGGACTGTCAGCTGAACTACGGTATGTCTGACGGGCGGGGGGTAGATAGCCACGCTGCACAGCCATCTGCTCCACCTGATCAAAGCCAGGTCACTGTAAATGATTCTCCCCCGGCATTGCCAGCAGTCTCCCCCATTAGAGGTGCTGGGGAGCAGGGAGAGGACTCACCTCCTTGGGACTTAACCCCTGCCATACTGCAGTCCAGTGGTGTAGGGGAGATCACACTTCCAGCTTCCCCACAGGACTTGGACTATGATGACTCCCTTGGAGCAGGCTTGCTACCTCACCCCTCTATTGCCCCAGCTTTCCCACCATTGGTCTCACCATCAGTTTTGGACTTTAAACAACTGGCAGCTTAAGACACAGCCAGGATTATGCCCAGCATTCAGATTTCCCTGGAAACGTCGCTGCAGGCTTCTTTCCAACAATTGCGCAACGACTTGGCGGCTACTACCACTACAGTGGTGACCGTTCAAACTGATGTTCAGTCTCTGCGCCAGAACTTTCTTTCTCACTCCGATGATATCACTGAACTGCAAAAGGAAAATGCCGCTTTATGGGCTAAGCTAGACGACCTGGAGAATCGCTCCAGGCGTAACAATTTGAGACTAGTGGGGCTTTCAGAGCGGATTAAGCCTATGGATCTACAAAGGTTATGTGAGGTGGAACTTTCGGAGGCTTTAGGCCTGGACTATTACTGCAGAGTTTCAAAGAGCCCACCGATTGGATCCAGAACGTGGACCGCAAGAACAGCTTCAGCCCTCCTCGCCGGCGAATATACGTAACAGACCGCGCCAGGTTATCTTTAAACTCCTGGATTACAACGACCGTCAGGCTCTATTACGGGCGTTCAGAAAACGCAACTCTCCACTGCTGCTTAGAGGATGTCAGGTGCTTCTTTTTGAAGACTTTTCGGTGCCTGTGGCAAAGCGCAGGCGCGAATTTAGTAAAGTGTGCACGGAACTGTTCCAGCGAAAGCTGAAGTTTCAACTTCAATACCCGGCCACTCTCAGGATCTATCATGATGATGGGACTTCCACAGTTTTTCAAAGTCCGGCAGCTGCGGAGGCTGCACTCCATAGTCCGGCCCGAGGAACCCGAGATGGACGGAACCTCCATTCCAAAAGGGATGCGTCAGCGGTTTCCACCATACGATCTCCCCGCTCTGGGGGCGCCCGGAGAGCGGAGTGACTTATTGATTTGGTCTGTTTGTCCCTCATTAGCTGCACAAAGTATTACCTTGGGTTCCTGATGTGTGTTTAGGGCCTTCTTTGGGTGTCCTCATCTGTTATAAATGGGGGGGACAAAGACGATGTGGAGTTAAGAGGGGTAGTTCCTGGCTGGGTTTAAATTTGGTTGCCTTCTACATGTTAGCCTCTTGGGCCTTTAATTTTTAATTACTTAGTATAGGATTCTCAGGGATCTCCTTGTGGTACTGCACTGTGGCTACGCTTCTCTTTGCTATTTTATGGGGGGAGGGGGAGGTATTGCCTGGGGCTGGGGCTGATGTTCCGCTCGATTGCAGTTTCCTATTGCCGGGGGTTGGGGGTTCTCTAGTAAGGGTAGAAATAAGGAAGTTCCAAACACAGTGTTAGGCATAAATTGTGTTGCCATAGTACACGTGTCTTCGGTACCTAGGTGCATCCCCTCCTCCTCTTGATGGGATTCACCTACTTGCCCTAATTGGCTTGCCTAGTGCCAGTGAGTAGCGCGAGTGGAATTTGGGTGAGTGCCTCGTCCTATTTGTTCCCCCGATACCCTTCCTACCCGCCTACCCTTTTTTTTTTCTCCTCTCTCTCTCCTCTTTTTCTCTCTCTATCTTTCTCTAGGTCTCTTTCCTTGGGGCGCCTTCAAGATGAGACTGATTTCGTGGAATTTCAATGGCTTACGCTCGCCTAATAAGCGAACCCAAATTCTCCGACATCTAAAACGACTGCGGCCGGAAGTGGTCTTGCTGCAGGAAACCCATCTCTCCGCTCACGATCTGGTTCGTATGCAGAGGATGTGGGTGGGAGAGGTGATTGGGGCCCCAGCGGTACGGAACAAGGCAGGAGTACTTATTCTTGTTAGTAGAAGCTTCGGTGGGGTAGTGGTTAACAGGGCGACAGCTGACAACGGACGTTGGGCTTGGGTTCACGTGAGACACGAAGGGCATGATTACAGTATCTATAATTGCTATGCTCCTAATGGAGATAATAAGGATTACTTTAAAGATATCGAGACTCGTGTTCTTTGTGACCCCATCTCCAACAAAATAGTGGGAGGGGACATGAATGCAGTTGCTTCCTTAGCTGAGGACTGTAGTGGTGGTGCGGCAGACCGCTCCCAGATTAGACAAAGTGATAGAACCTTTTCTGTGTTCCTGGACACGTCTGGGCTACGGGACCCCTGGAGGCTGACACACCCCGACAGCAGGGATTTTACCCACTACGCGCATAGTCATTCCTCATGGTCACGCATAGACTATTTCCTCACCTCTCCTGAGCTCCTTTCTCGGATGGATAATGTGGACATACATGACATGGTCATTTCTGACCATTCCCCCATTTCCCTCTTCCCGACGGACACTTATCCGAAGGGGAGTGATTATCAGTGGAGATTTCCAGCGTACATGATCAAAGACGACAACTTTATTGATTCCCTGCGGAGTTGGTGGATGGAGTTCTCCTGGGACAATTCTACCCATGTTCAAGATGCCCCCCTGTATTGGGAGTCAGCAAAATCTGTTCTTAGAGGTAGGCTGATAGCGTTTATGTCTACTGTTAAAAAGAAGTCCCTCCACCACTTCCAGGAATCGAGTAGGAACTTGCGAGAGGCCTATATTAGCTACGTTGCATCTCCCTCAGCCATGGCGTTGCAGAAGTGGAAGGAAGCCAAGGCAGCTTTTGACTTGTGGTCGGAGCGCCGATGTATGGCATCTTTTTCCAAATTTAAGGCCGAACTCTTCCGGTTAGGCAACAAGGCCGGCCGCCTCCTTGCATGTCTGGCTAAGGGCAGACTGCCCCTCAGCGCTTCCCTTCATTACGTGATGGTCAGGGAGTAGTTCATTCTGATCCAAAACAGGTTAACAACATATTTCGGGATTTCTACCAATCACTTTACTCCGGTTCCACGGGCGATATGTCCCAGGGTGGGGCGTTCTTGGGGTCACTACGTCTACCGTCATTAACGGCTGATCAACGCTCGGCCCTGAATGCAAATTTTTCTGAGGCTGAAGTGACACAGGCGATAAAAAATCTACATAATGGAAAGGCCCCGGGACCGGATGGATTCAGGGGGGAATTCTTTAAAATTTTGCGGGACAACGTGGTGACTCCATTGACGCACTACTTCAATCATTTATTGCATACTGGTTCCTTCCCCTGCATACCAATGTGGCCACCATAAAATTGTTATTGAAGCCCATCAAAGACCCGCTCCAACCTCACTCATACCGACTTATTTAGCTCATTAACCAGGACCTCAAGTTGGCGACCAAAATATTGGCGGACCGCCTCAGTGCCTTTCTCCCTTCGCTCTTCGGTTCCTCGCAAGTTGGTTTTGTCCGAAATAGGTCAGCTGTTTCCAACATACGTAAGGTGCTTACTGTTCTGGACAGAGTCCATCACCATCCCCAGCTGGGGGAAACGCCCTTGCTCTTAGCTCTTGATGCCGAAAAGGCTTTTGATAATGTTCGATGGGACTGGCTGGGGATGATGATAGATAAGATGGGGATCACGGGTTCCTTTCGTACCTTTCTGGGAGGGCTGTATTCCTCCCCTCAAGCCCGGGTTCATACTTCAGGTTTTCTCTCCCAACCTTTCTCGCTCCATAAAGGAACGAGGCAGGGCTGTCCTCTCTCCCCCCTCCTCTTTAATTTGGCTCTTGAACCTCTGGCGCGTGACCTGGAGAACTCTGCTCTATTCCAGGGGGTCAAGATCCAACGTACAGAGGTCAAGCTGACTCTCTTCGCGGATGATGTACTGATCTTTATGGCAAACCCAGGGGATCACTACGGCCCTTTAATGTCCACCTTGGAACACTTTGGCCAATTCTCTGGCTACAAGATTAACCCCCTGAAAAGTGAAGCCCTTCCTCTGGGCCCGCCCAGATCGGCCTCTTTCTGGACCGCTATCGGTGTCCCAGCTGCCATTATAAAATCGCACATCACATATCTAGGGATTAAAATCGGTAAGCTTCCCTCTTCCTTGTACACCCTTAATTATCCGCCCCTTCTAAAGAATATAATGGATGAGCTACACCGTTTGTCTCACCTCCCCCTCTCGCTCTTAGGTCGTTGTCACTTGGTGAAAATGATAAGTTTCCCTAGAATTTTGTATCACCTTCAAACTTTGCCCCTGCTACTGAAACATAAACACGTTTCTCTACTGCTTTCTCTAGGTTTGTGTGGGCCGGTAGGTCCAAGGATCGCGTTGCAATAACTGATGATGCGCAAAAGTGACGGCGGGGTTGGGCTTCCCATCGTTCGCGGTTACAATCTGGCTTGCCTGTTTAGATATGTTCTAGATTGGATCCATGAATCTAGTTTTCATTCTAATTATCTCTCGGAGGCGGATCTAGTCTTCCCATGGAAGCTCTCAGCTTGTCTACACACTCGCATCCCTCACCTCCCGTCCCACATAAAACGCTCTCTGGTGGTACGAGACACTATCGTCACCTGGAAAGCGGTTCGTAAGGCTTTTAATTTACCTTTCCTGCTGTCGGGGCGTTTGGATCTCTGGGGCCATCTTGAGTTCCCACAAGGGGTTGATAGTGGCTTGTTTTCGGGCTTACGTAATGTGCCACGCTTTATCCATGTGATCTTACTGGTGGCTAAAAGAGTTATTCTCAGAGAATGGATCCACTCGCGCATGCCGACTCTGTCGGACGTGGTGACGGAACTAAAAGTTTTCATGGAGCTCGACAGGTTGGAAACGGAGAGACACAGGGAACGTAATGCAAAAAGTTTTTTTGCCAAATGGCGCACTTTCATGGCTGCCCAATTTGACAGATCTCAAATTGCGGCTTTTGTCCTGCCCTTCCGTCACACGGAGTGGTATTGTAAGGCCTCACTCAGCGGTACTCTGGGCCCTCTCCGCCTCTCAGATGATGTAGGCTAACTGTCTAGGTCAATTATTTCTTTATGGGTATCCTCGTGGGTCTACCTTGCTCTTCCTCAGATTAATCTCCTCTACGCCTTTTCTTTCTACTCTTTTTAAAAAAAAAAATTTATTCTTGGCCGTTTCCCTTTCCTCGTGTTTTTACCCTTTGATGTTGTCTAGTGTTGTTGTCCTTGTTATCAGTCACGGTCCAAGTCCGTGTGGGGGGGACGGGTGGGGGGGGAGGGAAGGGGGGTTGGGGATTGCTCAGCTCTATGCACAATGATATGTCTACTGTATGATAATATTGTGTTGAGGCACCCTGGGTACTGCGTTACCCGCCTGTGCCTATCTCTATTGCATTTACTTATTTGCATTTTGTGTTTCTTGGTTCTTATAAAATATGTAAAATTCAATAAACAAAGTTTTAAAAAAAAAAACAGCCTCTAGAACCACAAACTTCCATCTCAGACAATTTTACACATACGGATTGCTCACTAAAATCGATTTTTTTTTTCTTCCAAGGTACGAAGCTGGTCCCCACATCACAGCATTTAAACAGACAGAGAATGCGATATTCGTAAACTTACACCAACACTCACAGCAAAATCCAACTTGACTTTTAAAGAGAGAGAAGCCACAAAACAATTACAACAAAATGAAGGTATTACGATCCGCCCCGCAGATAAAGGGGGGGATTGTTAACCTTAATACAGAAGACTATAACAAAGAATATCTCTCACAACTCATGGATACCAACACAAATCTACCTCTAAAATCAGATCCAACTTGTCAGTTCATGAAAGAACTAGAACTTTTATGCAAAACAGCATCACAGTCAGGCATTTTAACTGAGAAAGAAAAAAATTTCATACTAGGGACCCAGCAAAGGATACCAGTTTTATATTGCATCCCGAAAATCCATAAGAACCCTACTCGCCCTCCAGGCCGGCCAATAGTTTCAGAAATAGAGTCAATTTCCTCCAACCTCTCACAATACATGGATAGAGTACTCTAACCGTATGTACAGACAACCCCTCATTACCTCAAAGATGCCACTCAGATTATCTCTATATTGGAAAACTTAAAATGGCAGGAAAATTATTTATTGGTCACTTTGGATGTGAGTTCATTGTATACAGTGATAAAACACAATTTAGGTATTGGTGCAGTACAAAAATGTCTAATAAGAGGGAATCTCCCACCTGCACAAATCCAATTAATTTTAGACAGCATTTTATTCATTTTAACTCACAATTATTTTTATTTTAACGATAACTTTTATTTACAGAAAAGAGGTACCGCCATGGGAACCAGGTTCGCGCCCAGCTATGCAAATATATTCATGTCCGCTTGGGAGGTATCCTACATCACTTCCCACCTGGGCGTGGGCCTGGTTCTATGGCGAAGGTACATAGACGATATTATTTTAATCTGGCAAAATTCCCCAGAGGACTTAAAAACATTTTTAAACAGTCTTAAGGAAAATAATTGGAATTTATCTTTCACTGCGTCTAGTGACCTCACATCCATCAAATTTTTTTATTTAAAAATAACCAATATTGGTAATAAATTAGAACTAAGCACTTTTCATAAACCCACTGCAAAAAATAGTTTCATTTTATTCTCCAGCTGCCATCTTCCAAGGTGGCCCCTAAATATTCCATCTGGCCAATTCAGAAAGTTAAAACGCAATTGTACATAAGATAACCAATATCAAATTGAAGCCGAATCTCTTACAGATAAATTCAAACAAAAAGGCAATCCGATTAACATCTTAGAAAAAGCGAAATCCAAAATAGAGAACCAAGAAAGAAACACTTCACAGATGCACCCCAAACCACGAAAGAAGGTGACCAATTACGTCTCATATTACCTTTTAACCAAGAATACAAAAAAGTCGAGAAAATTTATAAAAAAAAAAAAGACCCTACTACATCAAGATAAAATCCTCAACACATTCTTAACATCGACCCCCTTTATTATCTATACCAAGGCTCCGAATTTAGGCTTACAAGTAGCCCTGACCATCCAAAACAACCTTAACCCATATACTGACAAAACATGGCTCCATCTCAAAGGTTTCCACCATTGCAGCATATGCTCAAACTGTAAAATAACAACATTTCTAAAGAAAACAGAAAGCATCTGCTCCACAGTAAATAATTATTGATGGGAAATCATGGACAATATATCATGCAACACAAAAGCCATAATTTACATTATCCAATGCAGCTGCAACAAACAGTATGTAGGCAGAACTAAATGAGCATTAAAACACGTATTTCGGATCATGTTTATAACATCAAAAAAAGCAATACAAAACATCCATTATCTCTACATTATCTCTACATTTCCATCAATACCACAAACAAGATCCATCCAATATGATATATGACAAAAGGTTAAAAAGGATTGGAAAAATGGGAATTTTATCGCAAAAATGTCTAGAGCAAAAGCCAGGAAAATCTATGAATTTGAGTCCATGGAACCAAAGGGATTAAATTCAGAATTAGAAGTTTTTGGACTCCTGTGATGTCCCCATGGGGGGCTGGGCCCCTTGCCCCATCCATCACCAGGCTGTATATCAGCATCTGAATGGGTCCAGGGACTCAGCCCACATGGTTTATCCCATCTTCACCAGAAATTCTTTATATTTATTGTATTTAGTAGATTTTAATATTATCTGTATTGTAGTAATATTACTATGACTATTAATCCCATTATTACCAGGTTGTTGTATTTTATATTACATTGGTATTATATATTGCTGTATTTATGTTCTTACTATATTTTTATATTTATATATTTTTTTTTATATTCTATATTATATCCACATTCATAATGACATTTTGTACCCTGACACTCTTATAACAGTTATATTTTATGATGTTATATCACTTTTATACATGTATTTATTCTATTTGTTTATCCATGTATGCATGAGCTATGTGAATATATAAATATATAAAAAGCAAAATCATCGGTAATTGCAGTATCTTGTAATACCTTTTTTATTGGACTAACAAGATTTTGTGGAGACAAGCTTTCGGGATTCCGCCCTTTATCAAGTCCTAAGCATTTCTGAGCTCACAAGGAGAAAACACACGTTCTATCTCACAAAATATGCAGGGGTTAAAACAACATATGTGGAGAATGAACACTAAGTTGGGCCATAAACTTTATAGCTATGGGACAATAGACTACAGATAAGGACGGGGGGGGGGGGGGGGGGGGGGTGCGCTGGAGAGCAGAGGTGAAAATGGTGATTATGCTGGATAGAGGAGAAAGGACAATTTTACTACAGAACCATAGACTGAAGTTAAGACTTAGACAGGGGAGGGGGAGCAGGGGTGTAATGGTGTTAGAGCAGGGAGAGGGAAGACAGTTTAGCAAAGGTTATAGGAAATTTTGATAATGAGATAAGAAGCTTAAATCCACATTAAGTCCTCTGTTCTTGGAGTCATAAAAAACTATCATTTTGGCTTCAAATGTCTTTGTTTCCTGCGTGTTCTTGAAGTTTCCTTTCAGGGTCTTGATTTTGAGGTCCTGTAGGGAGTGACCTGTTTGGGTGAAATGGTGTCCAGCTGGGGTGCAATAGTCCCTTTCTCTATGGTTGTTGATGGACGATCTGTGGAGGTTCATCCTTTTATTGAGTGGCTGACTGGTCTCACCAATGTAACATCTCAGGTCACACTTGGTGCATTGTATCATGTAGACTACATTCTCTGTGGTGCAGGAGTATTGTCCCTTGATGTTGTATGTTTTGTTGTTGTGGGTGGCCTCAGACTTTGTACAGATGTGTTGACAGAGTTTACAGCGGGGTTTGGTGCAGGGTTTGGTCCCATCGTCTGTATCTGATGTTTCTGTGGGTAGTTAGTTTCCTATTGACCAGCTTTTGTTTTAAGTTGGGTGGTTGTCTGAAGGCCAAGATGGGTGGTTTAGGAAAGATTTGCTTTAACACCTCTTCTTCTGCTAGTATTGGCTGTAGGTCCTTGATGATTTTGCGTATTTCCTCAAGGGTGGGATTGTATGTGGTTACCAGTGGTATGCGTGATGAGGTTTGTTTCTCTCTGTATTGCAGCAGGTGTTCACGTGGTGTTTGAAGAGCAGAGTGGATTTTCTTATGGATGGTCCTTGGTTTGTAACCTTTTTGTTTAAATTTCTCAGCTAGCGTTTGTAGATGTGTGTCTCTGTCATCAGGGTTGGAGCAGATGCGGTGGTACCTGATGGCTTGGCTGTATATGATGCCTTTCTTGGTGTGGGACGGATGGGAACTTGAATTGTGTAGATAGTTGGATCGGTCTGTGGGTTTTCTGTATACAGTTGTCTGTATTGTGTCCTTGTTTATAGTTACAGTGGTGTCCAGAAAGTTTACACTTTCTGTAGAGAAGTCCATTTTGAATTTGATGGATGGATTAAAGGTGTTGTGTTGAAGGCATCATGAAATTGTTTGAGTTTATCCTCTCCTTCAATCCAAACAATGAAAATATCATCAATTTATCTGTAGTATCTGTAGGGTTTGTGAATTTGGGTATTCAAGAATCGCTCTTCAAGGTCACCCATGAACAGATTGGCATATTGTGGTGCCATCCTGGTCCCCATAGTAGTTCCCATCATCTGTAGGTATATGTTATGATTCGGCTAGCTGGATGTGGATCCACTGTGTCAGCGAGGGATTGGCGTGGACCGTGTCGGTGGACCGGTTCTAGGGTTGCTACTGGTTTTCACCAGAGCCCGCCGCAAAGCGGGATGGTCTTGCTGCGGCGGTAGCAACAGGTCGTATCCACCGGCAACGGCTCAACCTCGCTGACTGCTGAGAAGACGTAGGACAGAAGGACTAGACAGAGGCAAGGTCAGACGTAGCAGAAGGTCGGGGCAGGCAGCAAGGTTCGTAGTCAATGTGGATAGCAGAAGATCTGGAACACAGGCTTTGGACAACACTAACGCTTTCTCTGGCACAAGGCAACAAGATCCGGCAAGGAAGTGCAGGGGAAGTGAGGTAATATACACAGGGAGCAGGTGGAAGCTAATTAGACTGATTGGGCCAGGCACCAATCACTGGTGCACTGGCCCTTTAAATCTTAGAGCGCTGGCGCGCGCGCGCCAGAACATGACAGCCAGGGACCGGGACGGGTAAGTGGCTTGGGATGCGATTCGCGAGCAGGCGCGTCCCCTATGCGAATCGCATCCCCATTGTGAATGTCAGTGCAGCGCTCCCGGTCAACGGGTCTGACCGGGGCGCTGCAGAAGGGAGAATGCCGCGAGCGCTCCGGGGAGGAGCAGGGACCCTTAGGTCTCCCCCTCTCTTTGTCTCTTTGTCCCTTTAACTGAGAAGAGAACATAGGGGGCGTCTCTTGAGTTTCCTTCCGGAACAAAAAACAGTCCTGGGTAGCTACATCAGCGGCCGGTAATCCTGAAGAAGTGGGAATGGGGAGGGGGGGCAGATGGTGAAGCTTGTCACGGGGCAGAGTGTCACCAGGACAGGGGCTATGAGGAGGCACTGCACAGTCCTGATAGGCCTTGGGGAGACCAGGCACAGGAGGAGACACTGAGGCCCGACAGACAGGACTGGGAGCAGACGTGAGGCATTTCTTGCGGCAAGCAGGGCCCCAATTCTTGATCTCCCCGGTGGTCCAGTTAAGGGTGGGAGAATGATGCTGGAGCCATGGCAGACCGAGGAGGACTTCAGAGGTGCAGTTGGGAAGGACGAAAAATTAAATTTTCTTGTGATGCAGTCCAATGCTCATAAGCAAGGGCTCTGTGCGGTAACGCACAGTGCAGTCCAACTTTACTCCATTGACCGAAGAAATGTAGAGCGGCTTGACGAGACGGGTCACCGGGATGCAGAACCTATTCACCAAAGAGGCCAGAATAAAATTTCCAGAAGCACCAGAGTCCAAGCAGGCCACGGCTGAGAAGGAGGAGTTGGCAGAAGGAGAAATCCGCACGGGCACAGTGAGACGTGGAGAAGCAGACTTTGTACCAAGAGACGCCACACCCACGTGAGCTGGGTGCGTGCGTGCGTTTCCCAGACGTGGAGGACGAATAGGGCAATCCACAAAGAAATGTTCGGTACTGGCGCAGTACAGACATAAATTTTTATCCCTACGGCGAGTCCTCTCTTCATGGGTCAGACGAGACCGATCCACTTGCATAGCCTCCTCGGCGGGAGGCACAGGGGTAGATTGCAAAGGATACTGTGAGAGAGGTGCCCAGAGATCAAGGTCTTTTCCCTGACGGAGCTCCTGGTGTCTTTCAGAAAAACGCATGTCAATGCGGGTGGCCAAATGGATAAGTTCTTGCAGGTTGGCAGGAATCTCTCGTGCGGCCAGCACATCCTTGATGTTACTGGATAGGCCTTTTTTAAAGGTTGCGCAGAGAGCCTCGTTATTCCAAGATAATTCGGAGGCGAGAGTACGAAATTGGATGGCGTACTCGCCTACTGAAGAATTACCCTGGACCAGGTTCAGCAGGGCAGTCTCGGCAGAAGAAGCTCGGGCTGGTTCCTCGAAGACACTACAGACTTCAGCGAAGAAGGACTGGACTGTGGCTGTGGCAGGATCATTGCGGTCCCAGAGCGGTGTGGCCCAAAACAAGGCCTTTCAAGACAGAAGACTCACTACGAACGCCACCTTAGACCGTTCTGTAGGAAATTGGTCCAAGAACATCTCCATATGTAGGGAACATTGAGACAAGAAGCCACGGCAGAGTCTAGAGTCCCCATCAAATTTGTCCGGCAGGGACAAGCGGAGGCTAGGAGCGGTCACTCGCTGCGGAGGAGGTGCAGGAGCTGGCAGAGGAGATGGTTGCTGCTGTAGCAGTGGCAGAAGTTGCTGTAACGTGGCGGTCAACTGCGACAGCTGCTGTCCTTGTTGGGCAATTTGCTGTGATTGCTGGGCGACCACCGTGGATAGGTCAGCGAGACTTGGCAGCGGCACCTCAGCGGGATCCATAGCCGGATCTTCTGGATAGCAGAAGATCTGGAACACAGGCTTTGGACAACACTGACGCTTTCTCTGGCACAAGGCAACAAGATCCGGCAAGGAAGTGCAGGGGAAGTGAGGTAATATACACAGGGAGAAGGTGGAAGCTAATTAGACTGACTGGGCCAGGCACCAATCACTGGTGCACTGGCCCTTTAAATCTTAGCGCGCTGGCGCGCGCGCACCCTGGAGAGTGGAGCTGCGCGCGCCAGAACATGACAGCCGGGGACCGGGACAGGTAAGTGGCTTGGGATGCGATTCGCGAGCGGGCGCATCCCGCTATGCGAATCGCATCCCCATCGCGAATGTCAGTGCAGCGCTCCCGGTCAGCGGGTCTGACCGGGGCGCTTCAGAAGGGAGAACGCCGCGAGCGCTCCGGGGAGGAGCAGGGACCCGGAGCGCTCGGCGTAACAGTATATTTCACTGTTGAAGCTGAAGTAGTTGTGTGTGAGAATGAATTCTATAAGTTTGGTGATCATCTGAGGGCTGTATTTCTGGTTGTGGGTCTGGGAGGAGAGGAACAGTGAGCAGGCCTCAATTCCATCTCTGTGTGGGATGTTACTATACAGAGATTCTACATCCATTGTTACCAATATGGAGTGGTTAGGCAAGTTCGTAATCTGACTCAGTTTAAGAAAGTCAGTGGTGTCCTGTAAGAAGCTGCTGGTGCGTGTAACAAAGGGCTTTAGTGTGTTTTCTACCAAGCCAGATATCTGTTCAGTTAGTGTGTCCATACCTGTTATTATTGGTCTGCCAGGGTTTCCAGATTTGTGGATTTTTGGGAGCATGTAGAATGTCCCTGTTTTTGGATCGGTGGGTATAAGTGTCTCTAATCCTTTTTGTGAGTCCTTTGGGAAGGATTGAATCAATTTTGTTAGTTCCCTGGTGTATTCTTTGGTGGGGTCTTCTGTCAGTTTCTTGTAGTATGTAGTGTCTGACAATTGTCGGTTTCCCTCTTTGATGTAGTCCTTAGTGTTCATGATCACTGCTGCTCCTCCCTTGTCTGCTGGTTTGATTGTGATGGCTTGATTATTTCTTACGTTTTTCATGGCCTCTCTTTCCAATACTGAGAGGTTGTAGTAGGTTTTATGGTGGTGTTTAGTGACTAAGGATGCTGTTCTTAGTCTAAAGCTTGCAATGTAGCTGTCCAGTTTGCTGTTACGTCCTGGTGCTGGGGTGAAGTGGGAATTCTTTTTCTTGATGTTGTAATCCAAGGTGGTAGTGGTTGTGTCCCCTTTGTCATGAAAGAATTCTTTAAGTCGTAGTCTTCTAAAGAATTCTTCCATGTCTGACACAATACAGACATCTGTATACAGAAAACCCACGGACCGATCCAGCTATCTACACAATTCTAGACAACCACCCAACTTAAAACAAAAGCTGGTCAATAGGAAACTACCCACAGAAACATCAGATACAGACAATGGGACCAAACCCTGCACCTAACCCCGCTGTAAACTCTGTCAACACATCTGTACAAAGTCTGAGGCCACCCACAACAACAAGACATACAACATTAAGGGACAATACTCCTGCACCACAGAGAATGTAGTCTACATGATACAATGCACCAAGTGTGACCTGGGATGTTACATTGGTGAGACCAGTCAGCCACTCAATAAAAGGATGAACCTCCACAGATCGTCCATCAACAACCATAGAGAAAAGGACTATTGCACCCCAGTTGGACACCATTTCACCCAAACAGGTCACTCCCTACAGGACCTCAAAATCAAGATCCTGAAAGGAAACTTCAAGAACACGCAGGAAAGAAAGACATTTGAAGCCAAAATGATAGTTTTTTATGACTCCAAGAACAGAGGACTTAATGTGGATTTAAAGTGTAGCTCCCACCAAGTAATATATAATATAATCTGTCCCTACCTATTAGTAATCTAGCCCTAACCCCCTATCTGGCTTTAAAAAAAATTAAATCGCTTTAATAGAGCAGATTTAGTGCTTCTAAATCTGCTCTATAAAGCAGGGCAGGAAGCAGCGCTTCCCAGCAAGCGCAACGTCACTGATGCCTTGCTGGGCGCTTGCTTCCGCCCTCAGATCGTCTATGCAGCGCTCCTGTCGGGAGCGCGCATAGATGATCTGCCAATAGCAAGGCAGGCAGCTCCGGGGTCTCCTCCTCCCTGTTTACCTGTGCATGTGCTATCCAGGGAGGAGGAGTAGAGGAGCATCACGGGCCTGCCGTGCACGATAATACTGCCGAGACCCGGGACCGATTCCAATAATGGTAGCTATTCTAAATAACTGGCAATACAATAGAAAACCTTAGAAACCCCACCAATGATCTTAATTACGCCACTAAATAGTTTAGAATTAGCTGTAGGCACATTTATTATAGAAATACTGATGAATAATCATCAGTGTGCCTACAGCTGTTTCTAAACTACAACTACCAGCATGCACAGACAGCTGTTAGCTGTCAGGGCATGCTTGTAGTAGTAGTTTTGCAACAGCTGGAGGCACCCTGATGATTATTCATCAGTATTTCTAAACTAAATGTGCCTACAGCTGTTGAAAAACTACAACTCCCAGTGTGCCCATACAGCTGTCAGGGCATGCTTGCTGTTGTAGTTTTTCAGCAGCTGGAGGCACACTGTTTGAGAAACACTCATGTAATTATTAGGGTGGGTGCCTCCATCTAATGCAAAACTACAACTCCCAGCATTACCATACAGTCATCAGCTGTCAGGGCATGCTGGGAGTTGTAGTTGGCATGCTGGGAGTATTAGTTGCCGGATCCTAACCATAACATGTTGCTGCCATAATTATTATAGTTTTTAAAGTTATATAAGACCTCAGACCAGACTTACCCATCCGGAGGATCAGCGCAGCAATGAGTGCGAGCGCTGCCTCCGGACAGGGTAACGGGGGCGGGCGGGGCCGCGCGCGAGGCCAGTGGAGCTGGCCAATGCGCATAGCCCCAGTTATCAGCGTGCTCGCTCTTGCCTGTTTGATTGACAGGCGGGAGCGAGCACAGCAGTGCCTGGATTTCGACTCATTGCCAGGCTGAAATGAGTCGAAATCCAGTAGTGACGTCACTGCTGAATGCATTCGGCCACTAGGAGGGCGACCCCTAGTGGCCGAATTTAAAAGTGATTTTAAACTTGTTTAAAATCACTTTTTTCAATTAAAGTATATTAGAGATATGTTGTAGTACTTAAGTACTACAACATATCAATTTTTTTACTTCATGACAGTGCCCATTTAAGCTTCTTATCCCATTATCAGACTGCAGAGCTTTGCACCCTAGGGACTTCTGTAGACCCTAGGCCTAGGGTGCAATGCCCTGCAGTCTGCACATACCCCCATCTGTATAGCAGTGTGTGTAGTGTACATTCCTATACTGGTGGGGGTATGGGCAGAGCATTGCATCGGTCAGTGACCCAGGGCCTCTGAGTCAGCGCAGTCACTGCAATTCACATCTGTACGTACACTAGAGGGCAATGCTCTGCATAAACGCCCCATGTATAGCAGTGTGTGTAGTGTACATTGCATCGGTCAGTGACCCAGGGCCTCTGAGTCAGCACAGTCACAATTCACATCTGTACATACACTAGGGTGCAATGCTCTGCATATACGCTCCATGTATAGCAGTATGTGTACTACACACACTGTTATACATGGGGAATATGTGCAGAGCATTGCAGCCTAGTATCTGTACATTATTATGTTAGCGGACGGGATTGGACAAAAAATCATGGGGAGCGGGATTGAAAAACCAGTCTTGCGCAGGGCTGTACGACATAGTAGGGGTGTAAGAAAAAATTGATTCAGTCAAGTATCGCGATATTTCATTAGGCGATACTTTATCGATTCAAAATATTTTCGAATTGATCTTTTCATTGATGTGGAATTCCTATCTCCCAATGCCCCAGACATGCAGTTCTGGGCGCCGGGCTGGTGAAATTTTCCGGCCCTTAGTCCTGCTTCTGGCAAGCAGGGTGGCGCTCAGAGGGGTGAAGGGAGCAGGCTCTGGATTCCTGCCCTCTCCATACTATGCAGCCACCAGCTGATTTCAGTAGCTGGGGGTTGCCGCTAATAGCCAGCATGGACTAGGCTCTATCAATGTATCGCAGAGCACACAGATTAATGGAGTTCAATCAAACTCTTTTGATCTGTATGAGGAATCTAATGAATCCTCCTGAAAGTCTAATAAAGTGTAAAACAAAAACAAAAATTTTTAACCCCTTCCATATTAAAAGTTCAAATCACCCTCTATTCCTATATAAACTATTTATACGAACTATTAAAATATAACATTATGTATCCCATGCAGTAAATGACGTAAATGTAAAAAAAAAAAAAAAAACACAGAATTGCAATTTTTATAATATCCCAGAAAAAAAGATAAGAGATTAAAAAGTCAGATCAATACCAAAATGGTACCAATACAAAAAACAGATTATGGCACAAAAAATTAGCCCTCATACAGCCTCATGCGGAAAAAAATCGCATTATATCATCTTTGAGACAGAATCGGGACATATCGTATCATCAGACTTGTATCATGATACGTATCGTATCGCCAGATTCTTGCCAATTCACACCCCTACTACATAGTGTATAAGGAGAACAGCAGGCAAACTCCAGTAATCCTTCTTCCTCTCTGTGTAACATGTGCAGCATAAAACCAGAGTGGAAAGGGTTACAGAGCAGAGTGCAGTGATTGGCTGACAGCTCAGTGACACAGTGAGGGAGGAAGTTTAGTCATGTACAGTGAGGTCAGGAGAGGGACACGCCCCCTGCCTGAGAGAAGATGGAAAATCAGTGTGATCTGATATAAGCTGATTTTAAAAGAAATACAGAAGCTAGACATATAAAGTTATATGTATATGATCAAGATGAGGCACTGAGCAACAGATAACTTTTTTTTGGGGGGGGGATATGATGGGTACGCTTTAATGCTTTAAGGTCCCTGCATAGTCAGTGTGCATATATTGTGAATAGTAGACCCCACCAGGGGCGGACTGACAACACTCGGGGCCCCCAGACCAAATGAAGCAAGGGCCCCCAGTCGGCCCCTGGCCACACCTCTGCTCCACCCCTCTTCTACACAAATCCCTCCTTATGCACCACTTCTACATATAAAATGAAATATATATATAACGTAGGTAAGAATTTTTCATCACCAATAATACCTGTTTACAAGAAGGAAATATATACCACCACACAATAACTGGATAATACCAACATTCTGTACTGAAATAAACCACTATACAGTGGTCCCTCAACATACGATGGTAATCCATTCCAAATGAACCATCGTTTGTTGAAACCATCGTATGTTGAGGGATCCGTGCAATGTAAAGTATAGGAAGTTGTACTCACCTGTCCCCGCCGCTCCGGACCGTCACCGCTGCCCTGGATGTCGCCCTCCATCGCTGTCGCCACGCCCTCGTGGTGTCCCCGACGCTCCGGACGTCTCTGCTTCTCCGGCATCATCGCTCTCACATCGCCGCCATCACGTCACTACGCCACAGCTCCTATTGGATGACGGGACGGCATGCATGGCGACATGATGACGACGATGGAGAGCGCCGGCGATGCAGGGGATCGTGAAGAGGACGCTCCGGTGCCCCGAGAACAGGTAGGAGACCAACAGCCTACCAACAGCTGTCCTGCGGCAACTGAAGCAGTCTGCGCTGCCCGATAGCCGTTTATGTGATGGCCCCGACGTACAAAAGCATTGTATGTTGATGCTGCCTTCAACATTCGATGGCCTCTGAGAGGCCATCGCATGTTGAAATTATCGTATGTCGGGGCCATCGTATGTCAGAGGGTCACTGTACACACACCAGTATTCCCCCATACAGTTCCCATATAGCAGTATATACCAGCTGTACACAGGATCTGTATACCATATAAGTGATTATATACAGTGCCACTTAGATTCAACAACATTGAATCTAAAGGGTTAATGTCGGACTTCAGCCTGATTGGTGATGTCTGGCATTAGCCGAGGGTTCCAGCTAATGATTTATACAACACAGTGGGAGCAGGTGTCTAGAGATGAGCGAACTTACAGCAATTTGATTCGTCACGGACTTCTCGGCTCTGCATTTGCTGACTTTAGCCTGCATTAATTAGTTCAGCTTTCAGGTTCTCCGGTGGGCTGGAAAAGGTGGATACAGTCCTAGGAGACGCCCTCCTAGGACTGTATCCACCTTTTCCAGCCCACCGGAGATCCTGAAAGCTGAACTTATTTATGCAGGCTAAAGTCAGCAAACGCCGAGCCGAGAAGTTCGTGACAAATCGAATTGCTGGAAGTTCGCTCATCTCTACTTGCGTCCTTAGGGCTCATTTACAAGGACAGATCCGCAGCGTATTTTATGGTGCGAATCTGCCGACAATGGACCCTACAGTACTGCCTCCATCTGTGCCTGCTCATAGCGGCAATCCGCTGCTACGAACAGACACGCTTCGATGTGTATGCTCGCACACATTGCGGCTGCTCTCGGCCTAGCTCAGGGAGCAGAGGGAGCGGCTGCGAAGTGTGCGAGTACACTGCACATGCGTGCGGCGAACATGCACATTGAAGCGTGTCTGGTCGTAGCGGCGGATTGCCACTATGAGCAGACACAGATGGAGGCAGCACTGTAGGGTCCATTGTCGGCAAATCTGTAGCGTAAAATACACTGTGGATCCGTCCATGTTAATGAGCACTTAGGGTACGTTCTCAAGTACAGGATCTGCTGTATATTTTCTGCAGATGATTTTGCTACCCATTGAAGCTAATGGGTTGCAAAATCAGCTGCACAAAATATGCAGCAGATCCTGTACATATGAATGTACCCTTAAGGGGTTAATAATAAATAAACAAGCAGTGTGTCCTCGTGTTGTTGCCCCAGTGGAGTCACTTTTCCCTCCTCCAGTGTCCACAGGTCACCAACAGGTTACATTACCAGAATAATTTTTTTTTAAATTGCAGCAAAAATGGCGCGGTTTTACCGAGATTTCAAAAAATGGTGGTAAAACTGCGCCATTTTGCCTTGATTTTTCCCAAAATTGTTCTTTTAATGTGACCTTTTCGTGACCTATGAACACTGGAGGAGGGAAAGTGACCCCAATGGGCTGCTACTATACACGTCAACCAGCCCCAGGATATACAGTGGTCCCTCAACATATGATATTAATTGGTTCCAGGAGAACCATCATATGTTGAAACCATCATATGTTGAGTACATATGTCTATGTAAAAATGGTAATTGGTTCTGGGACCTCGGAACCATTGTATGTTGAATACATATCTCTATGGGAAACTGCTAATTGGTTCTGGGATGACCATTGTATGTGGAGTGTATGGGGAGTGTTTAACAAACTAGGGTGCCTCCAGCTGTTTCACAACTACAACTCCCAGAATGCATGTACAGCCATTCACTGTCTGGGCATGCTGGGAGTTATAGTTTTGCAACAGCTGGAGGCACACTGATAGGGAAACATTGATGTATGGGGTGTATAGTGTGTCTATGTATTGTATGTGATGTGTGACATCGCATACAGTACTGTACAGTTCTTTAAATACCTTCAGGGGGGGACAGAATGTCCTCCATTACGATCCTGCCGACTACAGCTCCTTAATAAAGGAAGGGGAGGGCAGCCAGCAGCTCATTGGATGCCTGCAGCAAGATGCTGCAGGCTATTGGCTATGGCGGCACTGGGGGGCGGAGCTTACACGGAGCTCACAGTGGAAGCCTGCGTGAGTTAGCAGGACAGCATGTGAGTAACAGGAGGCAGAATGGGGCACACGGGGACATTATACAACTATCTGTCAGTTACTGAAGTTGTCAGCGCTGTCAGATAGCTGTTTGTACGATGGCCCCGACACACAGCAGCATCATATGTCGAGGCTGCCTTCAACATATGATGAGCTCTGAGAGGCCATCATATGTTGAAATGATCATATGTTGAAATGATCATATGTCGAGGCCATCATAAGTCGAGGGGTCACTGTACTGCTGATCAGAGGGGAGAGAGGCAGCACACTGGGACATCAGTCACCTCACATGAAGCTGCTCTGTGTTCCTGGGAGGCCTGTCAGCTCTCGGCCCCGCCCTCTTCCTGTGCTGGGGGCGGAGCCATCAATCAGGTTCCCTTCATCCCCTTCATATTTATATAGAGAAATACATCAGCTGAAAGTAGTGCTTGTTGGACTGGGGATCCGGGACAAGTGTCCTGAATCCTCAGCAGCTGCAGCGGGCCCATTACCCGGCCGGGCCTTCAGACCACAGCCGAATGAACCGGCCGGTCAGTCCGCCTCTGGACCCCCCCCCCCCTTCATATCTCAGTGAGGTTCAGGACGGCACTGCCTGCTGTAATCCATGGAATACTCACCTAGAGTCGTCCTCATGTATTGTCATTTTCTGTCATGTTGAGGTCTCGTTCCTCTTTGTGTCATAAACCTTCTTTATATGTGCAGGAAATATGGAGGTTTGGTCTGTGAAATCCTTATAATATGTTGTATGTGATATAATATGGAGAATTACATCTATGTGAGATAAAGATGGAGAGTCCTGTGTATGGTGTCATGTCTGGAGGTGGAGGGACACAAGACATCATGGTTCCCAGTATACATGTTGTTGTGCTCTCCCCCTCCCCCACCCTTTTTCCCCACAGGTTGATTCTGTACTTAGTTATTCTGCCCAGCAACAGCTGTTCTGATAAGAGATGGATTCCTGGTTCTGATTGGACGTCCAGATTCTGCCCGGCAACCAAGATCTTCTGCCCAGCGATGCTTCTGCCCCCCAACAGCATTCTGATTGGCTACAGGCCCAACGGCGGGAACAAGTTTTTTCCCCTAAATACAGGACTCTGGTGTCTCCAGCTCAGTCAGCCTGTGGTGAAGATTAGGAGAAGGGAAGTCATGTGTGGACATGTTTATTATTCAGGGGTGTGAAAATAAATTAAAAAAAACTACTTGTCCAAGGGACTAAAGCGGAACACAATCTACTTGTCCCTCGAGAAAATCCACTTGTCCTGGTAGATAAAATAATTTCACCCAAAATAGTACGATTCACCCCACTAGACCACCAGGGATGGATATAAGATCCCTTTAGACACTGCTGTCAACTTAGACAGCGCTGATTTAATGGTTTAATAGCGGCCACGGTGATCGCAGTATGCCAGACTATTAGCGACCGGAGAGCTGTAGCTCCTCTTACACCCCAGACAAGCCCAGAAAAGTCTAGATATAACTTTTTGATCACCTTATAAAAAATGTCTCATATGAAGTGACCAAAAATTAGCAATTCTGGACTATTTTTTACATTTACACCGTTCACCGTACGGTTTAATTAACATTATACTTTAATAGTCTGGACATTTCCACATGCAGCGATACCACTTATGTTTATTTTTGTACATTATTTTTATTTAAAGAAAATTGGAAACTTTTATTAGGAAAGGGGCTTATTCACATGTATACGCACTTTTTAAAATATTTTAATCACTATTTTTCAGTCTTCATAGGGACTTATGTGTTACTGGGGGGGTGTTCTGCTTCTCCAGTTTATGTGATGCATTTTGCTGGAAGTTGCATTTATTTACTAGATAACTACAACTCCCAGCATGCCCTGATACAGTCTATGGTTGTTTTGGTGTTGCAGCATGCTGCACTGTATAGTAGTTCACTTAAGGTTATTGTGTAACATGCTGGGAGTTGTAGTTTTGGTTTGTGTCAGCTGCGGAGCCATAGGATGTGTCAAGGAATACTGGGAATTGCAGTTAGTAACTACTAGGGATCGACCGATTATTGGTTTGGCCGATAATCACGATTTTGGGCATTATCGGTATCGGCAATTACCTTGCCGATAATGCCCCGCACCGCCCCTACCGCATTGCGACCTCCCCCGACCCGCCGGACCGCGATGCCACACACATCATGCGATACAACACACAGCATGCCCTGATGCAGCCTATAGCTCTGCAGCTGACCCGAACCAAAACTACAACTCCCAGCATTTTGCACTTTATAGTTCTACAGTTCAGGTTATGGTGCAAAATGCTGGGAGTTGTAGTTTTGGATTGGGCGTGTTTGTGTGCATCCGTGGGGCTCTTGGTCGGGTGAGTATGAAGGGTGGGATTCTGATGGTGCAATTTAGTGCAGGTGGCCAGAAACCACTAAAAATAAATAAAATTAGATGGCACAACTGGCAACGGCAGCAGCGCCCCCGACGAAACACGGGCCCTTGGGCACTGCCCTAATGCCCGACGTGACAGTCCGCTCTTATACAAAACATTCATGCATACACATAACATACATGCACCAGCCACTGCCCCATATCATACATACACACACACCCCGGCCACTGCCCCCCCACATCATACATTACATAGATACATCACAGATACATCATACACACATACACTCACACCATACATATACACCATACATATGCACACATCATACATACACCCACTGCTGCCCCCATCATACAATACATACACACATCACACATACAGACATCATACAGACATCACATATACTCACACCATACATATGCACACAGCATACATACACCCTCCGCTGCCCACATCATACATCACATACACACATCACACTTAGACAGACATACACACATCATACATTACATACACATCACACATAGACAGACATCATACACACATCATACATTACATACACATCACACACAGACAGACATACACACATCATACATTACATACACATCACACACAGACAGACATCATACACACATCATACATTACATACACACATCACACATAGACACACATCATACATTACATACACATCACACATAGACAGACATCATACACACATCATACATTACATACACATCACACATAGACAGACATCATACACACATCATACATTACATACATGTCACACACAGACAGACATCATACACACATCATACATACACTCACACCATACATATACACCATACATATGCGCATATCATACATACACCTGCTGCTGCCCCCCATCATACATTACATACACACATACACCATACACACATCACACATACACTCAAACCATACATATACACCATACATATGCAAACATCATACATACACCTGCTGCTGCCCCCCATCATACATTACATACACACATCACACATACACTCACACCATACATGTACACCATACATATGCACACATCATACATACACCTGCTGCTGCCCCCCCATCATACATTACATTCACACATACACCATACACACATCACACATACACTCAAACCATACATATACACCATACATATGCACACATCATACATACACCTGCTGCTGCCCCCCATCATACATTACATACACCATACACACATCACACATACTCACACCATACATATACACCATACATATGCACACATCATACATACACCCACCGCTGCCCCCCCAATCATACATTACATACACACATGACATACACTCACACCATACATATGCACACATCATACATACACCTGATGCTGCCCCCCATCATACATTACATACACACATACACTCACACCATACATATGCACACATCATACATACACCCACCACTGCCCCCCAATCATACATTACATACACACATGACACACTCACACCATACATATGCACACATCATACATACAACTGATTCTGCCCCCCCCCCCCCATCATACATTACATATACACATACACTCACACCATACATGTACAACCACCCTTCCTGCCGGCGCCCGTATTCTCGGCCTCCTCACCTGAGCTGGCCATGAGTGGACATCAGAGCTGTAGTCACACTGGCCGGTGTGAGGTGAGATTTCCGTCCTCCCCTCCCCATCACCCCCCCCCCTGCTCTGTGTTTTCCCTGTGCAAACTAGCAACCTCCCCGTGGTAGATTAGGTCCTGGGGAGACAGAGCAGGGGGTGGGGGAAGACTAGAGCTGTGTGCGGGGGATGGAGCTGTGTACAGAGCTGTCTACATCCTCTCTCTCACCCTGCCGTGTCTTCTGAGCTGCGTCCTCCATCCTCCGGGAGAGGAGATAAGGGGCGTGGCTTAATTATGTAACGCAAACGTGCAACCTCGGGCTCTGCGGTCAGCTGGGGGCCGCCGCCCCCTCCATACACTCTGAGTGCCGGTGTGAGGTGCAGACTTGCATTGGCTCCTGCGCCTCACACCGGCATTAAAGAAAAATAAGCGGGAAGTCTGTCTGTCCCTGCATCGCCCGATACAGGGCTAAATCTATGAACAATTCACCTGCCCGGCGCCCAAAACTACTTGTCCCGGGCGTCGGGCGATAGGATTTCCACATCCCTGTTATTATAGTTCTGGTATTTAATTACTAGTACTTTGGTTTGAGTATTTGGTATTTTGGTCAAAATTATTAAGTTATTTAATCTTGACGAATTAAAATTTTTGATTAAATTATAATTTATTTAACATTGAGAATGATTTTATACACAGCTCAGTTGTTGTGTATTTATTTTAGAGTTAAGTTGGGTGGGACCTATGGGGCCATGTTCCTCATCAGGAGTCAAAATGCTGATAGTTTCCCCTGATTATCATATGAAAAGGTCTCGGAGTATCCCCGGTATCTCTTACAGATGTGAATAGGGGTGTGACCAATATGTCTCCACCCTGCAATACAATGTGTAAATTAAGGCTGATCCCAGGAGGCCATAGAATGCTAAAACTGGTTGGACAGGTTCTGGCCCCATCATTCTTACTTTACATATTGTAGGTGGGGAGGCCAATCTGATGGTGTAAAGGGTATAAAAGACCCCAGCATGGCTCCTATGGTGGGAACTTACCAGGAGAATATACTTGGGACACTGGAGACACTGACTGGAGATAGAGACCTGAGTGTGTGGAGGGTCCATGTATGGTGACTAGAACATCTCTGAGGTGACTGGAAGTAGAAGGAATTATAAGATATTGTAATTGTTTCATATTTGTTGTTTATGCCCTATGTATATTGTATGTGGGCTGGTAGGGTTGTGTCCAGGGCGGCTATTTAGTCCCAGTCTGGCCCTGTCTGCAGCCATCACTGGACCCCACAATAATTGTAGGAAAGAGACTGGGATGATTGTTGATCCTATGTGATCACCACTTGAGGAGATCCTTGTGCAGATTGGTTCATACCTTCTAGGGGGGATGTAACACTCACCTGGATAGAAGATAAACTAAGGTTCCTTTATGTTTATTTCCTCAGGTCTATAATATGGAATATTTGCAGGAAAGTTCTGGAGGAACAATGAGTGGACTAGAAAACCCCATATCAGAGAATGGTAAGAGCCTTTCATACATCACAGGTCAGGGAGATAAAGTGACGTGTTTCAGGAGTTCAGATTGCCCTTAGTCATACTAAAAACTATCTGGCCACAGCCATGTGTATATAAAGATCACATGATCTCCTACCAATAGGATTGGAAAGCATGTTTACCCTTCACATACATGATCATAAGAGAGGAAAGTATTGTAGCATTATAATTGTAACAAGAGAGAAGTAGGATCAGCTCACCCAGCGTAGACCCGCTGCAGCACG
Source organism: Hyla sarda (assembly GCF_029499605.1). Lineage (NCBI taxonomy): Eukaryota > Metazoa > Chordata > Amphibia > Anura > Hylidae > Hyla > Hyla sarda. The sequence goes on from NC_079190.1 coordinate 502,875,194, forward strand.
GACAGGTGCGGATTCACTGATATGCAATCAGGAAAGGAGGAGGTCCAGTGCAGCAAATTCAAACAGATATGTGGTTTATTTTATCATGCAAGCAGCATACAGGACAAGCATGGTTGTGACGCGTTTCGGCGTGTGACACCCGGCCTTACTCATCCTCATAACATATACATTATAATTGTTTAAGTAAACATTTTGGTCTTTATTTTAATTTGTTTTCTCGGTTATTTTTGCTCAGCTTGCTGGGTGCTGTAGTACCTTATATGTTTTGGTATGCTTTTCTGTCTGGAGAGTATTGTAATTCCCTTTATTGTTTGTGCCTTTCCTCACTTGTGATCGTGTTTATAAAGGGTTAATATTTTCTTCAGTACTATGGGAAAAAGACCATGTGATCTTTAGTCATACATGGCCAGGATCAGATAGTTTTTATTATGACTAAGGGTGATATGAACACCTGAAATGCGTCACTTTATCTCCCTGACCTGTGTTCTGTCATTTTAATGTAATGGAATAAAGAATCTTGGATTTCATCCTATATCTCTGCTGGATCTTCTTGTTCTTATATAGAATCTTTTCCACATAATGTGTAAGTATCTGAAATGTTGCTGGTGTTCAAGAGGGGATCAAACATATATTAACCCATTAAGGACTAAGAATGTTACTGGTACGTCCTGAGTCCTTTCCCTTTCTATAACGCGGGACCCGTGGCTAATAGCGCGCGGCAGTGATCGCAGTGCCGTGCACTATTAACCCTTTAGACGCGGCGTTCAAAGTTGAACGCTGCGTCTAAAGTGAAAGTGAAACCATGCCGGTTGGCTCAGGGAGCTGTTCGGGATCGCCGCGGCGAAATCGCGGCGTCCCGAACAGCTGTTAGACACGAGGAGGGTCACTACCTGCCTCCTGGTGTCCGATTGCCAAATGACTGCTCAGTGCCTGAGATCCAGGCATGAGCAGTCAAGCGGCAGAATCATCAATCACTGGTTTCCTATGAGAAACCAGTGATCAATGTAAAACATCAGTGTGTGCAGTGTTATAGGTCCCTATGGGATAACAAAGATCAGTATGTGCAGTGTTATAGGTCCCTATGGGATAACAATGATCAGTGTGTGCAGTGTTATAGGTCCCTATGGGATAACAATGATCAGTGTGTGCAGTGTTATAGGTCCCTATGGGATAACAATGATCAGTGTGTGCAGTGTTATAGGTCCCTATGGGATAACAAAGATCAGTGTGTGCAGTGTTATAGGTCCCTATGGGATAACAATGATCAGTGTGTGCAGTGTTATAGGTCCCTATGGGATAACAATGATCAGTGTGTGCAGTGTTATAGGTCCCTATGGGAGCTATAACACTGCAAAAAAAAAAGTGAATAAAGATCATTTAACCCCCTCCCCTAATAAACGTTTGAATCACCCCCATTTTCCCATAAAAAAAACCACAGTGTAAATAAAAATGAACATGTGCGGAAATGTCCGAATTATAAAAATATATCGTTAATTAAACCGCACGGTCAATGGCGTGCGCGCAAAAAAAAAAATTTTTATATAATGAAAAAATGAATAAAAAGTGATCAACAAGTCCGATCAATACAAAAATGGTACCGCTAAAAACTTCAGATCACGGCGCAAAAAATGACCTCATACCGACCCATACGCGGTAAAATAAAAACGTTATAGGGGTCAGAAGATGACAATTTTAAACGTATACATTTTCCTGCATGTAGTTATGATTTTTTTCAGAAGTGCGACAAAATCAAACCTATATAAGTAGGGGATCATTTTAACCGTATGGACCTACAGAATAAAGATAAGGTGTCATTTTTACCAAAAACTTTAGTGCATAGAAACAGAAGCCCACAAAAGTTACAAAATGGCGTTTTTTTTTTTTTTCAATTTTGTCTCTCAATGTTTTTTTCCCCTTTTGCTGTAGACTTTTGGGTAAAATGACTGATGTGATTACAAAGTAGAATTGGTGGCGGAAAAAATAAGCTTCATATGGATTTTTAGGTGCAAAAGTGTTATGATTTTTTAAAGGTAAGGAGGAAAAAACGAAAGTGCAATAACGGAAAACCCTCTGGTCCTTAAGGGGTTATGGGTGCATGGAGCGGACTTAACCCCTTAAGGACCACGGACGTATGAGTATGTCCCTGCGCCCTGGGTATTAAGGACCAGGGACGTACTCATACGTCCGTGGGAATTCCGGCTCCTGTCGCGCTCCGGGCGGGGACCGGGCCGGAGTGACTTCTGATATCTATCAGCAGGCACCCCGCGCAAATGCCCAGGGTGGTCATCAGACCCCCCCATGTCAGCGATCGCCGCAAATCGCAAGTGAATTCACACTTGCGATTTGCGGCTATTCCGGGTCATTCGGGTCTATAGTGACCCGGTGACCCGGAAAATTAAGGGGATCGCGGATGTTCTAGACACCCACGATCCCCCTGAAGAGATAGGAGTGAGGTGGCAGAGGTGCCACCCCTCCTATCTCTGCTATTGGTGGTCTAGACGCAACCACCAATAGCAGATCGGGGGCGGAGGGGTTTACTTTCGGTTTCCCCGTTCTGCCCACCCACAATAAGCGGGGCAGGATGGGAAAACTGACAGAGACCGGCGCCGAAGATCCACTTACCCATCGGCGACGGCAGCGGGCGACGATCAGCGGCGGCAGCGGGCGACGATCGGCGGAAGAAGAGGACGGCGACGCAGCTCCCTCGATCCGACGGAAGCCGGTGAGTTACATAGCAACATCTGGAGGGCTACAGTCTGAGACCACTATAGTGGTCTCTAAACTGTAACCCTCCAGATATTGAAAAACTACAACTCCCAGCATGCCCAGAGAGCTGTTTAGGCATGCTGGGAGTTGCAGTTTTGCAACAGCTGGAGGTCTACAGTTTGAAACCACTGCACAGTGATCTCTATACTGTGCACCTCCAGATCTTGCAAAACTACAACTCTCAGCATGCCCACATAACAGTTTTCTGTCTGGTCATGCTGGGAGTTGTAGTTTTGCAACATCTGGAGGTCCACAGTTTGGAGACCACTGTGCAGTGGTCTCTAAACTATAGCTCTCCAGATGTTGCAAAACTGCAACTCCCAGCATGCCCAAACAGCTGTCTCTGCATGCTGGGAGTTGTAGTTATACAACAGCTGGAGGTACACAACTACATCTCCCAGCATGCCTTTCGGCGATCAGTACATGCAGGGAGTTGAAGTTTTCCAACAGCTGGAGGCACACTGGTTGGAAAATACTGAGTTAGGTAACAGAACCTAACTGAAGGTTTTCCAACCAGTGTGCCTCCAGCTGTTGCATAAGTACAACTCCCAGCATGCACGGTCTGTCAGTACATGCTGGGAGTTGTAGTTTTGAAACAGCTGGAGGTTTGTCTCCCCATGTGAACGTACAGGGTACATTCACACTGGCGGGTTTACAGTAAGTTTACTACTTCAAGTATGAGCTGCGGCAAATTTTTCACCGCAGCGCAAACTCCTAGCGGTAAATTCACTGTAAACCTCTCCTAGTGTGAATGTACCCTAAAAACACTACACTAACACATAATAAAGGGTAAAACACTACATATACACCCCCATGCACTGTCCCCCCCAATAAAAATAAAAAATGTATTGTACGGCAGTGTTTCCAAAACAGAGCCTCCAGCTGTTGCAAAACAACAACTCACAGCATTTCCGGACAGCCACTGACTGTCCAGGCATGCTGGGAGTTTAGCAACAGCTGGAGACACCCTGTTTGGGAATCACTGGCGTAGAATACCCCTATGTCCTGTACAATCCCTAATTTAGTCTTCAAATGCGCATGGCGCTCTTTCACTTCAGAGCCCTGTTGTATTTCAAGGAAACAGTTTAGGGCCACATATGGGCTATCTCCGTACTCGGGAGAAATTGCACTACAAATTTTGGTGGGCTTTTTCTCCTTTTACCCCTTATGAAATGGAAAAGTTGGGGCTACACCAGCCTGTTAGTGTAAAAAAAAAATTTTTTTTACACTAACATGCTGGTGTTGTCCTTTACTTTTTATTTTCACGAGAGGTAAAAGGAAAAAAAGACCCCCACAATTTGTAACGCAATTTCTCCTGAGTACAGAAATACCCCATGTGTGGGCGTAAAATGCTCTGCGGACGCACAACAAGGCTCAGGAGTGAGAGGGCACTATGTACATTTGAGGCCTAAATTGGTGATTTGCACAGGGGTGGTTGATTTTTACAGCGGTTCTGACATAAACCCAAAAAAATAAATACCCACATCTGACCCCATTTTGGAAACGACACCCCTCACGGAATGTAACAAGGGGTATAGTGAGCCTGAACACCCCACAGGTGTTTGACAAATTTTCATTAAATTTGGATGGGAAAATGAAAAAAAAAAAAAAAATTTCACTAAAATGCTGGTGTCACCCTACATTTTTCATTTTCACAAGGGAAAATAGAAGAAATGGGGTTACAAATTTTGGGGGGCTTTTTTCCTGAGTAAGAACATACCCCATATGTGGATGTAAAGTGCTCGGCGGGTGCACTAAAATGCTCAGAAGAGAAGGAGCGCCATTGGGATTTTGAAGAGAAAATTTGTCCGGAATTGAAGGCCACTTATGTTTACAAAGCCCCCATGGTACCAGAACAATGGACCCCCCCACAAGTGACCCCATTTTGGAAACTACACCCCTCATGTAATGTAATAAGGGGTACAGTGAGCATTTACGCCCCACAGGTGTCTGACAGATTTTTGGAACAGTGATCCGTGAAAATGAAAATTTTAATTTTCCATTTGCACAGCCCACTGTTCCAAAGATCTGTCAAACGCCAGTGGGGTGTAAATGCTCACTGCACCACTTATTAAATTCTGTGAGGGGTGTAGTTTCCAAAATAGGGTCACATGTGGGGGGGTCCACTGTTCTGGCACCACGGGGGACTTTGTAAATGCACATGGCCCCTGACTACCATTCCAAACAAAACTGTACCTCCATACTCAGAAGAGATGGGGTTACAAAATTTGGGGGGTATTTTCTGCTATTAACCCTTGCAAAAATTTGAAATTTGGGGGGAAACACACATTTTAGTGAAAAAAAATATATATTTTTTTTTACATATGCAAAAGTCGTGAAACCCATGTGGGGTATTAAGGCTCACTTTATCACTTGTTACATTCCTCAAGGGGTCTAGTTTCCAAAATGGTATGGCATGTGGGTATTTTTTGCTGTCCTGGCACCATAGGGGCTTCCTAAATGCGACATGCCCCCGAGCAAAATTTGCTCTCAAAAAGCCAAATATGACTCCTTCTCTTCTGAGCATTGTAGTTCGCCCGTAGTGCACTTCAGGTCAACTTATGGGTTACCTCCATACCCAGAAGAGATTGGGTTACAAATTTTGGGGGGTATTTTCTGCTATTAGCCCTTGCAAAAATTTGAAATTTGGGGGGGGGGACACATTTTAGTGAATTTTTTTTTTTTTACATATGCAAAAGTCGTGAAACACCTGTGGGGTATTAAGGCTCACTTTATTCCTTGTTACTTTCCCCAAGGGGTCTAGTTTTCAAAATGGTATGCCATGTGTTTTTTTTTTTGCTGTTCTGGCACCATAGGGGCTTCCTAAATGCAACATGCCCCCCAAAAACCATTTCTGAAAAACGTACTCTCCAAAATCCCCTTGTCGCTCCTTCCCTTCTGAGCCCTCTACTGCGCCCGCCGAACAATTTACATAGACATATAAGGTATGTCCTTACTCGAGAGAAATTGGGCTACAAATATAAGTATACATTTTCTCCTTTTACCCCTTGTAAAAATTCTAAAATTGGGTATACAAGAACATGCGAGTGTAAAAAATGAAGCTTGTGAATTTTCTCCTTCACTTTGCTGCTATTCCTGTGAAACACCTAAAGGGTTAAAGCACCTACTAAATGTCATTTTGAATACTTTGGGGGGTGCAGTTTTTATAATGGGGTCATTTGTGGGGTATTTATAATATGAAGATCCTTCAAATCCACTTCAAACCTGAATTGGTCCCTGAAAAATAGTGAGTTTGAAAATTTTGTGAAAAATTGGAAAATTGATGCTGAACTTTGAAGCCCTCTGGTGTCTTCCAAAAGTAAAAACATGTAAATTTTATGATTCAAACATAAAGTTGACATATTGGAAATGTGAATTAAAAAAAATTATTTGGAATATCCATTTTCCTTACAAGCAGAGAGCTTCAAAGTTAGAAAAATGCAAAATTTTCACATTTTTCATCAAATTTTGGGATTTTTCACCAAGAAAGGATGCAAGTTACCACAAAAATTTACCACTATGTTAAAGTAGAATATGTCACTAAAAAACTATCTCGGAATCAGAATGATCAGTAAAAGCATTCCAGAGTTATTAATGTTTAACCCCTTAAGGACTCAGCCCATTTTGGCCTTAAGGACTCAGACAATTTAATTTTTACGTTTTCATTTTTTCCTCCTCGCCTTCTAAAAATCATAACTCTTTTATATTTACATCCACAGACTAGTATGAGGGCTTGTTTTTTGCACGACCAGTTGTCCTTTGTAATGACATCACTCATTATATCATAAAATGTATGGCGCAACCAAAAAACACTATTTTTGTGGGGAAATTAAAACGAAAAACGCAATTTTGCTAATTTTGGAAGGTTTTGTTTTCACGCCGTACAATTTCTGGTAAAAATGACATATGTTCTTTATTCTGAGGGTCAATACGATTAAAATGATACCCATTATTATATACTTTTATATTATTGTTGCGCTTAAAAAAAATCACAAACTTTTTAACCAAATTAGTACGTTTATAATCCCTTTATTTTGATGACCTATAACTTTTTTATTTTTCCGTATAAGCGGCGGTATGGGGGCTCATTTTTTGCGCCATGATCTGTACTTTTTTTTGATACCACATTTGCATATAAAAAACTTTTAATACATTTTTTATAATTTGTTTTTTAATAAAATGTATTAAAAAAGTAGGAATTTTGGACTTTTTTAATTTTTTTTCGTTCACGCCGTTCACCGTACGGGATCATTAACATTTTATTTTAATAGTTCGGACATTTACGCACGCGGCGATACCAAATATGTCTATAAAAAATGTTTTTTACGCTTTTTGGGGGTAAAATAGGAAAAAACGGACGTTTTACTTTTTTATTGGGGGAGGGGATTTTTCACTTTTTTTTTACTTTTACATTTTTTTACATTTTTTTTTACACTTGAATAGTCCCCATAGGGGACTATTCATAGCAATACCATGATTGCTAATACTGATCTGTTCTATGTATAGGACATAGAACAGATCAGTGTTATCGGTCATCTCCTGCTCTGGTCTGCTCGATCACAGACCAGAGCAGGAGACGCCGGGAGCCGCACGGAGGAAGGTGAGGGGACCTCCGTGCGGCGTTATGAATGATCGGATCCCCGCAGCAGCACTGCGGGCGATCCGATCGTTCATTTTAATCGCGAACTGCCGCAGATGCCGGGATCTGTATTGATCCCGGCACCTGAGGGGTTAATGGCGGACGCCCGCGAGATCGCGGGTGTCGACCATTGCCGGCGGGTCCCTGGCTGCGATCAGCAGCCGGGATCAGCCACGCATGACACGGGCATCGCTCCGATGCCCGCGGTTATGCTCAGGACGTAAATGTACGTCCTGGTGCGTTAAGTACCACCTCACCAGGACGTACATTTACGTCCTGCGTCCTTAAGGGGTTAAAGTGACAGTGGTCAGATGTGCAAAAAACAGCCGAGTCCTTAAGGTGTAAAATGGCCTGGTCCTTAAGGGGTTAAAGGGGTACTCCGGTGGAAACCTTTTTTTTTTTTTTTTTTTTTTAAACAACTGGTGCCAGAAATAAACAGATTTGTAAATTACTTCCATTAAAAAAATCTTCATTCTTCAAGTACTTATAAGCAGCTGTATACTAAAGAGGAAATTCTTTTCTTATTGGATTTCTTTTTTGTCACGACCACAGTGCTCTCTGCTGACACCTCTGTCCATGTCAGGAACTGTCCAGAGCAGGAGGAAATCCCCATAGCAAACATATGCCACTCTGGACAGTTCCTAAAATGGACAGAGGTGTCAGCAGAGAGCACTGTGGTCCTGACAGAAAAGAAATCCAAAAAGAAAAAATTTACTCTATAGCATACAGCCGCTAATCAGTACTGAAAGGATTAAGAATTTTTAATAGAAGTAATTTACAAATCTGTTTAACTTTCTGGCACCAGTTGATTTAAAAAAAGAAGAAAAAAAAGTTTTCCTCCAGAGTACCCCTTTAAGAGTGCATGAAGCGGACGTAGGAGCTGAGTCTTCTCTATACATGGTGGGTGCTGGATGTGTAAGGACTTGTTCACTTCATGATTTGCCCTTATGTAACATGTATACATTGGTATCTTATAAAATTCAGATGCAAATATATATATATATATATATATATACTGACATGGCCCTATTCACTTTAATGGCCCAAACATATTCAACTAGTGACAAGTATTGGCCATTTCCTTCATGTAGATGAGTTTTTACCAGGACTTAAAATTGTATCAGACTACACTTCTGGTAAATACATGTATATGTGTGGGAAATGGGCTGAATGTAGTCACCTGTCCAGAGATATAGAGATTTTATTATCTGACCACAAATCTGTACATTTCCTCCAAATACCAACCGGGCAATTTTGGTAGATTTTGTTTACTTTATATGACTACATGTTATTTTGTTATTTATACATGGAATTACTTGATACATTCTGGGGAATATTAATCATTGCCTTCCTGACATTTTATTGGCTGAAATTTAGCGCAAAATTTTTGCACAGTTAGTTTTTGCACAAACACTTGGAGCAATTTTAAAATAGTAAAACGTTGGCAAAGGTGACTGTGAACTGCAGTGCTTCATTCTTGACTATGCAGTGGATGAGGTATATTACCTGTGTCTTTTTTAAAAAGGCGCAAAAATATTGCACATATGTTTAAAAAATTGCAAATTAATTCTACCTCTACCTTGCCTCAGAAAAATGACATCATACAGCAAGTTCTGAATTGATTTCAAATTAGTGCAAAATGTATCAAACCTCACTCCGTTTTGATAAATTTGGCGCACCTAAGCCAAAAACACAAAAAATAAATGCTGTGAAGTGGCTGCACACGGACACATATTGATAAATCTCCCCCTCCTTGTGCACCTAGAAATAAGTGATTCTGTTATCTAGATGTGTTGACTGTATTGTGTTTTGCTCATTTTATTTATTTGAATATTGATCTCGCACAGGAAAGAAGCAATTTTCATGTCCGGAATGTGTGAAGAGTTTTACTAGGAAAGTGCATCTTGTGGATCATATGAGAACTCACACAGGAAAGAAGCAATTTTCATGTCCGGAATGTGTGAAGCGTTTTACTAGGAAAGTAAATCTTGTGAATCATATGAAAACTCACACAGAGGAGAAACCATTTTTATGCCCAGAATGTGTGAAGTGTTTTAGTAATAAATCAAATCTTGTAACACATCTGAAAACTCACACAGGAGAGAAGCCATTTTCATGTCCGGAATGTGTAAAGTGTTTTAGGAATAAATCCCATCTCGTGGAACATATGAAAACTCACACAGGAGAGAAGCCATTTTCATGTCCGGAATGTGGGAAGAGTTTTAGGAATAGATCACATCTTATAAAACATCTGAAAACTCACACAGAAGAGAGACCATTTTCATGTCCGGAATGTGTGAAATGTTTTAGAATTAAAGAAACTCTTGTGGAACATCTGAAAACTCACACAGGAGAGAAGCAATTTTCATGTCCAGAATGTGCGAAGTGTTTTACTAGGAAAGTGCATCTGTTGGAACATGTGAGAACTCACACAGAGGAGAAACCATTTTCATGCCCAGAATGTGCAAAGTTTTTTAGTCATAAATCACATCTTGTAACACATCTGAGAACTCACACAGGGGAGAAGCCATTTTCATGTCCGGAATGTGCAAAGTGTTTTAGTCATAAATTACATCTTGTAACACATCTGAGAACTCACACAGGAGAGAAACCATTTTCATGTCCAGAATGTGCAAAGTGTTTTAGTCATAAATCACATCTTGTAAAACATCTGAGAATTCACACAGGAGAGAAACCATTTTCATGTCCAGAATGTGCAAAGTGTTTTAGTCATAAATCATATCTTGTAACACATCTGAGAACTCACACAGGAGAGAAGCCATTTTCATGTCCGGAATGTGCAAAGTGTTTTAGTCAAAAATCAAGTCTTGTGGAACATAAGAGAACTCACACAGGAGAGAAGCCATTTTCATGTCCAGAATGTGTGAAGAGTTTTAGTCAAAAATCAAGGCTTGTAAAACATCTGAGAAATCACACAGGAGAGAATCCGTTCTCATATACAGTATATGGCTAATGTTTTAACCAAAAGTCAAATTCATCTGTATACATGAGGACAAACATAAAGAAGAAGTCATATCCATGTTCAGAATGTGGAAAATGTATTAGTAAGACATATTGTTAACCCCTTAACGACCACGGACGTAAATGTACTTCCTGGTTTGGCGGGAATTCCCGCACCAGGACGTACATTTACGTCCTGTGTATGACCGCGAGCATCGGAACGGTGCTCGCGTCATACACGGCAGTCGGGGCTACTAGCAGCCGGGGACCCGCCGGTAATGGCCGACATCCGCGATCGTGCGGATGTCCGCCATTAACCCCTCAGATGCCGTGATCAATACAGATCACGGCATCTGCGGCAGTGTGGTAATTTGAATGGATGATTGGCTCGCACGCAGCGCTGCTGCGGCGATCTGATCATCCAGCATGGCGGAGGGAGGTCCCCTCACCTGGCTCCGGCCGTCTCCCGGGGTCTTCTGCTCTGGTCTGAGATCGATCTGAGATGTCCTATACATAGCACTGAACAGTATTAGCAATCAAGGGATTGCTATAGATAGTCCCCTATGGGGACCTAAAAAGTGTAAAAAAAAATGAAAATTGTCAGTTTTTCACATTTTACCCCCAAAAAGCATAAACATATTTTTGTATAAACATATTTGGTATCGCCGCATACGTAAATGTCCGTACTATCAAAACATAATGTTAATTATCCCGTACGGTGAATGGCGTAAACGTAAAAAATCCCAAAATTCTGTTTTTTTTTTGTCAAAATTTATAAAAAAAAAAATAAAAATCTAAAAAATTATCTAAAAGATTTATATATGCAAATGTGGTAAAAACTACAGATGGAGGCGCAAAAAATTAGCCCTCATACCGCCCTAAATATGGAAAAAGTTATAGGTGGTCAAAATAACGTGATTTTAGATTACTGATTTTGTACAAAAAGTTTTAGATTTTTTTAAGCGGTACAAAAATATAAAAGTATCTAGCCATGGGTATCATTTCAATTATATTGACCCACAGAATAAAGAACACATGTCATTTTCCTCCCTAAAAAAATTTTTTGGGGTTCGACGTACATTTTATGGTAAAATGAGAGGTTTCATTACAAAGTACAATTGGCCACGCAAAAAACAAGCCCTTATATGGGTTTGTAGATGGAAATATAAAGGAGTTATGGATTTTAGAAGATGAGGAGGAAAAAACCAAAATGAAAAACTAAAATTGGCCTGGTCCTTAAGCTGAAAATGGGCTTGGTCCTTAAGGGGTTTAACATCTGAGAACACACACAGAGGAGAAGCCATTTTTATGTTCAAAATGTGAAAAATATTTTAGTCCAAAATGAAATATTGTACAAAACAAAAGGAGTAGAAAACGGATATACTAAAATGCAGTGCACACCTATCAGTAACTACAATATTCTGTATAAAATATGAATCTTTATTAGCAGAAGATATATACAAAAATACATGGATACAAAAAGACACCGTACAATTAAAAATAATTAAAATTGCTCTAACCAGAGCAACCTACAAAAACATGAGGGGAGGATATAACCACCTCGAGGGCACATGTATATAAATGGTGGGCAGATAATACTGCTCAGTCCTTCTAGAGCCCCAACCTCATGTGTAAACCATATATATAGCAGAAAACACAATACCGAGTCTACAGAATCACATTACACAGTATAACAGCAAAGCCAAGTAATGTTGTCCTATACTTTATACACAGAATGAACTGGCTGTCCTATAACAATGAATGCAAAAGTAAAAGATGCAAACCAGTGCAGGATACCAGACAGGGGATTAGACCCATGCAGGTATAAACAGGTCACAACATGTGCCCCCCAAAAATGAAATCTTGTTCATCACCTCAGGATATACACTCTATGGGGAAATCTGGTGTTGTGGAAGATGTGAGAACTGACTGAGGAGAGAAGTCATTAGAATGTTCAGAATGTAGGAAATGTGTCCGGTGCACATTGTAGGACCTGATGTGTCAGGACGTCTTCTAAGTTATAGTGTCTCTGGAATGTTCTTCTCCTGTCTGATGGTCAGATAGGACATGGAGATGACCAATCTGTGCACGAGTCCTATTAATTCCATTGGATGTGTGTAGGAAACCCGCTGGACGTCACATGCTCGCCTCAGTAACTGTACTGCCCAGCAGGGACTTGTGTCCTTCCACCCCCAATCTGAAGATCAGGGGGGAGATCACCATTATAGGGACACTAGAAATGCCCGGCTACAATACTGAAAACCATTACTGCTATTTCCACATCCAACTGGGTTTGGACTAAATGGACTGTATCCCAAAGTTCTTCTATGTGAGAATAAAGTATGAAGACTTCTCTTTGTTTCTTCTATTCTTTTTGTATCTGGAGAATTCAGACATTATTCTTTATACAGAACAGAAGAGACATCCTGTGGGACATGACTTTTCTACAAAAAAAAAAAATTTAAAACAACAAAATCCATTGTTGCATAACACAGAAGAGTAATCTCCTCATGTATCTTCTTCTGTCTCTTTCTCCTGTGATGTTCCAGCTATGTGCACACAGACCTCTGCCTGACTATCCTGACACATACTGCCCCCTAGTGTTCAGTAGTTAGCTCTGTTGTCAGCTCTGGGGTCCTTGGTGCATGGAGGACTATAACCCCCACCATGTCCATGCTGGTTGTAGTCCTGGAATACATAAACATGGTAGGTAACCAGTAATTCTGGAGCACAGGGTTGAGACCATTATACAGCCTTCTAGCAAAGCTTCCTGACCACAGCCAAAGTTGCAAACGGTCCCAGAAAGGGGTGGGGCCAACAATTATTGGGTGGGGTTCCAGTTGCTCCAGGGGTGGGGCTTAAATTACTCGGGATTGTGTCACAACTTTACCTCAGAAGTTTTATTAGAGACATATAAGAGGAGATTTATCAAAACCTGTCCAGAGGAAAAGTTGTCCAGTTGCCCATAGCAACCAATCAGCTTGTTTCTTTCATTTTTAAGAAGGCCTGTGAAAAATTAAAGAATCAATCTGATTGGTTGCCATGGGCAACTGGACAACTTTTCCTCTGCACAGGTTTTGATAAATCTCCCCCGTAGTTTTATTGGTGACATGTAGTACTCACAGGCAGAGACCTAAAGTATCCTCTCTCTGTATTACAGACTGGGGCAGCACTGTCCTGTCACTATAGATCTTTACAATAATAATAATACTTTTTTACATGGCGCCAACTTATTCCACAGCGCTGTACAGAGATGGTCCTTGTCCCCAATGGGGCTCACAATCTAATCTCCAAACTGACCCATCATTGTGTTTTTGTGTTGGAGAAAAGCCGCAAGGACATGAGGAGAACAGCCTGAGAATACAAGAAGCGATCACCATGATGTCTGCCATTAACCCTTTAGATGCCATTATCAATGTCAATCAGAGTATTTATAGGAAAAAAGAAGTTACTTGAGGGCTCTGGTGAGGGAGGGGGGTGTCTGGGGGTCTCATTATTCTGATCAGTACTATGTTATTATTACATCATACTAAACATTACATCGCAATCTAACGATTGTTTATAATAGTTCCCTATAGGGACTTAAAAAGTTTAAATGACATATTAACCCCCTAAGGACATAGCCATTTGACCTTAAGGACACAGCCATTTCTTTTTGCAAATCTGACCTCCTTCACTTTATGCATTAATAACTCTGAGTTGCTTTTACTTATGAATTTGATTCAGAGAGAGTTTTTTCGTAACATATTCTACTTTAATATAGTGGTAATTTTTTTTTGTTGATATTTGCATTATTTCTTAGTGGAAAATGCAAAAATGGCATCAATAATTTGAAAATCTAGCATTTTTCTAACTTTTAGAGAAAAAAACTTCACGTGCGTTATTGATGTACGCCAAAACCATAAGTCTAACACACACAAAACAGCGTACATAATTCATGAATGTAAGAATTTTTTTTATAGTGACACAGATGCATGAAATAGAGAAAACAAGAATAAAATCATGTAAAAATTGTGCTATGGTGGAAACTGACAAAAAATGGGGGCTATGCACGCCAGTACTAGATATGCAACATATACAGTGCAGCAGAATGCAACGAATCCACTTGTAACTAGCAGCGTAAATACAGTGCACTACTCCTTTAAGACAACTGTAGCAGCAACACAAGTAATGTGCATGAAAAGGGATGTATACACCAACCTGTAATTAGTCACAGTAGTAGCAGCAATACAATAAAGTGCATTATACAAAGTAGGCAAGCTAATTCATTCAAAAGTATACATAAGTGCAAAAAGCATGGATATAATATACACTGGTTACCAGTCGTGACAGCAAGTGCAGTGTGCAGGCCTCCAACACCCAAACGTTTTCGCTCCTAGGCTTCTCGCGGGGCGTGGAACTCTCTGCTTGTAAGGAAAATGGACATACCAAATATATTTATATATTGATTCATATATACAATGGGGAATTTATCAAAGCTGTCTATTTCCCGCATCAATATAAACCAACCTACAGAGTTTTTGGCCGGTCTATCGTGCGATTAATTTATCAAATGTCGCACGGCTCTTGATAAATTATATGCACAGACTTCGGGATCTACGGTTTAGACTGTATTTAAACTTGCTTCAGTATGGTCTGACATTTCAGCGTACTTTCGGCCGATGCGACTTTTCGCCGAAAGATTGCTGTTGATAAATTCAGCACCAATGCATTTTTCCAACTAGAACGCATCATGTTCAAAAAATCCTCTAAAGCAAAAGTCGCAAAAAGGTTGCACGTTTTTAGACTGATTTTATGTGGGAAAGAACAGTCTAAATCCTTTGATAAATCTCCCCCAATATGTCTACTTATAGGAAAAAGGAGAAAAAGCCCCCAATAATTTGTAACACAATTTCTCCCGAGTATGGAAATACCCCATATGTGGCCCTAAACTGTTCCCATGAAATACGACAGGGCTCTGAAGTGAGAGAGTGCCATGCCCATTTGAGGACTAAATTAGTTATTTGCATAAGGGCGGCTGAGGCTATGTTCAGAGGGGGGGAATTGTCACGATTCGGCTGGCTGGAGGTGGATCCTCTGTGCCAGAGAGGGATTGGCGTGGACCGTGTTGGTGGACCGGTTCTAAGTTGCTACTGGTATTCACCAGAGCCCGCCGCAAAGCGGGATGGTCTTGCAGCGGCGGTAGCAACCAGGTCGTATCCACCAGCAACGGCTCAACCTCTCTGACTGCTGAAGATAGGCGCGGTACAAGGGAGTAGACAAGAGCAAGGTCGGACGTAGCAGAAGGTCAGGGCAGGCAGCAAGGATCGTAGTCAGGGGCAACGGCAGGAGGTCTGGAACACAGGCTAGGAACACACAAGGGAACGCTTTCACTGGCACAAGGACAACAAGATTCGGCGAGGGAGTGCAGGGGAAGTGAGGTATAAGTAGGGAGTGCACAGGTGATAACACTGATTAGGCCTGCTGCACCAATCAGTGGCGCAGTGGCCCTTAGGAGTGGGGCCGCGCGCGCCGGGACAAGACAGACGGGGAACGGGTCAGGTACGGGAGCCGGGACGCGCATCGCGAGCGGGCGCCTCCCACGTCGCGAATCGCATCCCGGCTGGGAGTGATATTGCAGCGCACCCGGTCAGCAGGTCTGACCGGGGCGCTGCGAATGAGAGGATGCTGCGAGCGCTCCGGGGAGGAGCGGGGACCCGGAGCGCTCGGCGTAACAGGAATGTCCCATGGAAAATTTCTGAGCAGACATTTCACCGACATCGGATTACTGGCAGAACATGCTGGTGCTATGAGTGCTGGGAAGTGCACTGTCTCATAGACAGCTGGCAATGCAAGTCCTCACTGAAAAAAAAATGTGAGGACTGTGGGGTCAATTTGAATTCCTGGGTGGCAAACAAACCTAGAAATCAGTGGCTCATAACCATCCGGACTGGAGTCCAGGCAGGGTCACCTATATGGGGGGCAGGGGGAATTGTATAGGGGACAGGGTCACAAGTATGGGGGGCCTCTACTGGCATTGCCCTGCGGCACCACCTTCTGGGGGTTTATTATCACTGGATGATGATGGGGAGGAGAAAGAAATGGGGGGTCTTTCTCCTCTCCCTCAATGGTGGTCTTGGTGTTGGAGGCAAGTGCATGGCGTATGCCTCCGACATGAAACACATTTTGGGGTATTAGATATGAGCGAATCTAAACAGACGACCCCGAATTCCTTACGAATTTTATGAATTATTCGATTCGCAACTAATGCGAATGTCGCCGCGATTCTATTGCGCAAATCGCTTCATTAAACTCCATTTAACAGAGTTCCAGGCTCCGGGACACCTAAAATGGCGGATCCACATGTCAGTACATGGGGCAGGGGATGCTGGGAAGGGAGGTATGCGTGATGACCCTGAATTACATGCGGGATGCAGCCTATCAGCATTCATTGACCCCCGTGATGTCAAAGCCCATTATAATCGGCAGCCATTTTGCGGCTGCTTATTTCATGCCATTCACTGTAGAGGGATAGGACGGACTGCGTGTCTCTGTGTGATACACAGACACGCTGAATTGATCATACCGCAGCGTTCCACTTCCAACTGCTAGTCACATTAGCGTTGTGGACAGTAGTGTTGCTCGCGAATATTCGCAATTCGAATTTTATTCGCGAATATCGCATATTCGCGAATTCGCGAATATTCGCGAATATAGCGCTATATATTCGTAATGACGAATATTTTTTTTTTTTTTTTTTCACAGTACACATCACAGTGATCATCCCTCTCTGCTTCCAGCTTATGTGGTGTAAGAAGGCTCTAATACTACTGTGTGAGACTGGTGTGCAAATTTTCGCATATGTGAAAATTTGCATATGATATTTTTCGCATATGCGAATTTTAGCCTATGTTAATTTTTGTGTATGCAAATTTTCGCATATGGTAATTTTCGCACGCGTGAATATTCGCATATGCGAAAATAAAACGAGAACATTACGAATATGCGAATATTCGCGAATATGACGAATATTCGTCCATATATTCGCGAATATTCGCGAATTCGAATATGGCCTATGTCGCTCAACACTAGTGGACAGAGCGCAGTGCTTTGCTTGTTCTCACTGAGAAGGATTTTTACGGCAGCCATAAACCTCCCGGTCACTTTATTCAGCATTTTATCAGAGAGGGGCAGATAGCTGTTCGTTGCCTCATACATATCAACAAGCTGTCTAAACTTCATGAACCGTATCTCAGGAGGCAGGAATGATTTTTCAGCGCAATTCTGTGTATTTTTCCCACAAGAAATCATCTGCTGCTTATACTAGTCTGTAGACAGTATAATAACCAGCAGTTCACACCATTCTTAACACTCTGTGACAGAGTGCAATTTTGGGTTTAATACAGATTTTTTTTTCTTTTTTTTGCGGTGCTGCACTGTTGTGTCCTGCTGCTGTGCAAAAATACATATTTTTTTTTCAGCGGACTGTAGTGCATTTTTTCTGCCCTCATACTTGCATACCACATACCTATATCAAAGCAGTCTACTATTTTGTACCTGTATATGTGTCAAGGGCCTACATACTGTGAAAGTCCACGCAATAGTAGTTTTTTGGCGTATCGTAGCACATTTTTCTGCCCTCATCAGTGCATACCGCATACGTACATCTAAGTAGTGTACTATTTAGTAACTGTTGAAAATGGAGGATGGAGTCCAGCTCAGTTGCAAATAAAATCCAATTTATTGGTAGACAAATGCAGGAACACAAGGGTTACGCGTTTCAAGCGCTACAAGCACTCTTAGTCAAACACCATATACAAAGGAAACATGGGTATATATAGGTGGAGCAATGGCAATTGATTACAGGTGATGAAGTCAGATGCCATTAACTCCTTACACACCTCTCTGCAAAAAGAAGCATCTCACAGTGTATAGTACAAAACAGGCAATAAAAACCATATAAAGTAATGGAAGATAAAAGAGATGGGTAAAAAAAAACAAAGTCTGGATGTGTGCTAAATAAGGAGAACAGGGAAAAATAAATGAAAGGAAATATAGATAAAAGAGGGACAATATTGTATATCGCCAAAAAAGACACAAATGACATTGCAAGGAATTATAATTATGAATTCGGGTAGAAAAACAGACATGGTGCACATCTACAATCTTGTATAATGATCTGATTGCTTCTCAGCATAATATCAAAAACTAACAGGTTGTTAGTATACATTTTTGATCAAAAAGTACAAGCCCACTCGCCACGTCAAGGCCACCTATTTAGAGTGGGTCCCTAACGTCCCTAGCATAAAATGGCGCAGCACGGGGCGTGGCCTGGCAGCCGTGGCGCATGGTCGCAGTCTGAGCTAGCTCCGCACTGAGGCTTGCTATAGCGACTAAAATACAGCTACATTCTGCACTCCTGCACCACCCGCAACTACCCAAGGACCTACAGACATGCCGGGGAGAAGAAAAGTGAAGCCAAAGACCAGCGCGCTGGCTAAATTCCACTTTGTACCACGTGCGGCCTACAGTAAAGATGGCGACAAGGAGCCTGGGACCTCACCTGATGCTGCGCAATCACAGAACGGCGGGACCGCGGGAAGAGCGCTTCCTCCAGGATACACAGGCGCTCCACATCTGAACCGGAGCTCCACGTCTCGTCAGCAGATTACACCCCAGACGACCCGAGAGTGGCAGCGCTATTACAGAGGCGGAGGGGCTCTGTTAAACCAGCGACAGGAGACTGGGGAGAGGCTTCTCCACGGGACACTTCTCACAGCTCTGTTGGGGAGCACAGGGGCCTGCAGCTCACAACCTACCCTAAAGACATTGAGGTAGGACAGGGGATAAACACTACAGTGGGGGAGAATGAAGATGGTGGTAACCCCCTAGCATTACTACCTGTAACTAACCAACCTATAACAGATTCTACCCTAAAAGACATGTTACTACTACTAAGATCTACCTTCCTGCAAGACATGAACAGACTTGTTAACCCTATACAATCCACAGTCCAAGTAATTGAGACAAGGGTTGATCACTTAGAGAATAAATTCGGGGAATTTGCTGTCTCCCATAACACTTTAATAGATCTAAGAGATGATCTGGAGGAAGAAGTGTCTGCTCTTAAACTCAAAATTGCAGATCTTGAAGACAGGAGTCGCAGAAATAATATCAAACTGCGCGGCATTCCTGAATCTGTGGCTCCAAGTGATATTCCAAGTTACGTATATGACATGATTCATGCGGTGCTCCCGGACTGTCCAACTGCCGAGCTGATTATTGACAGAGCCCATAGGGTCCCAAGACCTAAACACTTAGAAGACTCAGTTCCTAGCGATGTGCTGGCACGTGTTCACTTTTATCATGTGAAGGAGAAACTTATGGAACTGGCACGTAGAAACAAGGGACTCCCTGCTCCTTACCACCGGATAGCGGTTTATGCGGACTTGTCGGCAGCAACCCTACAGGCGCGGAGGGCGCTAATCCCGATAACAACATCCCTGAGAGCTTCAAACATAATGTACCGTTGGGGATTCCCGATGCGCTTGCTGATTCGACATGAGGGCAACTTACATGTGATCCATAACCTGCATGATGGCGAACGTCTTCTAAACTTTTGGAACATTAAACTGACTTATCCGTCTGGCTCTTCTAAACCTTCTCGCCCAGAACCACTAGACAAGGAATGGTCCACTGCTTGAACATTAAACAGGAGTGCCTCTGCTAGTTTGGTCCGGGCCTCGGATCTGGGGCCTGGTGTCCGGTTACAGAGTGGACTCTAACCCCCACTTGTGGTTGGATGGCAGTCTTTTGGACATACCGTCCTTGTTGTTTTGTTTGTGTTTTTGTTTTTCGTATTTTCTTACTGATTATACATCTGGTGCTTTCCACTGTGTAAATTCAATACCTAAGCTCTGTTTCCATGTCGCAGGCGCACGCTGGCTGGGAGGTGCGTCCTGCCCCGTATATATCCATTTTCTTACGTTCTATTATCATTCATACAAAGTTAGAAAGTTATGGCTATCACTATTGCGAGTTTAAATGTGAACGGGCTTAATGCCCCACATAGGCGCTCCTATATGTGGAAGGAAGCTCAATCTTTAAAATGTGAAGTGTTATGTATTCAGGAGACTCATCTCCTGACTAAGGATGCTTTTAGAATTCATCACCCTGCATACTCACATGTCTTTCAATCTCACCACAGTTCCAAATCCAGGGGAGTACTGATTGCGGTTAAAAACACTGTGGCCTTCGCTCTAGAAGAAGTTACAGCAGACAAACGGGGAAGGTATGTGATATTACGCTGCACCATCAATGCACAACGCCTGACATTGGTCTCTCTTTATGCTCCTAACAAGGGACAGATCAGATTTTTAAAACGTCTGATGGGGATTGTCCGGAGGTCAACCTGGGGTTCCCTTATATTGTGTGGGGATTTTAATACTGTTTCAGACCCTTCTATTGACTCTACATCCCTGTCTCGCTACACTCCTGCCTCGCTTTCTTCCTTTCTATCTTCTGAGGATTTATACGACATATGGCGCATACATAATGCCACAAATAGAGAGTACATCTTTTTATCTGGAGTGCACAATTCATACTCTCGTATAGATATGCTGCTGGCAGATAGGTCTCTAACAGACTGTTCCCTTAAAGCAACAATAGAATCCATAAAATGGTCAGACCATGCAGCGGTTACACTACAAATAAGGGACAGCACTTCATCGCCAACAACTTATACATGGCGAAACAATCCCATCTTGTGGTCTCATCCTATATTTGCAGAAAAATTGAAATTTGATATCACGGACCATTTCTCACATAATGTAGATCAGGAAGTAGACCCACTTGTGGTGTGGAATTGCCACAAGGCGGTGATTAGGGGCTCCTGTATTAAATATAGTTCTATCATTAAAAAGCAGAGAGCAAAAGCAATAACGGACATATTGGCTAGGTTACGCCAAGCGGAACAGGTTAATCAATCTGCCCCTGATGTTAATAGTGCTAACTTGGTGGCCTCTCTACGAAGAGACTTGAGATGCCTACTTCTAACTTCCTATGAAAAATCCTACAGAAAATTGCAGGCACGCTATTATTCTCAGAACAACAAAGCAGGCAAATTGCAGGCCAACAGATTAAAACAACGACAAATAAAGGCACGCATCCCACACATACTGCACCCTGTAACCAATAATAAGCTATACACTCCTAAAGACATAGCGAACGGCTTTAGCTCATTCTACTCCCAATTATACAACCTACGTGATTCCATACCCAGTCCCCCTGATTTATCAACCTCTATACAAACTTACCTGACCAGGTTGAATCTTCCCTCTCTGACACCGACACAACTGGATGATTTAAACAGGGAAATCACACAGGAAGAAGTTATTAACACTGTAAAATCTCTTCCGGCAGGCAAAGCTCCGGGCCCAGATGGGTTTGCAGCTTCTTATTACAAGGTGTTTATTGATCTTCTGGCCCCGCATTTGACAGAGTTTTGCAGGGGGGCGATGCAGACTGGGGTTTTTCCTTCCGAAAATTTGCAAGCAATTATCACGACTTTGCCCAAACCGGCTAAAGAGCCTGACAGACCTCAAAACTTCAGACCTATTTCTTTATTGAATCAGGATCTGAAGATCTTTGCAAAACTGTTAGCCTGTCGCATCGCTCCTATCCTACCCTCTTTGGTGAATGCGGATCAATCTGGCTTTGTAACAGGCAGACAAGCATCAGACAATACTAGAAGACTATTGCATATCCTGAATCATTTAGAGTGTACGGGGAGCCCTGCTGTGGTACTTGCATTGGATGCAGAAAAGGCGTTCGACCGGCTTCGCTGGTCATTCGCCTTCTCGGTCCTCTCGCAGATGGGATTCTCGGGAGGTATAATGTCGGCCCTTACATCTTTGTACACGATCCCATCGGCTAAGGTGTTGGCAAATGGAGTCATGTCCGATTCTTTTGGTATAACCAACGGCTCACGTCAGGGGTGTCCTCTTTCACCCCTGATCTATATACTGTCAATGGAGCCATTGGCTAGATCAATAAGATTAGACAAGAGAATCTCTGGGGTGACAATCGGCCATATGGAGCACACCATTTCCATGTATGCCGATGATGTGATCTTGACCTTAACCGACCCTATAAAATCATTACCGGCAGTAATGGACAATATATCCCAATATAGCGCTTTCTCATACTATTTATTAAATAGAACAAAAACTCAGGCATTACCAATAGGCCTTACACCCCAACTCTTCTCTCTAATCAAGAGGGAACACTCTTTTGATTGGCGTCCTGCTGGACTACAATACCTGGGTATACAGCTCTCTTACCCCTCCAAGAGATTATAAGCAGATAATTATGATAAATTATTAACAACAATTAAAACAGATATCGACAGACTATCTAAATCAGAAATTTCGTGGGTGGGCAGGATTGCCACGTTTAAGATGTTTCTGCTCCCTAAATTTCTTTACCTCTTCCGCACTTTACCTATTTTTCTTCCTTCTACCTTCTTTCAGCAGGCGCAAAAATTGCTCACCTTTTTCATTTGGGCTGGAGGCAAACCCAGGTTGTCCCCGGGCATTCTCACCAGACCAAAATTTTCAGGTGGTCTGGGATCTCCAGATATCCATGATTACTACATTGCTACAATGGTCTCTCAGGCAAAACATTGGTGGTGTAGCTCACAATCGCTCCCCTGGGTGAATATAGAGCAGGTTTATGTAGCACCTTTCAAATTAAGGGATGTACTTTACGCTCCATTTTGGAACTCTCCATCACTTCCCACTGCCAATCCCATAATTAAAGCGACTTATAGGGCATGGGAGTACTTTGTTCAGCAGGGGGTCTCACCGGTATCCCCCAAGATGGAAGACATACCCCTTACATTCATACAAGCCTCTATTCCTAATTTAGATCTAGCCGCATGGTTCAGCAAGTGATTAACGCATGTAAAACAGTTAATGTTATCTTCATATTCAGTTTTGAGGTCTAAACACGACCTATTGTGCCAGGACTTTTACAAGTTCCTACAAATTAGACATTTCCTTCAGAATTTAACTCCGTCACCTAGAGAGGTGGATGTTACCGCGTTAGGCTTACTCTCACATCCCCGACAAGGTCTTAAACCTTTTTATACTGCTTTATCACGAAAACGTACTCTGAGCAAATCATACCCCCTACGTACCTGGGAGAGGGACCTAACAATTACTTTCACAACAATAGAATGGCAGAAAGCATTCAAACACATCCATGAAGCTTTTCATTGTGCTGCACACCTGGAATCAGCTTTGAAAACTATATTAAGACGGTATTATACTCCAGACAGACTTGCTCTCATTTACCCTAACACATCAGGTGATTGCTGGAGAGGTTGTGGCGGAAAGGGGACATTGTATCATATATTATGGTCATGCCCACGGGCAAGAATCTTTTGGTCCCAATGCGCAGTATTGATCAGAGATATATTTGGAGAGGAGGTACCCTGGTCCCCCCAATCAGTATTATTGTTTTTATCGCTTACAGGGGTAAACAGTAAACACAGAGCCTTATACTGTATTATTTGCATAATAGCAAAAACTGCCTTAGTAAGTCACTGGAAGTCTGCGGAGATCCCCTCTGTGAAGATACTTATTGCGAAAATTAATACAACTTATTCGTTTGAAAAGATCATTGCAATGGGTTTAAATAGATATTTTACTTTTGAAAAAAGATGGCAGTTGTGGAGGAGTTCCCCGCATTGTGTGGACATTTAGGACAAGGAAAGGTCTTTTGTTGTGCGTTTCAAGAGGTGGAATGGAGACTTTTTAGAATATCCACTGAACTCATGTATAGTCCGTTCTTGAGAGTTAGCGATAGTGTATTTAGCAATGTAACATGCTTTGCAGATAAAATGATCACAGGGCATAGGATTAATTCATATGGTTTTTTTTTTACGGCTAATTGACACAGTGGCATAAATGAACAAACTCCATAATCACAACCGGCACCCAATTGATGTAATTTGACAGATGTATGTTTGTTATTTAGTTTATTGTTTTGTTTCTTCAAACCAATTCTTTATGTCTAGCTAAGCATAAAAATGCTAAAGCATCGGAAGATGCTTTGTTATCCTTGCTGTATTATTAACAAAAAACCTTCAATAAAAAATATTTACAAAAACAAAAAAGATGGCGCAGCACCGGGCGGCGACCACCACCGCCGCGACACCAATGCCCACAGGGGGGAACGACCCACCGGCAGAGCAGCCCCAATGCCACTCAAACCAGTCTATGGGCCGCACCCCCCCCCCCCCCCCCCCCCCCGCAGACACGGCGCCACAGCAGCAACGGACACCGCACAGCACCACACCAGTGTGAACAAGGTCTAATAGCTCACTTACCATGCTCTCCCAGTCAGACTGGGAGGCTGCTAGGAAAGAAATGGCCCAACTACTACTTATATAGGGTTGGGCTGAGGGGGTGGGGAAGAGTGCAGCACATGTTAAAACAAAAAAAAGGAGGGGATAGAAATCACAGTGTGAATTCGGGTAGAAAAACAGACATGCTGCACATCTACAATCTTGTATAATGATCTAATTGCTTCTCAGCATAATATCAAAAACTAACAGGTTGTTAGTATACATTTTTGATCAAAAAGTACAAGCCCACTCGCCACGTCAAGGCCACCTATTTAGAGAGGAATTATAATTACATAAATAGATATAAATATCCTACATAAATGCAATGGATTTAAATGTACTTGTTTGGTGATTACAATAAATAGCAAGGGCTTACTGGAAAATATATCCAAATTTTAATAGTGAAGAATTACATCTTGCCGTTTATTTAAGCCCAGTGAAACACGGGTAGAGAGCTTGAGAATCCAAAAGATTTCCGGTTCAGAAGCTTTCTCCTGTGATCACCACCTCTTTTAGAAGGGTTGACACGTTCTATGGCAGTGCGGTGAAGAGTTGAGAAACTGCCACTATGTACCTCAGCACAATGTTTGGAAACTGATGACGTATTCCTAGATAAGAAGTGAGGTATGTCAGACCATAGGTGTTTGCGCAATCTTACTTTCAGTGCATTTGTTTTACATCCAACGTATTGTAAACGGCATGCTGTACACGATATCAGGTAAACTACATAAGTAGTATTACAATTACAATATTGTTTAATTGAAAAAGATTCATTAGTCGAGAAAGACACGAAGGACCTGGTAACGTGCATGATTTAGTAACTGTTAATCTGTCAAGGGCCTACATACTGTGAAAGTCCAAGCAAAACTAATCACTGGCTGGTGTTTTACGAAAATACGTTTTCCCTCATATATGCATACCACATACCTACATCTAAGTAGTGTACATTTTGTACCTGTTAATCTGTCAAGGGCCTACATACTGTGAAAGTCCAAGCAATAGTACTCACCGGCTGGTCTTTTACAAAAATAAAAATAGTTTTTTGGCATATTGTAGCATATTTTTATGCCCTCATCAGTGCATACCGCATACCTACATCTAAGTAGTGTACTATTTTGTTCCTGTTAATCTGTCAAGGGCCTACATACTGTGAAAGTACAAGCAAAAGTAATCACCTACTGCTGTCCTAGACAAATACTGTTTTAAGAGTAGTGAAGCGTATTGTACTCCCCTCATATACGCACTAAGTATGTCAGGCAGAGAAGTGCCAGGACATGCAAAGAGGAGGGGCAGAGGCCTAAATCCTTCAGGCAGAGGTTGCAGCAGACTAGAGGAGAGTGGCAGTAGGAGTCGCAGCGAGAGGCCTGAGCTCCTGTTATCAGCCAGCGGTCGTGTCTCGACCAGCAACCCATCTGCCATCGTTGATTGGTTAACACGCTCATCCACTTCATCACAAGGGACATCTGACACCCCCAGTCAACAGTCGTTGGGTTCCTCAGAGACAACTCTCAGTTGGCATGGCCCGGGAGCAGTCCCTGTCCTCCCATTGCCTCTGTCCTATGCTGTTCCCTCCCCTAAAGAAGTATCTTATGCTGTGGGTTCAGCTCCACTATTCACTGAGGACAATTCTAATAGAGGACAGTCAGCAGCTAGTGCCCAGCCAAAAAGGGGAGTAGACATGCGCCGCTTCCTCCACTAGGCGGGCAAGTAGTGATGAGAGTGACGTGGGAGGTGGTGTGGCCAGGGTTCAGGGTCCTGAAGCAGACACTGTTGAGGAACCTGAGGAGGACATCAGTGACGTGCAGACACGACTCGATGATGATGAAGCCGATCGCAATTGGGAGCCGGGAGCAGAAGGGCCTTCATCATCATCAGGAGAAGAGAGTTGCAGGTTGCCCGTGAGGCAGCAGCTGAGCCAGCATGGCGGTAGCATGGTTGGCAGTCAGTGTGGTGGCAGAAGTTTAAATTCTGGAGCCAAATGTGCCTGGGGGAGACCGCCCGCTTCGCGGCAGCCTACCTTTCCGGGAAGTAGTGGAACAGAGGTTCCTGGAGACGGTGGCAGTAGCAGTCAATTAGTGCGGTCTGTTGGTGGGAAAATCAGCTACTCTGCGGTTTGGTAGTTTCGGAGGAGGTTCACATTGCCACATGCAAGATATGTCTGCAGAAGGTGAAGTGTGGCAAGGGTCCCAATGTTAGCACCACGGCCCTGCGTCAACACATGCTTCGCCACCATAAAGCGGCCTGGGAGAACACTCTGCTCCATGCTGGGAGCTGTAGTACCTGCATTAATAGACAGATCAAAGCGGGTGTCAGAAGTTACACTCGCTGCGATATGTCTATTAATGCAGGTACTACAGCTCCCAGCATGAAGCAGAGTGTGCAGAGTGTGCTCCATGTTGGGAGTATTAGTATCTGCAGTAAGGGACAGATCCCAGCGGATGTCACTCCTCCTGACACCCTCTGCGATCGTCCTGATGTGAATGTCGGGATCAGCTGTTCTCAGGGCTACAGAGCCGGGAGAACAGCTGATGCTGAGCCGTAGGTATACATCGTATATCTACCCAGCAAGAACTTACAGTGAGCTTGCACTGTGTATACAGTATGCACATTGCTGGCTCACTTAACCACTTGCAGAGCTGTGCGCTATGCGCATGCCCAGCAAGGGAAGAGTTAACTTACACTGCTGGACGGTGTAGGTTAACCCTTTGGGCGGTATACACTATATACAGCTATCTATAGATAGCTGTATATAGTGTATACAGAAGACAAAGTCCGCTTACTTCCCTCAAGTATTGGGCAGGTCTGTATAGCTCCACCCCAGTGGCGGATCCAGGGGGGGGGCAACTGGGCATTTCCCCCACCCCCCCCGAGATGGTTGCCCCCCCGTCCCCTAGAATGGTGGAGCCGAAGCTGTAAGCTTCCGCTCCACCATTCACTAACCCTGGCTGTCACACGCTGTGAGTACACAGCGTGTGAGCTGCGGGGACGCGATCCTCTGCAGGCCGGCGCGATTACGTCACATCATTGCGCCGGCGCCCGGAAATCCCGTCCCCGCGGCCAGCATACAGTAAGTACTAAGAGTATGCTCAGGGCCCAGGGGATTTGGGGGACCGAATATGTGCCACTGTTAAGGGCACTGTATCGGAGGGGGAGGGGGATTTAAAAACTTAGGGGGGGGGGAGAGAAAGGGGAATTCTTAATGTGAGGTGCTGCAGGGCAAAGCACTGGGGGCACTATATGTTAAGAGCACATGACAGGGGGGCCCCCTGTGCTGTGCCCCTCACATATAATGCCCCCTGTGCTGTGCCCACACATATAAATTATATGTGTGGGGCACAGCACAGGGGGCATTATATGTGTGGGGCACAGCACAGGGGGTATTATATGTGTGGGGCACAGCACCGGGGGCATTATATGATATAATGCCCCCTGTGCTGTGCCCCACACATAATTCCCCCTGTGCTGTGCCCCACACATATAATGACCCCTGTGCCCCACACATATAATGCCCCCTGTGCTGTGCCCACACATATAAATTATATGTGTGGGGGGCACAGCACAGGGGGTATTATATGTGTGGGGCACAGCACAGGGGGTATTATATGTGTGGGGCACAGCACAGGGGGCATTATATTATATAATGCCCCCTGTGCTGTGCCCCACACATAATTCCCCCTGTGCTGTGCCCCACACATATAATGCCCCCTGTGCTGTGCCCCACACATATAATGCCCCCTGTGCTGTGCCCCACACATAATGTCCCCTGTGCTGTTCCCCTCACATATAATGCCCGTGCTGTGCCCCACACATATAATGCCCCTTGTTCTGTGCCCATCACATATAATGCCCCCTGTGCTGTGCCCCACACATATAATGCCCCCTGTGCCCTCACAAATAATGCCCCCATCATGCGCCCCTCATATATAATGCCCCCATTCTGTGCCCCTCATATATAATGCCCCCTGTCCTGTGCCCCTCACATATAATGCTCCTGTCATGTGCCCCAAACATATAATGCCCCCTGTGCTGTGCCCCTCACATATAATGCCCCCTGACTGGACAGGACAGAGGGCATTATATGTGAGGGGCGCATGATGGGGGCATTATATGTGAAGGGCAAAGAACGGGGGCATTATATGTGAAGGGCTCAGCACGGGGCATTATATGTGAGGTGTGCATGATGGGGGCATTATATGTGAGGGGCAAAGAACGGGGGCATTATATGTGAAGGGCACAGCACAGGGGGCATTATATGTGTGGGGCATATGACAGGAGCATTATATGTGAGGGGCACAGCATGGGGGGCATTATATGTGAGGGGCACAGCACAGGAGGCATTATATGTGAGGGGAACAGCACAGGGGACATTATATGTGAGGGGCACAGCACGGGGGGCATTATATGTGAGGGGCACAGCACAGGTGGCATTATATGTGAGGGACGCATAATGGGGGCATTATATGTGAGGGGCAAAGAATGGGGAATTATATATGAAGGGCACAGCACAGGGGGCAATATACGTTAGGGGCACAGGGCATTATTATGTGGGGGGAACAGGACGGGTCATAATTATTACATATAGGGGCACAAGATGGGGCATTATTACTATATGTGAAGGCACAGAGTGTTCTGCATTTCAGAAGTATATTGTAGATTATGAGGAATTTCTGGGGTGGTACATTTTTTTATGGGCCACAATACAATTGGGTATTTTATTCAGAGGGTGCACTGCACAGCAAGTTATATTCAGAGAGTGCAGTGTGTGATAGTATTACATTTAGAGGGTACAGTGTGTGGTAGTATTATATTCAGAGAGTGCAGTGTGTGGTAGTATTATATACAGAGGGTACAGTGTGTGGTAGTATTCTATTCAGAGAGTGCAGTGTGTGATAGTATTATATTTAGAGGGTGCAGTGTGTGGTAGTATTATATTCAGAGAGTGCAGTGTGTGGTAGTATTATATTCAGAGAGTGCAGTGTTTGGTAGTATTATATACAGAGGGTACAGTGTGTGGTAGTATTCTATTCAGAGAGTGCAGTGTGTGGTAGTATTAAATTTAGAGGGCACAGTGTGTGGTAGTATTATATTCAGAGAGTGCAGTGTGTGGTAGTATTATATTCAGAGAGTGCAGTGTGTGGTAGTATTAAATTTAGAGGGCACAGTGTGGTAGTATTATATTCAGAGAGTGCAGTGTGTGGTAGTATTATATTCAGAGGGTTCAGTGTTTGCTAGTATTACATTTAGAGGGCACAGTGTGTGGTAGTGTTATATTCAGAGGGCACAGTGTGTGGTAGTATTATATTTAGATGGCGCAGTGTGTGGTAGTATTATATTCAGAGGGTACGGTGTGTGATAGTATTATATTCAGAGGGTACGGTGTATGGCGGTATTCTATTCAGAGGGTACAGTGTGTTGTATATTCAGGGGGTACAGTGTGTCAGAATTATATTCAGAAGGTATGTGCCAGTATTATATTCAAAGAATACAGTGTTTGGCAGTATTATAATAATTATTGTTTTCATATAGAGGATCAGAATCCGCTGACATAGTGAGGAGACGTCTGGGAGTTCTGCAGAGAGAGCATTTAGCTGGAACAATTCCTGGCGGTATGTACATCTGAATTAGATAAGGAAAGACTATAGAGAAGACGTCACCTGTAGTCACTGATGTCATTCTGTATCCTCCTGTGTGTGTCCCATCAGAGCTGGAGTCACTGAAGAAGTTCTGCAGTAATGATGGGTGAAACAACAACTCCCAGCATCCTCTTACCACTACTAAGGTCATACTGGGAGCTGTAGTTTTAAATGGTAAAAACCTCTTTAGCACTTTCCCATTCTGTGGCAATTGGTATATTTGATAATTATTCTGACATGTGAACACGGCCTAAGAGTCTTAAACAAGGTTAGGACTGTATGATACATTTAATAATATTGTAAGTTCCGTAAGCAACATCTTATTTTCTGTCCGCCAACACAAAATACTCTAATAGTGCCCCTCCCAAGACTCTACTCTGGATCCGCCCCTGCTCCACCCCGTAGTGATGACATCATTAGGGGGGCGGAGCTACAGAAGGGAACAAGGCTAGTTAATGTGAAGCTCTGTTCACATTGTCCGTTTTGTATAATGTGAACAGACCCTTCTGGCAGTGTCTACCCAGACAGGGAGACTCCAGCTGTTGCTAAACTACAACTCCCAGCATGCCCAGACAGCCAAAGGGGCTGGGCATGCTGGGAGTTGTAGTTTTGCACCAATTGGTGGCTCCCTGGTTGGGTAGACATTGCATCATGGGTGCTCTCCCCAGCGGACAGCGCCAAAAATGTCACAACCAATTTTTTGTGTTTTTTTTTTCTTCTCGTTTCAGATCCGTGTATGCAGAGGATTACTGCGGATTCGATGGATTACGGCGGATTATTTATTTTTTCTTTTAATAAAATGGTTAACAAGGGCTGTGAGGGAGTGTTTTTTCAATAAAATAATTTTTCCAATGTGTTGTGTTTTTTTTTTATTGAATTTTCAGGGTTAGTAGTGGAAGCTGGTCTTATTGACTGAATCCATTACTAAGCCAGGGCTTAGTGCTAGCCCCCAAAACAGCTAGCGCTAACCCCCAATTATTAACCCGGTACCCACCGCCACAGGGGTGCCGGGAAGAGCCGCTACCAACAGGCCCGGAGCGTCAAAAATGGTCCTCGCCCACCCTGGTAACGTCAGGCTGTTGCTGTTTGGTTGGTATTGTGCTGAGAATGAAAATACGGGGAACCCTATACGTTTTTTAATTTTTTTTTTATTTAAATAAATAAAAAACGCATAGGGTTCCCCGTATTTTCATTCTCAGCACAATACCAACCAAACAGCAACAGCCTGACGTTACCAGGGTGGGCGAGGACCATTGTTACTGGCCCTCCCCAGCCTAAATAACGCCAGCCTGTTACCGCCTATGGTTATGACATTTTTGGCGCTGTCCACTGGGGAGAGCACCCATGATGCAATGTCTACCCAAACAGGGAGCCACCAATTGGTGCAAAACTACAACTCCCAGCATGCCCAGACCCTTTGGCTGTCTGGGCATGCTGGGAGTTGTAGTTTAGCAACAGCTGGAGTCTCCCTGTCTGGGTAGACACTGCCAGAAGGGTCTGTTCACATTATACA
This sequence comes from Hyla sarda, assembly GCF_029499605.1. NCBI lineage: Eukaryota > Metazoa > Chordata > Amphibia > Anura > Hylidae > Hyla > Hyla sarda. The sequence continues at coordinate 502,907,095 of NC_079190.1, forward strand.
AAACGGACAATGTGAACAGAGCTTCAGATTAACTAGCCATTCCCGTCTGTAGCTCCGCCCCCCCTAATGACGTCATCACTAGGGGGTGGAGCTATACAGACTTGCCCGGTACTCGAGGGAAGTAAGCAGACTTCGTCTTCTGTATACACTATATACAGCTATCTATAGATAGCTGTATATAGTGTATACCGCCCAAAGGGTTAACCTACACTGTCCAGCAGTGTACGTTAACTCTTCCCTTGCTGGGCTTGCGCATAGCGCACAGCTCAGCAAGGGGTTAAGTGAGCCGGCAATGTGTATACTGTATACACATTGCAGGCTCACTGTAAGTATTTGCTGGGCAGTAGTTATACGATGTATACCTACGGCTCAGCATCAGCTGTTCTCCCGGCTCTGTAGCCCTGAGAACAGCTGATCCCGACATTCACATCAGGACATTGCAGAGGGTGTCAGGAGGAGTGACATTCGCTGGGATCTGTCCCTTACTGCAGGTACTATAGTCCCAACATGGAGCACACTCTGCTCCATGCTGGGAGCTGTAGTACCTGCATTAATAGACATATCGCAGCGAGTGTAACTTCTGACACCCGCTTTGATCTGTCTATTAATGCAGGTACTACAGCTCCCAGCATGGAGCAGAGTGTGCAGAGTGTACTCCATGTTGGGAGTAGTAGTACTTGTAGTTAAGGAAAGATCACTGAGGGTATCACTCCTGACACCCGCTGTGATGCTCCTGTATAATGTATGGATGCAGCGGCCGCTCTCCTATGGTCCCCTGCATGGCCGTATATATACACATATTCCTATTTCTCACAGAGAGCTGTGATTGGCTGGAACCATCTGGCCAATCACAGCTCTGTGGGAAATATGAATATGTGTATATATACGGCCGTGCAGGGGACCATAGAAGAGCGGCCGCTGCATCTATACATTATAAAAGAGGATCGCAAGGGACCCTGGCGATCTGTCAATTAGTACAGGTAACTACTACTCCCATCATGGAACAGTGTGTTCCATGCTGGGAGTAGTAGTACTACCTAAAAAATGTTTTTTTTAAAAAGTGAAAAATAGGCACACACTACATTTTTATTATTGTCGGCTCCATTTTTAGCTCACCCGCTCACATACATTGATCCCTGTTTAAAAATTAGTAAACATTTCATAATAAAAAAGATACATTTCGTTAGATACAATTTTTTCCATCACTACTGTATCTTTTTTATTATGATTTTTTTATGGTACCCTACGAAATTTTAATAAAAAAGATATCTCCATTATTTATTAGGATCGCTAAAGTCCAAAAAAACTAAAAAGATTTACCGAATGTACCCGAATACCGAATGTATCCGAAAAATAAGACCGCACACCCGAATACCGAATCTATCCGAAAAAAAATCAACCCAAACACCCGAATACCGAATGTATCCGAAAAATCTAACTATCTGTATCCTTTTTATTATCTTTGTTATTAGAATGAATTATTTATGTTCGTTTACGGATAACTAATGCATTCGTTATTTTGCTATTCGTATTATCGTGGCTATTCGGGAATGTTCAAAATATTGGTCCGAATGCCCGAAAACGGTAAAATTCGGTAAATTAGACATTCGTGCCGAACCGAATTGCACATGTCTAAGGTTTGGTCTGTGAAATCCTTATAATATGTTGTATGTGATATAATATGGAGAATTACATCTATGTGAGATAAAGATGGAGAGTCCTGTGTATGGTGTCATGTCTGGAGGTGGAGGGACACAAGACATCATGGTTCCCAGTATACATGTTGTTGTGCTCTCCCCCTCCCCCACCTTTTCCCCACAGGTTGTTTCTGTACTTAGTTATTCTGCCCAGCAACAGCTGTTTTGATAAGAGATGGATTCCTGGTTCTGATTGGACGTCCAGATTCTTCCCGGCAACCGAGATCTTCTGCCCAGCGATGCTTCTACCCCCCAACAGCGTTCTGATTGGTTACAGGCCCAACAGCGGGAAAAGGTTTTTTCCCCCCCTAAATACAGGACTCTGGTGTCTCCAGCTCAGTCAGCCTGTGGTGAAGATTAGGAGAAGGGAACTCATGTGTGGACATGTTTATTATTATAGTTCTGGTATTTAATTACTACTACTTTGGTTTGAGTATTTGGTATTTTCATCAAAATTATAAAATGATTTAATGTTGGCAAATTACATTTTTTGATTAAATTATAATTTATTTAACCTTTATTAAAACATTGTGAATGATTTTATCCACCAGCTCAGTTGTGTATTTATTTTAGAGTTAAGTTGGGTGGGACCTATGGGGCCATGTTCCTCATCAGGAGTGAAAATCCTGATTGTTTCCCCTAATTATCATATGAAAAGGTCTCGGAGTATCCCCGGTATCTCTTACAGATGTAAATAGGGGTGTGACCAATATGTCTCCACCCTGCAATACAATGTGTAAATGAAGGCTGATCCCAGGAGGCCATAGAATGCTAAAACTGGTTGGACAGGTTCTGGCCCCATCATTCTTACTTTACATATTGTAGGTGGGGGAGGGGAGGCCAATCTGATGGTGAAAAGGGTATAAAAGACCCCAGCATGGCTCCTATGGTGGGAACTTACCAGGAGAATATACTTGGGACACTGGAGACACTGACTGGAGATAGAGACCTGAGTGTGTGGAGGGTCCATGTATGGTGACTAGAACATCTCTGAGGTGACTGGAAGTAGAAGGACTTATAAGATATTGTAATTGTTTCATATATGTTGTTTATGCCGTGTGTATATTGTATGTGGGCTGGTAGGGTTGTGTCCAGGGCGGCTTTTTAGTCCCAGTCTGGTCCTGTCTGCAGCCATCACTGAACCCCACAATAATTGTAGGAAAGAGACTGGGATGATTGTTGATCCTATGTGATCACCACTTGAGGAGATCCTTGTGCAGATTGGTTCATACCTTCTAGGGGGGATGTAACACTCACCTGGATAGAAGATAAACTAAGGTTCCTTTATGTTTTTTTCCTCAGGTCTATAATATGGAATCTTTGCAGGAAAGTTCTGGAGGAACAATGAGTGGAATAGAAAACCCCACATCAGAGAATGGTAAGAACCTTTCATACATCTTATGTTTTATTCTGTCATTATAAATTGCAGACTGAGGTTCCTTAAGATATTTCTTCCTGCTTTTTAGTGGTGGAGATGTATATTGTATTGATATTGTATTGATCATAGACAGGGAGCGGGCGCAGGACAGAACACAGGTCAGGGAGATAAAGTGACGCGTTTCAGGTGTTCAGATCACCCTTAGTCATACTAAAAACTATCTGTCCGCAGCCATGTGTATATAAAGATCACATGATCTCCTACCATTAGGATTGGAAAGCATGTTTACCCTTCACATACATGATCATTAGAGAGTAAAGTATTGTAGCATTATAATTGTAACAAGAGAGAAGTAGGATCAGCTCACCCAGTGTAGACCCGCTGCAGCACGGACAGGTGCGGATTCACTGATATGCAATCAGGAAAGGAGGAGGTCCAGTGCAGCAAATTCAAACAGATATGTGGTTTATTTTATCATGCAAGCAGCATACAGGACAGGCATGGAGGTGACGCGTTTCGGATTGTGACACCCGGCCTTACTCACCCTCATAACATATACATTATAATTATATAAGTAAACATTTTGGTCTTTTTTTAAATTAGTTTTCTGTCTGGAGAGTATTGTAATTCCCTTTATTGTTTGTGCCTTTCCTCGTGTTTATAAAGGGTTAATATTTTCTTCAGTGCTATGGGAAGAAGGCCATGTGATCTTTATATATACATGGACGGGACCTGATAGTTTTTATTATGACTAAGGGCGATATTAATGCCTGAAATGCGTCACTTTATCTCCCTGACCTGTGTTCTGTCATTTTAATGTAATGGAATAAAGAATCTTGGATTTCATCCTATATCTCTGCTGGATATTCTTGTTCTTATATAGAATCTTTTCCACATAATGTGTAAGTATCTAAAATATTGCTGGTATTCAAGAGGGGATCAAACATATATTAAAGGGGTATTCCGCCCCTAGAGGATAGGGGATAAGATGTCAGATCGCCGCAGTCCAGCTGCTGGGGACCCCCGGGATCCCCGCTGCGGCACCGCGCTATCATTACAGCACAGAGCGAGTTCGCTCTGCACGTAATGATGGGCGGTACAGGGGCCGGAGCATCGTTACGTCACGGCTCCGCCCCTCGTGATGTCACGGCCCGCCCATTTCAATACAAGTCTATGGGAGGGGGCGTGGCGGTCGTCACGCCCCCTCCCATAGACTTGCATTAAGGGGACGGGCCGTGATGTCACGAGGGGCGGCGCCATGACGTCATGCTGCTCCGTCCCCTGTATCGCCCGTCATTACGCACAGAACGAACTCGCTCTGTGCTGTAATGATAGCGCAGTGCCGCAGCGGGGATCCCGGGGGTCCCCAGCAGCAGGACCGCGGCGATCTGACATCTTATCCCCTATCCTTTGGATAGGGGATAAGATGTCTATGGGCAGAATACCCCTTTAAGGGTTAATGGAGCGGATTTAAAGGGGCACTCCGGTGGAAACCTTTTTTTTTTTTTTTTTTTTTTTTTTTTTAAATCAACTGATGCCAGAAATAAACAGATTTGTAAATTACTTCCATTAAAATTTTTTAATCCTTTAAGTACTTATAAGCGGCTGTATACTACTGAGGAAATTCTTTTTTTATTGAATTTATTTTCTGTCACGACCACAGTGCTCTCTGCTGACACCTCTGTCCATGTAAGGAACTGTCCAGAGCAGGACAGTTCCTAAAATGGACAGAGGTGTCAGCACAGAGCACTGTGGTCCTGATAGAAAAGAAATCCAAAAAGAAAAGAATTTACTCTGTAGTATACAGCCACTAATCAGTACTGAAAGAATTAAGAATTTTAATAGAAGTAATTTACAAATCTGTTTAAGTTTCTGGCACCAGTTGATTTAAAATAAAAATAAAGTTTTCCACCGGAGTGCCCCTTTAAGAGTGCATGGAGTGGACGTAGGAGCTGAGTCTTCTCTATACATGGTGGGTGCTGGATGTGTAAGGGATTGTTCATATGATTATTTGCCCATATGTAACATGTATACATTGGTATCTTATCAAATTCAGATGCCAATATATATATATATATATATATATATATATATATATATATATATACATGTACTGACATGGCCCTATGCACTTTAATGGCCCAAACATAGTCATCTAGTGACAAGTATTGGCCATTTCCTTCATGTATATAAGTTTTTACCAGGACATAAAATTGTATCAGACTACACTTCTGGTAAATACATGTATATGTGTGGGAAATGGGCTGAATGTAGTCACCTGTCCTGAGATATAGAGATTTTATTATCTGACCACAAATCTGCACATTTCCTCCAAATACCAACCGGGCAATTTTGGTAGGTTTTTTCTTACTTCATATGACTACATGTTATTTTGTTATTTATACATGGCTTTACTTGATACCTTCTGGGGAATATTAATCATTGCCTTCCTGGCATTTTATTGGCTGAAATTTGTTGCAACATTTTTGCACAGTTAGTTTTTGCACAAACACTTGGCGCAATTTTAAAATAGCAAAAGTGACCATGAACTGCAGTGCTTCATTCTTGACTATGCAGTGGATGAGGTATATTACCTGTGTCTTTTTTAAAAAGGCTCAAAAATATTGCACATATACGTTTAAAAAATTGCAAATTAATTCTACCTCTACCTTGCCTCAGAAAAATGACATCATACAGCAAGTTCTGAGTTGATTTCAAATTAGTGCAAAATGTATCAAACCTCACTCCGTTTTGATAAATTTGGCGCACCTAAGCCAAAAACACAAAAAATAAATGCTGTGAAGTGGCTGCACACGGACACATATTGATAAATCTCCCCCTCCGTGTGCACCTAGAAATAAGTGATTCTGTTATCTAGATGTGTTGACTGTATTGTGTTTTGCTCATTTTATTTATTTGAACATTTATCTCACACAGGAAAGAAGCAATTTTCATGTCCGGAATGTATGAAGTGTTTTACTACGAAAGTGCATCTTGTGGATCATATAAAAACTCACACAGGGGAGAAACCATTTTCATGTCCGGAATGTGTGAAGAGTTTTACTAGGAAAGTAAATCTTGTGGATCATATAAAAACTCACACAGGGGAGAAACCATTTTCATGTCCGGAATGTGTGAAGAGTTTTAGTAATAAATCAAGTCTTGTAAAACATATGAGAACTCACACAGGAGAGAAGCCATTTTCATGTCCGGAATGTGTGAAGAGTTTTACTAGGAAAGTGCATCTTGTGGATCACATGAGAACTCACACAGGAGAGAAACCATTTTCATGCTCAGAATGTGCAAAGTGTTTTAGTCAGAAAACAAATCTTGTGGATCATATGAGAAGTCACACAGAAGAAAAACCATTTTCATGTCCGGAATGTGTGAAGAGTTTTAGGAATAAATCACATCTTGTAAAACATCTGAAAACTCACACAGAAGAGAGACCATTTTCATGTCCAGAATGTGTGAAATGTTTTAGAATTAAAGCAACTCTTGTGGAACATCTGAAAACTCACACAGGAGAGAAGCCATTTTCATGTCCGGAATGTGCAAAGTGTTTTAGTCAAAAATCAAGTCTTGTGCAGCATATGAGAACTCACACAGGAGAGAAGCCATTTTCATGTCCGGAATGTGTGAAGTGTTTTAGTCGTAACTCAAGGCTTGTAAAACATCTGAGAAATCACACAGGAGAGAATCAGTTGTCAAATACAGTATATGGCTAATGTTTTAACCAAAACTCAAATTCATATGTATACATGAGGACAAACATAAAGAAGAAGTCATATCCATGTTCAGAATGTGGAAAATGTATTAGTAAGACATCTTGTTAAAAATCTTAGAGCACACACAGGGGAGAAGCCATTTTTATGTTCAAAATGTGAAAAATATTTTAGATCAAAATGAAATCTTGTACAAAACAAAAGGAGAAAAAAAGCGGATATACTAAAATGTCTGAGAGCTGACAGAGGAGAGAAGTCATTAGAATGTTCAGACTGTAGGAAATGTGTCCGGTGCACATTGTAGGACCTGATGTGTCAGGACGTCTTCTAAGTTATAGTGTCTCTGGAATGTTCTTCTCCTCTCTGATGGTCAGATAGGACATGGAGATGACCAATCTGTGCACGAGTCCTATTAATTCCATTGGATGTGTGTAGGAAACCCGCTGGACGTCACATGCTCGCCTCAGTAACTGTACTGCCCAGCAGGGACTTGTGTCCTTCCACCCCCAATCTGAAGATCAGGGGGGAGATCACCATTATAGGGACACTAGAAATGCCCGGCTATAATACTGAAAACCATTACTGCTATTTCCACATCCAACTGGGTTTGGACTAAATGGACTGTATCCCAAAGTTCTTCTATGTGAGAATAAAGTATGAAGACTTCTCTTTGTTTCTTCTATTCTTTTTGTATCTGTAGAATTCAGACATTATTCTTTATACAGAACAGAAGAGACATCCTGTTGGACATGACTTTTCTGGACATGGGTTTTATGGAAAAATAATATCAACCAAAGTTTGTAATAGTCCCAGAAAGGGTGGAGCCTTTTTCCTGGAATACCTCTTTAATGGGGTACTCTGGTGGAAAACATTTATTTTTTAAATCCACTGTGCCAGAAAGTTAAACAGATTTGTAAATAATTTCAATTGAAAAATCTTAATCCTTCCAGTACTTATCAGCTGCTGTATACTACAGAGGAAGTTCTTTTCTTTTTGAATTTCTTTTCTGTCTGACCACAGTGCTCTCTGCTGACATCTCTGTCCATTTTAGGAACTGTCAAGAGCAGGATAGGTTTGCTATGGGGATTTGCTCCTACTCTGGACAGTCCCTGACACGGACAGAGGGGTCAGCAGAGAGCCCTGTGGTCAGACTGGAAAAAACTAATTAATTTCCTCTGGAGCATACAGCAGCTGATAAGTTCTAGAACAATTAAGATTTTTAAATAGAAGTAATTTACAAATCTGTTTAACGTTCTGGCACCAGTTGATTAAAAAAAAAAAATTCACCGGAGTATCCCTTTAACCCCTTAAGCACTCAGGACAGCATTTATCATTCTAGTGTAAGTGAAGAATTTTTCTACACCTTTTTTTTGTGTGCTGTAATGTGTAGGAGCACCAAATGTAATAAATCAGGGGTGTCAAACTCAAATTCATCGGGGGCCGCATCAGCAGTTTGGTCACCCTCAATCCGGTGGTATCTGTAGGACCCTTCCCCCCCCCCCCACACTTATACACGACGACTGGGTGTATAAGACGACCCCCAACTTTTACAGTTAAAATGTAGAGTTTGGGATATACTCGCCATATAAGACTACCCCTCCGACCGCAATGTACAGTACCTTGTAGTTCCCCCACATTAGTAGGCAGCATGTTCCCCCACATTAGGTTGGCAGTATAGTTCCCCCCACATTAGGTAGGCAGTATAGTTCCCCCCACATTAGGTAGGCAGCATGTTCATCCACATTAGGTTGGCAGTATAGTTCACCCACATTAGGTTGGCAGTATAGTTCCCCCAACATTAGGTTGGCAGTATAGTTCCCCCCACATTAGGTTGGCAGTATAGTTCCCCCCACATTAGGTAGGCAGTATAGTTCCCCACACATTAGGTAGGCAGCATGTTCCCCCATATTAGTAGGCAGCATGTTCCCCCACATTAAGTTGGCAGTATAGTTCCCCCCACATTAGGTAGGCAGTATAGTTCCCCCCACATTAGGTAGGCAGCATGTTCCCCCACATTAGGTTGGCAGTATAGGTTCCCCCCACATTAGGAAGGCAGCATGTTCCCCCACATTAGGTTGGCAGTATAGTTCCCCCCACATTAGGTAGGCAGCATGTTCCCCCACATTAGTTGGCAGTATAGTTCCCCCCACATTAGTTGGCAGTATAGTTCCCCCCACATTAGGTAGGCAGTATAGTTCCCCCCACATTAGGTAGGCAGCATGTTCCCCCACATTAGTTGGCAGTATAGTTCCCCCCACATTAGGTAGGCAGCATGTTCCCCCTCATTAGTTGGCAGTATAGTTCCCCCCACATTAGGTTGGCAGCACTCCCCCTCCCCCCCAGACATACAGCCTCCAGCCATATACAGTGTATGGCTGGAGGCTGTATGTCTGTGTACTGCCCCCACTGTGATCCGGTCACCGTTCCTCCGGCCCGGGGTCACATCTACTGCTATGGACCATAGCAGTAGGTGCCAGGACCGGTCGAGCGGTGACCGGAACACTGAAGAAGATAACGCGCCGCCGGTCACTTACCAGGGCCTGCCCGCATCCTCCTGCGATGATTTTTGCGCCTTTTTTGTGCCTTTTCACAAAAAGGCGCAGTTGTCTATTGCCAAAATCAGTGGATTGCAACTCAAAATCAGCAGAAATGTGATATTGAGGTCAGCCGCTGAATTACATCAAGGACCTGACTCCAAAACAGATCCAGTGATGGACAATGTACCCAGATATGAGTAATCGAGCCCCCCGGTGAGCCACATCGCCAACAGACATCAGGGACGGAAGGGTATATGCGGGCTAGGAGGGAAGGGACTCTGTACCACCTGGTGAGTAACTTGTAGTTGGTCTCTTGGGCCTTACACGAGATAGAAGTTTTGTGGCACAAGGCCACAGCCATTTCCCATTCATGATCAGAGAGGGTGCAATTCAGTTCCCGCTCCCAACTCACACGGGAGGGTAGGGGCAGCGAGCTATATCTATCCAACAAGAGACTATACAGTACACTCACCGGGCGGTGTGTCACCTCCTCCGAGGCACATAAACGTTCAAAGGGCATCAACTGGCGGTGGAGTTGAAGAGTGTGTCTGGAGGTGATGTAGAAGTGTCGCAGCTGCGCGAGTTGGAGACAGAGGGCCGGGGAAGGCTGTATGTTAAGCAGAATTTCAGTGGCAGGTTTCAGGGCGCTCAATGAGAGAAGGGGAAAAAAAGATAACCTCTCCCCTCTGTTTCGGCCGAGGAAGGACGAGGATGTAAGAGCCGGTGTAAACGCCTTGACACCGTAGATCGGGGTCAACGGCCCGCCAGGAAGGAGAAAGGAGGAGCTTTTCAGATATGTTTTGTGAGCGCAGGCGAACGAGTGTGGAATCGGTGGTAAGGAAGACAGGACGGATCTGGGGAGGTCCTGGGGTGGGAGCCAGAGGAGAGATTTTGGATGGATACCCGCTGAATGTGTTTCCAGGTGTACCCAGTGTTTCTTGACAGAATGATGGAAGCTATCTAACACTCAAGTAAACACAGAGGATAGGTAATATGAGAGGCAGTCCGGCAGTGCCAGACCCCCCCCCTCCCCCCAGCCTTCCTACAAATCAAGACATGTCGCGCCAGTCTAGGAGGCTTGTGTGCCCAAACGAAGGTGGTCAGAAGTCTATCCAGGTCCCTGAAGAACGGTCGAGGCAGGTGTGTGGGGAGCGCAGAAAATAGATAAAGGAGACGGGGCAGGACGTTCATTTTAAGAATGTTAATACGACCCAGCCAGGAAAAATCTTTTCTTTCCCACCTACTTAGGTCCATTTTAATAGTCTGGAGTAAGGGGGGGTAATTAAGGACATAGGTATCGGGTAGATGGGCAGGAACCTGAACCCCTAGGTATTTTAAGGATTTGGGTTGCCATTTGAAAGGGAAGGTTTTTTGAAGGTGATGGGCCAGGGATGAGGGGAGTGTAGTATTAAGTGCCTCACACTTGGAAGGATTTAGTTTGTAATTACTGTAGTGGGAAAAGCGCTGCAGTGTCATCATCAGAGAGGGAAGGGAGGTCAGGGGGGAAGAGAGATAGAGAAGCAGGTCATCAGCATATGCTGCACATTTGTAATGGTGCGGGGGGACCTCCAAGCCCTTGATGTCCGGATTGCGGCGGATGTCTACAAGAAGATGCTCCATGCACAGAACATATAGCAGAGGAGAATGGGGACATCCCTGTCTCGTACCATTACGAATGTCAAAAGGCTGAGAGAGTTGACCATTGACACGAATTTGGGCGTGGGGAGTGGAGTATAGCGTCATTATGTGATCCCTCATAGCGGGCCCTATGCCAACTTGGGCAAGAGTTGCCTCCAAGAAGCCCCAGTCCACCCTATCAAAGGCCTTTTCCGCATCGAGGGAGAGGAGGAAGAGCGGGGCCTGGTGTTTGCGTGCAGAATGGATCACTGAGAAAGTCCTCAACATGTTGTCCCTCACCTCCCTCCCTCTTACGAATCCTGCCTGATCAGGGCGGACCAGGTCTTCCATGAAGCCGGAGAGTCTAAGTGCGATTAGTTTGGCAAACATTTTAGTGTCAAGATTGAGGAGCGATATTGGACGGTAACTAGAACATAATGAGGGGTCCTTCCCTTCCTTGGGAATAACCACTATGAAGGCTCGCATAAAGGACGGCGGAGGAGGAGAGGAGGGCGAGATAGAGTTGAGAGTGGATAGAAGAGGGTCAGCAAGGTCGGAACGGAACGTTTTAAAGAATTTGGCCGTATATCCATCAGGACCCGGGCTTTTATCCCAGGTAGAGACGAGATCACTGCCTCAAGTTCCGCCCCAGTGAAGGGTGCTTCCAAGGACTGTATTGCCTCCGGGGACAATGTAGGAAGGGCCGTGGAGGCTAGGTATTGATGTAGCGAAGGGGCGGAGGAATGCAAGGTCGAGGGGAGGTGGGGAGGTGAGAGGTTGTAAAGAGATGTGTAATAAGATCGGAAGGCCTCTAGTATATCGGGAGGGATGTGCGTTAAGGAGCCTGATGCGGTCTTAATAGAGGGGACGAAGAGGGAAGATCTTTTTTCGCGGAGTGCTTTAGCTAGTAGCTTACCGGTTCTATTACCCCACTCATAGAAGACTTTACCCATGACCTGCTTGAAGTGGTGGTGTCTAGCGTTTAGATGCGCCAGGAGCTCGTGTCGGACCTGAATGAGTTCTCGCAATATGGATTCTTGTAGGGACTGCTTGTGAAAAGATTCTAGGGAGTGTAGGCGGTTTATCAACATAGTATACTTTGCAGCCGCATCTCTCTTCAATCGAGCCCCATGTTTGATCAAGACACCTCTGACAACATATTTTAGAGTCTCCCATATCTCCCAAATCATAGGAAGGGATGGGTCAGTCAAATGTGTTTCCTGGAACACCGAGATCGCTGATCTAACCTCCTGGAGGCAGAGCTCATCCAGGAGGAGGGAATCATTCAACTTCCAGGTAGAGTGAGGCTTGACAAAAGAGGGGAGCATAAAAATCATCTTCACCGGTGCGTGATCTGAGTGAGTAATGACCCCAACATCTACTCGTCTAACCGAGGGCAAGAGGTGATGAGGGCACAATATGTAATCTATACGTGAATAGGAGTGACGCGGGTGAGAGAAAAATGTGTAGTCTCTATGGTCTGGGTGTAGGGCTCGCCATGTGTCACTTAATTGTAGTAGGTGCAGCTTCCTCCGCAGGGCCCTCAGCTTGTTATAGGAGATGTATGTACGGCCCGAGGAAGTGTCCAATAGGGGATTCAAGGATAGGTTGAAGTCCCCGCATAGAAAGATGGGTCCGGAGGCAAAAGAAGCCAGGGCATTCAGGGTCCTGAGGAGGAAGGGGACCTGGTCATGGTAAGGAGCATAGAGGGATGCAATGGTTAAAACCTGTCCCGCGACTTTGCAGTTAGCGAAAAGGAAACAGGCCTGGGGGTCAATCATGGAGGAGAGCACTGTGATGGGAGGGACTTGTGAAAAGCCAGAGACACGCCTTTCTTCTTGGCTTCCGGATTAAAACTGTGTAGCCAGGTGGGGTAGTAACGATTATTGATTACAGGGAGTGAGTTGCTTTTAAAATGTGTCTCCTTGAGACACAGTATCTGGACCTTTTGTTTATGAAAGGAGTAGAGCACTTGGGCCCTCTTCTCAGGGACGTTGAATCCCTTGACGTTAAGGGTTGCTAGTGAAATGTCAGCTGCCATAGGGAATGTAGGGAGATGTATCGTACTCACCACGGTCGTGTCTCAGTAGAGGGTCCGCCGGTCCACAAGGCGTGAGGAGATGTATGATCCGAAGAATCCTGCCAGAGAGTGAGAGAAAAGGAGGAGGGTTAGCAAAGGAGAGAGGGGAGAGGAAAGGCGAGGGCAACAGTAACTGTGGGGGAGCAGTCACAAGGGGACTAAAGGGTAAGGCCATAAGGACACACAGGACCACGGATCCAGTCCGTCATCCCACCTAGTGGGGGACACATGGAAGGCAAGCCAGAAGGAAAGCAGTGAAACTGTCACATGTAAAGGCATAACTTGCAAGTAGAGAAGACCGGATTCCACAGGCAGACCATCAGGTCCTTCTCTTCTGGCGCTGAGGCAGGGGGGCCAATGAAGCGGCCTCCGGACGGGGAAGGGGGGGTCCATTTTGTCCAGACGTCGACGGGGTAGTGGCATACGGCTCTATGAAGAGTTGTTCCCAGAGCGGGAGGGGCACTAGAGGAAGCTTAAAGGCACGTAGGAAAGCAAGCAAGTCTTTAGGATGACGGAGAGACGCTGATGTAGTCGCGTGCTTGGCGGTCAGGGAGAAGGGGTAGCCCCAACGGTAGACAATGCGAGCATTTTGTAAGACCTATAGAAGTGGTTTCAGGGCTGCACATAGTTTTAACGTGCGCAGGGAGAGATCAGGGTATAGTTGAATATTCGCACCATTGTAGGAGAGGTGGGGAAGTGAGCGAGCTTTCTTCATAATGTCCTCTTTGATAAGGTAATGGTGCACTCTGCAGATGATATCGCGGGGTTTCTTTGGGTCTGGGTTTCTGGCTTTCAGAGCTCTATGGGCTCGGTCTAGTTCCAGGGGGGTGTCATGGGGACGATGCAGAATTTCATTGAAGATTTTGGAATGTCATTGGGAGATACAGATTCAGGAAGTCCTTTAACACGTATATTATTTCTTCTGTTCCTGTTGTCAATGTCATCTAGGTGCTCAATGGTAGATAATTGTTGGGCTTTGATGTTAGCAGTAGAAACCTGGAGGTCTCGCATCTGTGTAGTTATATCGTTGCGGAAGAGTTCCAGGTCAGACACCTTCTGTCGCAACTGTTGGACCTCCTTTTGTACAGGGCGGAGGTCTTGCTGCCAAGTTCTCTTAAGATCAGCAGACAGGGCTATCATGTCAGCTTTAGTTGGAAGCAGGGTGAGCAGTGCCTGCAACTCAGGGTGATCTCTCAAGACATGTATGGCCGCTTTCGTAGAGGACAGCGCCGGGGCCACTGGCTGAGTTGATGAAAGGTGTGCCAGATCCCTGCTGGCCGCAATCGGAGACTGGCGTGGGCGACGGTCAGGGCGTGAGGGATTTGATGCGGCGTGATCAGATGAGGAGCAGCCGGACGCCACACTCACCCTAGGAGTACGTTTGAGAGGAGTCTTGAACAGTTTCTTTTTGGCGGGGGGGGGGGGGGGGGGGGGAGGTGAATCACTTTCTGGAGATGAATCATTAGTAGGGGTAGAGGCACCCGAGTCCATATCCGCACAGTGAGAAGCCCAGTCCACAATAGGCGGGTAAGAAGTGGGTGTCTGGGACCCCCATGGAGCCCATAGGTGGGAGTGCTGAGGAGGGTATATGCATCTGACTCACTCCCTCATTTAGCTGGTTTTGAGAGCATTGTGGAACTTGCAGTGGTGGGGAGAGCGCTGGGACAGGCAAACCTAAATGGGCAGCATCATTGGTGGTATTCCTCATATGTGTCCCAATGGAACAGGCATGGAGATGTGCCCCATCCACCCCAGGAACTGGGAGAGGGGGAAAGTCATTGTCAGAAGCTTGCTGCTGCGCTGCAGCCCGGCCACATGGCTCCAGTGAGGGAGAGGGGGACGGAGCTGCTGCTGCTGCCGCTGGGGATATGAGCGCCGCGGGACTCGGGAGTGTACTTAACTGAGGTTGGTGGTGTAGTGTCTCTCCTCCCGGTCCCGGTGCTTAAGAGTGCGGTGCCGTCAGCGGTGAGGAAGGTACCTGGCCGAGTGTGAGAGCGTGCGCGGCCATGTCTGTGTTCACCGCGACCGAGGCAGGAGGCAGGCAAGATGGCCGCGGCTGATCCTTTGACCGCGGCAGTTGCGGGGCTTAAGAGGGGATGAAAAATCCCTGAATGGTCTTCCGGGGATCCAGCGTGACAGCGGAGGGTTTCCCCTGGCCTCTGGACTAGCATGCTATGGGTAAAAGCCCGGAAAGCTGGGTCCCTTGCCGGAGCGCTCACAGGTCACGTCCCGCCGCCAGCGCACCAAGCCACGCCCCCCCAAAAATCCCTGCTTGCTCCTTTTTTGTACTTTTTCTAGACACAAAAAACAGTCTAAAGACAATGATAAATGGGTTTTTTCATTTTTGCACTTTAGATTTTTCCTCCTCACCTTCCACCTACAGACCCATATGAGGCTTGTTTTTTTTTTTTTTTTTTTGCCAGCAATTTTACTTTGTATCAAAATCAATAATTTAACCACAAAATCTATGGCAAAGCAAAAAAAAAAAAAAAATGTGTTGAGCAAAATAAAAAATAAAATAAATTAAATGCCATTTTCTAACTTTTAAGAGCTCCTGCTTCTACACACAGGGCCGTTTGAAGGAATTTGGGGGCCCCAAGCAAAATAGACATGGAGGCCCCCCCTCCCCACCTTACGCACACAAAAAAGATTATATACAGGACCATATAGAGAATATATACCAGCTGTACACAGGATATATACCCCATATAAGTGTTTACAGCTACATGAAGGAACCCACAGGTCACGTCTTTTCTGATCAGCGTCGTCCTCTTTCCTTTTCTTCCCCGTCCGGCTCAGACCGCCATGATGTCTTCTCCAGCTAAAACTTCATCTCTCTTCATATGCAAAACAAACATCTTAGACCCTGCATTTTTCCAGTGCTCTCCTTAACACTACACAATCTCCTCATCTATAGGCTGTAATAATGCCCACCTTGGTGTCCCACTCAGTAACAGAGCATGGTGCCCAACAGTCCCCAACCATGGAGCCTCCAGCTGTTGCAAAACTACAGCACCCAGACGACCTCTGGTTTTCCGGGCATGCTGGGAGTCATAGTTTTGCACCCTGGATGGGAAACAATGATGTAGGTAGTTAGGTATCCAGGTACATAGCTAGTAGGGCTGCACGATATGGGGAAACTGTGCAATTGCAATTATGGACCTAAATATTGCAATTTCAATATTATAAACAAAGAGTGAAATCCTCCCATTTCATGTCCAATCTCCCCCCATTTTACATCTATTCCCCATTTTATATCCACCACTCACATCTTCCCCGTTTCATTTCTATCCCCCCTAATCACATTCTCCCTATTTCATTTCTATCCCCCCCATGTCACATTCTCCCCTTCCCATCTCTACCCCGTCTCATCTTCCCCCATGTGACATTATCCCCCCATGTTAACACCCCCCCCCCATCCCAATAGACAGGTAGTACCCCTAAATTAGATCCCCAGTAGGCAGGTAGTGCCCCAGATTGACCCCCTCCCCCCAGTAGGCAGGTAGTACCCCCAAATTAACCCCCTCTCCCAGTAGGCAGTACCCCCAGAAGAGGGGGCTAATCTGGGGGTACTACCTTCCTACTGGGAGGAAGAGGGGGTTGATCTGGGGGTACTACCTGCCTACTGGGGAGGTGCCTAGATTAACCCCCTCCCCCCCCCAGTAGGAAGGTAGTACCCCCAGATTAACCCCCTCCCCCCAGTAGGCTGTACCCCCAGAAAAGGTGGTTAATCTTGGGGTACTACCTTCCTACTGGGGGGAAGAGGGGGTTAATCTGGGGGTACTACCTGCCTACTGGGGGGGAGCCAGTTTAACCCCCTCTCCCCCAGTAGGAAGGTAGTACCCCCAGATTATTCCCTCTCCCCCCCAGTAGGCAGTACCCCCAGAAGAGGGGGTTAATCTGGGGCTACTACCTGCCTACTGTGGGGAAGAGGGGGTTAATCTGGGGGTACTACCTTCCTACTGGGGAGAAGAGGGGGTTAATCTGGGGGTACTACCTGCCTACTGGGGAGGGGCCCAGATTAACCCCCGCTCTCCCCCAGTAGGAAGGTAGTACCCCCAGATTAACCCCCTTCCCCCAGACCCAGTAGACAGGTAGATAGTAGTACTAGTACCCCTAGGAATTGAGTGCAGAACTTTCACGTTCACTCACGGTCAGAGAAGTTGCCGCGCGCGGTAATGTCAACAGTTCACGCACAGCCCACCGTCAAGTCACGCTCTAGGGCTGGCATCAGGACGCCTGCCCCTGAATTCTGGGACTAAGTGTGACGTCACGTGACATGGTGAGCCGCGCGCATATAGGAGGCCCGGGCCGACGGATGGTGAGCCGGAGCGGGGCACAAAAAGGAGCCGGAGGCAGCGGCTTCAGTCTCTGCCTGCCTCTCCAGGCAGGCTCCCGCACTGCTGGCCCAGCACGCCGACAGGGCGAGCTGCCTGACGAATGGGAGCGTGCAAGAGAACAGGCAAACACCGGCTCTGCTTGGGGGCCCCGGGCCCCAAGCAATTGCCTGGTTTGCCTGTCCTGTTGCGACGGGCCTGTCTACACAGAGCACTTTTCGGTAAAAATGAAACCTTATCTTTATTCTATGTAAGCCAAAAAAAGGAGAGGACTCTAATGTCAAAATAGACAGTAAATCTCTCGTGTGTACATAAACATAATAAATAACACTGAGACAGAATAATGCAAAAAGTGTAGAATCTTTATTGATGTGAACAAAAACACTCATAAAATCATTTAAAATGGAACAGTAGCAGACTACAAAGGCATCATGGGAAATAAGGTGGATATCTAGTGCAGAGAGGTTTCTATAATGACATGTACTCAGTAATGTGTACACACATAAACAAGTAATAGCTGTACATAAAATACTAGCAATCATACAAGGATATCTGGGGATACACACTATAGGTACTAATAGCAAATGCACAATCACTCCGAAACAAAGAGGACAAACAAAAAGGTTATAAGAGAAAGCATAGTATGGTATGCTGAACTGCCAGCCAAAGAAAAGGGCTAAGGAAGATATATGATCACATAACAGGAAACAACCGATTAGTGATCCGAAAAAATCTTATAACAATGGCCCATGAACATATGCTGGCAAACACAGCACAAGGAACATGCATCCAGCGGACATCTTACCACTACAGAGAGCCACCCCAACGCTGCTTCACACAGAGCTTCCTCAGGGAATATGTGGCAAGTAAGAAAGTCTAGCTATTTATATACCCATACAGCCAATAGGAAAGCAGGAAAAATAAGCAAACACCTGTATACCTGCAGCTGTAACCGCTCAGAGGTTCAGTTGCACGGTCGCCATCTTGGGAAGTACTGAGCATGTCCAGTGTATAAATGACGTGGCCTGTAGGAGTAACTGGCGCAAGTCAGCAATGATCGTGTTAGGGAACTTATCGCGAGATACAGGAGAGGATCGCGCGCATGCCCTCATCCTGTCATGATCGCAACACTGCCACATTAAGTGAAGGAAATAAGATACGGACATAACATGGTAATAAGGTAAGTATAACCAGGCTTGGAACATATAATTATGATGCCAAAATACATAATGGGGACCACTAAAGTGCATAAGTGCATACAAAACATTAAAATAAGGAAATGAAAGTAAAATATTAAAATAAGTGCATTGCTAAAGTGAACAGTCGAACGGGACATCGAACGGGACATTCCATGCCGCTCCTATGGATACCCGCCGAGCGAAAAAAGGGACCCAGACGTGCCTCATCCTCCTAGGCACCCGGCGTCCCCATCTCCAACTTCTTCACCCCGCTGGCGGGGTTAGCGGAGCCTCCGGAGCCGGACTCCACCGGGACAGCGCCATCTTCCTCAGCTTCTTCCTCCCGACCTGAGGCCCCGCCCCCAGCAGTGAGGCGCGGAATGCGGGCTGTACATAGCTGACCGGAGCTCCGTCTCGGGGACACAGAAGGCACTACAGAGAGGTGAGCCGAGGCCCCAGTCTCCTACCCTGGCCCCCAGCTGCTAATAGATCTACCTGTGGAGGGGGAGGAAGTGATCCACCTGCCGGGTACCGCTCCGCACCTCTCCCCAACCCTGAGACCACCAGTGGGGGCTCTTGCAGCACCTCTGCTGCCCTGGCCATATTGTGAGGCCTCCTCTCCCCTGAGCTCTTTACCTGGAACACCGTGGGCTGCCGAACCCCCCTCCTTCAAGCCTGCATCACACAGCCCGGGACTTGGGGCTCACAGCCATGAGCCATC
The DNA here is from genome assembly GCF_029499605.1 of Hyla sarda. Taxonomy (NCBI): domain Eukaryota; kingdom Metazoa; phylum Chordata; class Amphibia; order Anura; family Hylidae; genus Hyla; species Hyla sarda. The sequence continues at coordinate 502,926,365 of NC_079190.1, forward strand.
TTCAGCCTGCTGGCTCACCCCTGCTATACCCCTCACTGGAGGCCCCACCATCTCCTCAACGGGCCCCCCGCTCACTGGCCCCATGTGGGCTGCCCCCCCCCCCGCACTCCCCAACTTCATCCTGGGGCTCAGCTGCAGACAGCCCTTGGCACCAGACGCCTCCAAACCGGGGAACCCAGGCCCTGGCACCTAGGGCGCAGGCGCCCTTGTACCAGCCCTCTCCTGGTCCCCAGGGACCTAAGTAGGACTAGGACCTGAGACACAACCCTCCGAACATCCCTCTTCCCCATGCTGCCATCATTCTGCAATCTCATCCGGAGCTAAAGGCGCTGCTGTCTTTCCTCCCTACAAAGCAAGACCTGTCGTCCCTCACAGAAGACTTATGCTTTGCTTGGCGTCAAGATATTCAAGTGGTGCAACAGGAGGTGGATTCGCTTTCCACTAAAGTGACCTCCCTTGAGACCTTCCGCTCCTCCATGAAAAGTCAGTGGATGACCTCCGCTCCACGGTGGCGCTGCACGCCTCCTGTCAACAACTCCTGCATTTCCAGATGGACGACCAAGAAAACTGTATCCAGATTATGGGTCTCCCTGAAGCCACCCACATGGAGGACCTCCTGCCCACTCTCACGATATCTTCAATTCCATCCTGGGAAGGGAAGCCCAATCCCAGATTGAAATTAACAGAGCTCACAGGGTTCTGAGATCCCCCAGCTCTGATCCAGCCAGGCCAAAGGATGTCATATGCCGCATACACTACTACTCCCTCAAAGAGGACATTATGAAAAAAGCTCGTCTGTTCTGAGAAATTGACTTTGATGGCGCTAAACTACAGCTGTTCCCTGAGTTGTCCAGACACACACTGCGTCTGAGGGCATCCCTAAAGCCGCTGCTTGCTGTTCTCCAGTCTCGACAGATAATTTATCACTGGGGATTCCCCTTTGGGCTACATGCTCATCCCCATGGGACTTCGGCCTCTCTACACTCACAGGAAGACCTTCTTTGGTTCCTGCAAACTTTTGGACTAGACGCACTTCCCCTCCCTGGCTGCGAAGCGCTGTTGGCTGACCCATTCCCTCCTCCTCCGATGCCTACCAACAGACAGAAGCTTCTTCCTCAAGATCGCCCTTCTCCTCGACCCCAAAGCTCCCGTCACAGGTGACAAAGTATCTCGGGTTCGGGAGAGGACCCTCACAGCTCCACTGAGAACTCCTGGTCACACTGTGGCCCATTGTTTTTTGCCTAAAATGACACCCCCTGCCCCTGCACTGTGCCTACACGGTTCTACCCCCCCCTTCCCCCTGTTAGTGACCTCTGGGGGGGGGGTGCTGTTGGGGGGTATGGGTTGCTCTGGCTTTTGATTGGTTCCCTAGGGTCTTCCCCTTTTATCTACCCCACATGAGTTGCGCCGTTTGTAGGTTTGGAATGCTGTTTTCTGCTCCTGCGACTTACTAGTGGGGCTTTGCCTCCTATCCCTCTCGCTAGTGGTAGGTGATGCTCCCCTGGGAGTGGAGGGGGTTGGGTAGTGATATTATCTTGGCCCTTTGTTGGTTCCTTTGGGTCTCTAATCCTTAGTCCTCTTGCTCCTGAAATTGTAGTGCCTTATACGAGTTCTGTTACTTGTTCTTTCCCTCCCTCGGTTCTCTTTCCCCTTATCATGCCTTCCCTCTTCCTTCCCCCCCCCCCCCCCCCCCCCCCGTTCTTCCTTCTCCTCTCCTCATGCCCATCTCTTACTCTGGAGTTCCTTTAGTGTACCTTTCTCTACTTCTACCCGCTTGCTCGACTCTAGTCTCAGCCCTCCTTTCTCTTCCCATTGTGCTTTCTTGCTCTTCTGCTTTTAGCTTTCCCTCGGCTTCTGGCGGGGGCGACCCTGCTGCTGTTCTTGTTGTCCTTACTCCTCTTTTCTGTGTAATAGTGCTCTTTTCAATTTTTTACCCCCTTCTTTTTGTGCTGGTTTCCTGCCGTGACTTAGCCTAGTGCTAATTGGTTTAGTTCTTTTGCAGAGTAGTTTTTGCTTCTGCTGTTTTACTTTTCTGAGTTTTGTGTTCCCGCTTTGTGCGTCTCTCTTCCCTCCCCTCCTGTTCATCCTCTGTCTTTCCCTGTCCCTTCCCCCAACCTTCACCGGTGTAACCCTTAATAGAAGGATCCTTTTGCAGCCTGTCACATTGTGCTGTGTACGGCTTATGCCACATGGCCTCGATTAAGCTTGTGTCCCTTAACCCCTTAAGGACCAAGCGTATTTCTGTTTTTGCACTTTCTTTTTTTCCTCCTCACCTTAAAAAAATCATAAGCCTTTCAATTTTTCACCCAAAAATCCATATGAGGGTTTATTTTTTGCGCCACCAATTCTACTTTGTAATGACATCAGTCATTTTACCCAAAAATATACCTCAAAACTGAAAAAAAAATCATTGTGCGACAAAATTGAAGAAAAAAACCCATTTTGTAAATTTTGGGTGCTTCCGTTTTTACCCAGTAAATTTTTCGGTAAAAATGACACCTTATCTTTATTCTGTAGGTCCATACGGTTAAAATGATCCCCTACTTGTATAGGTTTGATTTTGTATTACTTCTGGAAAAAATCATAACTACATGCACGGAAATTAATACATTTAAAATTGTCCTCTTCTGACCCCTATAACTTTTTTATTTTTCCGCATATGGGGTGGTATGAGGGCTAATTTTCTTGCACTGTGATCTGAAGTTTTAATCAGTACCATTTTTGTTTTGATCAGCCTTTTTGAACGCTTTTTATTCCTTTTTTATAGTACAAAAAGTGACCATAAATACTCTATTTCGGACTTTGGAATTTTTTTGCGCGTACGCCATTGACCATGCGGTTTAATTTAGGATATATTTTTATTGTTCGGACATTTACTCATGCGGCAATACCACATATGTTTATTTTTATTATGTTTACATATTTTTTTATATGGAATTTGGGAAAAGGGGGGTGATATAAACTTTTAATAAGGAAGGGTTTAATGTGTGTGTTTTTAAACTTTTTATTTTTTTAAATATTTTTAGTCCCCTTAGGGAACTTTTAAGATGAATCATTAGATTCCTCATATAGATCGTTATGTTACCGTAGAACCATATTGAACAGTCTGCTCTGCGCTCGATTGATAAAGCCTGGCCCTGCAGGGCTCTATCATTCAGAGCACCGGAGCCGGCACAGGATCAGAGGTAAGCCCTCAGGCTATCTTCACAGTTTGCAGAAGGGAATGACAACCATAATGCAGTAAAGCCATTTAGTGTAGAATACATTTCTTTATCGTTGAAACTATACAAAAATTAAATAAAGGGTTAATGAAACTTCTCACAAGACCTTCGTCAGCCCTCAGTTTTCTGAGTACTCTCTCCAAGGTTTCCAGACCACTCGGTGAGCATCTAATGTTCTACTAGCTCTACTGGACATCTCTTCAAATATGTGGATCTGGTGGACCTTTGTCAGCCACTCCGCCATTGAGGGGGGGAGGGTTGTAGCCATTTAAGTGGAATCAGATGTTTGGCTTCCATGATCAAGTGAGTGATCAATGAGGACTTGCCTGGGGAGTACGAGACGGTTGGGCAACCCAATAGCACTGATGCAGGGGACAATGAGATTTTCTTACCAATGATTTTGGAGCATGTGTCTTCCACTCCTCTCCAATATGGAGCAATAAGAGGGCATGTCCACCATATGTGGAGGTGGGTACCGGTGTGAAGTTTACATCTCCAACATAGAGCGGAGTCTGCTAACTTGTGAGCGTATAGGAAATCAGGCGTCCTGTACCATCTCGAGGTTAGTTTATATTGTAATTCTTGAAGTCGGACACATCTCGAGAACCCCTTACTATGAGTCAGCATGAACCTCTGCTCTTCTCTCGTAAAGGAGATAATTAATTCTTTCTCCCAAGACTGCAGGAACCCCGGGGGACGGAACGGGGAGCAATCATCATACAGTTTGCGTAAAGTTGAAAGCTTCCTACGCTTCACATCAAGGGAGGCTATAGCTGACTCAAAGTCTGTAGGCTCCCTGAGGGGCATAGAGCCCTCTATAAAGAGCCTGCTGCATTTCTGAAAGTGAGCTATGTGTAGGAAGTTTAAACTGGTACCTGGGAAAAGCTGCCTGATTTCCGTCTCTGTTAGAATCCTTCCGTTCGGGAACAGTTGTGATAAGGGAATATGGGCCAATTTATTCCACATCTCAGGGTGATCCCTCACCCCTCCGCCCACGACCACTGGTAGCACTGAGGAAGGTAGTAGAGGGGAAATAGAGGGAGAAAGTAAGGGAAGTAAGAGACAAGCAGTAGACAAGACACCAGAAAACAAGACGTCCTTGGAACGTGCGAGAGTACGTGTTGTAGGAGGGAGCCACAGGTCAGTCAGGAGATCCCCAGAGTAAGCGACCGAAGTCATTTCTAGAGTGATAGGTGAGTTCGGTAGGGGAATAGTTAAATCTATCCATCTGCGGAGCTGTATCAGATTGTAGAGTTTCTCCACATCTGGTGCATCCATTCCCCCTTGGGCGTTTGTGCGAGAAAGCAGTGAGTACGCTAATCTGGGTCTCCTTTGTTTCCAAATGAAGTTAGAAAAGAGTGACTTGACGCTGGAGAAGAAAGAGGCTGGCAATGCGATCGGTAGCATCTGTAATGTGTACCTAACCTTAGGGAGTATATAGCAGTTAATCAAGTTTTTCCTACCCATCCACGAGATCAGGGGCAGATCATATCCCCCCAGCGCCTCCTCAATCTCCGCCAGAAGAGGTTTAAAATTAAGTGGAAAAATGTTTGTGAGTGAGCTAGGTATCTTAACACCCAGATATGTGAGGGACGATTTGGCCCAGGGGAAAGGGGACAGGGAGCTAATCACCTTAACCTTAGCTGCAGGCAAGGTGACGTTTAGTAGTTCCGACTTAGATATGTTTACTTTGAAGTTCGACAGCGAGCCAAACCGCCTGAACAGATCTAACAGGCTAGGTAGTCCCTGTGCAGGGTCAGTTAAGAGAAATAACAAATCGTCTGCGAAGGCTAGAGCTTTAAGGTCTCCCCTCAGTGTTTTATAACCTGAGAGATTGGTCAGCTGTCGGACCTTCTGTAAAAGCGTCTCCATCGTCAGTATAAAAAGGGTAGGGGACAGGGGGCACCCCTGCCTGGTTCCATTTGTGATTTGGAAAGGGGGGATATGTCATCATTGACCAGCAACGAAGCATACGGATGTGTGTATAGGGACATAAGAGCTGTTATAAACTGCGGAGGGAATTCAAAGCGGAGTAGCGTTTCCTTCATATATTCCCAACTGACCCTATCAAAAGCCTTCTCGGGATCAACTCCGAGAAGGACAAGGGGCAGTTTCTTCATGTGGGCGTGTCGGATCGCAGTCAGCAGTCTCAATGTGTTCATGCGGCCTTCCCTACCAGGTACAAACCCCGATTGGTCTATGTCTATCAAATGGGGAAGATGTCTCTTGATTCTCAAGGAGAGCAACTTAGCCCAGATTTTGAGGTCCAAGTTCAGAAGCGATATAGGTCTGTAGCTCCGACAGTCCTCTGGGTCCTTGCCCTCCTTGTGAATGAGTGTGACATGTGCTTCAAGGGATTGCTTAGGGATAGGAGATCCACCAAACAAAGCCTCGCAAACAGAGGTGAGGTGAGGAGTCAGGATGTCCACAAATTTACGATAGTATTCCAGTGGAAAACCATCTGGGCCCGGGCTTTTCCCCGGTGGGAAAGAAGAGATCACTCTCTGCACTTCTTCTGGGGTAATGGGTTGCATGAGTTCCATCTGCATGTGTTCGTCTAAAGTAGGGAGGTGTAGTGTTGACAGAAATCTTTTTGTCTCCACTCTACGGGTGGTAGCAGATTCCAGGGACTCATCTTCAGACAAGTTATACAGAGAGGTGTAAAACTTCTGGAAAGCTTTAGCTATGGAGGGGGTATCTGTAAGCCTGTGGCCTCTCTCATCTCTCACTGCATGTATGTATTGTTTTGCCCTCGCCTTCTTTATAAGTGTGGACATAAGCTTACCCCCCTTGTCCCCGTGTGCATAAATACGGTGTCTGTGGTGGAGGTAGGCCTTCGCCGATTTTTCGGTGAGAAGAGTGTTAAAGGTGGTGCGTAGGGATTTAAGAGTCTCCTGGACTGCTCGTGCCAAAGTACGATTGTGTATCCTCTCTAGGGCGGAGATTTCAGACAAAATGTCAGTGATCCTGCGCTGCCTCTCCTTCTTCAGCTTGGAACCCCATGAAATAAATAGACCCCGCATGAAGGCCTTATGGGCCTCCCAAACTACTGGGGGTGACGTTCCCGATTTAGTGTTTAACTCAAAGTACAAGGATAACTGTTGCGTGATGTCAGCTAGGGCAATCTGGTTAGAAAGAATGCTTTCATTCAGTCTCCAGCGCCAAGAATTTGAGGGGAAAGAGGACAGAGACAGGGAAAGATGTACTGGTGCGTGGTCGGAGATGGTTATAGAGTCAATACCTGTGGCCGTGAGCATCAGTAGGAGAGACTGTGGTAGGATCCGTGTACTGACGAGTAATGGGAGTAGTCCCGAACGGAAGGATTTTTCTGTCTCCATGCATCTATAAGAGATAAATCAGTTAGTTTGGAGTGTAGTTTGGCAAGTGCTCTTTGTGGAATTGCAATACGTGCTTGAGAGGTGTCTAAAAGCGGGTTAAGCGAAACATTCAAATCACCACCCAATATCACCGGACCATCTGCAAACGCCCGGAGGTCATCCAGTGCCCCCAAAAGCCATGACACCTGGGCATTATTAGGGGCATATAAATTTGCCAGAGTTAACTTGCGATTGAACAATAGGACGTTAAGGAAAAGGTACCTACCCTCAGAATCCGAGAGAGTCTGCAGAACCGTAATCGGGCAGCTTTTGTGTATGGCTATAGACACACCTTTGGATGCCGAGGTATCATGGCAAGAGTGGAACCACTGGTCATAGTAGCGGCGAGGTAAATTTGGTATCTTGTGCAACTTAAAATGAGTTTCTTGAAAATAAACTATAGAGGGCTTCAACCTATGGAGAATCTTCATTACATGGCTTCTCTTTTGGGGAGTATTCAGACCTCGTACATTAAAGGAGACAAAGGTTGTGAGGGCTCTATCGGACATAGGGAACAATCAGGGATGAAATGAAAATATTCAACAATCTTTGCCTGAGGAAGCGTAGAGATCTAAGCTGCAGCAAAAGGGGGGGTCTGGATTGAGGTTGGGGGGGAGGGGGTACTTTTGGAATAGATAAGCTTGAAGGAGATCTGATGACAGAGGTGAAGTGAAGGCGAGTCCAGGGTATGGGTCTGAGGGAAGAGAGAAATGGAGGTGGTTGTCAATGCCGAGGAGAAAAAGGGTGGAGGGGGAATAGGGTGTGGGAACGGAAAAAGTAGGGAGGGTATATGGAGGAAAATATAAGCGAGTAGAGCAGAAAGAAGCAATGGAGAAGAAATGTAGGATATGAGGGGGGGGAGGAGAGGGTAGAGAGGTAGTGCAGTAGGCAGTGGAGAGGAGTGGAACAGAGGAAAATGTCAGGAGCAGAAGGAAGAGAGGAGAAAGGATGATAAAAGAAAAGAATGAGAAAGAGAGGGAGGATAAATAAAGACAGGTGTGAAAAGGAAGGTGTGAAAAAAGAAAAAAAAAAGGAAAAATTAGCGATTCCATATGGAAAAGTGGGCTGTAGTACAAAAGAACTGTAGGTGAAAGTCGTTACAGGTATCAAGTGCACTCAGGTACCTAGCACCAAAAGCGGTAGGGAGAGTGCCAGTGGGGGGGGGGGGTAGGTGGAGAGTAGTATGAAAGGAGATGATATCCTAGCCTGTGGTACACACTAACACACTCTTAATAACAAGATAACATGAAACAACCCCGCTGGGCGGGACAAGTTTGTGAAATACAACCAGTAAATACATTTTGAACAATGAAGACCAGCTATTTCGCCGGAGAGTAAGAGGAACAGCTCATTCAACGACCTCAGATAGCACACAATAACAGAACACAGGAGAGGCGGAGAAACACATCAAAAGTCTCCTCTCTGAGGGGGAAGGCAAGAACAGATGTGGGCACCGAAGATCCAGGTGTATTCGTTGGTTCATCTGGCCGCAGGATTGAGGGGGGGGGGAGGATGGGAGATAGGAGCAGCGGACCGGGGCTAACAGGGTCTCGACTCGGAGTAATAGCTGAGGGGGAGAGGGGAGGGGGGGGAAGGAGATGAGGAGGGGGTTAGAAAATGTTGGTTTATTGCGAAGACCTTGGTTCACTGTGGAGGTGGTCATAGACCTGTACAAAGTCCAGATCAGTCCTGGTAGTCACAAGAGGGGGGGGGGGGAATAGATGTCCAGAGCGTAATGCAAACCAGTCCCGGTAGCTAATGGGGGGGGGGAGGGAAGGGGGGGTGGCCAGTTCGCAAGGGCGACATCTGTCTCTGGGTAGCAAATTATGTTAGGTATCTCACCTCCGTAACCCTTGGGAGTAGAGAGGCAGGTGGAAAGAGTGTACCTAGTCTGTCGAGGTGCCATCGTCTCCGGAGACCCCAAGACACAGACCGGGATCCCATCTCTTCACGAATATGCTCCTCCAACGAACTCCATCAAAGTCCCGTGGTACTTGGGATGCCATACAGGTAAATTCCAGGACCATACATTTTATGCAGTAGAGGCAAGGGCTTGTTTCTTCGCCTTGGGAGTACGGGGTCTGGCCACCCTCTTCCATTCGCCAATGACCGGGAGTGGCGGCATCGGTTCCGCTACGGCAGCCGGGAGCCATGAAGGTATATCTATTGGCTCAATACCGATCTGTTCCCAGGCACCAGCTAGGTCTGATGGTGTCCGAATCGCAATCCTCTTACCGCCTTTGATCACCGATAATCCAAACGGGAACAGCCATGCGTATGGTACCCCTGCATCCCTCAGTTTATCCAACAGGGGTCTCATCAGACGTCTCTTCAGTAAGGTCGTGGGCGCAATGTCCTGATATAGCGAGATTTCTGCCTCACTGTAGTAGATAGGTCTTTTCTCTCTGGCGGTTCTCAGGATAGCTGCGGTATCAACAAACGAGAGGAGACCACAGATCACATCTCTCGGCGGCTCTGAAGGTTTAGGCCTCGGGCGAAGAGCTCTGTGGATCCGTTCAATTACTATCGTGGAGGCTCTTTCCGTACCGAGCAGGCCTGCGAAGATTTCTTTCGCTACAGAGGGAAGGGCGTCCGGGGCCCAGGATTCCGGTAAGCCTTTAAATCTCACATTTTTCCGCCTGCTCCTGTTTTCCTGATCTTCAATCAGTGTGAGGGCATTATTCAGGTGAGTCTCCAGCAGGTCCGTTTTGGTTGCCAGCGCCATAGCGTGGTTTGTAAGCTCTGAGGCCGCAGTCTCCAGGGCCTCCGTCCGAAAGCCTATTGCCTGGACCTCCGACTTTATGTCTGCCAAGTCAGCTCTTACCGGCTTCAATGCCTGCGTCATGGTCTTCTTCATACAGGATTTGAGAAGGGCCGGGGTCAGTGTCGAGGCGGAGGTATCCTCGGAGTCGCTTCCTCCGTCCTCCTCATCTGTGTGTTTCTGCGCCACATGCTCCGGCGCCATCTTGGAACCTCCAGCTGGGGAGCGCTCGGACTTACTGGTGAAGAATTTCGAGACGTCCACGGTGTTTTTCCGGGCTAACGGTGTGCCAGGTATGTCACTGGGTTGATGTTTACCGTATTTGATCATTTCAGACCCGCTAAGTAAGCTAAAAATAGTGTAGCTAGCGGCTGCAAGGCGGGAGAGGAGAGCTCACGCGTGCATCCCGTTCAGCGGCTAGGCTCCGCCCCCCTTTTTGATCACTTTTTATAAATTTTTTAATGGTATAAAAAGTGACCAAAAATACGCTTTTTTGGACTTAGGAATTTTTTTTACGTGTTCACCATTGACCGTGCGGTTTAATTAATGATATATTTTTATAGTTCAGACATTTACGCATGCGACAATACCACATATGTTTTTTTTTATTTACACTGTTTTATTTTTTTTATGGAAAAAGGGGGGTGATTCAAACTTTTATTAGGGAAGGGGTTAAATGACCTTTAACACTTTTTTTTACTTTTTTTTTTGCAATGTTATAGCTCCCATAGGGACCTATAACACTGCACACACTGATCTTTTACACAGATCACTGCCGTGTAATAACACGCCTGTGATCAGTGTTATCGGCGCTTGACTCGTCCTGCCTGGATCTCAGGCACGGAGCAATCATTCGTCGATCGGACACCGAGGAGGCAGGTAAGGGCCCTCCCGATGTCCTGTAAGCTGTTCAGGATGCCGCGATTTCACCCTGGCTGTCCCGAACAGCCCGACTGAGCAGCCGGGATACTTTCATGTGGCGGTCAGCTTTGATCGCCGCGTCTGAAGGGTTAATGCAGGGCATCACCGCGATCGGTGATTTCCTGTATTAGCCGCGTATCCCAGCCGTTGATGGCCGCCGGGACCGACCCGATATGATGCGGGGACGTTAAGGGGTTAATATACCTGAGAAGAGGGCAAGGGTCCTCTACTCTTTGCATAAACAAAGGTCCTCTATAGTTTGCTTACAGGAGACACATCTTCTCAGGGATCTGGCCTCCGTGCTCCGCAACCGATACTACCCGGTCTGGTACCACAGTAGCTGCTCATCCCAGAAGGTGAAGGGCGTAGCGATCCTCTTTCATAAATCCCGGTCTGTTCATGTCCTGGATACTTTACAGGATGAGGAGGGTTGCTATGTGTTTCTTAAATGTACTATTCAGGGGAAGGTGTACACCATCGCTAATATCTATGCCCCCAATCATGGCCACCTGACTTTTCTACAGAACGTCCTTGAGGCTTTGACGGTGTTCTTCAGGGCCCTCTCTTGGTATGTGGTGACTTTAATCTGACTTTGCTTCTTTCTCTAGATTGCTCCGCGGGCGCTTCGCCCCTATCCTTCTCGCAGCTGAACAGGATTCGATGCCTTCTCCTTTCTCTGCAACTGTCTGACCCCTGGAGACTGACCCATCCGGACACACGTGACTATACCTTTTATTCCCATGCTTTCAAAGTATACACGAGAATAGATTATATTTTACCAGTCATTGCCTTCTTCCCAGCATACTTTCAACATCCATTGTTTCTATGGTGTTTTCTGACAATGCCTCGGTCTTTTGTGGTTCAAATAATTGAATTTTTAAAGAATTTTTTTTCACAAAACAGAATTGGCCAATAGATAACAAACACGGCCAAAAGAACAATACAGAAATAAATAGAACAGAATCATACAAATTCTTTAGAAATGATCACTCAGTTTAGATACACTTCTTTAAAAAAAAAAAAAAAAAAAAAGATTAATCAGATCCATCGGATATTGTATAAGCATCTCCGGAATGTGTTGGAAAAATCTATAAGATTTACCATTAATTAAATGAACAGATAACTTATAACTTTACTATACCTGAAGTAGTCCATCAGCAAGTAAATGTATGCAGGATCCCGCAGTCCTCCCCTCTCTCGCCACAGGCAGCCATATAAAGTATGTGGAGAATATACCATACATCATGTAATGACCTATGTACATGTATACGTAGCCCTTGGTATAGTCTACACACCAAAACGGTACTATGAACACTGGAACACAAGTAACACCATTTAAGTGTGAAACGTGCAATAGTTAGGACTGTGGATAATGTTTCGTCCAGCTGCACCATCTTCCATGCGTACGTTGTTTCGTAGAAACAGTTGGTCTTGACAGCGTCAATAATGTCAGCAGTAGCCGGTACAGATGGAGTCTTCCACCTGGCTGCAATGTGTGTCCTGTAAGCTATTAAAATGTGGCAGATAGGTGTCCTAAATCTAACATCTACAGCATGCAGGCCTATATTTAAAAGTGCTAGTTTGCTAGACAAAGAAACTGATTTACTTGACATTAGTTTTATTAACTCATCAATGCCCTTTTTCAAGTTATGTAGCGTAGGACATGTCCAAAAGACATGGCTAATAGTGCCTACCTGCCCACATCCTCGCCAGCATAACTGGGAGCAAGTGGGTATCATAGAATGAAGCTTAGCAGGGGTGTGATACCATTTGGATGTCATTTTGAAAAATTGCTCCTTATGTCCAATACAAGATGTAGCCTTCTTTAATGTCAGATAAGCTTGAACCCATTCGTAATTAGAAATAATAATGTTTAATTCTTTTTCCCATTTGGAGTGTTGTGGACTATTATTTATGTATATATCATTATTGCAAAACTGGTAAATTGGTGTAGTTGTTAATTTGGAAATGGAGACGGAGGATAGGTCCATCAAGTTGGTCAGATTTTGAGGTATTAGCACATTAGGTTTAGGGAATTTCTTAAGGTGCTTAACAATAATGTCATATGTTTTCCTCTCAGAGTCCGCTAAATGATGTGTATTTTGTAATTCCTCAAAGGATAAAAGCTTATCATCTTTGTATTAGTGGGTCAATAAAGTAATGTCTTTCTCTACCCATACGTCGAGGTTAGAAATCGTAGTGAAATGCCTGACAGATGGCAAGGTCAAATTGACAAGTGTATTACTGGCGGAATCGGAGCTGCTGTTAGGCCTAATGTTCCATACCTTAATATTGTCTGAAACCATTTTGTTCAATCTAAGAGTAGATTTGTTAATTTTATGGGAATTAATTAGTAAAGTTTTCCAATCCTGTATACCGCACAACGATCCCTCCAGGAGTACCCAAGGTTTCCTGTCAGCTAAAGGCTTCAGCCATTCTAGTGATTGTTTCAGAATGGTGGCCTGTGAGTAAGCTGACAAGTTGGGGAGACCAGCACCTCCATTTTCAGGTCTTTTTGTCATTAGTTCTGCGGATATTCTGGGCCGAGACTTTAGCCAAACAAAGTCTGCCATTTGTCTGCAAAGTTTTGTCAATAGACTCTTGAGCAATGCTAGAGGGATCGTCCGCATAAGATACAAAAGTTTTGGCAGTATGAACATTTTGTAAACACTAATCCTCCCAAACCAGCTCCAATAAAATTTACCGAATGAAGCGAAATCTTTTTGTATTGAGGTGTATAGGTTATGGAAGTTCTCAGGGATCAAGTTATTCATGTCTACTGTTAAATTGATTCCTAAATAAGGTAGGGATGATTTTTCCCACTTATATGGGAATGAATGTATAATTTGTGTAGCAATGGTTTTTGTCAGCCAGATCTTTAGTATATTAGACTTTGTTACGTTAACTTTATAATAAGATATTCTACTATAAGCCTGTAGTTCCAGAGAGATTTCTGAGAGGGATTGTTCTGGAGTAGAAAGCATTAGCAGGATGTCATCTGCAAACAAACTAATTTTACTGTTTCCATGTGAAGGGGCTAATCCGGAAATATTGGCATTCTGTCTAATTTTTATGGCCAAGGGTTCTATAGCTAATACAAACAAGAGTGGGGAAAGAGGACATCCTTGCCTCGTTCCATTAGATATAGAAAAGGGGTCAGAGAAGTGGTTATTTAGAAACACTCTGGCGGATGGGGACGCATATAGGGCAAAAACTGATGAGATGAATTCTTCAGGAAAGCCATTGTGATAAAGGACCCTCCTCATATACAACCAGTTGACCCTGTCGAATGCCTTCTCTGCATCTAGAGATAAGAGCAGAGAAGGCACTCTACGGCTCCTAGCCCATGATATGAGATCAATCACTCTCCTGGTACCATCGCAAGCTTGACGTTCAGGAGTAAACCCTACTTGATCGGGGTGAAGTAAATTTGGAAGTATTTGTTGTATGCGAATGGGCAACATTTTTGCATAAATCTTCATGTCTATATTTATCAGGGAAATGGGACGAAAATTAGCCGGTGTAGTTGGATCCTTGCCTGGTTTTGGTAGCGTGATAATGTTTGCGGCTAACAAGTCATGTGAAAGTGATCCTGTGGTGGCTGCTTGATTAAACATATTGCATAAATTGGGTGATAATATGTCTATATATGCACTATAGTATTCTGCTGAATACCCATCCGGCCCAGGGGCTTTTCTAAGTTTCAGATGTTTTATGACATGTTCAATCTCCTCAATAGTAATTGGCCTTTTAAGATCAGAAATGTCTTCCGGATTTAATTTAGGAAGAGCACAAGAAGACAATTACTTATCTATATGTTCAATTTTCGGTTGAAATGTACTAGAGTCATCTTTTAGATTATACAGTGTTTTATAGAAGTTGGCTATTTCGTTATGTTTATGAAGTTGTCTATAGCGATATGTTTGGGATGTGTAATCTTTGTGTTATCCCTACTATTTATTAGATAGGGTACTCTACATTTCCCTCTAGGGCCTTTGGCAAGTAAGGCTGTAAGCCTAGTGGGCTTGTTTAGTTGGTGATATCCATTGCGTTGTAGTTTCCTGAAATGTCTATCAAATTCGTCAGAAAGAAGATTACATAGCAATGTCCTTTTTTCCCTAAGTGTCTGCAAAGTAAGTAAATCTTTAAATTTCTTGTGGTGTTTTTCTAAAGAAGCTATTTCCTGTAGAAGTTGTTGTCATTCCTTAAGCTTTTTCTTTCTGTGCCTAGAGGCTTGTTGAATGAGCAAACCTCTAATGTAGGCTTTGTGACAAGCCCATAAAATGGTCGGATTAAAAGTAGATGGTGAGTTTAAAGCAAAAAACTCATCTATGTCTGTTTAAATTTTTTGTTTGTATTCCGCTTTGGACACTAAAAAGGGGTCAAGCTTCCATTGGAAATTGCCCAGCATACCAATTCGAGAAGCTATATGTAAAGTCAAAGGGGCATGGTCAGTCCATGTAATCTGGCCTATATCACATTGAGATGTCTCTAATATTTGGTTGCTATAAACTAAAAACATGTCCAGTCTTGTGTAGGTGTTATGGGAACTGGAGTAAAAAGTGTAGTCCCTCTCTGTGCTATGTAGACACCTCCATACATCGCAGAGGTTATAATTATGCAACCAGTCAGAAAGTTCAGTCCTGTGACCTGGGGTAGTGTTTGTGGTGTCAATGGTAATGTCAGCGATCGCATTAAAGTCGCGTCCTATCACTATTGTACCTACTTTTATTTTATCAATTTTCTTTAATAGTTTATTAACCCCTTAAGGACCGGGGCTTTTTCCGTTTTTTTTTTTTTTTTTCATTTTCAATTTTTCCTCCTTAACTTTAAAAAATCATAACTCTTTAAAATTTTCACCTAAAATTCTATATGATGGCTTATTTTTTGCGCCACCAATTCTACTTTGTAATGACATCAGTCATTTTACCCAAAAATCTACGGTGAAATGAAGAAAAAAATTATTGTGCGACAAAACTGAAAAAAAAATGCCATTTAGTAACTTTTGGGGGCTTCCGTTTTTACGCAGTACAATTTTCGGTAAAAATGACGCCTTAGCTTTATTCTCTAGGTCCATACGGTTAAAATTATACCCTACTTGTATAGGTTTGATTTTGTATTACTACTGAAAAAAATCATAAATACATGACGGAAAATGTATACGTTTAAAATTGTAATTTTCTGAGCCCTATAACTTTTTAATTTTTCCATGTTCAGGGGGCTGTAAGGGCTAATTTTTTGCGATGTGATCTGAAGCTTTTGTAACATTTTTGCATTGATCGGACTTTTTGATCGCTTTTTATTCATCTTTTCATGATATAAAAAGTGACCAAAAATATGCTATTTTGGACTTTGGAATTTTTTTGCGCGTACGCCATTGAACGTGCAGTTTAAAAAGCGGTATATTTTTATAATTCGGACATTTACGCACACGGCGATACCACATATGTACATTTTTCTTTAAACAGTTTTTTTTTTATTCTTGGAAATGCCGGGTGATTCAAACTTTTATTAGGGGAAGGGATCATTGAAAGGGTTAATGATTTTTTTACACTTTTCTTATGCCATATTATAGCCCCTAGGGGGGGCTATAGCATGGCATTTACTGATCTTTAACAATGATTGATGCATCTCCCTAGGAATGCATCAATCAGTGTTTTCGGCGATTGAATGATCAAGCCTGGATCTCAGGCTTGAATCATTCAATCGGTGATCGGACTTCAGGAAGCAAGGTAAGAGACCTTACTCCTGAAGTATAGCTGTTTGGGATGCCGCGATTTCATTGCAGCGATCCCGAACAGCTCCCTGAGCTAGCCGGGCACTTTTACTTTTGGTTTTAGCCGCGCGGCTATTAGCGGCGGGTCCCGGCTTCACTATGACGCTGGGCCCGCCGTGATATGATGCGGGGTTACCGTGGAACCCCGTGTTATATCACAGGAGCGGGACGTTCTCTAACGTCCTTCGTCCTTAACAGGTTAAGGAAATGTTCTTGTCTAGTAAGAGGGGTATATATGTTAATTAATGTGATTTTTTTGTTGTTTATTCAGCAAATGATGAGCAAATATCTCCCATTAACATCTGAAATAGGTTTGTGTACTTCTAGTGTAATGGTATCCCTAAATGCTATCACCACTCCAGCATGTTTAGTGTCCGAGTTAGCTAAGTACACATGTGGGAAATTTTTGTGAGTAAGGTTAGGATGAGCATTTTCCTTAAAATGAGATTCCTGTAAAAATACAATCTCCGCTTTTTCTTTAAGGGCCTCTTTCCACATGTATGTCCTACGTTTAGGACTATTAAGTCCTCTACAATTTTCTGGGAATAAAAATGTTGTTATGGTAGGTAGCACCAGCTATCCAAAATCTTCATTTTAAATTTCAAAAATTCTTGTGTTTTTTCTTGGGGATTGTGAAGCCCTGGTGTGTACTCATGCTTCAGCCAACTCCAGGCTGTGGCATTCAGGCAATATATGGTTTATTGATGCCGCTGCTGTGCCTGGGTCTGGGAATAAACATATTTTTTTATGGTAGGTAGTAGAGATGAGCAAACTTTTCAAAAATTCGATTCAGCCGATTCACCGAATTTTCCGAAAAAGTTAGTTTCGACCCAAATTTTTTCGCTGCAAATCTATATTAAGAAAGGCTATTTGTAGCCTACAGAGAGCCTCAATAGGGGTATAGAACACTTTGCTGTTTTCTAACACGCATATGGAATCTGGTGGGGTAGTGAAATAATACTGTTATTCAGAATAACATGCAGATTACTGGCATTACTTATAGAATTACTGCCGCAGAGCGGCTGAATGACAGAGCCTGGAGGTGGCATCCATGTGAGGAGACCATATAGTGGCTGAATGACACAGCGTGGAGGTGTTGGCTGCATGAGGAGACCATATAGTGGCTGAATGACACAATGTGGAGGTGTTGGCAGAATGAGGAGACCATATAGTGGCTGAATGACACAGTGTGGAGGTGTTGGCAGAATGAGGAGACCATATAGTGGCTGAATGACACAGTGTGGAGGGGTTGGCAGAATGAGGAGACCATATAGTGGCTGAATGACACAGCGTGGAGGTGTTGGCAGAATGAGGAGACCATATAATGGCTGAATGGCACAGCGTGAAGGTTTTGCCAGCATGAGGAGACCATATAGTGGCTGAATGACACAGCATGAGTACACACCAGGGCTTCACAATCCCCAAGAAAAAACACAACCATTTTTGAAATTTAAAATGAAGATTTTGGATAGCTGGTGCTACCTATCATAAAATTTAAAGTCCCAGACCCAGGGCCAGCAGCAGCATCAGTAAACCATATATGACACAGCCTGGAGTTGGCTGATGCATGAGTACACACCAGAGCTTCACAATTCCTAAGAAAAAACACAAGCATTTTGGAAATTTTTGAAGAAGATTTAGGACAGCAGGTGCTACCTATATATTGCCTGAATGACACAGCCTGGAGTTGGATGAAGCATGATGAGTGTCCCGGACTCTGGCGTGTGGGTACAAAGGACCTAATTCAACAAGCCCCCACAATGCTCATGTGGCCGTGAGATGTAGGCGCAATTTCTCCATTGCCCTGACCGGCCATTGTTTCCAAGACTTTTTGCCAAGGCAAACCATGTGAAGAACAGTTTGACACCGCCGTGACCTGCACACATGGTATGCTGAAGGGCCACTGAGACTTGTCCGGGCAGTGGAGGCTTAAGACACAGTGGAGGATGTGGAGGCGGAGTTGCACACTGTCACAGGACCAACGGGCTGACAGAGTGTAGCAGGAAGCAGCATTGAGTACACACCAGGACTTTACAATCCCTAAGAAAAAACAACCATTTTTTAAATTTTTGAAGAAGATTTAGGACATCCTTGAGGTTGCTGGAGCAATGGGAAGCCATTATGGCTCACACACATAGAAAATAGGTATATCCAAAGAAGCAACAAGTAAATGCTTCGAGGATTTTAATTATTTAACTCAAGATCACCTGATTCTAGACTATACGGTGTCTGAATGACACAGCCTGGAGTTGGCTGATGCATGAGTACGCACCAAAGCTTCACAATCCCTAAGAAAATACACAACCATTTTTTAAATTTTAGAAGAAGATTTAGGACAGTGGGTGCTACCTATATATTGCCTGAATCACACAGCCTGGAGTTGGCTGATGCATGAGTACACACCAAAGGTTCACAATCCCTAAAAAAAAAAACATATTTCAAATTTTTGAAGAAGATTTAGGATAGTGGGTGCTACCTATATTTTGCCTGAATGACACAGCCTGGAGTTGGCTGATGCATGATTACACAACAGGGCTACACAATCCATAAGAAAAAACAACAATTTCTGAAATTTCTGAAGAAGATTTAGGACAGCGAGTGCTACCTATATATTGCCTGAATGACGCAGCCTGGAGTTGGCTGCAGCATGAGGAGACCATTGAAATGTCAGATTTTTTTAATTGAAATTTAAATCAAACTTTTAGTGTCCCGGACCCCGGCGTCTGGGTACAAAGGACCTAATCTAACAAACCCCCAGAGGGCTCATGTGGCCATGAGATGTAGGCGCAACGTCTCCATTGCCCTGACCCGCCATTTTTTTTTTTGTACCTTTGTTTAACCCCTTAACAAACGCAGGACGTATATTTACGTCTTGCGCCGGCTCCCGCCATATGAAGCGGGGTCGCGCTGCGACCCCGCATCACATCGCGTCTGTCCCGGCGCTCATCAACGGCCGGGACCCACGGCTAATACCACACATCGCCGATAGCGGCAATGTGCGGTATTAACCCTTTAGAAGCGGCGGTCAAAGCTGACCGCCGCTTCTAAAGCGAAAGTGAAAGTATCCCGGCTAGTCAGTCGGGCTGTTCGGGACCGCCGCGGTGAAATTGCAGCGTCCCGAACAGCTTACAGGACACCGGGAGGGCCCTTACCTGCCTCCTCGGTGTCCGATCGACGAATGACTGCTCCGTGCCTGAGATCCAGGCAGGAGCAGTCAAGCGCCGATAACACTGATCACAGGCGTGTTAATACACGCCAGTGATCAGCATAGGAGATCAGTGTGTGCAGTGTTATAGGTCCCTATGGGACCTTTAACACTGCAAAAAAAAAGTAAAAAAAAAGTGTTAATAAAAGTCATTTAAACCCTTGCCTAATAAAAGTTTGAATCACCCCCCTTTTCCCATAAAAAAAATAAAACAGTGTCAATAAAAAAATAAAATAAACATGTGGTATCGCCACATGCGTAAATGTCCGAACTATAAAAATATATCATTGATTAAACCGCACGGTCAATAGCGCACGTACAAAAAAATTCCAAAATCCAAAAAAGCGTATTTTGGTCACTTTTTATACCATTAAAAAATGAATAAAAAGTGATAAAAAAAAGTCCAATCAAAATAAAAATTGTAGCATTAAAAACTTCAGATCACGGCGAAAAAAATGAGCCCTCACACCGCCCTGTACGTGGAAAAATAAAAAAAGTTATAGGGGTCAGAAAATGACATTTTTAAACATATACATTTTCCTGCATGTAGTTATGATTTTTTCCAGAAGTACTACAAAACAAACCTATATAAGTAGGGGATCATTTTAACCATATGGACCTACATAATAATGATAAGGTGTCATTTTTACCGAAATATGCACTGCGTAGAAACGGAAGCCCCCAAAAGTTACAAAATGATTTTTTTTTCCGTTTGCCGTGAATTTTTGGGCAAAATGACTAATGTCACTGGAAAGTAGAATTGGTGACGCAAAAAATAAGCCATAATATGGATTTTTAGGTGGAAAATTGAGAGGGTTATGATTTTTAAAAGGTAAGGAGGAAAAAACGAAAGTGCAAAAACGGAAAAACCCTGAGTCCTAAAGGGGTTAAGAACAAGCACATATCCAAGAGTCCAGAAGACTCTATAATGCAGGACGGTGGACCACAAAAAGACATTCTTCTCTAAAGTAATGTTTTCTGAAATAAAGAAGCAGAGTTCATCCCTCTCCATATTATTTTTGAAAATTTTAATTGAAAAATCCCACACAACAAGCGTTCAATGGTGTAATGGTTATAATTCTGAAAAATTCAAGTTTATTACTGAGAAAATTATCAGAAAATGAAAAAAAAAAAACAGTACCTAATGGGTTTAATAACCCCATACATTGCACCATAAATGTTGAAATTTAAATTAAGCATGCATGCATCTATTTAAAAAATCCTAAAATTAAAGGCCCAAGCCCAGAAGCATCATGAAGGCAAGTAGTTCCTGAAAGACGCAGGAGCAGTCAGGAGTAGGCATCAGCAGTACCCAAGAGGCTTTTATAACCCTTTAGATTGCACGATCAATTTTGAAATATCAGTTAAGCATATATGTAGCTAGTGCAAACATCCAATAACAAACGAGACTATTCCATGCTAACAAGTTACACGACCCCTGGCGGTCCGCGTCCAACTACTTAGAGGGACAAGTGGCATTCAGCCACATGAGATCGAGCAATAACAGGTAAGTGATTCCCTCAGATGTCCGGGGCTGCACGCGCGATACACTGAACGGACCAGTGTGTGTCTAACCTTCACCAACAGTACCCCGTTCGTGATAGGGATCGGGGATTGCAATTACTTCCCATGAATGAGGAATTCTCACTAAGTGTGGGTCATAAGCTCGGGTTGATTAAATCCCTGCCCTTTGTACACACCGCCTGTCTCTTCTACCGATTGGATGGTTTAGTGAGGTCCTCAGATCGGCCCTGGCGGGGTAGGCGACGGCTCTGGCAGAGTGCCGAGAATTTAAAGATCATTGTTGAAATTTGCATTAAGCATGTATTAGCTACTGCTAAACATTCAAAAATTAAAGGCCCAAGGCCAGAAGCATCAATGAGGCAAGAAGTTCCTGAAAGACACAGGATAAGTCAGGAGAAAGCATTCGCAGTACCCAAGAGGGTTTCATAAACCCTTCAATAAAGATCAATGTTGAAATTTGCATTAAGCTTGTATTTAGCTACTGCTAAACATCCAAAAATTAAAGGCCCAAACCAAGAAGCATCAGTGAGGCAAGTAGTTCCTGAAAGACACAGGATGAGTCAGGAGCAAGCATTCGCAGTACCCAAGAGGGTTTCATAACCCCTTCAATAAAGATCAGTGTTGAAATTTGCATTAAAGGGGTACTCCGGTGAAAACCTTTTTTTTTTTTTAAATCAACTGGTGCCGGAAAGTTAAACATATTTGTAAATTACTTCTATTAAAAAAATCTTAATCCTTCCAGTACTTATTAGCTGCTGAAGGCTACAGAGGAAATTCCTTTCTTTTTGGAACACTGATGGCATCACGACCACAGTGCTCTCTGCTGACATCTCTGTCCATTTTAGCAACCGTGCTTAGCAGATGTATGCTAAGGGCAGCATGGTGACAATAAATAAAGACTTATTATTATAACGTCAGCACAGAGCACTGTGTTCGTGATGTCATCAGACAGCTTTCCAAAAAGAAAAGATCTGATGTAAAAATCTGTTTAACTTTCCGGAGCCAGTTGATTTAAAAGAAAAATGGTTTTCACCGGAGTACCCCTTTAAGCATGTATTTAGCTACTGCTAAACATCCAAAAATTAAAGGCCCAAGGCCCGTAGCATCAGTGAGGCAAGTAGTTCCTGAAAGTGACACAGGATGAGTCATGAGCAGGCATTCGCAGTGCCCAAGAGGGTTTCATAACCTTAATTGATAACCCAAGAGGGTTTCATAACCATAATTGGTAAGTGTTGGTGTAGCAGCATGGTCAATCTACTCTGAGGCATCTGGCATTGGTGGCTGGAAATCCTGGCTGATCCATCCCTGATTCATCTTGACAAAGGTCAGTCTCTCCACATTTTTAGTGGACAGACGAGTTGTCCTGGGGTGACAATGGCACCAGCCGTACTAAACACCCACTCTGATGGCACACTACTGGCTGCCCAGAAGTCCAGCGGATCTTCAATGGTTGTTGGCATGGCCATGTCAAGGTATGCCACCACCTGCTGGTTCAGGTCCTGCTCCATGTCTACCTGCTGCTGATGAGTTGCTTCACTATGCGGGTGAAGAAAGCTACTCATCAGCGATTGTAGACTCAGGCTGCTGCTGATTGAGCTGGTACTGCTCCTGCCACCCCTCCCCTCCCCAGCAGCCATGGCAGTGGAAGGTGAGCGCAGAGGGCCCCCCGAGTCAGACCTGCGAGTGGATGGACCATGTAGCCGATAGACATCGGCCAACTCACTACGTAGAATCTCTCTGTAGTAGGTCAGTTTGTCCTCCCTCTCAGTGCGTGTAAAAAAAGCCCCCATTCTGGGACGGTAGCGAGGGTCTAATAAGGTGGAGATCCAGAAGTCATCTCGCTGACGAATTTTGACAATTCGGGGGTCACTACGCAACCAACTGAGCATGCATCGTGCCATTTGCGCCAGTGACTCGGAAGGACTACCTGCCTCCATCTCCACTGCATACTGCCACGGTGTGTCTGGGTCCTCTGTCTTGCCTTCCTCATAACGCTCCAGCTCCTCTGGCTGCTCCTGTTCCTCCTCTCCTGTCCGATGACTAGAAACACTGGCCATCTCATCCAACCTAAACTGTGCTCCGCTCTGCCCCTCATCATCCTCCTCCTCCAGTTCAGCCCCCACAGGGCTCATGTAGCCTTGAGATGTAGACGCAACGTCTCCATTGCCGTGACCAGCCATGGTTTCAATAATATGTTGTAGGAAATGTAGGAGTGGAATTACGTCATTCATGGCGTAATCCAGGTGACTTACAAATAATGTGGCTTCCTCAAAGGGCCTCAGCAAAGGGCAGGTGTCACGTATGAGATGCCACTGGTTCACATTGAAGTTACACAGCGGAGTACTCCTATCTGCTTGGATCATCAAGAAATCGGTGATGGCTTTTCTTTGTTCGTATAGTCTGTCCAACATATGGAGGGTGAAATTCAAACGTGTGGCAACGTCACAAATAAGACTATGTTGTGGGATACCGTTCTGACGCTGCAGCTCAAGGAAGGTGTGCTTTGCGGTGTACAAGTGGCTGAAGTGCATGCACAGTTTCCTTGCCATTTTCAGGATGTTTTGCAAATGGGGTGAAGACTTGAGGAAGTGCTTGATAACCAGATTCAACACGTGTGCCATGCAGGGCGCATGTTTCACACTTCCTTGTCGCAGCGCGGACACGATGTTCTTCCCGTTGTCGATCACCATGGTTCCCATTTCCAGATTTCGTGGAGTAAGCCATACTTGGATTTCTTTACGAATTAACTTTAGCAGTTCCTCCCCTGTGTGACTCCGTTCGCCAGGGCAAACCATGTGAAGAACAGCTTGACACCGCCGTGCCCTACACACATGGTACGATGAAAGGCCACTGAGATTTGGACGAGCAGTGGAGGCCGAGGACACGGTGGAGGATGAGGAGGCGGCGTCGCACACTGTAACAGGACCAACTGCCTGACAGCGAGAGCGTGGAGGAGGAAGCAGTGTGACCTGTCCAAGTTGCTGTTGTGGCTGTGCAGGAACCACATTTACCCAATGGACCGTAAAAGACAAGTATTGTCCCTGCCCGTTGTTACAGCCCCACACGTCGGCGCTGCCGTGCACTTTTGAACACACCGACAGGCTCAAGGACTGGCCCTCCTTCTCTTGTACAAACTTATGCAGGGCTGGTACTGCCTTCTTCGCAAAGAAATTACAGCTTGGGACTCTTCACCTCGGCTCAGCACAAGCCATCAATTCCCTGAAAGGTGCAGAGTCCACCAGTTGAAAAGGGAGGGACTGCAACACCAGCAACTTGGACAGAAGCATATTCAACTTCTGCACCGTTGGATGAGTGGGCGCATACTGTTGTCTCTTGGACATGGCTTCCCCGATGGATTGTTGGTGGAATGGCTGACTAAAAGCAGGAGAAGCAGGAGCGACAGAAGGAGGGTTGGACACACAGCTCCCTTTGGCTGAGGTGGTGGAGCCTTGGCTGGATGAAGGAGGGAGCGGATGGCCACTGGGTGATGCAGCAGGCTGAACCACTACATCAGAGCCACGGTTCTCCCAGGCCGCTTTATGGTGGTGAAGCATGTGTTGACGCAGGATCGGGGTGCCAACATTGGGACCCTGGCCACGCTTCACCTTCTGTCGAAATATCTTGCATGTTGCTATGTGAATCTCCTCCGGATGCCTGGTGAAAAACTGCCACACCGCTGAGTAGCTGATTTTTCCACCTACAGTCCACACTAATTGACTGCTACTGGCACCGTCTCCAGGAACCCCTGTTCCACTACCTCCCAGAAAGGTAGGCTGCCGCGAAGCCGGTGGTCTCCCCCGGGCACGTTTGGCTCCAGAATTTCCACTCCTGCCACCATGCTGACTGCGAACCGTGCTACCGCCTTGCTGGCTCAGCTGCTGTCCCAAGGGCAACCTGCAACTCTCTTCTCCTGATGATGATGAAGCTCCCTCTGCACCCGGCTCCCAATTGCGATCGGCTTCATCATCATCATCAACAGGTGTCTACATGTCACTGATGTCCTCCTCAGGTTCCCCAACAGTGTCTGCTTTAGGACCCTGAACCCTGGCAACACCGCCTCCGACGTCACTCTCCACATCACTACTTGGCCGCTTAGCGGGGGAAGCGGCGCATGTCTCCTCCCCTTCTTAACTGGGCAGTAGCTGCTGACTGTCCTCTATTACATCATCCTCAGTTAATAGGGTAGCTATTCTGTAGGAGAGGGAACAGCATAGGACAAAGGCAATGGGAGGACAGGGACTGCTCCCGGGCCATGCCAACTGAGAGTTGTGTCTGAGGAACCCAACGACTGTTAACTGGGGGTGTCAGATGTCACTTGTGATGAAGTGGATGAGCGTGTTAACCAATCAACGATGGCAGATGAGTTGCTGGTCGAGACACGACCGCTGGCTGATAACGGGAGCTCAGGCCTCTCGCTGCGACTCCTGCTGCCACTCGCCCCTGGTCTGCTGCCAACTCTGCCTGACATATTTAGGCCTCTGCCACTCCTTTGTGCACGTCCGGGCACTTCTCTGCCATACATACTTGAGATCCAGGCATGAGCAGTCAAGCGGCACAATCATCATTCACTGGTTTCCTATTAGAAACCAGTGATCAATGTAAAAGATCAGTGTGTGCAGTGTTATAGGTCCCTATGGGAGCTATAGCACTGCAAAAAAAAAAGTGAATAAAGATCATTTAACCCCTTCCCTAATAAAAGTTTGAATCACCCCCCCTTTTCCCATTTAAAAAAAAAAACACTGTGTAAATAAAAATAAACATTTGTGGTATCACCGCGTGTGGAAATATCCGATTTATAAAAATATATAGTTAATTAAACCGCATGGTCAATGGCGTACGCGCCCAAAAATTCCAAAGTCTAAAATAGCGTATTTTTGGTCACTTTTAATATCATGAAAAAATTAATAAAAAGCAATAAAAAAGACTGATCATTACAAAAATAGTACCACTAAAAACTAAAGATCATGACGCAAAAAATGAGCCCTCATACCGCCCTGTACGCAGTAAAATAAAAAAGTTATAGGGGTTAGAAATGAGAATTTTAAACGTATAAATTTTCCTGCATGTAGTTATGATTTTTTCCAGAAGTACGACAAAATCAAACCTATATAAGTAGGGTAACAATTTAATCGTATGGACCTACAGAATAATGATAAGGTATATATTTTACCGAAAAATGTACTGCGTAGAAACGGAAACCCCCAAAAGTTAAAAAATAGTGTTTTTATTTCAATTTTGTCTCACAATGATTTTTTTTCCCGTTTCGCTGTAGATTTTTGGGTAAAATGAATGATGTCATTACAAAGTAGAATTGGTGGTGCAAAAAATAAGCAATCAAATGGATTTTTAGGTGCAAAATTGAAAGAGTTATGGTTTTTTAAAGGTAAGGAGGAAAAAACGAAAGTGCAAAAATGGAAAAACCCTGGGTCATGAAGGGGTTAATGAAGCGATTACCGCGATAGAATCATGGCGATATTCGCATTAGTTGCGAATCGAATATTTCATGAAATTCGTAATGAATTCGGGTTCGTCATCTTCGATTCGCTCATCTTTACCGTGTTTCCCCGAAAATAGTACCTACCCCGAAAATAGGCCCTAGCCGGATTATCGGGGTGGGCTGCAATATAAGCCCTACCCCGATAATAAGACCTAGACCAGTGGTCTCCAACCTGCGGACCTCCAGATGTTGCAAATGTTTGCAACATCTGGAGGTCCGCAGGTGTAAGACCACTGACCTAGACAATATCCGGGCTGCAAATATTAAAAAGCAATCTTTAACTTACCTTCGTCCTCCGTTCCCCCGCTAAGGAATCGGCCTTGCTGTCCTCCGCTGTTCTCGCTCGCCGGCCGGCTTCTTACATGACAGTCGGCTCAGCCTATCATCGGCCGAGGCGGGACATCGCTGCAGCAAGAACAGCGGAGGGACCATGAGGCCAGTGCCTTAGCAACGGGGAACGGAGGACGAAGGTAAGTTAAAGATTGCTTTTTAATATTTGCAGCCCGGGTGCAGGAATAGATACAGCGCAGCGGCTGATAATTATTTGGCAGGGGGGGGAGAGAAGCTGCGCTCGCGGGTGACAAATGATCAGTACCCCGATGTGGGGATTGTGGGGTGCAGCGCTGGGCTGATAAACCGGCGGGGGTGGGGGGGTTAGGGATGTTGGGGGGCATTTACACCCCCCCTCCATTATCATCATGTAATATGCGCAGCTCGCGCATATCACATGTTGATAATGGGGGGGGGGGGGGTAAATACCGTGGAACCGCCATGTTGTTCAATGTGCATACCATATGAAAATTAGCCCTAGTGTGTTTTTTGGGGCTAACATTTATATAAGACCCGGTCCTATTTTCGGAGAAACACGGTAGTAGGTAGCACCAGCTATCCAAAATCTTAATTTTAAATTAAAAAAATTGTTGTGTTTTTTCTTGGGGATTGTGAAGCCCTGGTGTGTACTCCTGCTTCAGCCAATTTCAGGCTGTGTCATTCAGGCAATATATGGTTTACTGATGCCGCTGCTGGGCCTTGGTCTGGGAATAAAAATGTTGTTATGGTAGCTAGCTATCCAAAATCTTCGGTTTAAATTTCTAAATTCATCTTTTAATCTTAGGGATTGTGAAGGCCTAGTGCCTACTCATGCTGCCAACACCTCCATGCTGTGTCATTCACCCACTATATGGTCTCCTCATGCTGCCAACACCTCCACGCTGTGTCATTCAGCCACTATATGGTCTCCTCATGCTGCCAACACCTCCACGCTGTGTCATTCAGCCACTATATGGTGTCCTCATGCTCCCAACACCTCCACGCTGTGTCATTCAGCCACTATATGGCCTCCTCATGCTGCCAACACCTCCACGCTATGTCATTCAGCCACTATATGGTCTCCTCATGCTGCCAACACCTCCACGCTGTGTCATTCAGCCACTATATGGTCTCCTCATGCTGCCAACACCTCCACGCTGTGTCATTCAGCCACTATATGGTCTCCTCATGCTGCCAACACCTCCACACTGTGCCATTCAGCCACTATATGGTGTCCTCATGCTGCCAACACCTCCACGCTGTGCCATTCAGCCACTATATGGTCTCCTCATGCTGCCAACACCTCCACGCTGTGTCATTCAGCCACTATATGGTCTCCTCATGCTGCCAACACCTCCAAGCTGTGTCATTCAGCCACTATATGGTCTCCTCATGCTGCCAACACCTCCACACTGTGTCATTTAGCCACTATATGGTGTCCTCATGCTGCCAACACCTCCACGCTGTGTCATTCAGCCGCTATATGGTGTCCTCATGCTGCCAACACCTTCACGCTGTGTCATTCAGCCACTATATGGTCTCCTCACGCTGCCAACACCTCCACGCTGTGTCATTCAGCCGCTATATGGTGTCCTCATGCTGCCAACACCTCCACGCTGTGTCATTCAGCCGCTATATGGTGTCCTCATGCTGCCAACACCTCCACGCTGTGTCATTCAGCTGCTATATGGTGTCCTCATGCTGCCAACACCTCCACGCTGTGTCATTCAGCTGCTATATGGTGTCCTCATGCTGCCAACACCTCCACACTGTGTCATTCAGCCACTATATGGTCTCCTCATACTGATGCCACCACCAGGCTCTGTCATTGTGCTGCTGTGCGGCAGTGATTCTAAGAGCGATGCCGGTAATCTGTATGTTATTCTGAATAACAGTATTATTTCACTACCCCAGCACACTCCATGTGCGTGTTAGAACACAGCAAAGTGTACTATACCTCTATTGAGGCTGTCTGTAGGCCAGAAATATCTGTTTTTAATATAGATTCACAAATTCGCAAATAAATTCAGATCTAAACAAATTTTTATGAAAAATGCGGCGAATCGGTCGAATTAAATTTTTGAAAAGTTTGCTCATCTCTACCCAAGACCAATTTGATAAAGTGTCCTTTGGGGAATAAATGTAAATACAAGTATAAGTAGAAAGTCACAAATTAGGCTCTGGATATAGTAAAACTTAGCTTTTACTTTAAAATGATAAAATAGTACAGAACAAATTATATTAATGCATACCACTAAAGTGCTGGGATGGGGAAAGAGGTACGAGTTCCTGCGCTAACAACCCTGCCTAGATGGGGGGGGGGGGGGCTCCAATCACTAAGTGTGGAATGGGGGTGTGGAAATCAATACAATGCAATACATATACACAGTGAACCTCTCTTGCCAATGCGTTTCGCCCATTGATTGCAAGGGCTCATCAGGGAGTAAGAGGAGACCACAATAGGGTACACAAGATAATGATATTAGAGAAAACAATTCATATATACAAACAAATGATATTAATGATGTTAATGCAGCGTTAGTACACTGGGTTAGTAGGTGTCAGCCAATCTGATGTATAAAGCTATGTGTAGACCACGGTCAACGTCAGTGTTTTGTCCGAGTGGGTCACTGAGTCACAAAGTAGGTCACAAGATAAGTGACAGAGGAACACACAAATTCATATATAATACTGATTGTATAGCATGACAGACTTAGAACCCATATAGCCTTATGTAAATGTAGCCCTGATTGGACTTCTGTGAGGGATTCACGCGACAATCGTAGCAAGCTGTTGCGGGCGTGGCAACCAGATATAGTCCTCTAATCCTACAAGGCAGAGGCCTGAAGGTACATGATAGAGACCATGAATGAAGATAAGGACTCCAAAAAGGAAGGGCTAAAATACATATTTTTTCTTCCTCACCTTCTAAAAATCATACGTTTTCAGTTTTCAATCTACAGACCCATATGAGGCTTGTTTTTTGTGCCACCAATTAACTTTGTATCAAAATCAATCATTTCACCACAAAATCTACAGCAACACAAAAAAAATAATATTACTTGTGGAAAAAAATTGAAAAAAATTACATTTTGAAACTTTTCGGGGGCTTCTACTTCTACACAGTGCACTTTTTGGTAAAAATGAAACCTCTTTATTCTGTAGGTCCATATGATTAAAATGATACCCAACTTATATAGGTTTGATTTCTTTTACTTCTTTTCAAAAATTATAACTTTTTGTTTGAAAATTAGCATGTTTAAAATTGTCCTCTTCTGACCCCTGTAACATTTTTATTTTTCCTTATACAGGGATGTGTGATGGCCAATTTTTTGTGCTGTGATCTGTAGATTTTATTGTTACAATTTTCCTTTTGATGGGACTTTTTGAGTTAGATTTTTTTTTATGGGACTTTTTATACATTTTTTTTCAGTGTATACAGGGTGACCAAAAATATGTAATTCTGGACATTAGTATTTTTTTTACGTTTACGCATTGTCCGTGCCGGTTGACAAACTTTTTTGTTTGTTTACATGTCTGTCTTTTTTTTTTTATAGGTAAAGAGGGGTGATTCAAACTTTTATTAAGAAAGGGGGTTGAATCAAATTTATTAAAGGAAAACTGTTATATGTTTTCTCCCGCACTATCCACAGGTACCGGTGGATAGTGCGGGAGACGCCGAACATTTTGAGTTCTACCTTGCCCGGATGCGCTGCACTGTTCGCCCATTGTAGCAGTTTTTCTGTATATTTACATTATATCTCCTTCTCATCTCGGCCGATACTGCGCACGTGCGGGATTTCCTACTATACCCGGAAGTGGTCTTCAGCGCTGCTTCATTATATTGCTAATAGATGGTAGACATGAACATGCCTACAACCTTACTCTAGCGCTGCTCCGGACTAATCCAGCAGCGCTGAAGACCGCTTCATAATCCCGCACATAATCAGTATCGGCAGGGATGAGGAGAGTATAAGACATTATATGAATATTCATTAGCCAGGCGGTGCTGCAGGCCGGGCTGCGGTTACGTCACAGTGCCAGATAACCCCGCCCGAGCCAGTTAGCAGCTAATTTAAATATTCAGAAAAACTGCTATAACGAGTGAACGGTGCAGCGCATCTGGGCAAGGTAGGACTCAAAATGTTCAGCATCTCCCGCACTATCCATCGGTATCTGTGGATAGTGCGGGAGAAAACATATGACAGTTTTCCTTCAAGATTTATTTTTTTAAATTTTTTGCACTATTGTTTAGTCCCCGTGTCATTAGATTGCATTTACAGAACAATGCTATGCCATAGCATAGTGTTGATAAGTGTTATCAGTGCTCGATTGCTGAGGCTTCCTGGAGCATCGAGCCACCGATCAGATAGCAAGGGGGCAGGTAAGGGACCTCCCACTGTCCTCTCAGCTGATCAGAACATCGCGATTTCACTGCGATGGTCCCGATCAGCTCCGCTGAGCTTCTGGGACTATTTTTTTTATATTATTATTATTTTCGATGCCACAATCAAATTTAATCAAGGTGTCTAAGGGGTTAATGCAGGACATCACTGTGACTGGGGAAGTCCGGAATTAGACATGGGTCCTGGTGGCTGATTGCTGCAAAGACCACCACGCTATGATGCGGGTTCAGCTCCTGAAGGGAGGCATCATAGAAGGGGAGTGGGTACATCTACGCCCTGAGTCTTTAAAGGGCTAACCCTTTAGATGCTGTAATCAATGTCAATCAAAGTATCTATAGGTAAAATGGAGGTGCTGGTGAGTTTAGGGGGGGAGTCGTGGGTTCTCATCAGACCCCCTCAGTGCAGTCGTGGGGGTCTGATGAGTGCAAATGGAGGCCGAATGTCTCTTACCATCCTCCGGCAGACAGGATCTTCAATCTACCTTTGTTGTCTGCCAAGAAGACTGTACAAGATGATCGCCAATAATACTGACCAGGGCTTTTATGACATAATATTGAACAGTACATTGCAATCTAATGATTGCTTGTAATAATTTGCTATAGAGACATATAGTGTAAAAAAGATATTTAAAACAATGTATAAAAAATATAAAAGCCCCCCCCCCCCCAATAAAATAGAACATTGCCCACCTTTCCTGTTAAAAGAAATGTAAAACCATACAAAAACTCCCAACATATTTGGTATTGCCCCTTGCTGAAGCGTTTCAACTTTTTAAACAGAATGAGGGAGATTTTTCAAAATTTGTGCAGAGGAAGAGTGGGGCAGTTGCCTATAGCAACCAATCAGATCGCTTCTTTCATTTTTAAAGAGGACTGTGGGAAAAAAAATCTGATTGGTTGCTATGAGCAACTGCACCACTCCTCCTCTGCACAAGTTTTGATAAATCTCCCCCAATGTTTATAATCCCGCAGGGGAAACAGCGAAAACGCTGAATTTGTGATTTTTGGTCACATCATGTGTCAGAATTTTTTTTATAGAAAGCAAATAATTTCCATTAATACAATTATGGTCCTGATAAAAACTACAGATCATGGTACAGAAAATGACCATCATACAGTCCTGTATATAGAAAAATAAAAGTGTTATATTCAGGACCGGACTGGGACCGAAAAAAACAGGCCCTGGCATTTTAGACTAAGCAGCCTATTCAAGCATGGGTGTGGCTATGTTAAGGCGGAGCCACAAAGGGGAGTGGCAAATGTCAATGATATCACCTACATATTACTCTATTAATATCATATCGTTACTGACCAAATGTGAGCAATAGGATAGACTGGTGGGGGCTTAAAAGTAGTAAAACTTAATTGTAAAAAATCTCTATTTTGAATTGTGAAGAAATAACAGTTGTGTTTTCAGGTCAGTGTCATATATTGTGAATAGTAGACCCCCCCTTCATATCTCAGTGAGGTTCAGGACGGCACTGCCGGCTGTAATCCATGGAATACTCACCTAGAGTCGTCCTCATGTATTGTCATTTTCTGTCATGTTGAGGTCTCGTTCCTCTTTGTGTCATAAACCTTCTTTATATGTGCAGGAAATATGGAGGTTTGGTCTGTGAAATCCTTATAATTGTTGTATGTGATATAATATGGAGAATTACATCTATGTGAGATAAAGATGTAGAGTTCTGTGTATGGTGTCATGTCTGGAGGTGGAGGGACACAAGACATCATGGTTCCCAGTATACATGTTGTTGTGCTCTCCCCCTCCCCCACCCTTTTCCCCACAGGTTATTTCTGTACTTAGTTATTCTGCCCAGCAACAGCTGTTCTGATAAGAGATGGATTCCTGGTTCTGATTGGACGCCCAGATTCTGCCCAGCAACTGTGATCTTCTGCCCAGCGATGCTTCTGCCCCCAACAGCGTTCTGATTGGTTACAGGCCCAATGGCGGGAACAGGTTTTTCCCCCTAAATACAGGACTCTGGTGTCTCCAGCTCAGTCAGCCTGTGGTGAAGATTAGGAGAAGGGAAGTCATGTGTGGACATGTTTATTATTATAGTTCTGGAATTTTATTACTACTACTTTGGTTTAACCCCTTAAAGGGGTACTCCGGTGGTTACAATTTGCATCTTCTTTTAACCTGTTAAGGACCCAGGATGTACGTCCTGAGTCCTTTCCCTTTCTATAACGCGGGGCCACGACGTGGTCCCGCATCATAGCGGGTCGGGCCCGGCCTCTAACAACGGGCCGGGACCCGTGGCTAATAGCGCACAGCAGTGGTCGCGGTGCCGCACACTATTAACCCTTTAGACGCGGCGTTCAAAGTTGAACGCCGCGTCTAAAGTGAAAGTGAAATAACAACTAGGGAGCAACACTGTATTCATAAAACAACCGGTGACATGTAGATGGTCCTATATGGTATACTGCATGATTTGCCCCTGCAGATTATACTACATTGGAAAGACAAAGCGCCCTCTATTCCACCGCATTAGGGAACACGTCAGATCTATAAAAACTAAAAACTTTGCAGGGGTTTATTGAACATATGATTACCTGTCATGTAGGTGAAACTAAAGGGTTAAAATTTGGAGCTATCGAGAGAGTGAAATATTCAAGCAATGGGGAAGGACAGGCACCAAGTATTGCTACAGAAGGAATCCAGATGGATCCTAAGACTGAATGCGGTAGGACCTTTAGGTCTAAACGACAAAAACTAATTAGGTCCATTACTGTAATACCTCCCGGTCATCCCCAGTTCACATTTTAGTGCTGTTTTTTGCATAATCTTGTTTTTTATAACTTTTTTCTAGTATTAAGTTAAGAATGGGTTAACACTCACAGTTTTTTCCTGTTTTTTTGTGGTCACTGGAATGGTGGATTAGGGAGGAAATATAAAAATGAGGAGTATGCGTGATGACGTCTAAGCGGCCTAACGAAGCGCCTAGGGGCGTGATACGGTCCGTGGCCCGACGCCTGAACTCCTCTGGATCCATCTGCCGCCTCCCTGCTCGTGACCGTCCTGGTCCATGGATTTGCTGCCGATGTTTATTTGAATACTGGATTGGTAAGCGCTCCGCTTTTACTTCTTTTTGTGTTGCATATTCTAGTTTCTGTGGCGTGTAGCATTACCTAGACCTGATACCATTATACCTGTGTTGCTCACATGTGCGCCTGATTACTGGACTTCCATGAGGGTTAAGGTGGTGCCGTCTTCTCACACTACATTTTTCAACTACGGGTCCCGCATACGTTTTCTATCAAAAACCGTATGGGGAAAAAACGGATGGAACAGTATGGGAAAAAGTAAACCGTATGCGTTTTTAAACAGTATACTGTTTTTAAAAGTGCATACAGTTCCGTCAGTTTTTATTAAAAAAAAAACAAAAAAACATACGTTTTTGAAAATTCTGTCCATTTTTAATTGGAGGGGTCTTTCAATACATTCAATATTACAACAAAAAAAACAATACGTTCAATACAAAAACTAATGAAAATGTATGCGGGAACCGTAGTTGAAAAACGTAGTGCGAACCCAGCCTTACTCTTGTGTGTTTTATATAATAACTACATTTATTTGGCATGACTATTTCTCTTACAAGTAGAGAGTTTCAAACATAGAGAAATGAAATTGTTTCCAATTTTTCAGAATATGTTAGAGTTTTTCACAAAAATCGCTTCATGTTATAACAAAGATTTACTGCTAATATAAAGTACAATATATCTCAAAAAAACAATCTCTGAATCACTTTGCCAGGTAAAAGTAGTTCAAATTTTATACCACTTAAAAAGACACATGTCATATTTGAAAAAATGGACTGGGTCATGAAGGCCAAAACTAGCTGGGTCATGAAGGGGTTAAAGGGGTACTCTGGTGGAAAACAATTTTTTTTTATTTCAACTGGTGCCACAAAGTTAAACAGATTTGTACATTAGTTTTGTTTAGAAATCTTAATCCTTTCAATACTTAACAGCTACTGTATATTACAGAGGAAGTTGTATTTCTTTCTGGAATTCTTTTCTACCTGACCACAGTGCTCTTTGCTGACACCTCTGTACATGTCTGGAATTGTCCAGATTACAATCAAATCCCTATAGAAAATATTTCCTGCTCTGGACAGTTCGTGTTACGGACAGAGGTGTCAGCAGAGAGCACTGTGGTCAGACTGAAAAGAGCTCCAGAAAGAAATACAACTTCCTCTGCAGAATATAGTAGCTGATAAGCACTGGAAGGATTAAGATTTTTAAATATAAGTAATTTATAAATCTGTTTAACTTTGTGGCAGAAGTAAGAAAGCAAGCAGTCAGCTCACCATGTGTTACAATCAATCATCTGATCCTCGAGGATCCTTCCAAGGAAGCACGGAGAGAAGTGGGGCCGGAACCCAGACAGGAACAGTAGAAGAAAATGTAGATAAACCAGATTCCTAGAACTTCAATTCTTTATTCAATCCATTAAAATGTATTCAATAAAGAATTGAAATTCTAGGAAGCCGGTTTATCTACATTTTCTTCTACTGTTAACTTTGTGACACCAATTGATTTAAAAAAAAATTGTTTTCCACCGGAGTACCCCTTTAAGTATCTGATATTTTGGTTAGAATTCTGTCGCTATTTATTCCTGGTGAATAATAATTTTTGATTAAATTATAATTTATTTAACCTTTAGTAAAACATTGTGGCCGATTTTATCCACCAGCTCAGTTGTTGTGTATTTATTTTAGAGTTATGTTGGGTGGGACCTATGGAGCCATGTTCCTCATCAGGAGAGAAAATGCTGATTGTTTCCCCTGATTATCATATGAAAAGGTCTCGGAATATCCCCGGCATCTCTTACAGATGTAAATAGGGGTGTGACCAATATGTCTCCACCCTGCAATACAATGTGTAAATGAAGGCTGATCCCAGGAGGCCATAGAATGCTAAAACTGGTTGGACAGGTTCTGTCCCCATCATTCTTACTTTACATATTGTAGGTGGGGGAGGGGAGGCCAATCTGATGGTGAAAAGGGTATAAAAGACCCCAGCATGGCTCATATGGGGGAACTTACCAGGAGAATATACTTGGGACACTGGAGACACTGACTGGAGATAGAGACCTGAGTGTGTGGAGGGTCCATGTATGGTGACTAGAACATCTCTGAGGTGACTGTAAGTAGAAGGACTTATTAGATATTGTAATTGTTTCATATATGTTGTTTATGCCGTGTGTATATTGTATGTGGGCTGGTAGGGTTGTGTCCAGGGCGGCTTTTTAGTCCCAGTCTGGCCCTGTCTGTAGCCATCACTGAACCCCACAATAATTGTAGGAAAGAGACTGGGATGATTGCTGATCCTATGTGATCACCACTTGAGGAGATCCTTGTGCAGATTGGTTCATACCTTCTAGGGGGGATGTAACGCTCACCTGGATAGACGATAAACTAAGGTTCCTTTATGTTTTTTCCTCAGGTCTATAATATGGAATCTTTGCAGGAAAGTTCTGGAGGAACAATGAGTGGACTAGAAAACCCCATATCAGAGAATGGTAAGAGCCTTTCATACATCTTATGTTTTATTCTGTCATTATAAATTGCAGACTGAGGTTCCTTAAGATATTTCTTCCTGCTTTTTAGTGGTGGAGATGTATATTGTATTGATATTGTATTGATCATAGACAGGGAGCGGGCGCAGGACAGAACACAGGTCAGGGAGATAAAGTGACGCGTTTCAGGTGTTCATATCGCCCTTAGTCATACTAAAAACTATCTGGCCGCAGCCATGTGTATATAAAGATCACATAATCTCCTACCAATAGGATTGGAAAGCATGTTTACCCTTCACATACATGATCATGAGAGAGGAAAGTATTATAACATTATAATTGTATAAGTAGACATTTTGGTCTTTTTTTATTGTTATCTTGGCTATTTTTGCTCAGCTTGCTGGGTGCTGTAGTACCTTACATGTTTTGGTATGCTTTTCTGTCTGGAGAGTCTTGCAATTCCCTATATTCTATGTGCCTTTCTTCTCTTGTGATCATGTATGTAAAGGGTTAATATTTTCTTCAGTTATTACAAGAAGAAGATCATGTGATATTTAGACATACATGGCCGGGACTTGATAGTTTTTAGTATGACTAAAAAAAAAAAAAGATCAGGTCCCGGCCATGTATGTCTAAATATCTCATAGTAACTGAAGAAAATATTAACCCTTTACATACATGATCACAAGAGAATAAAGGCACAAACAATACAGGGAATTGCAATACTCTCCAGACAGAAAAGCATACCAAAACATGTAAGGTACTACAGCACCCAGCAAGCTGAGCAGAAATAGCCAAGATAACAATAAAAAAAGACCAAAATGTTTACTTATACAATTATAATGTTATAATACTTTCCTCTCTTATGATCATGTATGTGAAGGGTAAACATGCTTTCCAATCCTATTGGTAGGAGATCATGTGATCTTTATATACACATGGCTGCGGACAGATAGTTTATAGTATGACTAAGGGCGATATGAATGCCTGAAATGCGTCACTTTATCTCCCTGACCTGTGTTCTGTCATTTTAATGTAATGGAATAAAGAATCTTGGATTTCATCCTACATCTCTGCTGGATCTTCTTGTTCTTATATAGAATCTGTTCCATGTGACTTGTAAGTATCTAATATGATGTTAGTATTCAAGAGGGGATCAAAAATATAAGTCTGGACATTATAGGCCTTTAGGTGTAACCTCTCTTCTGGGTAAAATCTTTGAAGGTTTTCTAAGAGGTTCTATCCTGAGGTATCTCAGTGACAATAACCTTATCCCACACATCATTATTGGTGTATGAGGGATCGGTCCTGTCAATCCAATCTGATCACATTCAATGAGCAGGGCCGTTCTAGTTGTCTTTGAGTCTGTGAGATAGAAAGGGTTTAAAAATATAGGAAGATATGTGTTAATAACTGACTATAAGAAACAGTGAGGGGTATTAACCTCTTCAGGACATAGGGCGTATGGATACGCCCTGCATCCCGAGTCCTTAAGGACCGAGGGCGTATCCATACGCCCGTGGGAATTCCGGCCCCCACCGCTAGCCGGTTGGGGACCGGAGCCGGATGCCTGCTGAAATCGTTCAGCAGGCATCCCGGCATATCGCCCAGGGGGGTCATTATGCCCCCCCATGTCGGCGATCGCCGCAGATCGCTGGACAATTCAGTCCAGCGATCTGCGGCGATTCCGGGTCAATCGGGTCTCCAGTGACCCGATGACCCGGAATTACTGGCTGTTCGGGGCCGTCTCTGACGGCCCCGAACAGCCAGAAACTGCAGGGGTGAGGTGGCACTGGTGCCACCTCACGATCGCCCTGATTCGTCGGCCGGATTACCGGCCGACCAATCAGGGCGTCTGCTGCGGGTGTCACTCCCGCACCCGCTCCTCTTCTGGAGGACGTGAGCGGGTGCGGGACGTGCACCCCGGGTGCTGGGGACCCCGATCCCCGGTGCCCCTGTTGGGATCGGGGCCCCAGGAGCAGCGGCGGCGGCGGGACTGACCTGCAGCGTCTGGATCGTTGGAGGTGAGTGACAGCCTCCTGCTGTTGCTTAGCAACAGCTCCCAGCATGCAAAAAGGGCATGCTGGGAGCTGTAGTTATGCAATAGCAGGAGGCAGACCACCACAACTCCCAGCATTCCCTTATGGGCATGCTGGGACTTATGGTTTTGCAACAGCTGGAGGCACATTCTTTCTATGGAAAAGTGTACCTTCAGCTGTTGTATAACTACAACTCCCAGCTTGCACAAACAGCTAAAGTGCATGCTGGGAGTTGTAGTGGTGCATCTGCTGGTTGCATAACTACAACTCCCAGCATGCCCGTTGGCTGTCGGTGACTGCTGAGAGTTGTAGTTTTGCAACAGCTGAAGGCACACTGGTTGTGAAACTCAAGAGTTTTTTTTACCTAACTCAGTGTTTCACGACCGGTGTGCCTCCAGCTGTTGCAAACTACAACTCTCAGCAGTCACCGTACACCATGCACCGTACATGCTGGGAGTTGTAGTTTTGCAACAGCTGGAGGCACACTGGTTGTGAAACACTGAGTTAGGTCACAAACTCAGTGATACATAACCAGTGTGCCTACAGTTGTTGCAAAACTGCAACTCTCAGCAGTCACCGACAGCCAACGGGCATGCTGGGAGTTGTTGTTTTGCAACAGCTGGATGTCCCCCCCCAATGTGAACGTACAGGGTACACTCACATGGGCGGAGGATTACAGTAAGTATCTGGCTGCAAATTTGAGCTGCCACAAACTTTCTGCTGCAGCTCAAATTGCCAGCGAGAAACTACTGTGAACCCCCGCCCGTGCGACTGTACCCTAAAAACACTACACTACACTAACACAAAAAATAAAATAAAAAGTAAAAAACACTACATATACACATACCCCTACACAGCCCCCCTCCCCAATAAAAATGAAAAACGTCTGGTACGCCACTGTTTCCAGAACGGAGCCTCCAGCTGTTGCAAAACAACTCCCAGTATTGTCGGACAGCCGTTGACTGTCCAGGCATGCTGGGAGTTTTGCAACAGCTGGAGGCACCCTGTTTGGGAATCACTGGCGTAGAATACCCCTATGTCCACCCCTATGCAATCCCTAATTTAGACCTCAAATGCGCATGGCGCTCTCACTTTGGAGCCCTGTCGTATTTCAAGGCAACAGTTTAGGGTCACATATGGGGTATCGCCGTACTCGGGAGAAATTGTGTTACAAATTTTGGGGGGTATTTTCTGCTTTTACCCTTTTTAAAAATGTAAAATTTTTGGCAAAACAAGCATTTTAGGTAAAAAATTTTTTTTTTTTTTACATATGCAAAAGTCGTGAAACACCTGTGGGGTATAAAGGTTCACTTAACTCCTTGTTACGTTCCCCGAGGGGTCTAGTTTCCAAAATGGTATGCCATGTGGTTTTTTTTTTTTGCTGTCCTGGCACCATAGGGGCTTCCTAAATGCGGCATGCCCCCAGAGAAAAATTTGCGTTCAAAAAGCCAAATGTGACTCCTTCTCTTCCGAGACCTGTAGTGCGCCAGCAGAGCACTTTTCACCCCCATATGGGGTTTTTTCTGAATCGGGAGAAATTGGGCTTCAAATTTTTAGGGGTATTTTCTGCTATTACCCTTTTTAAAAATAAAACATTTTGGGGAAAACAAGCATTTTAGGTAAAAATTTTTTTTTTTTTTTTACATTTGCAAAAGTCGTGAAACACCTGTGGGGTATTAAGGTTCACTTTATCCCATGTTACATTCCCCGAGGGGTCTAGTTTCTAGTTCTGGCACCATAAGGGCTTCCTAAAGGTAACATGCCCCCCAAAAACCATTTCAGAAAAACGTACTCTCCAAAATCCCCTTGTCGCTCCTTCCCTTCTGAGCCCTCTACTGCGCCCGCCGAAGACTTTACATAGACATATGAGGTATGTGCTTACTCGAGAGAAATTGGGCTACAAATACAAGTAAAAATTTTGTCCTTTTACCCCTTGTAAAAATTCAAAAATTGGGTCTACAAGAACATGTGAGTGTAAAAAATGAAGATTGTGAATTTTCTCCTTCACTTTGCTGCTATTCGTGTGAAACACCTAAAGGGTTAAAACGCTGAATGAATGTCATTTTGAATACTTTGGGGGGTGTAGTTTTTATAATGGGGTCATTTATGGGGTATTTCTAATATGAAGACCCTTCAAATCCACTTCAAACCTGAACTGGTCCCTGAAAAATACTGAGTTTGAAAATTTTGTGAAAAATCGGAAAATTGCTGCTGACCGTTGAAGCCCTCTGATGTCTTCCAAAAGTAAAAACACGTCAATTTTATGATGCAAACATAAAGTAGACATATTGTATATGTGAACCAAAAAAAATGTATTCGTAATATCCATTTTCCTTACAAGCAGAGAGCTTCAAAGTTAGAAAAATGCAAAATTTTCTAATTTTTCATCAAATTTACGGATTTTTCACCAAGAAAGGATGCAAGTATCGACAAAAATTTACCACCATGTTAAAGTAGAATATGTCACGAAAAAACAATCTCAGAATCAGAATGATAACTAAAAGCATTCCAGAGTTATTAATGTTTAAAGTGACAGTGGTCAGATGTGTAAAAAATGCTCCGGTCCTTAAGGCCAAAATGGGCTCCGTCCTGAAGGGGTTAAACCCTTTCTACCCCATCATGTACTATAATGATATGGCGGTATTAAGGGTGCATGGAGCGGACTTAGGAGCTGAGTCTTCTCTATACATGGTGGGTGCTGGATGTGTAAGGACTTGTTCACTTCATGATTTGCCCTTATATAACATGTATACATTGGTATCTTATCAATTTCAAATGCCAATATATATATATATATATATATATATATATATATACACATACACACACGTACTGACATGGCCCTATGCACTTTAATAGCCCAAACATAGTCAACTAGTGACAAGTATTGACCATTTCCTTCATGTAGATGAGTTTTTACCAGGACATAAAATTGTATCAGACTACACTTCTGGTAAATACATGTATATGTGTGGGAAATGGGCTGAATGTAGTCACCTGTCCTGAGATATAGAGATTTTATTATCTGACCACAAATCTGCACATTTCCTTCAAATACCAACCGGGCAATACGTTTATTTTAGAAGGGGTGTGAATCATAAGCTCAGGGGGTGTGAATGTGAGGTCAATGTAAATCTCCATAAGATTCACCCCCCGGAGCCTGAGATTCACTCCCCCTTGTATAAGAAAGATATCGGAAAAGTTTGATTTCTTTATATTATGTAACTATCTAGAAATAATTGATCTAGATATGTTGACTGTATTGTGTTTTACTCATTGTATTGATTTTAACCTTGATCTCACACAGGAGAGAAGCCATTGTCATATACAGAATGTGGAAAATATTTTAGTAAGAAATCACATCTTGTAACTCATGACAGAATTCACACAGGAGAGAAACTATTTTCATGTCCAGAATGTGTAAAGAGTTTTAATCAGAAATCAAATCTTGTAGAACATATGAAAATTCACACAGGAGAGAAGCCATTTTCATGTCCGGAATGTGTGAAGAGTTTTAGTAAAAAATCAAATCTTAAAAAACATATACAAACTCACACAGGAGAGAAACCATTTTCATGTCCAGAATGTGTGAAGAGTTTTAGTCAAAAACTAAGTCTTGAAAAACATATGAGAACTCACACAGGAGAGAAGCCATTTTCATGTCCAGAATGTGTAAAGAGTTTTAGTCAAAAATCAAACCTTAAAAATCATATGAGAACTCACACAGGAGAGAAGCCATTTTCATGTCCAGAATGTGTGAAGAGTTTTATTCATAAGTCAAATCTTTTGGAACATATGAGAACTCACACAGGAGAGAAGCGATTTTCATGTCCAGAATGTGTGAAGTGTTTTACACAAAAAGCAAATCTTGTGGATCATATGAGAACTCACACAGGAGAGAAGCCATTTTCATGTCCAGAATGTGTGAAGTGTTTTAGTCAAAAACCAAGTCTTGAAAAACATATGAGAACTCACACAGGAGAGAAGCCATTTTCATGTCCAGAATGTGTAAAGAGTTTTAGTCAAAAATCAAACCTTAAAAAACATATGAGAACTCACACAGGAGAGAAGCCATTTTCATGTCCAGAATGTGTAAAGAGTTTTATTCGTAAGTCAAATCTTTTGGAACATATGAGAATTCACACAGGAGAGAAGCCATTTTCATGTCCAGAATGTGTGAAGTGTTTTACACAAAAAGCAAATCTTGTGGAACATATGAGAACTCACACAGGAGAGAAGCCATTTTCATGTTCAGAATGTGTAAAGAGTTTTATTCAGAAATCAAATCTTGTGGAACATATGAGAACTCACACAGGAGAGAAACCATTTTCATGTCCGGAATGTGTGAAGTGTTTTAGTCAAAAATCAAATCTTGTAAAACATCTGAAAACTCACACAGGAGAGAAGCCATTTTCATGTCCAGAATGTGTAAAGAGTTTTAGTCATAAATCATATCTTGTGGAACATATGAGAACTCACACAGGAGAGAAGACATTTTTTGTGCTTGGAATGCGGTAAATGTTTTCCTACAAAATCACCTTTTGTTATTCATCAGAGAACTCACACAGGAGAGAAGCCATATTCATGCTTGGAATGTGGAAATGTTTTAGGCTGAAATCACTTGTTTTTATACATCAGATGATTCACATAGGAGAGAAACCATTTTCATGTCCTGAATGTACAAAGTGTTTTACTAATAAAAAAAAAGTCTTGAGGGACATCTGAGAAGTCACACAGGAGAGAACCCATTGTCATATATAGTATGTGGCTAATGTGTTAACCAAATATAAAATCTGTGGATCATCTAAGAACTCAGACAAAGGAGAAGTTATTTTCATGTTTAGAATGTGTAAAATATTTTTGTCTGAAATAAAATCTTGTTCATCATCTCAGTCTATGTATGTGGGAAAGGTTTGTGAAACATCTGAGAACTCACACAGGGAAGAATCAATAGTCCTGTGCAGTATCCTGTATATGTTTTAGCCAGAAATCTGGTGTTGTGGAAGATGTGAGAGCTGACTGAGGAGAGAAGTCATTAGAATGTTCAGAATGTAGGGAATGTGTCCGGTGCACATTGTAGGACCTGATGTGTCAGGACGTCTTCTAAGTTATAGTGTCTCTGGAATGTTCTTCTCCTGTCTGATGGTCAGATAGGACATGGAGATGACCAATCTGTACACGAGTCCTATTAATTACATTGGTTGTGTGTAGGAAACCCGCTGGACGTCACATGCTCGCCTCAGTAACTGTACTGCCCAGCAGGGACTTGTGTCCTTCCACGCCCAATCTGAAGATCAGGGGGGAGATCACCATTATAGAGACACTAGAAATGCCCGGCTACAATACTGAAAACCATTACTGCTATTTCCACATCCAACTGGGTTTGGACTAAATGGACTGTATCCCAAAGTTCTT
Source organism: Hyla sarda (assembly GCF_029499605.1). Classification (NCBI taxonomy): domain Eukaryota; kingdom Metazoa; phylum Chordata; class Amphibia; order Anura; family Hylidae; genus Hyla; species Hyla sarda. The sequence continues at coordinate 502,970,339 of NC_079190.1, forward strand.
CTATGTGAGAATTAAGTATGAAGACTTTTCTGGACATGTGTTTTATCGAAAAATAATATCAACCAAAGTTTGTAATAGTCCCAGAAAGGGGTGGAGCCTGTCTGCAGGTGGGTGGGACTTCCAGCTACCCAGTCAGTCCCTGGATAAATTTGGGGTATGTATAGGAATAGAGAAATATATACGGAAATTATGTTTAAAAAAATATTTCATAAAAAACCCCATTCCAATATCCAAGAACAACACATCAATTTTTAAACATACTTCTCTTAAAAGCAAATCCAATTTTTTTCCCCATCAAGAAACTAGTATTGATATGTTATCTTTCAAGAAGGCCATTGAAAGTGAATTGAGGAAAATAAAAAAACCTAAAAACACATGGAACAATCTTTCACAGGGCGAAATTAGGGCCATAAGACAATTTCAAGAAGAGTTGTCGATCACCATAAGACCAGCCGGCAAAGGGGGCGGTATAGTGGTGATGGATACCTCCATATACACAGCTGAATGTCTTTCACAACTAAATGACACCAACACATATCATAAGTTAAAAGGTGATCCCACATCAGAATATTTTGATGAACTACAAATACTGTGCACAAGAGCGAAAGAACAGGGAATTTTAACTAATCAGGAGTTTGAGTTCATCACTAATACACCAAAACGCCTTCCGGTATTTTACACCATCCCCAAGATCCACAAAGATCCCACTAAACCTCCAGGCCGCCCGATAGTATCGGGAATAGGGTCAATTACAGCAAATTTGTCTCAATATATTGATCAATTTCTTCAGCCTTATGTTAAGGAAACACAATCTTATATACGAGATACCACTCAGATTGTGCAAATTATTGAAAATATCAGGTGGGACCAATCATGGATCTTGGGGACGCTCGATGTTAGCTCACTCTACACGGTTATTAATCATAAACAGGGAATAGCGGCCATTCAATCCATTCTTAGCACCAAACCTGACCTACAGCCAGAACAAATCCAGTTCATTCTTGATGCAATATTTTTTATACTGTCACATAATTATTTTTTATTTGAATCAGACTACTACGTACAAAGAAATGGAACTGCCATGGGCACCAGGTTCGCCCCCAGCTATGCCAACTTGTTTATGGCAAGTTGGGAAGGCAATACCATCAATCCACAGCTGGGGGCAGATCTGGTGTCATGGCACCGTTATATAGTTGACATTTTTTTCATTTAGATTTTCATTTAGATTTTCATTTACAGACCTTTATCAATTCACTCAACGACAATAATTTAAATCTAAAATTTACCCCAAACATTAGCACTGTTTCAGTAGAATTTTTAGATCTACTAATAACCACCAACATTGACAAATTAATTTGTAGTACATTCCACAAACCGGTAGCAAAAAATGGGTTCATTCTCCACACTAGCTGTCATCTACCACAATGGCTGACTAACGTGCCAACTAGTCAATATTGTAGACTTAAACGTAACTGCACTAATAATGATCAATTTGAACTAGAAGCCGAAGCCCTAACACAACAATTTGTAGACAAATTATATCCATCTGAACATCTAAAGCAATCTCTTGATAAAGTCTGAAAACTTGACCAATCTACGTTTTTTCATCCTAAGAACCCAGTATCGGTCACTTCCACTAATACAGACAATGCCAAGCTAATCATTCCGTACAACACTCAACACCGTAAAATAGATCAAATTATTAATAAGTATTGGCCACTACTCCAGCAGGATAAAATAATAGGTAATCTTATTCCGGACAAACCCCCCATTGTTTACACTAAGGCCCCAAATCTAGGCATCAAAATAGCCCCTACGGTCCGTTCCAATATAAAACATACAACATCAGATTCAACCTTGGTGGATCTAAAGGGCTTTTTTAGGTGTGGGCATTGCCCTAATTGCAAATCCACCAGGTTTGAAAAAAGAACAGTGACAATTAAATCCACATCTAACGATTATTATGGACATTTATCAACGGGTTTAGTCAGGTTTTCTTTACTATAATTGTCGCAAAATTGTCGCAACTGCGACTACACGATTTTTCGTGCGACATTTTGACTGGAAAGCGAGAAAAGCAAGTTTTCCTAAAATTTACTATGTAGTAATAATTTTAAAATGGACTACGGGTAGTCAGGTATTTATTAACTGCGACAGTCGCAACTGCGCAAAAAAAAGTCGCAACAGCGTTAAAAATTTACTAAATTTACTCCAGCTCAAACATGGAGCAGAAAAAGCTATTACCAAAGTAAAAAAGGAAAAATTGCTTACGTGGAAGAAAATTATCAACAGGCTGAAACCAGTTGATAAATACGTCGCACATAAGCAAAAAAAAAGTAAGGAAAAAATTACTAAAAAAAAGAATACATAAGCAAACATTGATAAATGTCCCTCTATATTTTTTCCATTAAAGAGTTTTTGAATTGTGCCAGCAAGGGTGTGATTTATCTTATAGAATGCCCATGTCGTAAACAATATATAGGACGCACATCACGTGCATTAAAAACACGGATCCATGAACATCGATACAATATCAAAAAGCAGAACGAGAAACATCCACTGTCGGCACATTTCAAACTTTTCCATCAGGGTAATCCGAACCTTTTAAAATATGTAGCATTGCAACGGATACATCAGGATTGGAGGGGCGGCAATTTTATTGGCAGGATGGCAAGAGCAGAATCCCGCAAGATTTTTGAGTTTGGCTCGTTGGCACCTAGGGGCCTGAATAATGATCTGGAACTGTTTGGCTTCTTGGACTAAGGTGTGTGAGGTCCCTTTGGACGGTCCGTCGGGGTCTGGCTGTCTATCAGCACCCCGACGGACCCTTTATCGGGCTCTCTCCCTCTCATCATCATTTTGAATTCTCAGATTTTTAGTTCATATTCTGATACCAATATATTCTTCACATTACTGTATTAGTTCAGGAACACATATGAGGCCATATATACATAGAGGGTATTTGTTTTTTATACATTTATCCATTACCTGTATGAAATTTCATAGACGCTTTTAATATAATTCGTATGCTCACACAAACAACTTTTTACTCTAATACGTATGAAGCTGAATTTTTATGTTATAACATTCCCTATCAGGTAGATTTATATATTGATATTTATACAATCACAACCAGAATTTATATAGGTAGATTTATTTATATATTAATATTTACACACTATCACAATCACAACTTTATATAGTTTATATAGTTTTTATATCTCATTGTTACTTATATTTCATGTAAAAAAACATAACCCCATCTGTTATCTTTGATTTATATATATATATATATATATATATATATATATATACACACCAATTTCAATGTCTGTGACTGGTGCTTTATAGTCACTAACAATTCCATTGATAAATTCCATTGACAAATTTACCGAATACTACAATGTTTACTCTGGATCTGACATCATAGAACAGTAGAGGAGGAGCTATAGGTATATATAATGACACTGATTCCCTATATTTGATATATATAGCTGCTGAAGAAAGGACTGAGACAGTCCTGAAACGCGTCCAGCGTCCCCCTGTGACTACTGAGGCCACTTTCATATGGAATTAATATAGCTACATTCTATTTCTAAGCAACCAGACAGTAGCGGAGATACCTGTCAATCAGTTTATCGTCTCTACGCGCGCCTCGCTGCCACGAGGACGCTACCAGCACTGCCACTTACCTGCTGGCGGAAGCGCTGCGGATTCACCATCTGGCGACCACCGTTACCTACTACTATCCAGGCGTAGGAGCTGCAGGACTGCTATCTTGACGCCACTTGCAGGCGCTGCAGGTCCGCGATCCGGCATCCACCGCCACTGATACCACTACTGTGCTGGCACCATAGGATCGCCACCGCAGCAGTAACATTCATATCCAGGAGATCACCACCATCAAACACCACCACTTTGGGAGACGGCCGAGTCTCCGGTGGTGTTCCCCCACATCGTGAGAGATAGCTGGGGGCCAACCTACTGCGAGGACTGCATCACAGAAGAGATCGCAGAGGTGATCGCAACCGAACATACTCGGGAGTGGTGAGATACAAAATTACCTGTCATAACTGCCAGTATCTCTTGCATAGTTGATAACCATCAAAGATCCTATTGTTGTTACAGTATAAATCTGTTCAACCTGTTACTAAGTGACTGCCCTAGAGACTTGAACTCAAATTATTTGTTGAAACAAAGTATTTATGCTGGCCAGCTTTTCTCTATATCTATCATTGATTAAGGACTGAGATAATCTATTAGGATTTACTGCTGCTGGCTGACTTTTTCATATAGTCACATAGTTAGTATGGTTGAAAAAAGACATACGTCCATCAAGTCCAACCAGGGAATTGAAGTGAAGGGTGTAAGGGGATAAGGGAAAGGGATGTAGTTTTATAATTCTGCATAAGCATTAATGTTATTTTGTTCCAGGACTGTATCTAACCCTGTTTTAAAGCTGTTAATTGTTCCTGCTGTGACCAGTTCCTGAGGTAGACCGTTCCATTAATTCACAGTCCTCACGGTAAAGAAGGCATGTCGCCCCTTTAGACTAAACCTTTTCTTCTCCAGACGGAGGGAGTGCCCCCTCGTATGGTTGCTACTGGTTACTGCTATTGAGTTGCTATTTGTACATATTGCGCCAATCGGAAAGAAAAAACGAGCGCATCAATTAGATGAACTTATCTACCTTTCTATAGTGGTCACATTTTTTATATTTTATTATTTGTATATACCATTTTATTGTTATACTTGTTGGAGTGGTGTCATCACAAGGGCCCTGTGGGACACCTATCTCCACTAGTTTTATATATATATATATATATATATATATATATCTCAAGGCTGGTTTGTGAATCGCTCACCCAGTGCACGCCCAGCTCGCCTCCTGTGCCGTAGACCGGCCGGTACCACCTCCGGCTACTCACTTGTGAAAGAAGAAACAAGGTCCGGCACTAGGTTGCAGGTAAAAACTTCTTATTCTTTTATTTCAAGATTCTGCGGTACAGGGTAGAAAGTCTGACACGTTTCGCTAAATAGCTTAATCGTAGACCAGAGAAGGTCTACGATTAAGCTTTTTAGCGAAACGCTTCAGACTTTCTACCCTGTACCGCAGAATCTTGAAATAAAAGAATAAGAAGTTTTTACCTGCAACCTAGTGCCGGACCTTGTTTCTTCTTTCATATATATATATATATATATATATATATATATATATATATATATGTATATATATATATATATATATTAATAAATAGTTATTTTTATATAAATCTATATCCTATGGCCATTTGTTCAAGACCTTGAGCCCCAATTTACTTCTTATTTACATTTTAATTATTTCCATCACCTTGGGTATAGGTGATATAATTGGGTAGCCCAGGTCGTATGGTTATTTGATTGACAAGAGCCTCTCCAAACCCACATTGTAATATAATTTACAAATCTGTTTAACTTTCTGGTACCAGTTGATAAAAAAAAAAAACTAGTTTTCCACCGGAGTACCCCTTTAATAGATATAATGGTGACATGTTTTACTCACAGGCAGAGACCTAAAGTATCCTCTCTCTATATAACGGACTGGGGCAGCACTGTCCTGTCACTATAGATCTTTACAATAATAATAATTCGTTTTTTTCATACAGCTCCAAATTATTCCACAGCACTAAGCAGAGATTGTCATCACTCCTGTTACGCCGAGCGCTCCGGGTCCCCGCTCCTCCCCGGAGCGCTCGCAACATCCTCGCAATTGCAGCGCCCCGGTCAGACCTGCTGACCGGGTGCGCTGCGATACCTCTCCCAGCCGGGATGCGATTCGCGATGCGGGTGGCGCCCGCTCGCGATGCGCACCCCGGCTCCCGTACCTGACTCGCTCTCCGTCGGTCTTGTCCCGGCGCGCGCGGCCTCGCTCCTTAGGGCGCGCGCGCCGGGTCTCTGCGATTTAAAGGGCCACTGCGCCAGTGATTGGCGCAGTTGGCTTAATTAGTGTGTTCACCTGTGCACTCCCTATTTATACCTCACTTCCCCTGCACTCCCTCGCCGGATCTTGTTGCCATTGTGCCAGTGAAAGCGTTTCCTTGTGTGTGTTCCTAGCCTGTGTTCCAGACCTCCTGCCGTTGCCCCTGACTACGATCCTTGCTGCCTGCCCCGACCTTCTGCTACGTCCTACCTTGCTCTTGTCTACTCCCTTGTACCGCGCCTATCTTCAGCAGTCAGAGAGGTTGAGCCGTTGCTGGTGAATACCAGTAGCAACTTAGAACCGGTCCACCAGCACGGTCCACGCCAATCCCTCTCTGGCACAGAGGATCCACCTCCTGCCAGCCGAATCGTGACAGTAGATCCGGCCATGGATCCCGCTGAAGTTCCACTGCCAGTTGTCGCCGACCTCACCACGGTGGTCGCCCAGCAGTCGCAACAGATAGCGCAACAAGGCCACCAGCTGTCTCAACTGACCGTGATGCTACAGCAGCTACTACCACAGCTTCAGCAATCATCTCCTCCGCCAGCTCCTGCACCTCCTCCGCAGCGAGTGGCCGCTTCCGGCCTACGACTATCCTTGCCGGATAAATTTGATGGGGACTCTAAGTTTTGCCGTGGCTTTCTTTCACAATGTTCCCTGCACTTGGAGATGGTGTCGGACCAGTTTCCTACTGAAAGGTCTAAGGTGGCTTTCGTAGTCAGCCTTCTGTCTGGGAAAGCTCTGTCATGGGCCACACCGCTCTGGGACCGCAATGACCCCGTCACTGCCTCTGTACACTCCTTCTTCACGGAGATTCGAAGTGTCTTTGAGGAACCTGCCCGAGCCTCTTCTGCTGAGACTGCCCTGCTGAACCTGGTCCAGGGTAATTCTTCCGTTGGCGAGTACGCCATCCAATTCCGTACTCTTGCCTCCGAATTATCCTGGAATAATGAGGCCCTCTGCGCGACCTTTAAAAAAGGCCTATCCAGCAACATTAAAGATGTTCTGGCCGCACGAGAAATTCCTGCTAACCTGCATGAACTTATTCATCTAGCCACTCGCATTGACATGCGTTTTTCCGAAAGGCGTCAGGAGCTCCGCCAGGATATGGACTTTGTTCGCACGAGGCGTTTTTTCTCCCCGGCTCCTCTCTCCTCTGGTCCTCTGCAATCCGTTCCTGTGCCTCCCGCCGTGGAGGCTATGCAAGTTGACCGGTCTCGCTTGACACCTCAAGAGAGGACACGACGCCGCATGGAGAATCTGTGCCTGTACTGTGCCGGTACCGAACACTTCCTGAAGGATTGTCCTATCCGTCCTCCCCGCCTGGAAAGACGTACGCTGACTCCGCACAAAGGCGAGACAGTTCTTGATGTCAACTCTGCTTCTCCACGCCTTACTGTGCCTGTGCGGATATCTTCCTCTACCTTCTCCTTCTCTACTATGGCCTTCTTGGATTCCGGATCTGCAGGAAATTTTATTTTGGCCTCTCTCATCAACAGGTTCAACATCCCGGTGACCAGTCTCGCCAGACCCCTCTACATCAATTGTGTTAACAATGAAAGATTGGACTGTACCGTGCGTTACCGCACGGAACCCCTCCTAATGTGCATCGGACCTCATCACGAAAAAATTGAGTTTTTGGTCCTCTCCAATTGCACTTCCGAAATTCTTCTTGGATTACCGTGGCTTCAACGCCATTCCCCAACCCTTGATTGGTCCACAGGAGAAATCAAGAGCTGGGGTACTTCTTGTTTCCAGGACTGTCTTAAACCGGTTCCCAGTACTCCCTGCCGTGACCCTGTGGTTCCCCCTGTAACCGGTCTTCCTAAGGCTTATATGGACTATGCTGACGTGTTTTGCAAAAAGCAAGCTGAGACTTTACCTCCTCACAGGCCTTATGACTGTCCTATTGACCTCCTCCCGGGTACTACTCCACCCCGGGGCAGAATTTATCCTCTGTCCGCTCCAGAGACTCTTGCTATGTCTGAATACGTCCAGGAAAATTTAAAAAAGGGGTTTATCCGCAAATCCTCCTCTCCTGCCGGAGCTGGTTTTTTTTTTTGTGTCCAAAAAAGATGGCTCCCTACGTCCTTGCATTGATTACCGCGGACTTAATAAAATCACGGTAAAGAACCGCTACCCCCTACCTCTTATCTCAGAACTCTTTGATCGCCTTCAAGGTGCCCACATCTTTACCAAACTGGACTTAAGAGGTGCTTATAATCTCATCCGCATCAGGGAGGGGGACGAATGGAAGACTGCATTTAACACCAGAGATGGACACTTTGAGTATCTGGTCATGCCCTTTGGCCTGTGCAACGCCCCTGCCGTCTTCCAAGACTTTGTTAATGAAATTTTTCGTGATCTCTTATATTCCTGTGTTGTTGTGTATCTGGACGATATTCTGATTTTTTCTGCCAACTTAGAAGAACACCGCCAGCATGTCCGCATGGTTCTTCAGAGACTTTGAGACAATCAACTTTATGCCAAAATGGAGAAATGTCTGTTTGAATGTCAATCTCTTCCTTTCCTAGGATACTTGGTCTCTGGCCAGGGATTACAAATGGACCCGGATAAACTCTCTGCCGTCTTAGATTGGCCACGCCCCTCCGGACTCCGTGCTATCCAACGTTTTTTGGGGTTCGCCAATTATTACAGACAATTTATTCCACACTTTTCCACTATTGTGGCTCCTATCGTGGCTTTAACCAAGAAAAATGCCAATCCCAAGTCCTGGTCTCCCCAAGCGGAAGACGCATTTAAACGGCTCAAGTCTGCCTTTTCTTCTGCTCCCGTGCTCTCCAGACCTGACCCATCTAAACCCTTCCTATTGGAGGTAGATGCCTCCTCAGTGGGAGCTGGAGCGGTCCTTCTACAAAAAAATTCTTCCGGGCATGCTGTTACTTGTGGTTTTTTTTCTAGGACCTTCTCTCCGGCGGAGAGAAACTACTCCATCGGGGATCGAGAACTACTGGCCATTAAATTGGCACTTGAGGAATGGAGGCATCTGCTGGAGGGATCAAAATTTCCAGGTATCATTTACACCGATCACAAGAATCTCTCCTATCTCCAGTCTGCCCAACAGCTGAACCCTCGCCAGGCCAGGTGGTCGTTGTTCTTTGCCCGTTTTAACTTTGAAATTCATTTTCGCCCTGCCGACAAGAACATTAGGGCCGATGCCCTCTCTCGTTCCTCGGATGTAGAGCTCTCTCCGCAACACATCATTCCTCCTGACTGTCTGATCTCCACTTCTCCAGCCTCCATCAGGCAAACTCCTCCAGGGAAGACCTTCGTTTCTCCACGCCAACGTCTCGGGATTCTCAAATGGGGTCACTCCTCCCACCTCGCAGGCCATGCGGGCATCAAAAAGTCCTTGCAACTCATCTCTCGTTTCTATTGGTGGCCGACTCTGGAGACGGATGTTGTTGATTTTGTGCGGGCCTGTACTGTCTGTGCCTGGGATAAGACTCCTCGCCAGAAGCCTGCTGGTCTCCTTCATCCTCTGCCTGTCCCCGAACAGCCTTGGTCACTGATTGGTATGGACTTTATTACAGACTTACCCCCATCCCGTGGCAACACTGTTGTTTGGGTGGTCGTTGATCGATTTTCCAAGATGGCACATTTTATTCCTCTTCCTGGTCTTCCTTCAGCGCCTCAGTTGGCAAAAAAATTTTTGTACACATTTTTCGTCTTCACGGTTTGCCCACGCAGATCGTCTCGGATAGAGGCGTCCAATTCGTGTCTAAATTCTGGAGGGCCCTCTGTAAACAGCTCAAGATTAAATTAAACTTCTCTTCTTCTTATCATCCCCAATCCAATGGGCAAGTAGAAAGAATTAACCAGGTCCTGGGTGACTATTTACGGCATTTTGTTTCCTCCCGCCAGGATGACTGGGCAGATCTTCTACCATGGGCCGAATTCTCATACAACTTCAGAGTCTCTGAATCTTCTGCTAAGTCCCCATTTTTCGTGGTGTACGGCCGTCACCCTCTTCTCCCACTCCTGTTTCCGGTTCTTCTGACATCTTCTCCGTGAAGGAGATACTGGCCTCCAAGACGGTCAGAGGAAAAAGATTTTTCTTGGTAGATTGGGAGGGCTGTGGTCCAGAAGAGAGATCCTGGGAACCTGAGGACAACATCCTAGACAAAAGTCTGGTCCTCAGGTTCTCAGGCTCCAAGAAGAGGGGGAGACCCAAGGGGGGGGTACTGTTACACCGAGCGCTCCGGGTCCCTGCTCCTCCCCGGAGCGCTCGCAACATCCTCGCAATTGCAGCGCCCCGGTCAGACCTGCTGACCGGGTGCGCTGCGATACCTCTCCCAGCCGGGATGCGATTCGCGATGCGGGTGGCGCCCGCTCGCGATGCGCACCCCGGCTCCCGTACCTGACTCGCTCTCCATCGGTCTTGTCCCGGCGCGCGCTGCCCCGCTCCTTAGGGCGCGCGCGCGCCGGGTCTCTGCGATTTAAAGGGCCACTGCGCCACTGATTGGCGCAGTTGGCTTAATTAGTGTGTTCACCTGTGCACTCCCTATTTATACCTCACTTCCCCTGCACTCCCTCGCCGGATCTTGTTGCCATTGTGCCAGTGAAAGCGTTTCCTTGTGTGTTCCTAGCCTGTGTTCCAGACCTCCTGCCGTTGCCCCTGACTACGATCCTTGCTGCCTGCCCCGACCTTCTGCTACGTCCTACCTTGCTCTTGTCTACTCCCTTGTACCGCGCCTATCTTCAGCAGTCAGAGAGGTTGAGCCGTTGCTGGTGAATACCAGTAGCAACTTAGAACCGGACCACCAGCACGGTCCACGCCAATCCCTCTCTGGCACAGAGGATCCACCTCCTGCCAGCCGAATCGTGACAACTCCCTTTGGTCCTTGTCCCCAGTGGGGCTCACAATCTAATCTCCAAACTGACCCATCATTGTGTTTTTGGGTTGGAGGAAAGACACACGAACATGAGGAGAACAGCCTGAGAATACAAGAAGCGATCACTCTGATGTCTGCCATTAACGGGGTACTCCGGTGAAAAACTATTTTTTAAATCAATTGGTGCCAGAAAGTTAAACAGATTTGTAAATTACTTCTATTTAAAAATCTTAAACCTTCCAGTACTTACCGTATATACTCTAGTATAAGCCGACTCTAATATTAGCCGAGGCCCCTAATTTCACCCCAAAAACCCAGGAAAAGTTATTGACTCGACTATAAGCCTAGGGTGGGAAATACATCATCCCCCCTGTCATCATACAGACCCCCGTCATCATCCTGTCATCACCCCCCCGCTTCATCATCACCACCTGTCAATCCCTTCATTATTGATCTTCAACCTGCGGACCTCCAGATGTTGCAAAACTACAACTCCCAGCATGCCCGGACAGCCAACGGCTTTCCGGGCATGCTGGGAGTTGTAGTTTTGAAACCTCTGGAGGTCCGCAGGTTGAAGACCACTGCGGCCTTCGTCATCATCCAGACACCCCTTTAGTTTTCTACTCACCTCCCCTTGGTGGGAAGGAAGGGTGAGCTGGTCTGGGCCATCTATGCTGCAGGGACCATCCGATGGGGAGGATTAGTCATTCCGGGCTGTCCACCTTCACCGGGAGGCCCTCTTCACCGCTCCGGGCCAGCCCCGGACTAGTGACGTTGCCTTGACGAAGACAAACAGGGACGTTCATGCGTAGGGACGTCACGGTCTGCTGTGCAGGAACGTCCCTGTGCGTCGTCTTCAAGGCATTGTCACTAGTCCGGGCTCGGCCCGAAGCAGAGAAGAGGGCCTCTGCTACGCTATGCGCTCCTGCCGCACACGCTGGCTGTGAGCGCATGGTCCCCTTACCTTCCGCTGCAGACGGGGTTGGGACTCGCATTGCGGGACGCACCCGCATTCGAGCCCCAGTCCGTCGCTCTCCGGGTGTTTCCCTTGCCTCTGCTTCCACCTCTCTGCTCCCGCGCGTGTGTCCCTGTCCCTTAGGGCGTGCGCGCGCCGGATCTTTGTTGCCTTGTGCCCTAGAGAAAGCATTCCTTTGTATTGTCTTGCCGTGTACCAGATCTCCTGCTCTTGTGACCTTCAGCTTGCTTCTCTGCCGCCTGCCTACTGAACTTTTGCTACGTCGCGACTATGCTACTGTGCCGCCTGCTGTGACCTACAGCTATCCTGACTACGAGTTGTCTTATCCCTTCTGTGCTTCGCATCTCCTCAGCCGCCTGTGTGGTCGAGCCGTTGCCTTGGGTTGCGACCTGGGTGTCGTCTGCAGCTGCAAGCCCATCCTGCTTTGCGGTGGGCTCTGGTGAAGACCAGCAGTACCTTAGACTCCGCTCCCTGGCATGGTCCAAGTCATCTGCCACACAGGTCCAGCGGATCCACATCCACAGTAAGATCTGACCATGGATCCCGCTGAGGAACCCCTGCCTGAAGTTGCGGATCTTACGTCCGTTGTGATACGTCACTCACAGCAGTTGTCCCGACAGGCGCAGCAATTTTCTCAACTTGGAGCCATGATGCAACAGCTTTTGGCCTTGCAACAGCAGCAGGTACAACAATCTGGCCCACTCCCTCCTCCAGCTCCTGCAGTGTCTTCTGGCTCCCAGCTGCACCTGCCTTTGCCTTCCAAGTATGATGGGGATTCCAAGTCATGCAGAGGCTTTGTTACACAGTGCTCCATGCATTTGGAGCTCATGTCTGAACTGTTTCCGACAGAATGTAGTAAGGTGGCCTTTGTCATTAGTCTACTTTCTGGAAAAGCCCTGGCTTAGGCTACACCCCTTTGGGACCGTGGTGATCCAGTATCCTCCAATTTGTCATCATTCTTGGCCGAATTTCGCAGTGTCTTTGAGGAACCCACACGTGCCTCTTCAGCTGAGACGGCATAGCTGAATCTCTGTCTAGCCTCTGAACTCGCCTGGAATGAAGAGGCCTTGTGTGCCACATTTAAAAAAGGACTGTCAAGCAGGATTAAAGATGCCCTTGCAGCACGAGATCCTCCATCTTCTTTGTCTGAACTTATCCACTTGGCCACACGTATTGATGTGCGTTTTGCCGAAAGGCAGGAGGAATTGCGCTTTGAGAGGGAATCTGCCCGCCTGACACCTGTGTCCCAACGTTCTCCTCTTCTGTCTCTTGCGCCTCTTGCCAAAGACGTCATACAAGGAGATCATCCCCGTCTTACGCAGCAGGAGAGGTCACGACGACGCAATGAGAATTTGTGTTTGTACTGTGCTAGCCCAGAGCACTTTCTCAAGGACTGTACTGTTCGTCCGCACCTAGGGTATGTGGGAGAGGCATCCCTGTGTGTGAATTCTACTTCTCCATGCTTAACTATTACTGTACAAATCTTCGCTTCAGCCAAGTCTTCCTTCAGCGCTACAGCATTTTTGGACTCCGGATCTGCAGGTGACTTTATTGATGCGGCTTTAGTCCACAAGTATCATCTTCCTCTTACTCGGCTTGCCAATCCCTTGTTCATCTCCTCTGTAAATGGACAAAATCTGGACTGTAAGGTTCACTTCTGTACTGAATCTCTCGTCATGCAAGTGGGAGTATCGCATAAAGAGAAGATTGAATTCTATGTTCTGCCACACTGTACTTCTGAGATTCTTCTTGGTCTTCCTTGGCTGCAACGCCATTCCCCGCAACTGAATTGGAGAACTGGAGAAATAATTTGCTCGGGACAATCCTGTCAAAATTTTTGCCTCCAACCTGTTCTGCGTAAAATTGTTTTTTGTCTTCCACCTTTACCTGGCCTGCCGTCACCTTACTAAGATTTCTCGGATGTCTTCTTCAAAAAACAGTCTGAATCTCTGTCTCCACATCGTCCTTACGACTGCGCTATTGATCTTCTGCCTGGTACCACTCCTCCTCGTGGGAGGATATATCCTCTTTCAGTTCCTGAGACCAAAGCCATGGCTGAGTATATCCAGGAGAATCTCCAAAAGGGATTTATCTGTAAGTCCTCTTCTCCTGCTGGAGCAGGTTTCTTCTTTGTTGGGAAGAAGGATGGCTCACTCCGTCCATGCATTGACTACAGGGGACTTAACAAAATCACGGTCAAGAACTGTTACCCTCTACCTCTTATCTCAGAACTTTTTGACCGTTTACGTGGTGCCAAGGTATTCTCCAAGCTGGACTTACGCGGTGCGTATAACCTCATTCGTATCCACAAGGGAGATGAATGGAAAACGGCCTTCAATACTCGTGACGGACATTTTGAGTATCTTGTTATGCCTTTTGGTCTCTGCAATGCTCCAGCCGTTTTCCAGGAGTTTGTTAATGATATCTTCCGTGATCTTCTTTACACCTGTGTTGTCGTATACCATGATGACATCCTGATCTTCTCTTCCAACTTAGAGGAGCATAGTGCTCATGATCGTCTGGTTCTTCAGAGACTACGGAAGAATCATCTCTACGCCAAATTGGAGAAATGCCTGTTCGAAAAGTCTAGTCTTCCGTTTCATGGCTACATTGTCTCTCATCAGGGCCTGCAGATGGATCCAGATAAGTTATCTGCAGTTTTGGATTGGCCTCGTCCCTCGGGCCTACGTGCAATTCAACGCTTTCTGGGATTCGCTAACTATTATTGTCAGTTTATCCCACATTTTTAATCCTTGGTTGCTGCTATTGTAGTTCTCACTAAAAAAGCATCCAATCCTAAGTCTTGGCCTAGATAGGCTGAAGAGGCCTTCTCCCATTTAAAGTCTGTATTTGCCTCTGCTCCTGTGCTTACAAGACCTGATCCAGAGAGGCCCTTTGCGTTGGAGGTTGATGCCTCATCTATCGGAGCGGGTGCCATCCTCACACAGAAAAACGACAAGGGCAAGAGTGTAACTTGTGGGTTCTTCTCCAAGACTTTCTCTCCTGCTGAGAGGAATTACTCCATTGGAGATCGTGAACTCCTCGCTATTAAGCTAGCTTTGGAGGAATGGCGACATTTACTGGAAGGTTCTTCTACTCCGATCATAAGAATCTTCTATACCTTCAGTCTGCTCAGCGTTTGAACCCCCGCCAGGCAAGATGGTCACTGTTCTTTTCCCGTTACAACTTCTTCATTCACTTCCGTCCTGCAGACAAAAACATCAGGGCTGATGCACTCTCCAGGTCCTCTGACGTCATTGATTTGGACTCCACGCCTAGGCACATTATTCCTCCTGACCGTTTGATTCCTGACGCTCCTGCCGAGATTCAGCAAGTTCCTCCGGGAAAATCCTTTGTGCCCACCAAGGTCTTGAAATGGGGTCATTCTTCCTTGACAGCAGGACATCCTGGAATACGCAAGACCCTACTTCTTATTTCCCGGCACTACTGGTGGCCCCATCTTGAACTTGATGTTTCTGATTTTGATCGGTCCTGTGTAACTTGTGCCCGTGACAAAACTCCTCGGCAAAGACCTGCAGGCCTCTTACGGCCTTTACCCATTCCAGAGACTCCCTGGTCCCATATCGCCATGGATTTCATCACTGATCTGCCACCTTATCATAATAACACCGTCATCTGAGTTGTGGTAGATCGATTTTCCAAGGAGGCTCACTTCATTCCTCTACCAGGTCTTCCTTCTGCTCCGCAGCTGGTGAAGTACTTCTTGTCGCATGTCTTTCGTTTACATGGTCTTCCACAGCATATCGTTTCGGATCGAGGTGTGCAGTTTTTTTCTATGTTCTGGCGAGCCCTTTGTAATCGTCTGGATATCAATCTGGACTTCTCCTCGGCCTACCACCCTCAGTCCAACGGTCAGGTGGAAAGGGTCAATCAAATCCTTGAGACTTATCTTCAGCATTTTGTTTCAGCTCGCCAAGATGATTGGGTCGACCTTCTCCCCTGGGCTGAATTCTCATATAATCTTGAGGATTCCGAGTCCACGAGGTCGTCTCCCTTTTTTGTTGTCTACGGACTCCGTCTCCGTCCTCCTCTTCCACTCCCAGTCTCCTCCGGTGTGCCTGCTGTTGATGAGCTGGTCCGTGACTTCTCCACCATCTGGCAACAGACCCGACAATCATTGTCCCAGGCTTCTTCACGCATGAAGGCACAAGCGGATAAAGGTAGAAGACCTCCTCCGTCCTGGTGACATGGTGTGGCTTTCATCCAAATACATCCGCTTCAAGATCCCCTGTTACAAGCTCAGTCCCCGCTACCTTGGTCCCTTCCAGATTCTACAAAAGATCAATCCTGTCTCCTACAAACTCCGTCTACCTGCTACGTTACGTATCCCCAATTCCTTCCACGTCTCTCTCCTCAAAACTCTTGTTGTAAATCTGTTTTCTCAGAAGAATCCTCTCCCAACACCTGTCTCCGGCTCCTCTGATGTCTACAAAGTTAAACAGATCCTTTCTGCAAAAACTGTGAGAGGTAAACAATTTTTTTTGGTCGACTGGGAGGGTTACGGTCCTGAGGAGAGATCTTGGGAACCTGAGGAGAATATCCTGGACCGTGACCTTCCAGACCAAAGGGGGGGCATACTGTTACGCTATACGCTCCTGCCTCACTCGCTGGCTATGAGCGCATGGTCCCCTTACCTTCTGCTGCTGACGGGGCTGGGACTCGCATTGCGAGACGCACCCGCATGCGAGCCCCAGTCCGTCACTCTCCGGGTGTTTCCCCTGCTTCTGCTTCCACCTCTCTGCTCCGGCACGTGTGTCTCCGTCCCTTAGGGCGTGCGCCCACCGGAGCTTTAAGATTTAAATGGCCAGGACGATCATTAGTGTAACCACCTGTGCCTTGTTTATAAATTCCTCCACCATCCTCGGATCGTTGTTGCCTTGTGCCCTAGAGAAAGTGTTCCTTTGTATTACCTTGCCGTGTACCAGATCGCCTGCTCTTGTGACCTTGACCTTGCTTCTCTGCCGCCTGCCTACTGAACTTCTGCTATGTCCCGTCTATGCTACTGTGCCACCTGCCCTGACCTACAGCTATCCTGACTACATGTTGTCTCATCCCTTCTGTGCTTCGCATCTCCTCAGCCGCCTGTGTGGTCGAGCCATTGCCGGGGGTTGTGACCTGGGTGTCGCCTGCAGCTGCAAGCCCATCTTGCTTTGCGGCGGGGTCTGGTGAAGACCAGTGGCACCTTAGACTACGCTCCCTGGCACGGCCCGAGTCATCTGCCACACAGGTCCAGCGGATCCACATACACCGGAGTTCCTGTCTTTAGAAACGTGAGTGATACAGCCTCCGGGTGAAGATGGACAGCCCAGAACGACTAACCCTCCCCACCGGACGGTCCCTGCAGCATAGATGGCCCGGACCAGCTCACCCTTCCTTCTCACCGAGGGGAGGTGAGTAGAAAACTAAAAGTGGGGTCTGGATGATGCCGAAGGCCACAGTGGTCTTCAACCTGCGGACCTCCAGATGTCTCAAAACTACAACTCCCAGCATGCCCGGATAGCCGATGGCTGTTCGGGCATGCTAGGAGTTGTAGTTTTGCAAAACATCTGGAGGTCTGCAGGTTGAAGACCACTGAGAAGGGATTGACAGGCGGAAAGTTCACTCGAGTATAACCCGAGGGGGCCGTTTTCAGCACAAAAAATCATGCTGAAGAACTCGGTTTATACTCGAGTATATACGGTATCAGCTGCTCCCCAGGAAGTTCTTTTTAAATTTATTTTCTGTCTTATCACAGTGCTCTTTGATGACACCTTTGTCTGTCTCAGGAACTGTCAAGAGAAGGATAGATTTGCTATGGGGATTTGCTCCTTCTCTGGACAGTTCCTGATATGGACAGAGGTGTCAGCAGAGAGCACTGTAGAAAGAAATTAAAAAATATAAGAACTTCCTGTGGAGCATACAGCAGCTGATAAGTACTGGAAGGGTTAACATTTTTAAATAGAAGTAATATAGAAATCTGTTAAACGTTCTGGCACCAGTTGATAAAAAAAAAAAAAATCACCAGAGTACCCCTTTAACCCCTTAAGAACTGAGGGTTGTTTCACTTTTGCACTTTTGATTTTTTTTCTCCTCACCTTCTAAAAATCATAACACTTTCAGATTTCCACCTACAGACCCATATGAGAACTTGTTTTTTTGAGCCAACAATTTTACTTTGTATCAAAATCAATAATTTCACCACAAAATCTACGGTGAAGCAAAAAAACAATTTGTGGAGAAAGAAAAAAAATATATATATAAAAAAATAATGAAACGCTTCTACGCAGAGCACTTATCTTTATTCTATGTAAGCCAAAAAAAAGGAGAGGGCTCTAATGTCAGAATAAATAGTAAATGTCCGGTGTGTACATAAACATAATAAATAACACACACTGAGACAGAATAATGCAAAAAGTGTAGAATCTTTACTGATGTGAACAAAAACAATCATAAAATCATTTAAAATGGAACAGTAGCAGACAGACTACAAAGGCATCATGGGAAATAAGGTGGATATCTAGTGCAGAGATGTTTCTATAATGACATGTACTCAGTAATGTGTACACACATAAACAAGTAATAGCTGTACATAAAATACTAGCAATCATACAAGGATATCTGGGGATACACACTATAGGTACTAATAGCAAATGCACAATCACTCCAAAACAAAGAGGCCAAACAAAAAGGTTATAAGAGAAAGCATAGTATGGTATGCTGAACTGCCAGCCAAAGAAAAGGGCTAAGCAAGATATATGATCACATAACAGGAAACAACCGATTAGTGATCCGAAAAAATCTTAAAACAATGGCCCATGAACATATGCTGGCAAACACAGCACAAGGAACATGCATCCAGCAGACATCTTACCACTACAGAGAGCCACCCCAACGCCGCTTCACACAGAGCTTCCTCAGGGAATATGTGGCAAGTAAGAAAGTCTAGCTATTTATATACCCATACAGCCAATAGGAAAGCAGGAAAAATAAGCAAACACCTGTATACATGCAGCTGTAACCGCTCAGAGGTTCCGTTGCCCGGTCGCCATCTTGGGAAGTACTGTGCTTGTCCAGCGTATATAAGACATCGCGCGTCCACCAGGTCATCACACTGTAGGAGTAACTGCGCAAAGTCTGCAATGACCGACTTAGGGAATATATCGCGAAATACAGGAGAGGATCGCGCGCATACCCTCATCCTGTCATGATCACAACACGGCCATATTAAGTGAGGGATATAAGATATGGACATAACATGGTAATATGATAAGTATAACCAGGTTTGAAGCATATAATTAAGATGCCAAAATACATAATGGGGACCACTAAAGTACATAAGTGCATACAAAACAAAAAAAATAAGGAAATGAAAGTAAAATATTAAAATAAGTGCATTGCTAAAGTGACATGCAGGGTGCCAAACAGTGCAAGTACATGCAAATAAAGTGCCATGCAGTGCTAAACACAAATCAGAAGCAATACAAGAATTAATATTCAAAAACAGTGAAAAATAATAATAATAATAATAGCTACTACATATACATAATATATATAGTGCCAGGACGTGCGCAGAGGAGTGGCAGAGGCCTAAATCCTTCAGGTAGAGGTCGCAGCAGACTAGGGGCGAGTGGCAGCAGGAGTCGCAGCGAGAGGCCTGAGCTCCCAGTATCAGCTAGCGGTCGTGTCCCGACCAGCAACCCATCTGCCATCGTCGATTGGTTAACACTGTCATCCACTGCATCACAAGTTACATCTGACACCCCCAGTCAACAGTCGGTGGGTTCCTCAGACACAACCCTCAGTTGGCATGACCCGGGAGCAGTCCTTGTCCTCCCATTGCCTTTGTCCTATGCTGTTCCCTCCCCTAAAGAAGTATCTTATGCTGTGGGTTCAACTCCACCATTCACTGAGGACGATCTAATAGAGGACAGTCAGCAGCTACTGCCCAGCCAAGAAGTGGAGGAGACATCTGCCACTTCCTCCCCTAGGCGGGCAAGTAGTGATGAGGAGAGTGATGTGGGAGGCGGTGTTGCCAGCGTTCAGGGACCTGAAGCAGACACTGTGGAGGAACCTGAGGAGGACATCGGTGACGTGCAGACACTTGTTTATGATGATGAAGCCGATCGCAATTGGGAGCCAGGTGCAGAAGGGCCTTCATCATCATCAGGAGAAGAGAGTTGCAGGTTGCCCGTGAGGAAGCAGTGAGGAAGCAGCTGAGCCAGCAAGGTGGTAGCACCTGCTTCGCGGCAGCATACCTTCCCGGGAGATAGTGGAACAGGGGTTCCTGGAGACGGCGGCAGTAGCAGTCAATTAGTGCGGACTGTTGGTGGGAAAATCAGCTACTCTTTCAGCCAGCCAAGGCTCCACCACCTCAGCTGAAGGAAGCTGTGTGTCATACCCTCCCTCTGCCGCTCCAGATGCTCCTGCTTCTCTTACTTTTAGTCAGCCATTCCACCAACAATCCATCGGCGAAGCTATGTCCAAGAGACAACAGTATGTGCCCACTCGTCCAGCGGCGCAGAAGCTGAATGTGCTCCTGTCCAATTTGCTGATGCTGCAGTCCCTCCCTTTTCAAGTGGTGGACTCTGCACCTTTCAGAGAACTAATGGCTTGTGCTGAGCCAAGGTGGAGCGTGCCAAGCTGTTTTTTCTGCACAATTTTGTGGAAGAGAAGGTGGGCCAGTGCTTGAGCCTGTCGGTGTGTACCAAAGTGCATGGCAGCGCCGATGTCTGGAGCTGTAACTATGGTCAGGGACACTACATGTCCTTTTATGGCTCACTTTGTGAATGTGGTTCCTGCACAGCCATAACACCAACTTGGACAGGTCAAGCCAATTCCTCCTCCACACTCTCAGGCCATTGGTCCTATGACAGTGTGTGATTCCACCTCCTCATCCTTCACCGTGTCCTCAGCCTCCACTGCCCAGACAAATCTCAGTGCCCCTTCAGCAAACCATGTGTGCAGGGCACAACACATGGTTTGCCTTGGTGAACGGAGTCACACAGGGGACGAACTGCTAAAAGTCATTTGTGAAGAAATCGGAGCATGGCTTACTCCACGAAAACTGGAAATGGGAACCATGCTGACTGACAAGGGGATGAACATCTTGTCTGGGCTGTTACAGGAAAGGCTGGGCCATGCCCATTGCATGGCACACGTGTTCAATCTGGTTGTCAAGCGGTTCCTGAAGTGTTCCCCCCATTTGCAAGATATCCTAACAATGGGAACGAAACTTTGCATGCACTTCAGACACTCGTACACCGCAAAGCACACCCTATTTGAGCTGCAGCGTCAGAACGGTATCCCCAACATATTCTGATTTGTGACGTTGCCACACATTGGAATTCCACCCTCCATATGTTGGACCGACTGTACGAACAGAGAAAAGCCATCACCGATTTCTTGATGATCCAAAAGGATAGGGTGATTCCCCTGTGTAACTTCAATGTCAACCAGTGGCAGCTCATACGTGAAACCTGCAATTTGCTCAGGCCCTTTAAGGAAGCCACATTATTATTAATTCGCTAGGATTACGGGATGAACAACGTCATTCCACTGCTTCATCTACTACAACACTTGTTGGAAATGTGTAGAAAGCCAAATTGTCACCATTCGGCAGCGGGATGACTTCTGGATCTCCACCTTATTGGACATTCACTACCGGCACAAAATGGGGGCCTTTTTCACATCCACCGAGTGGGAGGTCAAACTGACCGACTACAGAGTCATCCTACGTAGTCAGTTGGCAGGTGCCTATCGGCGCCATCGTCCATCCTCTCACAGGTCTGACTAAGGGGGCCCCCTGCGCTCACCTTCCACTGCCATGCCTGCTGGGGAGGGGTGGGGTGGCAGGAGCAGTACCAGCTCCATCAGCAGCAGCCTGAGTCTACAGATGCTGATGAGTACCTTTCTTCACCTGCATAGTAAAGCAATTCATCAGCAGCAGGTAGACCTGCAGGTAGACCAGCCAGCTCCAGGCTGTGCAATTCAGCCACTATATGGTCTCCTCATGCTTCAGCCAACTCCAGGATGTGCCATTCAGCCACTATATGGTCTCATCATGCTTCAGCCAATTCCAGGCTGTGTCATTCAGCCACTATATGGTCTCCTCATGCTTCAGCCAATTCCAGGCTGTGCAGTTCAGCCACTATATGGTCTCATCATGCTTCAGCCACCTCCAGGTTGTGTTTAAAAACTACAACTCCCAGCATGTACTGACAGACCGTGCATGCTGGGAGTTGTACTTTTGCAACAGCTGGAGGCACACTGGTTGGAAAACCTTCAGTTAGGTTCTGTTACCTAACTCAGTATTTTCCAACCAGTGTGCCTCCAGCTGTTGCAAAACTACAACTCCCAGCATGTACTGATCCCCGAGGGCATGCTGGAAGATGTAGTTATGCAACCGCTGATGGTACACAACTACAAATCCCAGCATGCCGAGACAGCTGTTTGCTTTCTGGGCATGCTGGGATTTGCAGTTTTGCAACATCTGGAGAGCTACAGTTTATAGACCACTGCACAGTGATCGCCAAACTGTGGACCTCCAGATGTTGCAAAACTACAAATCCCAGCATGCCTAGACAGCAAACAGCTATGTGGGCATGCTGGGAGTTGTAGTTTTGCAAGATCTGGAGGGATATAGTTTAGAGACCACTGTATAATGGTCCAGCTGTTGCAAAACTACATATTCCAGCATGCCCAAACAGCTGTCTGGGCATGCTGGGAGACCGTACAATGGTCTCAGACTTTGTACACAAAGAGAAAATCGAGTTCAAACAACTCCTTAATTAAAATCATGATTTTATTAATACAATTTAAAAAACAATGTAAACAGACGCCAATAATTGAAAATGGGATTAAGGTTAGATTCCAGTACAAAAAAATAGGGCTACTGCCAACTGCAATGGACTAACATATAATATGGTGTAACAAATAATTAATATAGTATCTCAGTCTCTAAGAGAACTGCACTGCATATCAATTATTACTACTAAAGTGCTCTATATACGGTATTTATAATATACACTGACCACAATTGTGGGTATAATAGAATATAAATTAGTGCAAATAAGTGCTAAAGTAAGTTGCAAATCACATGTGCATATACATACAAGGATATAAAATTGTGCAATAATAGTGTAATAATATAATAGTAGCACAAACGCTTATCTATGGATCCATGCAGACTGCAGAGAGACACAGAGACTGGTAAAATAAAGTGCATATAGTAAGCTTACCCATATTAAGCTGCAGAGCCCTGACCCCTACGATCGTTTCGGTTTCCCTTTATCAAGAGGTACTGCTGAACAACACCGCACCACAAACTTTATAGTGCTCGCTATTACTTACAATTAATTACAGCTGTGGATGATTCTTTCGGCGCATGCGATAGTAGTCTTCCGGATGTAAACAACCGCCCCACTTCTGGCGTCCACACCGCTATGCGCATTCCCGAAAGCAGTAAGCTTCCGGACATGCGCACTACGGCCACGGTCGCGTCGGAGGGCGGTATCTCGGATATCGACATGCCGCGCATGCGCACTGAACCAACACAGCCGTACGAACTACTCAGTGCAGGAATCCATGGGACAGACTTGACAATAGTATACAAGTAAGGACATATATGAAGTAAAAAGACCCAGTGTAATATTAACCCAATGCTGAAATGAATCGTGCTATATAAAAAAAAGTGTTATTATCAAAATAATATAAAAAAATAAAAAATTATTACATATCTATATAATATAACATATTACAAGAGTAAATAAAGTGCTGTGCATACAGTGCAAATATACATGTGTATCATGTCAGTATTAATTACTGGCAAATCCCCATTAAACAGTATGATTAAAGTGCATATTAATATGACAATGTAACCCAATTACCCAATATATAAAAATACAAAGAATATTACCCAATATCCCAATACAAAAAAAGTGTTAATAAAACCACATCTATAAAGTGAATGCCAAATCTATATTGGTGACACAACAATATATAATTATACCCCAATATTTGGATAAAACTCCAGTAGACCACAGCAGCTGTCATATTGTATACAGCCATCTATGTGGCACTTCTAGAGAAAAATCCAAACAAATCCAAAACCCCACTACAATTCCTTTCACTACCATATTGTCCAATTTTTTTCTTTTTTTTCCTTTTTTTTAAACAGTCTGGCTACCATGGTTCATTTAATGGTCTTCAAGTAGTCCGTACTTCTTGCAATAATTTGTATCTTCCATACTGAGATGCGAGACTCATATCATAGGGTAACAGTGTGCCTTATAATGCCATGTGTACAAAGGTATATCTATGGGCACTGCTCTGATCGTAGATGGCATATGGGATGAAGTGGCATGAAGCAGCGAATTTGTAGAGGTTTCCTTTCTATAAATATCTGTGGCGATGTGTCCATCTGATTGTCGATGCATCTGGATGTCCAAAAAGTTGGCAGTAGTTGAACTGGCTCAGGTTCATTTTGCTCTTGTAATAATTCTTCTAAAGTTTGTAGTGCCTCAAGTTCAAGTGTGGTAAAATCTGGATTTTCTTTTCTGGCATGTAATTTTTTCAATAGGAGTTTGCGAGAGTACAGGTGAAGGTCTTTCAGTGCTCCATGCTATTGCGGGTTTTTTAATCTCTACTCTGTACCGGTGATTTCTTCCTTTTTTTAGCGGACCGTCCCCGAGACCCTCCAACTGCGCCACCTTCATTGTCCCGTGGATTATTCTGGATTCTTGGCTCTCTGAATCTCTGAAAATCCTCTCCTGAGGTTGTAGAGGTTAGGGACGCTGATCGCCCACGGGATCTGGATCTAGACCTGGACATTGTCTCTATTGGGGTGCCACCTATATACTTTGTTCGATGCAAAATCTGCATTATCTCTATGTAGCTTTTTCATTTTCATATCTTTAATCTCTTTACCCCACTTTTCAAAGAGTGACTCTAATTCAGTATTGAGTTGTTCTAGTTCATTATTGGGGAGATTACTTTTAATATCATTTTGCAGTGTTTCTATTTCACTCTCTATAGTTGATAGAGTAAGGGTATTATTATCAACTAATAATTGCATAAATCCCCTAGAACATGTATTGGCAAATTCTTCCCACCGAGTCTTAAACTCATCCTCTACAATGGGGAATGAGGGTCAAACTTGGACTCTAAGTCCTCTCGGTATCAAACCCTGAGAAATGTATCTTTGTAAAAATGCCCTATTCCACCAAACCCGGGTTCTTTTATGAAGAAGCCCTTTAAGTTTGGTGGTATTCCCTATTATATCATAACCATTTGTCTCTACCCGTGTGCTGGGGCTAACACTAAAAACCTCATCCAATTGCGTCAACCATGATTGTTCATGCGTGCGGAAATCCATTGCGGATCTAGAACTAATAGCTGTGAAAAACACAGAAAACAAGATAATTAATACAGGTTCTAGCATAAAACGTGCGTGATCACCCCTTGCCTCTATGGCATACAGTGGGGGGCACACTAATTCCTGCATAGACACAGGAGAACTCATAATACCATGTACACAAAGAGAAAATCGAGTTCAAACAACTCCTTAATTAAAATCATGATTTTATTAATACAATTTAAAAAACAATGTAAAGAGAACTGAACTGCATATCAATTATTACTACTAAAGTGCTCTACATGCTCTATATACGGTATTTATAATATACACTGACCAGAATTGTGGGTATAATAGAATATAAATTAGTGCAAATAAGTGCTAGAGTAAGTTGCAATAATTGATATGCAGTGCAGTTCTCTTAGAGACTGAGATACTATATTAATTATATGTTACACCATATTATATGTTAGTCCATTGCAGCTGGCAGTAGCCCTATTTTTTTGTACTGGAATCTAACCTTAATCTCATCTCCAATCATTGGCGTCTGTTTACATTGTTTTTTAAATTGTATTAATAAAATCATGATTTTAATTAAGGAGTTGTTTGAACTTGATTTTCTCTTTGTGTAAATGGTATTATGAGTTCTCCTGTGTCTATGCAGGAATTAGTGTGCCCCCCACTGTATGCCATAGAGGCAAGGGGTGATCACGCACGTTTTATGCTAGAACCTGTATTAATGGTCTCAGACTGTAGCTCTCCAGATCAACTTACCGGCTTCCGTAGGATCCAGGGAGCCATCCTCTTCTGCCGCACGTCATCGCCGCCCGCCGCACGTCGTCGTCCGCCGATCACCGTCGCCCGCAGCCTCCGGATCGGTAAGTAGACTTCGGTGCCGGTCCCTGTCGGTTTCCCCGTCCTGCCCGGCCTATTGTGGGTGGGCGGGATGGGGAAAATGAAAGTAAACCCCCCCCGCCCCGATCTGCTATTGGTGGTCGCGTCTAGACCACCAATAGCAGCACCCCTGCCACCTCACTCCTATGCCTTCAGGGGGATCGTAGGTGTCTTAGACAACCGCGCTCCCCCTTATATTCCGGGTCACCATAGACCTGTATGACCCGGAATCGTCACAAATCGCAAGTGTGAATACACTTGCGATTTGCGCCGATCACCGACATGGGGGGGTCTGCTGACCCCCCTGGGCATTTGCGCGGGGTGCCTGCTGATAGATATCAGCAGTCACCCCCGTTCGGTCCCCGCCCGGCAGGGATCGGAAAACCCCAGGGCTTACGTTTACGCCCTGGGTCCTTAAGTACCAGGGCACCAGGGCGTAAAATTACGCCCTGGGTCCTGAACAGGTTAAGGACTTAGCCCTTTTTCACCTGTTTTTTGTAATTCTGACCACTGTCACTTTAAACATTAATAACTCTGGAATGCTTTTACTTATCATTCTGATTCCGAGATCGTTTTTTTGTGACATATTCTACTTTAACATAGTGGTAAATTTTTGTGGTAACTTGCATCCTTTCTTGGTGAAAAATCCCCAAATTTGATGAAAAAAATGAAAATTTTGCATTTTTCTAACTTTGAAGCTCTCTGCTTGAAAGGAAAATGGATATTCAAAATAATTTTTTTTTGTTCACATATACAATATGTCTACTTTATGTTTGCATCATAATATTTGACGTGTTTTTACTTTTGGAAGACACCAGAGGGCTTCAAAGTTCAGCAGCAATTTTCCAATTTTTCACAAAATTTTCAAACTCGATATTTTTCAGGGACCAGTTCAGTTTTGAAGTGGATTTGAAGGGTCTTCATATTAGAAATTAGGGATTGACCGATATAGATTTTTTAGGGCCGATACCGATAATCTGTTGAGGTTAAGGCCGATAGCCGATAATTTATACCGATATTCCGGTATAAATTATCGGCTATTTCTCTCCCCCCCCCCCCCCCCCCCTGAAGCCGCTGCAGATCATTGATTTAAAGCGGGCGCTTTAAATCAATGAACTGTAGCGGCTATTGCGGTGCCAGAGACCGCCACCGCCACTTGCTTCTCTCCCCCGCCTGTATAAAGCCCCCCTGACTTATAATACCCCCTGTCCTGTGCCCGTCATATAATGCCCCATGTCCTGTGCACCTCGCATATAATGCCCCCTGAGGGTGCAGAACAGAGGGCATTATATGTGAGGGGCACAGGACATGGGGCATTGTATGTGAGGAACACAGGACATGGGGCATTATATGTGGTGGTCACAGGACAGGGGGTATTATGTATGAGGGGCACATGATGGGGGGGATTATATGTAGGGGCACATGACAGCCCACCACTGTCATGTGCCTATATATATATATATATATATATATATATATAATGCCCCCCTGACTTATAATACCCCCTGTCCTGTGCCCCTCACATATATTGCCCCCTGTCCAGTGCCCCTCACATATAATGCCCCATGACCTGCCCCCTCAGGGGGCATTATATGTGAGGGTACAAGACAGGGGGTATTATAAGTCAGGGGGGCATTATATGGGCACATGACAGGGGAGGCTGTCATGTGCCCCCACATATAATCCCCCCTGTCCTGTGTTCCTCACATATAATACCCCCCTGATATGTGCCCCTCACTTAAATTTGCCCCCCTCACTTATAATTTGCCCGTCCATCCATACAGCGCCCGAGCAGTGCTCACCTTTCTCACGCTGCTACGTTCTTGTACTGTGAGTGAGAGCTGCAGGGACGTGATCTCCGGGCGCCGGCGCCATGATGTGATGTCATCACGCCGGCCTGCCGTGGATCAGGGGCATCGATAGGTCTGCAAAAGATCCGGGGCACTGGCCATGGCTGAGGGCAGAGCCACAAAAGGAGGGATCATAGGTGGCGGAGTCACTCGGCAGGGTCACTCAGTTTACAATATACACTATATACAGTGTACAGTATATGTCTGTGTACTTCCTTGCTTCTGTGCTCCAATCACTGCTCCTCTGGTCCGCAGCCTATGGGCCATAGCAGTAGGTACCCGGACCAGAGGAGCAGTGGTTGGAGCTCCAAAGGTAGCGCGTGCAGCTGCTGCATAATCACCGTCCTGTCCAGGGCCAGAGTGGGACCTAAAATAGGCCTGTGCATATTAGACTATGCAGCCCTTTTTTGTGGGGGACCCAGCAGCTGGACTCCCACCAAAATAAAATGGGCTGCATGGTGAAATCTCCTTGGTTCAAGTGGCTTTTCAGCTGTTGCAAAGGAACAACTCCCATCATCCATGGAAAGCTTCAGGCATGATGGGAGTTGTAGTTTTGTCACAGCTTGAGAGCCACTTATTGGGGTATAGTTTCACTGCAGGACTTTCAAGTGACTACAGCTCAGATGAGAAACAGGCAGACTATACAATGTTTTGACTCACAGGAGAAGTCTTCTCTGCTGTCTCTTCATCTGGTCCAGACGCCAGGTCTTCTTCCATCTTCTCTGCAGAGTTGACACTTGGACATCATTGGTTCCTCATTTTGTCAGCAGATTCTCATTGTCTGTATGTAGACAATAATCATTGTAATCCTGCCAGATACTATTATGGGGGAGATTCATCAAAACCTGTCCAGAGGAAAAGTTGCTGAGTTGCCCATAGCAACCAATCAGATCGCTTCTTTCATTTTTAACAAGGCCTCTGCAAAATGAAAGAAGCGATCTGATTGGTTGCTATGGGCAACTCAGCAACTTTTCCTCTGGACAGGTTTTGATGAATCTCCCCTTATGCCCTTAAATATAACCCTGCCAGACATCATGCCATACACTGTTTCATCTGTTTGGCAGAATCCCACCCTTGTAGTGACCTCCCCCGGACCCCTAAGTCCCCCCCCCCCCACCAGACTCCTCTTTGTCCTCGTCTTTCAGACCTTTAAAGGAGTAGTCTAGTGGTGATTCAGTGGTAAGCAACTTATCCCCTATCCTAAGGATAGGGGATAAGTTGCAGATCGCGGGGGGTCCGACCCCTGGGGCCCCCCGCGATCTCCTGTACGGAGCCCCGACAGCCCGCTGGAAGGGGGCGTGTCGACCTCCGCACGAGGCGGCGGCCGACACGCCCCCTCAATAGAGATGTATTGAGGGGGCGTGTCGGCCGCCGCCTCGTGCGGGGGTCGACACCCGCTATCTCGGCGGAGAGCCGGGGCCCCGTACAGAGAGATCGCAGGGGGCCCCAGCGGTCGGACCCCCCGCGATCTCAAACTTATCCCCTATCATTAGGATAGGGGATAAGTTTTTCACCACTGGACTACCCCTTTAAGGGCTTGCCCACACTGCGGACATTCAGTCGGCAGAATTCTGCCTGCAGCAGGCGCCACCTAAGTCCTCAGTGATAGGACCACGCTGACAGCAATGCAGTGTGGCAGAATAAACATGTTCATTCTTTGGGAAGACGTCCATTGCGCCAGCATAATTCCACTGTGGCAATTCCACAGTATACACAGAGCAACAGAATCCCATTTTAAACAATAGGACTCTGCTGCTAGTGGATGTCCACAGTGAAATTATGCCAGCCGAATGTCCGCAGTGTGGATGAGCACTTAGTCCCCCCAGACCTTAGTTCTCCTCCAGATCCCCTTTTCTCCTTGTTCGGAACCCTTAGTCCAGTGGTGTCCAAACCGTAGCCCTCCAGATGTTGCAAAACTACAATTCCCAGCATGCCCGTTCCATTGGCTGTCGGGGCATGCTGGGAGTTGTAGTTTTGCAACATCTGGAGGGCCACAGGTTGTACACCACTGCCTTAGTCACTCTCAGACCCTCTGTTATCCTCCTCCAGCCACTAAGTCCCCCCCAGATCCCCTTGTCTCCTTCTCCACCACACTTTTCTGCCCTCCTCCCCGACTCCTCTATAATTATTAAAACTTCTCTGCCATCAACCACACACACACACCTCTCTATCTTCTAAACCCCACCCCCCGACCCCTCTGTGATTTTCTACACTCCAATTACAGCCCCCTCCCTCATTCCATACTGCTCTGTCGCTCCCCCATCCTTCTTTTCACCCACCTTCTCACCTTGTGGGGAGGACAGCTGAAGCAGCTCTGTGGCGGCGGGAAGTGCTCCTCCTCCTCCTCCTCCAGCCAGGTTACGGAACGTGACGTTAGGTGCCTGCGTCGTGTGCTGCGTCCCTGCCTGTTAACTCATCGCTGTTCTAATAAAGAAAACTGTGTCCCTGTAGCAGAATGTGACTCTCCTCCACAGGGACACAGTTTCCTTTATAACACCGGCCTGGGGCGAGGTCCCCTTCAGTGCCGAAGGGGAGGAGAGCGGCGAGGTCCGCATATGCTTTATTACAAGAAAAAGTGCAAGGGCAGATGAACGGCCCCTGTAAATATGCCACTACCGCCTCCTTTGCTGATATATGGGGCTCAGGCGCCGGATAATTTGACCTAGGGACGCCCCTGCCGTGGATGGCAGCGTGAGAAAGGTGAGGGAGTGGAGGAGCGGGACATCTGACAGCTCCCTCTCCACCGTGCTGTCAGCTGTCAGGCAATTGCATTGCATGGCAAAACAAGGTGTGCGCACGAATCGCGGGACTTCAGTCCCGCGATTCGTGCGCACGCCTTGTTTTGCGCATTATCGGCAGGTTAGAAGCCGATATCGATAACGGTAAAAAAAACTTGAATATCGGCCGTGCCGATAATCGGTCGATCCCTATTAGAAATACCCCATAAATGACCCCATTATAAAAACTACACCCCCCAAAGTATTCAAAATGACATTCATTTAGGTGTTTCACAGGAATAGCAGCAAAGTGAAGGAGAAAATTCAAAATCTTCATTTTTTACACTCGCATGTTCATGTAGACCCAATTTTTGAATTTTTACAAGGGGTAAAAGGAGAAAATTTATACTTGTATTTGTAACCCAATTTCTCTCGAGTAAGGACATACCTCATATGTCTATGTAAAGTGTTCGGCGGGCGCAGTAGAGGGCTCAGAAGGGAAGGAGCGACAAGGGGATTTTGGAGAGAACATTTTTCTGAAATGGTTCTTGGGGGGCATGTCACCTTTAGGAAGCCCCTAGGGTGCCAAAACAGCAAAAAAAATACCACATGGCATACCATTTTGGAAACTAGACCCCTTGAGGAACGTAACAAGGAATTAAGTGAGCCTTAATACCCCACAGGTGTTTCATGACTTTTGCAAATGTTAAAAAACAAACCTAAAATGCTTGTTTTCCCAAAAATTTTACATTTTTAAAAAGGGTAATAGCAGAAAATACCCGCCCAAAATTTGAAGCCCAATTTCTCTCGATTCAGAAAACACCCCATTTGGGGGTGAAAAGTGCTCTGCTGGCGTACTACAGATCCCAGAAGAGAAGGAGTCACATTTGGCTTTTTTGAAGCAAATTTTGCTCGGGGGCATGCCGCATTTAGGAAGCCCCTATGGTGCCAGGACAGCAAAAAAAAACCACCTGGCATCACATTTTGGAGACTAGACCCCTTGGGGAACATAACAAGGGGTAAAGTGAACCTTAATACCCCACAAGGGTTTCATGACTTTGGCATATGTAAAAAAAAAAAAATAATTACCTAAAATTAACATTTTTACAAAGGGTTAAAGCAGAAAATACCCCCCAAAATTTGAAGCCCAATTTCTCCCGATTCAGAAAACACCCCATATGGGGGTGAAAAGTGCTCTGCTGGCGCACTACCGGTCTCAGAAGAGAAGGAGTCCCATTTTGGCTTTTTGCAAGCAAATTTTGCTCTGGGGGCATGCCGCATTTAGGAAGCCATATGGTGCCGGGACAGCAAAAGAACCCCCACATGGCATTACATTTTGGAAACTAGACCCCTTGGGGAATGTAACAAGGGGTAAAGTTAACCTTAATACCCCACAGGGGTTTCACGACTTTGGCATATGTAAAAAAATAAAAATAAATTTTACCTAAAATGCTTGGTTTCCCAAAAATGTTACATTTTTACAAAGGGTTAAAGCAGAAAATACCCCCCAAAATTTTAAGCCCGATTTCTCCTGATTCAGAAAACACCC
The DNA here is from genome assembly GCF_029499605.1 of Hyla sarda. Classification (NCBI taxonomy): domain Eukaryota; kingdom Metazoa; phylum Chordata; class Amphibia; order Anura; family Hylidae; genus Hyla; species Hyla sarda. Next base: position 503,002,491 of record NC_079190.1, read on the forward strand.
CATATGGGGGTGAAAAGTGCTCTGCTGGCGCACTACAGGTCTCAGAAGAGGAGTCACATTTGGCTTTTTTGAAGCAAATTTTGCTCTGGGGGCATGCCGCATTTAGGAAGCCCCTATGGTGCCAGGACAGCAAAAGAACCCCCACATGGCATTACATTTTGGAAACTAGATCCCTTGGGGAACGTAACAAGGGGTAAAGTGAACCTTAATACCCCACAGGGGTTTCACGACTTTGGCATATGTAAAAAAAAATAATAATAATTTTGGAAACTAGACCCCTCGGGGAACATAACAGTGTTACAGTGAGTACTTATACCTCACAGGTTTTTTGAACAGTGGGCTGTAAAAGTGAAAAATTGGACATTTTTTTCACTATATTGATAGTGTTACCCCAAATGTTTCATTTTCACATTGGGTAATAGGGCAAAAGGCCCCCAAAATGTGTAGAACAATTTTGTTTGAGAAAAAAAAATACCCCATATGTGGATGTAAATTGCTCTGTGGACTCACTACAATGCTCAGAATAGAAGGAGTGAAAATTTTGTGGAAATTGAAGTCAGGGGTCATGTGCATTTATAAAGCCCCCATTGTGCAATAACAGCAAAAAAAATCCCACATGTGACACCATTTTAGAAACTACACCCCTCAATGAGCGTAACAAGGGGTACAGTGGGAAATAACACCTCACATGTTTTTTGAAAAATGGATCATGAATTGAAAAAATTAGATTTTTTTACAGTAAAATGTTTGGGGTTACACAATTTTCAACATTTTCACAAGGGGTAATATGAGAAATTGGGTTACAAATCTTGGAGGGCTTTTTCCCCTGACTATGGAAATACATCCACATATGGGGTAACGTGCTGGGCGGACGCACAACAAGGCTCAGAAATCATAGAGGTCAGTTTGTATTTGTGGCCTATGGCATATCCGTAGCTGATGGTTACATATATTCCGAGGAAAATACAAAAATGAAACACCCACATGTGACACCATTACAGAAAGTCAACCAAATAAAGAAGTGGTAGAAATAAGTGGCACTCACCCCAAGAATGACTTTAGTGCAGGAACAAAATTTTATTCCAGGTAGCAGCGTACAGGTAACAGTAAACAGAAAGTCTTCAAGCGGGGAGGACAAAGACCGTAGCCAGGAAGAAGCGTCGATATAACGTGAAACTAGTTGTTGCTCAGTGGTGTGCCCCCGCTCCTGACGACCGTGGCTACGGTCTTTGTTCTTCCAGCTTGAAGACTTTCTGTTCCCTGTTACCTGTACGCTGCTACCTGGAATAAAATCTTGTTCCTGCACTAACGTCATTCTTGGGGTGAGTGCCACTTATTTCTACCACTTCTTTATTTGGTTGCCCTTCGCTTGCATATTACAGTGAGCACCTTCGGTTACAAGAGATTTGAGAACAGCGGTCCATTGATTACAGGTGTGGTCTCCTCCCGTATATATTGTGATTGGCAGTGCTGCAGTGCCTGGTGAACTTTTTTCTTCTTTTATACCATTACAGAAAGTACCCACCCTGAGGAATGGGTATAGGGGTAAAGAGGACATTTTGAACGCACAGGTGTTTCCTAAATTTATTTTCCAGGAATGGATGAAGGGTAGCTTTTGAAAATTGCAATTTTCAACCTTTGCTCTGCTTCATCTTTCTGGGAACAACTAACATGTGACTCCGAATTGTCGCCTGGAAATACGACAGAGCTCAGCGAGAACTCTTAGCATTTGAGGTGGATGTTTGTTACGGACCTAACAGTTACATACATTCAGTGGAAAATACAAGAAAGGAACACCCACATGTGAACCTATTACAAACAGTACACCCCCTAGGGAATGTGTATAGGGTGAAGTGGAGATTTGGAACAGACGGGTGTTCCCTTCATTTATTTTCCAGGAATGGATGAAGTGTACTATGGGGGAAAGAAAATTGCAATTTTAGTACTGATATGCCAATTATTTTCCCAGAATGAGGACCCAGAGTACAGCCAAAAGTAAAAAGGATGCCCGCCCCAAACCTTATACTCTGAATCATCATTCTGGGAAGGGGATGTGTGGGGCCGTCCCTATTCTGTTACCTCAAATGGGCAACCCGCTCAGGTGGGGAGAGAGAGGGTTGCGCATTTGAGGCAACGGCAAACCTCCAATACTGTTGACTCTGTGTCCCATGACCCATTTTTTAGGGGGAAGAAAAAAAAAGATATTGGGGGTATTGGGAAAGAGTTTTTTTTTTTTGAAGGGGGGGGGGGTTGGTTTAAAATTTGGAAGACAATGTACCCTGGACTGGTACATTGGAGCCGAATTCTGGGGAAAGAAATTTAGGGCAAAGGATGGGAAATTTAGTACTCCATGGAAGTGTGATACTCCCTGAAGCAGCCTATGCAGAGGCCCGGATGATCGGGGCAAGTGTCCCATTGGTACGTGGTGTCCTTCCATCTCCCCTTCCTGTGACACACTCTGCATCTTTTCTGGGTTCGTCCCGTCCTTCCAGTGTTGGGGATCACACCTGGAAAGTGTTGGCCGGGAACGATCCGGGGACCTAAAGTTCCAGAGGTGCTCTGACCCGCTCCTTGGCGGTCACCAAAGATGAGGGCCCTTAGAACTACCTCTTGAAACTCCAGGAATGTCCCTGTGTTGCCAGCGTACTTGTACAGTACAAAAGAGTTGTACATCGCAACCTGTACCATGTAGACCGCAACTTTTTTGTATTGGCATTATATGGCTTGAGGACTTGATCAGAAAGATCAACTCCCCCCATATACCAATTGTAGTCCAGAATACAATCGGGCTTGAGGATCGGTCCCGCGGTACCTCGCACAGGGACAAGGGTGCTGCCGTTCCCATGAATAGTGGTGAGCATAAGGACATCCCTCTTGTCCTTATACCGGACCAACAACAGGTTCTCATGGGAAAAGGCACCCCTGGGGATAGGAGCATGTAGGGGATGGGGCAGAAGGCCTCTTTGATTCTTCCGGACTGTCCCACAAGCGACCGTGGATCTGGCGGTGAGGGATGTGAAGAGAGGGATACTAGTATAAAAGTTATCCACGTAAAGGTGGTAACCTTTATCTAGCAATGGGTGCAAAAGGTTTTCCAAACGATTTTCCCGCTAACACCCAGAGTGGGGGGACATTCTGGGGGTTCAAAACGGGAATCTCGTCCCTCATACACTATAAACTTGCAAGTGTACCCGGAGGTACTCTCGCAAAGTTTATACATCTTCACGCCAAACCGCGCTCGCTTGGTAGGGATGTATTGCCGGAAGCTGAGTCTCACCTTAAAGCTGATGAGAGACTCATCAATAGCGACCTCCCGCCCGGGACATAGGCTTCCCAAAATCTGGCCCCGAAGCGGTCATACGCAGGATCAGTTCGGGGGGGGGGACATGCCACATTATCAGCATAATGCAAACATCTCCGAATGGCCTCGAACCGGGGACATGTCATGGCCATACTGTAGAGGGGTGTCTGGTAAAGGACGTCCCCACTCCAATATTGCCTGACACTGTTTTTTTTTAACTAGAGACATATGCAGCACGAGGCCCCATTTCGGCTGCATTGACTGGAGTCCAGCCACCGGGACTAGCTAAAAATGAGCCCGGGATAGCGGTGACCAATTGTTGGGCATACAGATTCATCTGTGTAACCATCAAATTAATATAGGCGTCACAAAAAAAATGAACGAAAAAGTCCATTTCAGTGAACCCGACAATGTTAATTTTGATTCCTGAGTCGCCAACAAACTCAGGAATCACGGGCTCGTGGTCCGCTGGCTGAGTCCAGACAAGTTCTCCGGTATGATGTACCAGTTATCTTGGCTGGGGGGCTTCACTAGTATGAGCCTCAGGGGGACTCATACTAGCATGGGGTACAGGGTCAAGGGCAGAGGAGGTTTGCGGCACCACACGGCGGCGAGTTCGCAGTCTTGGTGGCTCATCATCAGAACTAGATGACGAGGACGAGGAAATAAGGAAGGTGAGGTCTTCCTCGTCCTCTGAGATGCTTTCAGAGTCGGAGGCAATTATGGCATATGCCTCCTCCGCCGAAAACGCTCTGCGGGCCATTTCCCTACTCTAATGGGGATACGGGTGTGTATGTGCTGTGTGTGGTGTGGTTCGAGACTACCTCCCTAACCCTCCCTAACCTAACCTAACCTAACCTAACTAAACTAACCCGCCCTAACAGAAAATAAAAAATAAATAAAAAGGGGACTTTTTTTTTTTAAAGGGGGACTTCTAGCGCAAAAAAGCCCTGCGCCAAGCAGAAGTCAGTGGGGGGTCCGGCCACTCAGCCCAGAACAGTGGCTGGTGGCTTGTTCACAGACCCCCCACAAAAAAAAAAACTGAAAAATAAAATAAAAAAAACGCTTTACCCCGAAAAAAATGCTGATCAGTGATAAATCACTGACAGCAGTGGGACAGGCTGCACACACAGGTTCGGTCCTTCCACACAGTACACGCCTGCTACTGGTGGCACAGACCGCCTATGGGTGCAAAAAAAAAAAACGCGTTAACCGAAAAAAGACGCTGATCAGTGATAAATCACTGACAGCGGTGAAGCATGCCGCACACACACAGGTACGGTCCGGCCACACAGTACATGCCTGCTACTGGTGGCACGGACCGCCTATGGGTGCAAAAAAAACGAACGAAAACGCGAAATAAAGCGCCGGCACCACAAGAAAAACCACCAATCTGTACTACAGGACTGATCAGCGGCGGGTGGGCTTTAAGAAACGGTGGCGGACCACTCTTTTATAAATAAGAGGGTCCGCACACACGCTTAGGGGAAAGAAAAAAAAAAAGATCTGCGCCAAAAACATACGCTACCGGCAGACCGCAGCGACCCAGCAGGGCCGGGGTCACGCAGCTAAAGGTGCTACTGACCCCCGGACACCCACTGATGTACGCTGAAAAAAAAAAATCCTAACCTGTCCTTACCTAATCTAAAGCTAACCCTGGGGGATTTCTGTACCAAGGGGCCACAGAAAGGGGGCAAGGGGCACTTTTTTCACACTGAGCGGATGGTGGCAGGACGGAGCTCCATCCTGCACGCCAGATCACTGTGGAATGGCGGGCAGAACGGAGCAACAGGCACCGGCTCCGCTCCAGCTGGCTGCGAGGGGCCGGAAAAGCTGATGACGTACTCATATGTCATGAGCCCTTAAGGACTGTGAAAAGGAGATGTATGAGTATGTCCTCAGTCCTTAAAGGGTTAAAATTGTCCTCTTCTGACCCCTATAACATTTTTATTTTTCCTTATACAGGGATGTGTGATGGCTCATTTTTTTGCGCTGTGATCTGTAGATTTTATTATTACCATTTTTGTTTTGATGGGACTTTTTGATTTTGATTTTTTTTGTTTTGATGGGACTTTTGATTTTGATTTTTTTTTTGTTTTGATGGGACATTTTATAATTTTTTTTCAGTGTATACAGAGTGACCAAAAATACGTAATTCTGGACTTTAGTATTTTTTTTATGTATACGCATTGTCCGTGCGGTTTTATTAACTCTATATTTTTATATTTCAGAGATTTACGCACGCAACGATACCACATATGTTTATGTCTTTTTTTTGTTTACATGACTGTTTTTTTTTTTTTTTATGGGAAAAGGGGGTTGATTCAAACTTTTATTAAGAAAGGGGGTTGAATCTAATTTATTAACATATTTTTTAACATTTTTTGCACTATTGTTTAGTCATTAGATTGCATATACAGAACAATGCTATGCCATAGCATAGTGTTGATAAGTATAATCGGTGCTCGATTGCTGAGGCTTCCTGGAGCATCGAGCCACCGATCAGATGGCAAGTAGGCAGGTAAGGGCCCTCCCACCGTCCTCTAAGCTGATTGGAACATCGCGATTTCACCGTGATGGTCCCGATCAGCTCCGCTGAGCTTCTCTGACTGCTTTTTTTATATTATTATTATTTTCGATGCCGCAATCAACTTTAATCGAGGCGTCTAAGGGGTTAATGCAGGACATCACTGTGATTGGGGAAGTCCGGAATTAGACATGGGTCCTGGTGGCTGATTGCTACCAAGACCACCACGCTATGATGTGGGTTCAGCTCCTGAAGGGAGGCATCATAGAAGGGGAGCGGGCGCAGAGTGTACATGTATGCCCTGAGTCCTTAAAGGGTTAACCCTTTAGAATTGCTGTAATCAATGTCAATCAAAGTATCTATAGGTAAAATGGAGGTGCTGGTGAGTTTAGGGGGGAGTCTTGGGTTCTCATTAGACCCCCTCAGTGCAGTCGTGGGGGTCTGATGAGTGTAAATGGAGACCGGATGTCTCTTACCATCCTCCAGCAGACAGAATCTTCAATCTACCTTTGTTGTTTGCCAAGAAGACTGTACAAGAAGATCGTCAATAATACTGACCAGGGCTTTTATGACATAATACTGAACAGTACATTGTAATCTAATGATTGCTTATAATAATTTGCTATAGAGACTTAAAAGTGTAAAAAAAGATATTTAAAACAATGTATAAAAAATATAAAAGCCCCCCCCCACCAATAAAATAGAACATCGAAACTCCCAACATATTTGGTATTTCCCCTTGCAGAAGGGTTTTAACTTTTTAAACATAATGAGGGAGATTTTTCAAAACTTGTGCAGAGGAAGAGTGGTGCAGTTGCCAATCAGATCGCTTCTTTCATTTTTAAAGAGGCCTGTGGGGAAAAAAATCTGATTGGTTGCTATGAGCAACTGCACCACTCCTCCTCTGCACAAGTTTTGATAAATCTCCTCCAATGTTTATAATCCCGGAGGGGAAACAGCGAAGACGCAGAATTAGTGATTTTTGGTCACATCATGTGTTAGAAAATAATTCATAAAAGCAAATAAGTTCCATAAATACAATTATGGTCCTGATAAAAACTACAGATCATGGTACAGAAAATGACCATCATACAGTCCTGTATATAGAAAATTAAAAGAGTTATATTCAGGACCGGACTGGGACCGAAAACAGGCCCTGGCATTTTAGACTAAGCAGCCTATTCAAGCATGGGTGTGGCTATGTTAAGGCGGAGCCACAAAGGGGAGTGGCAAATGTCAATGATATCACCTACATATTACTCTATTACTATAATATCGTTACTGACCAAATGTGGGCAATAGGATAGACTGGTGGGGGCTTAAAAGTAGTAAAACTTAATTGTAAAAAATCTCTATTTTGAATTGTGAAGAAATAAAAGTTGTGTTTTCAGGTCAGTGTCATATATTGTGAATAGTAGTCCCCCCCTTCATATCTCAGTGAGGTTCAGGACGGCACTGCCTGCTGTAATCCATGGAATACTCACCTAGAGTCGTCCTCATGTATTGTCATTTTCTGTCATGTTGAGGTCTCGTTCCTCTTTGTGTCATAAACCTTCTTTATATGTGCAGGAAATATGGAGGTTTGGTCTGTGAAATCCTTATAATATGTTGTATGTGATATAATATGGAGAATTACATCTATGTGAGATAAAGATGGAGAGTCCTGTGTATGGTGTCATGTCTGGAGGTGGAGGGACACAAGACATCATGGTTCCCAGTATACATGTTGTTGTGCTCTCCCCCTCCCCCACCTTTTCCTCACAGGTTGTTTCTGTACTTAGTTATTCTGCCCAGCAACAGCTGTTCTGATAAGAGATGGATTCCTGGTTCTGATTGGACGTCCAGATTCTGCACAGCGATGCTTCTGCCCCCCAACAGCATTCTGATTGGCTACTAGTGTTGAGCACGAATATTTGTAATGCTAATTTTTATCGCGAATATCGGCACTTCACAATTTTTCATAATGAATAATTTTTATGACCATAATTCATAATTGAGTTATTACCGCACGACAGGAGGTAAGTGTTAGGCTAGGTGCACACTACAGAATCTGATATTCCACTCAGAAATTCCACTGCAGCAGAATCCCATTGCCAGCATTTGGAATTTTCTAATTCTATAGTGTGAACCTTATCTAACGCTGCACATTACAGAATTTTAGCAGCAAACGTCACCGAAAGAATGATCTTGCTTATTCTTTTGATCTGCATGGCACACATTGCCATCTATGGGGACGACAATGTACGCACGGTCCTAGCACCAACTGATTCAATTGGAGCAGGCTACACTCGGAATTTCCATGCAGGATTTTTAGCTTATTGTTTTTTCTTTCATGGGGCCTACAATATCAGGGAAGTGGGAGGGGACTACACGTATATTTGGGGCACAGAGGGGGACATAACTATATGTGGGCACAAAATGCCCTATGCAGGAAGCCACAAGAGGCCAAAAATCCTTCCTCTGCGCTCCAACACATTAGACTTCATCAATATGTGTGGGAGCACAGACCGGAGGAGAGAAGAATAGAGGCCACGCTATGGACCACGCGGGAGCCAGTGAGTATGGGTTTTTTGTATCTTTTTTAAATTCTTGGCAAGTTACCTAATATAAGTGCACTGTATTCACTTATATGGTCTGCAGAGCCGGTATTCTAATATAACGGCACTGTATTCACTTATATGGTCTACAGAGCCGGTATTCTAATATAACGGCACTGTATTCACTTATATGGTCTGCAGAGCCGGTGTTCTAATATAACGGCACTGTATTCACTTATATGGTCTGCAGAGCCGGTGTTGAGCTAATACTACCACAATATGGTCACTCTATGGTGATATTTTCTTCTTGTATACTGATATTATTGGTAATATTGGTCTCAGTACATAGGAATTGGTCTGCTTGAGTAAAATGCCAGGGCCTGTTTTTGATCCCAGTCCGGCCCTGACTATAACACTTTTATTTTTCCATATATGAATCTGTATTTTGGTCATTTTATGCAACATGATCTGTAGTTTTTATTGGTACCATAATTGATTTGATGGGACTTTTTAATCGCTTTTTGTTATTTTTTTCTTAAGATGGGACTAAAAATCAGCAATTCTGTGTTTGGTATTTTTTTTCACAATTTTGCCGTCCCCCCTGCGGGATCATAAACATTATATTTAAATAGTTGAAACAATTCTGCATAGGGCAATACCAAATATGTTGGGAGTTTTGGTGGGTTTTCACATTTGTTTAACCACTTAAGGACCTAGGGCGTATGGATGTAATATCAATCAGCAGGCACCCCGCGCAAATGCCCAGGGGGGTCATCAGACCCCCCTAGTCAGCAATCGGCGCAAATCGCAAGTGAATTCACACTTGCGATTTGCGCCGATTCCGGGTCATAATGGTCCATGGTGACCCGGAATAGAAGGGGAATATGTAGTTTTGCAACAGCTGGAGGGCTGCAGTTTGAGACCACTATACAGTGGTCTCTAAACTATATCCCTCCAGATCTTGCAAAACTACAACTCCTAGCATGCCCACTAGGGATGTAAGAAAAAATCGATTCTCGCGATAATCGCGATTTTTCATTTGCCGATACAGAATCGATTCAAAATATTTTTGAATCGATTCTTTTAGGGATGTGGAATTTTTATCTGCGGACGCCCGGAACAGCATGTCCTGTCCTGGGCATCAGGAGATAAAAGTTCCACATTTGTGGAGCCGGGCAGGCCGGATCTGACACGGCTATGGAGCGGGCTTCGACTCGTGCCCGCTCCGTACTACGCGACCCCCGGCTGATTTCAGTAGCCGGGGGCCGCCGCTAATAGCCAGCATGCGGCAATCGCCGCGGCTGGCTATTAAAGGAGTATCCGGTGCGCACTTTTCTCATTTTATCCTATCCAGGCTGCAAAATAAAACGCACTTTATCTTACCTGCCAACGAGCCCCCGGAGCTCCGGTACAGGTGTTCGGTCCCCGGGCTGTATTCTTCTTACTTCCTGTTAGTCCGGCACGTCACATGGAGCTTCAGCCTATCACCAGCCGCAGCGATGTCCCGCCTCCGCTGGTGATAGGCTGAAGCTCCATGTGACGTGCCGGACTAACAGGAAGTAAGAAGAATACAGCCTGGGGACCGAACACCTGTACCGGAGCTCCGGGGGCTCGTTGGCAGGTAAGATAAAGTGCGTTTTATTTTATTTTGCAGCCCGGACGGGATAACATGAGAAAAGTGAGCACCGGAGTACTAGATCGCCGCTGTCAAAGCTGACAGCGGCGTCTATTGGGATCTATGAATGCTCCCAGGTGGGGGATATATCGGGATATATCGCGATGTATCGTCACCTAGACGGTATCGCGATATATCTGGATATATCGAATCGCCACACTGGTATCGCGATTCGAATCGAATCGCCAAATTCTTGGCGATTCACACCCCTAATTCCCACATAGCTGTTTGTTGTCTGGGCATGCTGGGAGTTGTAGTTTTGCAACATCTGGAGGTCCACAGTTTGGAGATGACTGTGCACTGGTCTAAAACTGTAGCTCTCCAGATGTTGCAAAACTGCAAATCCCAGCATGCCCAGAAAGCAAACAGCTGTCTCGGTATGTTGGGAGTTGTAGTTGGATACCTCCAGCTGTTGCATAACTACATCTCCCAGCATGCCCTTTGGTGATTTGTACATGCTGGGAGTTGTAGTTTTGCAACAGCTGGAGGCACACTGGTTGGAAAATACAGAGTTAGGTAACTGAACCTAACTAAAGGTTTTCCAACCAGTGTGCCTCCAGCTGTTGCAAAAGTACAACTCCCGGCATGCACGGTATGTCAGTACATGCTGGGAGTTGTAGTTTTGAAACAGCTGGAGGTTTGCCCCCCCCCCCCCCCCCATGTGAATGTACAGGGTACATTCACACGGACAGGTTTACAGTAAATTTCCTGCTTCAAGTTTTTCGCCGTAGCGCAAACTCCTAGCGGGAAATTCACCGTAACACACCAGTGTGAATGTACCCTAAAAACACTACACTACACTAACACATAATAAAGGGTAAAACACTACATATATACCCCCTTACACTGTCCCCCCCCCCCCCCCAATAAAAATTAAAAACGTCTTGTACGGCAGGGTTTCCAAAACGGAGCCTCCAGCTGTTGCAAAACAACAACTCCCAGCATTTCTTGACAGCCACTGACTGTCCGGGCATGCTGGGAGTTTAGCAACAGCTGGAGGCACCCTGTTTGGGAATCACTGGCGTAGAATACCCCTATGTCCACCCCTATGCAATCCCTAATTTAGTCCTCAAATGTGCATGGTGCTCTCTCACTTCGGAGCCCTGTCGTATTTCAAGGAAACAGTTTAGGGCCATATATGGGGTATCGCCGTACTCGGGAGAAATTGCACTACAAATTTTGGGGGTCTTTTTTTCCTTTTACCGCTTGTGAAAAGGAAAAGTTGGGGGCTACACCAGCCTGTTAGTGTAAAAAAATAAAAATGTTTACACTAACATACTTTTTATTTCCACAAGCGGTAAAAGGAAAATAAGACCCCCAAAATTTGTACCGCAATTTCTCTAAAATGCTCTGCGGACGCACAACAAGGCTCAGGAATGAGAGCGAACCATGTACATTTGAGGCCTAAATTGGTGATTTGCACAGGGGTGGCTGATTTTACAGCGGTTCTGACAAACGCAAAAAAAAATAAATACCCACATGTGACCCCATTTTGGAAACTACACCCCTCACCGAATGTGACAAGGGGTATAGTGAGCCTGAATACCCCACAGGTGTTTGCCGAATTTTCATTAAAGTTGGATGGGAAAATGTAAAAATGTATATTTTTTCACTAAAATGCTGGTGTTACCCTAAATTTTTCATTTTCACAAGGGAAAATAGGAAAAAAGCCCCCCCAAATTTGTAACCCCATCTCTTCTGAGTAAGAACATACCCCATATGTGAATTTAAAGTGCTCTGCGGGCGAACTACAATGCTCAGAAGAGAAGGAGCGCCATTGGGATTTTGTAGAGAAAATTTGTCCGGAATTGAAGGCCACATGTGTTTACAAAGCCCCCATAGTGCCAGAACAATGGACCCCCAACACATGTGACCACATTTTGTAAACTACACCCCTCACAGAATTTAATAAGGGGTACATTGAGAATTTACGCCCCACAGGTGTCTGACAGATTTTTGGAACAGTGGTCCGTAAAAATGAAAAATTAAATTTTTCATTTGCACTGCCCACTGTTCCAAAGATCTGTGGGGTGTAAATACTCACTGCACCCCTTATTAAATTCTGTGAGGGGTGTCGTTTCCAAAATGGGGTCACATGTGGGGGGGTCCACTGTTCTGGCACCATGGGGGGGCTTTGTAAACGCACATGGCCCCTGACTACCATTCCAAACGAATTATCTTTCCAAAAGCTCAATGGCGCTCCTCCTCTTCTGAGCAGAAGAAATGGGGTTACAAATTTTGGGGGTCATTTTCTCCTATTACCCCTTGTAAAAATGTAAAATTTAGGGGAAAAACTGCATTTTAGTAAAAAACAAAATATTTTTTTTCATTTACACATCCAACTTTAACGAAAAGTCGTCAAACACCTGTGGGGTGTTAAGGCTCAGCGGACCCCTTGTTACGTTCCTTGAGGGGTGTAGTTTCCAAAATAGTATGCCATGTGGGTATTTTTTGCTGTTCTGGTACCACAGGGGCTTCCTAAATGCGACATGCCCCCAAAAAAACATTTCAGCAAAAGTTGCTTTCAAAAAGCCAAATGTGACTCCTTCTCTTCTGAGCATTGTAGTTCACCCGCAAAGCATTTTACGTCCTAACAGGGGGTATTTCCATACTCAGAAGAGATGGGGTTAAGAATTTTGGGGGGGCATTTTCTCCCATTACCCTTTGTAAAAATGGTAAATTTTTGGGAAAAAACTGCACTTTAGTGTGAATTTTTTTTTTCCATTTACACATCAGATTTTAAGGAAAAGTTGTCAAACACCTGTGGTGTGTTAAGGCTAACTGGACCCCTTGTTACGTGCCATGAGGGGTGTAGTTTCCAAAATGGTATGCTATGTGGTGTTTTCTGCTGTTCTGGCACCATAGGGGCTTTCTAAATGTGACATGCCCCCCAAAAAGCATTTCAGAAAAATTCACTCTCCAAAATCCCATTGTCGCTCCTTCCCTTCTGTGCCCTCTACTGCGCCCGGTGAACACTTGACATACACATATGAGGTATTTCCTTACTCGAAAGAAATTGGGTTACAAATTTTGGGGGCTTTTTCTCCTATTACCACTTGTAAAAATTCAAAAACTGGGTCTACAAGAACATGCGAGTGTAAAAAATGAAGATTTTGAATTTTCTCCTTCACTTTACTGCTATTCCTGTGAAACACCTAAAGGGTTAACACACTTACTGAATGTCATTTTGGATACTTTGAGGGGTGCAGTTTTTATAATTGGGTCATTTGTGGGGTATATCTAATATGAAGGCCCTTCAAATCCACTTCAAAACTGAACTGGTCCCTGAAAAATTCCGATTTTGAAAATTTTGAGAAAAATTTGAAAATTGCTGCTGAACTTTGAAGCCCTCTGATGTCTTCCAAAAGTAAAAACATGTAAACTTTATGATGCAAACATAATGTAGACATATTGTATATGTGAATCAATGTAAAATTTATTTGGAATATCCATTTTCCTTATAAGCAGAGAGCTTCAAAAGCAAAATTTTCAATTTTTTCATCAAATTCTGGAGTTTTTCACCAAGAAATGATGCAACTATCGACAAAATTTTACCACTAACATAAAGTAGAATATGTCACGAAAAAACAATCTCGGAATCAGAATGTAAAAGCCGTGATGGCGGCGACCGAGAGCGAGGATGCCGGGGAAGCAGAGGCCTTTCAGGAGCGTCAGGGACACATCGGGGATGCGGCAACAGCGATGGAAGGCGACATCCAGGGCAGCGGTGACGGTCCGGAGCGGTGGGGACACGTGAGTATAACCTCCAATACCAGTGGTCTTCAACCTACGGACCTCCAGATGTTGCAAAACTACAACTCCCAGCAGGCCCTGACAGCTGTTGGCTGTCTGGGCATGCTGGGTGTTATAGTGTTGCAACATCTGGAGGTCCGCAGGTTGTAGACCACTGTCCCATACTTTACATTGCACGGATCCCTCAACATACGGATTACCATCGTATGTTGAGGGACCACTGTATACGGCCTTCAGTTAATTGGCCGACCCGCGGCATCGCGCGGGTTAAACTTGCCTGCTCCCGCTGTTTCCAGCAGCATGTAAGTTCGGTTTCAGCACCAGGGACCTATAAGATGTGGTCCCCAGTCCAGGATCATGAGGGGGCCACGGATGTTCAGGAGTCCTCATGCGGCGGGCGTCCTGATGTATGGCACATGACTGGGTCTGCAGCGGGTGCGGGAGGTGTACAAGAGGTCTGGCTGCGGCGGGTTTAGCAGTAGCAAAACTACAACTCCCAGCATGCCCAGACAGTCAGGGCATGCTGGGAGTTGTAGATTTTCAACAGCTGGAGGACGACGATTTGGAGACCACTGAGTAGTGGTCTCTAAACTGTGGTCCTCCAGATGTTGCAAAGCTACAATTCCCAGCATGCCCACACAGCCAACAGCTTTCTGGGCATGCTGGGAGTTGTAGTTTTGCAACATCTGGAGGACTACAGTTTGGTGACCACTGTGTAGTGGTTTCTAAACTGTGGCCATCCAATGTTGGAAAACTACAATTTATTTTTGTTAGTTTTTTGCACTTATTTGGGAAGCGTATGCGGTCCCGTGCCACCAGTGACCGTACTCCATGTGCAAACTGTCCTGATTGCTGATCAGTGATTAATACTGATCAGCACATTTTTGGGGTACAGGCAATTTTTTTTTTGCTCTTTTTTGGAGGGGAGTTCGCTTCCCCAAAAACCCTACACCACAATAATTCACTGATCAGCAATCGGTACAGTCTGTACATGGGATCCGGTCCGGCCACACTTTGCAGAACAGTTGCTGGTGGCACTGCTCACATCCCCCAAAAAGTGCAAAAAAAAAACCCTGAACCTCAGTAAATGTAAAAATCACTACACTACACATTTAATGCGCATGGCGCTCTCTCACTTTGGAGCCCTGTAGTATTTCAAGGAAACAGTTTAGGACCACATATGGGGTATTTCCATACTCGGGAGAAATTGTGTTACAAATTATTTGGGGCTTTTTCTCCTTTTACCCCTTATGAAAATGAAAAAATTGGGGCTATACCAGCACATTCGTCTAAAATAATATTTTTTACACTTGCAGGATGGGTTTTTTCTTTATTTTTCATGTTCATAAGAGATAAAAGAAGAAAAAATCCCCCCAAAATTTGTAACACAATTTCTCCTGAGTACGGAAATACCCCATATGTGTGCGTAAAGTGCCCTGTGGGTGGACAACAGGGCTCAGGGGGGAGAGAGCACCATGTACATTTGAAGTCTAAATTGGGGATTTGCACAGGGGTGGCTGATCATTCCAGAGGTTTTGACATAAATGCTAAAAAAAAAACAAAAAAAAAAAACACGTGACCCCATTTTGAAAACTACACGCCTCATGGAATGTAACAAGAGGTGCAGCGAGCATTTACACCTCACAGGTGTCTGAAAGATTTTTGGAACAGTGGTTCATGAAAAAACAAACAAAAAATTTTTTTTTTTCATTTGCATAGCCCACTGTTCCAAAAATCTGTCTAATGCCAGTGGGGTATAAATGCACACTGCCCCCCTTATTACATTCCGTGGTGGGTGTAGTTTCCAAAATGGTGATACATGTTGGGGGTTTCTGCTGTTCTGGCACTATGGAGGATTTGTAAACGCATATGGCCCCTCTCCAAAAGCTCAATGTCGCTCCATCTCTGAGCCCTGTAGTGCCAGCAAAGCATTTTATGTCCACATATGGGGCATTTCCATACCCAATTTTGGGGGCTTTTCTCCTATTACCCCTTGTAAAAATGAAAAATATGGGGTAACACCAGCATTTTTGTGAAAAAAAATAAAATTCTTCATTTTCACGTCTAACTTTGATGAAAATTCGTCCTGTGGGTGGTTAAGGCTCACTGTACCCCTTGTTACATTGCTTGAGGGGGTTGTTTCCTAAATAGTGTGCCTCCCAAAAACCATTTCAGCAAAATCCTCTCTCCAAAATGCCAAAGTTGCTTCTTCCCTTCTGAGATCTGTAGTGCACCCGCAGAGCACTTTACATTCACAAATGAGGCATTTCCTTACTCGAGAGAAATTGGATTACAAATTTTGGGGGGCTTTTTCTCCTTTTAACCCTTGTAAAAATAAAAAATAAAAATGGGTCTACAAAAAGATGTTACTGCAAAAAATTGAGATTTTGAGTTTTCTCCTCCACTTTGCTGCTATTCCTGTGAAACACCTAAAACAGGGGTCTCAAGCTCAAATTATCTGGGGGCCACTGGAGGCAGCAGCTGGGTGAGGCTGTGCCACATGCGCCCCTTACATATAATGCCCCCATCATGCGCCCCTCATCATCAACGAGCAACACCCCCCCCCACCAGCAGTAGCACCTCTATGATCCACCAGCAACCCCCCCATTTCCCCTACCGCATGAGGTAATAGCATGAGCTGACAGATGATGGGGGTGCTGCTTCTGGGGTTTCCCCACATTAGGTAGGCAGCAGGTTCCCCACATTAGGTAGGCAGCAGGTTCTCCACATTAGGTAGTAGCAGGTTCCCCACAATAGGTAGGCAGCAGGTTCCCCACATTAGGTAGGTAGCAGGTTCCCCACATTAGGTAGCATTGTCGTTTCCCTCCTGACACACACACACACACACACAGACAACCATGCACACACACATAGACAACCTTACCTAACCTGCGCTGCGCTTTTCTTCTCCGGCGGCGGGCTGACGAGTGACGTCACTGACGTCCTCCTGTGCGGGTCTGCAGAGGGACGTCACATGCGCGATGCCCCTGATCAGACTCGTGCCGGCTGGCCGGCCAACCGGAGATGCGAAGGAGGAATAGGTAAGTGAAGCCTTCCGGCATTTGACGCTGCTTGCTCGAAGCAGGGCTAAATGCCTGAAGAAGTTACCTGCCCGGTGATCGGAACTGCATGTCCTGTGCGTCAGCAGGCCCGTCGCAAGAGGACAAGCAAACCTAGCAATTGCTTGGGGCCCCGAGCTGGCCCGGGGCCCCCGAGCAGAGCCAGTCTCTGCCTGTCCTCCTGCGCTATACTGTTCTGCAGGCAGCTCGCCCTGTCGGCCTGACGGGCCAGCAGTGCGAGTCCATGTCTGGAGCGGGAAGCAGAGACTGAAGTCCCTGCCTCCGGCTCCTTTTTGTGCCCCGCTCCGGCTCACCTTCACTCAGTCAGTCCAGGATTTGTAATTTCGCACGTCACCATCATGACGTCACCGCACTGATTCCCATAATTCAAGGGCTGGCGTCCTTACGCCGGCCCTAGAGCGTGACGTGTCACGTGATGGTGCGCGGTGCGCGAACTCACAGCCTCGTCACAGGATTACCGCGCGCGGTGTTTAGTGCTGCGATAGTGACAGTGAGTAAATGCAATGTTATTTAAAGTTCTAAACTACGTCCCTACTGGGTCTGGGGGGGAGGAGGTTAATCTGGGGTACCGATGTACTACCTTCCTACAGGGAGGGAGGGTTAATCTGGGGGGGTACTACCTTCCTACAAGGGAGGATGAGGGGGGGGGTAATCTGGGGGGTACTATCTTCCTACAAGGGAGGGGGTTAATCTATGGGGTACTAACTTCCTCCAAGGGAGGGGGGTTAATCTGGGGGGTACTACCTTCCTACAAGGGAGGGGGGGTAATCTGGGGGGTACTAGCTTCCTACAAGGGGGGGTGGTAATCTGAGGGGTACTACCTTCCTACAAGGGAGGGGGGGGGGGTAAATCTGGGGGGTACTACCTTCCTACAGGGGGGGGGGGGGTTAATCTTGGGGGTACTACCTTCCCACAAGGGGGTGTAATCTGGGGGGTACTACCTTCCCACAAGGGAGGGGGGGTAATCTGAGGGGTACTACCTTCCCACAAGGGAGGGGGGGGGGGTAATCTGGGGGGTACTACCTTCCTACAAGGGAGGGGGGGGTTAATCTGGAGGGTACTACCTTCCTACAAGGAGGGGGGGGGGTAATCTTGGGGGGTACTACCTTCCTACAAGGGAGGGGGGTTAATCTGGGGGGTACTATCCTCCTACAAGGGAGGGGGGGTTTAATCTGGGGGGTACTGCCTTCCTACAAGGGAGGGAGGGGGTTAATCTTGGGGTACTACCTTCCTACAAGGGAGGGGGGGGGTTAATCTGGGGGGTACTGCCTGTCTACAAGGGGGGGGGGTAATCTGGGGGTACAACCTTCCTACTGGGGGGGCAGGTAGTACCCCCAGAATAACCCCCTCACCCCCAGTAGGAAGATAGTACCCCCAGATTAACCCCCTCCCCCAGCAGGCATGTACTACCCCCAGATTACCCCCCCCCCAGTAGGCAGGTAGTGCCCCCCATACCGTATGCACTGACTGGCTGTCTGGTAGCACCTCCTACAGTAAAGGGAAGTATTACATGTTCTGTACTCTATCTGTATTACTGAAGTGTATGCGCTGACTGGTGTCTGGTAGTGCCCCCTACAGTACAGGGAGGTATTACATGTTCTTTACTCTTTACCTGTATTACTGAAGTGTATGTACTGACTGGTGTCTGGTAGCGCCCCCTACAGTACAGGGAGGTATTACATGTTCTTTACTCTTTACCTGTATTACTGAAGTGTATGTACTGACTGGTGTCTGGTAGCGCCCCCTACAGTACAGGGAGGTATTACATGTTCTGTACGCTTTACCTGTATTACTGAAGTGTATGCACTGACTGGTGTCTGGTAGCTCCCCCTACAGTACAGGGAGGTATTACATGTTCTGCACTCTACCTGTGCCAGGGTTAGCTGCTCCTTTTGGACACCAGTTGAGGGCGGCTACATTTCGTGTGTACTGTACAGGACCCTGAAGAAGCTCCTGTCCTCTATATAGACCAGTCTGTCCAAACCAGGGTCCCTCCAGCTGTTGCAAAACTACAACTCCCAGCATGCCTGGACAGCCTTTGGCTGTCCAGTCATGCTGGGAGTTGTAGTTTTGCAACAGCTAGAGGCACTCTGGATGGGAAATAACTGACATAGACAGTGATTTACAGCTCCCAGCAGATCTTTCTTACTTTTATATGTAAGGATTTGCTTTATCTATATTAGTTATCTACTTATTTTTCTTTAATCCTCACCTTTTCCTATTTCGGATGACATTTTGGGGCTTCAAAACCAATTATCAGGTTTCCATAGAGTTATGGTCCCAACATACAATGGTTTCAACATACAATGATCGTCCTGGAACCAATTAATATTGTAACTTGAGGGACCACTGTATATTGGATTGTATCCAATATACATTAAACATTTGCAAAAAACACCACTGTACCATACAATTTGTATGGTACAGTGGTGTTTTTTTGCAAATGTTCATTTGTTCAAAATGTTCAAATTTCATGCACATTAAATGCAACAGCACAGTGCAAATACTGCTGTTGCATTTAATGTGCATGAAAATTGCACTGTAAACCTCCTTTATTATTTATATAAAGTGTGTGTGAACTTAATCTGTATAGCTATGCTGTGGTTCCTGTAGGCTTTGGGTGCGTAAAGTGCGGGGGGCCTCCATGTCTATTTTGCTTGGGGCCCCCAAATTCCTTCAAACGGCCCTGAGCGTCAGGCAATACAAATTACATATACCTGGTGCGGGCCACAAACTTTCGTTCCTCAGGGTTAACAAACTTTCTGAATGTCATTTTAAATACTTTGAGGGGTGAAGTTTCTATAATGGAGTCCATTATGGGGGATTTTTTTTTTTTACAGAAAGGCCATTCAAATCCACTTCAAACTGAACTGGCCCCTGAAAAATTCAGATTTAAAATTTTTCATGAAAAATTGGAAAATTGCTGCTAAATTTGTAGCCCTTTAAAGTCTCCAAAAAGTAAAAACATGTCAAGTTTACGATTGCAATATAAAGTAGACATATTGTATATGTGAATCAATATATGATTTATTTGACATGTCCATTTTCCTTACAAGCAGAGAGTTTTCTAATTTTTCATAAATTTTTTTTAACCAAAAAATTATGAAAATATCGACAAAAATTTACCACTATCTTAAAGTAGAGTATGTCACTAAAAAACAATCTCTGAATAAAATTCATAAATAAAAGCATCCCCGAGTTATTAAAGGGGTACTCCGCTGCTGTGCAAGTTTCGGGACAATGTGACCCAGTCCTATGTGTTATCTGAACATCCTGCTGTTGCAGAGATTAGCGCTAGCTGTTTGGGGCAAAACTTACCTTTAGTTCTGGCAGGATATTGTGTAGTTTTTCGGGTTCTCCTTTGCTGGTGAGCACATTTCTTGCTCCTTTCACGGCCATGTTGTGTTTGTGACGTGTGTGTGGGTGTGCATGATGCTGTCCTTGCCTTTCCCCGTGCTCCAATTCTGGTCAAACCCTCCTCTTGAATATTCATTTTAGTTGTTTAGCCACTCCTTTTAGGAGTGCAGCCCTCGCAGCGCCTGTTGTGCATTGGCTGAAGCCTTACATGTTGAGTGATGCTTCCTTGCACTGCACGCAATAGCGTAGGAATGAATGAGGGAAGTTCGGTTGCAGTACAGCATCAGCTATTGGCCAGTGCAGGGCCGCATTAGACACTAGCAAGTTTCACAGAAAAGGTTCGAACACAATGATGCTGCCAGAAGGATGAACAAGGGGCGGAACAACATATTCTAAGCAGCACAAAGGGCAAAGACTAATGGCCAAGGAAGGGCGTGGAAAAGGAGGGGAAAAAGAGCAACGATAACAGGCGCAAGACCTCCTGGGAACTGTAGTTCTCCTGCTGGACAAAACAGGAAGACGGAGAGGGAAAGCAAAACAACACACAGAAAAAAAAGGGAGCACAAGACAAGCACGGACGACCAGGACCCCACGAATATTGCAGAGTAAGGTAAATGTGCATGAGAGCCAGCAGAGGGAAAACCACATTACCAACGGAGTACTCCTTTAATGCTTAAAGTGACAGTGGTCAGATGTGCAAAAAATGGCTGTGTCCTTAAGGGGTTAATATGTAATTTACACTTTTTAAGTCCCTATAGGGAACTATTATAAACAATCGTTAGATTGCGATGTAATGTTTAGTATTATGTAATAATAACATAGCACTGATCAGAATAACGAGAACCCCAGACACCCCCCCTCCCTCACAAGAGCCCCCCCCCCAGTAACTTCTTTTTTCCTATAAATGCTCTGATTGACATTGATAATGGCATCTAAAGGGTTAATGGCAGACATCATGGTGATCGCTTCTTGTATTCTCAGGCTGTTCTCCTCATGTCATTGTGGCTTTTCTCCAACACAAAAACACAATGATGGGTCAGTTTGGAGATTAGATTGTGAGCCCCATTGGGGACAAGGACCAAAGGGAGTGATGACAATCTCTGTACAGTGCTTTGGAATAAATTGGTGCCATGTAAAAAAGTATTATTATTATTGTAAAGATCTATAGTGACAGGACAGTGCTGCCCCGGTCCGTTATATAGAGAGAGGATACTTTAGGTCTCTGCCTGTGAGTACTACATGTCACCATTATATCTATTAACTGCTGAGGTAAAGTTGTGACACAATCCCGAGTAATTTAAGCCCCACCCCTGGAGCAACTGGAACCCCACCCACTGCTTGTTGGCCCCACCCCTTTCTGGGACCGTTTGCAACTTTGGCTGTGGTCAGGAAGCTTTGCTAGAAGGCTGGACAGTGGTCTCAACCCTGTGCTCCAGAATTACTGGTTACCTACCATGTGTATGTATTCCAGGACTACAACCAGCATGGACATGGTGGGGGTTATAGTCCTCCATGCACCAAGGAGCCCAGAGCTGACAACAGAGCTAACTACTGACCACTAGGGGGCAGTATGTGTCAGGATAGTCAGGCAGAGGTCTGTGTGCACATAGCTGGAACATCACAGGAGAAAGAGACAGAAGATACATGAGGAGATTACTCTTCTGTGTTATGCAACAATGGATTTTGTTGTTTTAAACTTAAAAAAAAAATGTTTTAGATTTTTGTATAGAAAAGTCATGTCCCACAGGATGTCTCTTCTGTTCTGTATAAAGAATAATGTCTGAATTCTCCAGATACAAAAAGAATAGAAGAAACAAAGAGAAGTCTTCATACTTTATTCTCAGGTAGAAGAACTTTGGGATACAGTCCATTTAGTCCAAACCCAGTTGGATGTGGAAATAGCAGTAATGGTTTTCAGTATTGTAGCCGGGCATTTCTAGTGTCCCTATAATGGTGATCTCCCCCCTGATCTTCAGATTGGGGGTGGAAGGACACAAGTCCCTGCTGGGCAGTACAGTTACTGAGGCGAGCATGTGACGTCCAGCGGGTTTCCTACACACATCCAATGGAATTAATAGGACTCGTGCACAGATTGGTCATCTCCATGTCCTATCTGACCATCAGACAGGAGAAGAACATTCCAGAGACACTATAACTTAGAAGACGTCCTGAGACATCAGGTCCTACAATGTGCACCGGACACATTTCCTACAGTCTGAACATTCTAATGACTTCTCTCCTCAGTCAGCTCTCACATCTTCCACAACACCAGATTTCCCCCATAGAGTGTATATCCTGAGGTGATGAACAAGATTTCATTTTTGGGGGGCACATGTTGTGACCTGTTTATACCTGCATCGGTCTAATCCCCTGTCTGGTATCCTGCACTGGTTTGCATCTTTTACTTTTGCATTCATTGTTATAGGACAGCCAGTCCATTCTGTGTATAAAGTATAGGGCAACATTACTTGGCTTTGCTGTTATACTGTGTAATGTGATTCTGTAGACTCGGTATTGTGTTTTCTGCTATATATATATATGGTTTACACATGAGGTTGGGGCTCTAGAAGGACTGAGCAGTATTATCTGCCCACCATTTATATACATGTGCCCTCTTGACGTGGTTATATCCTCCCCTCATGTTTTTGTAGGTTGCTCTGGTTAGAGCAATTTTAATTATTTTTAATTGTACGGTGTCTTTTTGTATCCATGTATTTTTGTATATATCTTTTGCTAATAAAGATTCATATTTTATACAGAATATTGTTGTTACTGATAGGTGTGCACTGCATTTTAGTATATCCGTTTTCTTCTCCTTTTGTTTTGTACAATATTTCATTTTGGACTAAAATATTTTTCACATTTTGAACATAAAAATGGCTTCTCCCCTGTGTGTGTTCTCAGATGTTTAACCCCTTAAGGACCAAGCCCATTTACACCTTAAGGGCCAGGCCAATTTTATTTTAGCGTTTTGGTTTTTTCCTCCTTACCTTCTAAAATCCATAACTCCTTTATATTTCCATCTACAGACCCATATAAGGGCTTGTTTTTTGCGTGGCCAATTGTACTTTGTAAGGAAACCTCTCATTTTACCATAAAATGTACGGCGAACCCCAAAAAATTTTTAGGGAGGAAATTTAAATGAAAACCAAAATTTTGCATATTTTGGAGGGTTTTGATTTCACACTATACTCTTTACGGTAAAAATGAGATGTGTTCTTTATTTTGTGGGTCAATACGATTAAAATGATACCCATGGCTAGATACTTTTATATTTTTGTACCGCTTAAAAAAATCTAAAACTTTTTGTACAAAATCAGTAAATTTAAAAATCGCCCTATTTTGACCACCTATAACTTTTTTCATTTTTCCATATATATGGCGGTATGAGGGCTCATTTTTTTGCGCCGCCATCTGTACTTTTTATCGATACCACGTTTGCATATATAAAACTTTTTGATCATTTTTTATAAAAAAATGTTTTAATAAAATGTGACAAAAAAAAAAGCATTTTTGGACTTTTAACATTTTTAACGTTTACGCCATTCACCGTACGGGATAATTAACATTATATTTTGATAGTACGGACATTTACGCATGTGGCGATACCAAATATGTTTATTTAAAAAAATGTTTACGCTTTTTGGGGGTAAAATGGGAAAAACTGACAATTTTCATTTTTTTGAGGGGAGGGGATTTTTTTTTTACATTTTTCAACTTTTTTAATTTTTTTATTTATTTATTTTTTACACTTTTTATGATGTCCCCATAGGGGAATATCTATAGCAATCCTTTGATTGCTAATACTGTTCAGTGCTATGTATAGGACATAGCACTGATCAGTATTATCTGTGATCTTCTGCTCTGGTCTGCTCAATCTCAGACCAGAGCAGAAGACCCCGGGAGACGTCCGGAGCCAGGTGAGGGGACCTTCGTCTGCCATGCTGGATGATCAGATCACCGCAGCAGCGCTCCGATCCGATCATCCATTCAAAGTACCGCACTGTATTGATCACGGCATCTGAGGGGTTAATAGCGGAAAAATCGCGCGACCGCGGATGTCGGCCATTACGTCCGTGGTCGTTAAGGGGTTAACAATATGTCTTACTAATACATTTTCCACATTCTGAACATGGATATGACTTCTTTAGGTTTGTCCTCATGTATACAGATGAATTTGACTTTTGGTAAAAACATTAGCCATATACTGTATATGATAACGGTTTCTCCCCTGTGTGATTTCTCAGATGTTTTACAAGCCTTGAGTTACGACTAAAACACTTCACACATTACGGACATGAAAATGGCTTCTCTCCCGTGTGAGTTCTCATATGATGCACAAGACTTGATTTTTTCCTAAAACTCTTCACACATTCCGGACATGAAAATGGCTTCTCCCCTGTGTGAGTTCTCATATGTTTTACAAGACTTGATTTATTACTAAAACACTTCACACATTCCGGACATGTAAATGGTTTCTCTTCTGTGTGAGTTCTCATATGATCCACAAGAGATACTTTCCTAGTAAAACACTTCACACATTCCGGACATGAAAATGGCTTCTCTCCTGTGTGAGTTCTCATATGATGCACAAGACTTGATTTTTGACTAAAACACTTTGCACATTCTGGACATGAAAATGGCTTCTCTCCTGTGTGAGTTTTCATATGTTCCACAAGAGTTGCTTTAATTCTAAAACATTTCACACATTCCGGACATGAAAATGGTCTGTCTTCTGTGTGAGTTTTCAGATGTTTTCCAAGATTTGATTTTTTCCTAAAACTCTTCACACATTCCGGACATGAAAATGGTTTCTCTCCTGTGTGAGTTCTCATATGATCCACAAGAGATACTTTCCTAGTAAAACACTTTCCACATTCCGGACATGAAAATGGCTTCTCTCCTGTGTGACTTCTCAGATGTTTTACAAGACTTGATTTATTACTAAAACACTTCAAACATTCTGGGCATGAAAATGGTTTCTCCTCTGTGTGAATTCTCATATGATCCACAAGAGATACTTTCCTAGTAAAACACTTTCCACATTCCGGACATGAAAATGGCTTCTCTCCTGTGTGACTTCTCATATGTTCCACGAGATGGGATTTATTCCTAAAACACTTTCCACATTCTGGACAGGAAAATGGCTTCTCTCCTGTGTGAGTTTTCATATGATCCACAAGACTTGGTTTTTGACTAAAACACTTCACACATTCCGGACATGAAAATGGCTTCTCTCCTGTGTGAGTTTTCAGATGTGTTACGAGATGTGATTTATTACTAAAACACTTTGCACATTCTGGGCATGAAAATGGTTTCTCCTCTGTGTGAGTTCTCACATGATCCACAAGAGATACTTTCCTAGTAAAACACTTTCCACATTCCGGACATGAAAATGGCTTCTCTCCTGTGTGAGTTTTCATATGTTCCACGAGATGTGATTTATTCCTAAAACACTTTACACATTCTGGACATGAAAATGGCTTCTCTCCTGTGTGAGTTCTCATATGTTTTTCAAGACTTGGTTTTTGACTAAAACACTTCCCACATTCTGGACATGAAAATGGCTTCTCTCCTGTGTGAGTTTTCAGATGTTTTACAAGATATGATTTATTACTAAAACACTTTACACATTCCCGACATGAAAACGGCTTCTCTCCTGTGTGAGTTCTCATATGTTCCACAAGAGATACTTTCCTAGTAAAACACTTCACACATTCCGGACATGAAAATAGCTTCTCTCCTGTGTGGGTTTTCATATGTTCCACGAGATGTGATTTATTCCTAAAACACTTCGCACATTCTGGGCATGAAAATGGTTTCTCCTCTGTGTGAGTTTTTATATGATCCACAAGATATACTTTCGTAGTAAAACACTTCATACCTTCCGGACATGAAAATTGCTTCTTTCCTGTGTGAGATCAATGTTCAAATAAATAAAATGAGCAAAGCACAATACAGTCAACACATCTAGATAACAGGCTCACTTTTTTTCTAGGTGCACACGGAGGGGGAGATTTATCAATATGTGTCAGTGTGCAGCCACTTCACATCATTTATTTTTTGTGTTTTTGGCTTAGGTGCGCCAAATTTATCAAAACGGAGTGAGGTTTGATAAATTTTGCACTAATTTGAAATCAACTCAGAACTTGCTGTAGGATGTCATTTTTCTAAGGCAAGGTAGACGTAGAATTAATTTGCAATTTTTTTAAACGTATGTGCAATAAATTTGCACAGTTTTAAAAAAGACACAGGTAATATACCTCATCCACTGCATAGTCATGAATGAAGCACTGCAGTTCATGGTCACTTTTGCCAAAGTTTACTATTTAAAAATTGCTCCAAGTGTTTGTGCAAAAACTAACTGTGCAAAAATTTTGCACCAAATTTCAGCCAATAAAATGTCAGGAAGGCAATGATTAATATTCCCCAGAAAGTTTCAAGTAAAGCCATGTACAAATAACAAAACAACATGTAGTCATATAAAGTAAACAAAATCTACCAAAATTGCCAAGTTGGTATTTGAAGGAAATGTGCAGATTTGTGGTCAGTTCAAATGATACGGCACAATTGAGTTCCAAATATAGGTGACTTATTCACTCAATAGCCACTACACCATAGAGCTCCATGTAAACTCAGCAGCAACTTAAATCGACACGTGTGTAGGGCATACAAATGCTGACCGCACGCCAAGTAAAACAATGAGAAAAATTGGAAAAATTTTCCGGATTTATTTTTCCCTTTTCATTTTATTCATATTGCACTTCAGATCGTCTTGAAAAGACTAAATAGCAGCATATTTAGCAGCAGAATTAGACAGCATAAGCAGTAGTTCCACCAGTCATGGCACAACGTTTCAGGGACGGACCCCCTTATTCATGCGCATTGACTGCTGGGAGCATGAACAGGTAAGTAAGACATCCACACCAGCATGCAATTAGACTAGCTGGACATCGTTGTAACTTGCACATTAATTCTAAAAATTATTTTAAACAGCAGGCAGTGCATAGTGTGGAACTTACGAAAAGACATTAAAGCTACATTGTTCATTCAAACCTTTCGGTATTAATGTTTTGAGTTCTGTAATCCAAAACGCTTCACGTTGAAGCAAGCGCTTTTGATTAAGATTTTCATTCGTGTGAACAGTAACCTGTTCCACGATTTGCAACCGTAATTCTGAAATTTGCTGACCATATTGTTGAAAGTGCCGTGCAACCGTGGTTTCTCCATATTTATTAAATGTTACGTCTGTTTCATGTTGTTCATTTTTTTCATTTTTTAAGGGTTTTCTGATTGCAGCTTTATGTTCAATTAAACGTGTTTTAATACTTCTTGAAGTTTGTCCAATGTAGCATTTGCCGCACGAGCATTTTAACAAATAAATTACATTACTCGAGCTGCAAGTAAAAAAGCCTCTAATATTTATTTTATGCCCTTTTGTAGGACGATGAATTATATCACCCCTGATGATGTTACTACAATTTGTACATGTTAGACACGGAAACGTCCCCTGTCTACGAGATGCAAAAAATGTTTGTCTATCTTTCTTTTTTTACAGTAATATCACTTTTAATTAATTAAAAGTAGTAACATCATCAAGGGTGATATAATTCATCATCCTACAAACGGACATAAAATAAATATTAGAGGCTTTTTTACTTGCAGCTCGAGTAATGTAATTTATTTTATAAAATGCCTGTGCGGCAAATGCTACATTGGACAAACTTCAAGAAATATTAAAACACGTTTAATTGAACATAAAGCTGCAATCAGAAAAGCCTTAAAAAATGAAAAATATGAACAACATGAAACAGACGTAACATTTAATAAATATGGAGAAACCACGGTTGTACGGCACTTTCAACAATATGGTCATCAAATTTCAGAGTTACGGTGGCAAGTCGTGGAACAGGTTACTGTTCACACGAATGGAAATCTTAATCGAAAGCGCTTGCTTCAACATGAAGCATTTTGGATTACAGAACTCAAAACATTAATGCCGAAAGGTATGAATGAACAATGTAGCTTTAATTTCTTTTTGTAAGTTCCACACTATGCACTGCCTGCTGTTTAAAATAATTTTTAGAATTAATGTGCAAGTTACAACGATGTCCAGCTAGTCTAATTACATGCAGCTTGGAAAAGATACCCTTTTGGTAGCCATTGATATTGAATCTTTATACACGTGTATTCGCCATGTGGATGGATTGGAAGCTACAGAATTATTTCTAAGATGCAGTAATATTAAACCTGAAATGTCCTCTTTAATATGTCAATTACTAGACTTCGTCCTTACTCACAACTTCTTTACATTTAATGGATCCCTCTACCTGCAGCCTTGTGCGCCCTCGTATGCAAATTTGTTCCTGGGGCTGTGGGAGAGGGATCTATTCCTGTCAGATCATGGGGACCTCTCAATGGAACGTGTCCTTTTTTGGGCACGGTACATTGATGACGTCCTCATTATCTGGCAGGGTACAATAGACGAACTGGAATCATTCATGTGTCAACTTAACCACAACACCAAAAATATTAAAGCCACTTATTCATATGATTACACTTCGATTCCTTTTCTAGATGTGACTCTGATTAAAGACACCAATGGATTCCTTCAGACTGATGATTACAGAAAACCGACTGCGACTAACACCTATCTTCATGCAACATCCGCTCACCCAAAACATGTTTTAAAAGCCATTCCGGTGGGTCAATATCTACGCATTAGAAGGATATGCTCCTCAGATGAAAGATTTGAAGAACAAGCAAAATTGTTACAGAAAAGATTTAAAGAGAGAGGCTACAGCCAGCGATGCTTAAAACGTGCATACAAACGAGCTAAAGCAACACTGAGACATCAATTACTGCATAGAAAGAAGGAGCCGATTCCGGACGACACAGTAAGATACATCTCAGATTACAATGATCAGTGGGACACCATGAGAAGGATTATTGAAAAACATCTCCCTATACTAAGGATAGGACACTATCCTCCAGCACTATATACCTCCACGAATTCAGATGACCGCAAGAAGAGCAAGAAATCTAAAAGACATCTTAGTGAAAAGGGAGTATATCACTAGTACTGTAAACCTTTTTGGCGGAAAGGGTCCTAAAAATGGGTGTTTCCCTTGTGGAAAATGTGTCGCGTGTCCGAATGTAGAAAAAAGTGACAGCTTCGTAGATTCATAAGGGCTTAAGACCTTCAGTATTCAACATCACATTACATACAATTCTAAAGCTCTAGTCTACTATGCTTCATGTCCATGTTCAAAAATATATGTCGGACTCACCACAAGAGCTTTAAAGGTTCGTATTAGAGAACATGTGAGAGACATTAGATTGGCATCTGAACATGAACATCCTGAGGAGTTGAAGTCTATTCCTAGACATTTTTTGGCTGAACATGGTGGGGACCCCAAGGCATTGAAAATAAAGGGCATTAATATGATTGATTTAGGCATGAGAGGTGGTGACATTCTAAAAATACTAGCACAATGTGAAACAAGTGGATCTGGCGTTTGAACTCTTTACAACCACAAGGGTTGAATGAGGTATTACCATTCTCCCCATTTCTCTGACCACCTGACGGTTTTCTCAGCAGCTTTTGCTTTTTAATATTTGTTTTAATTGGTTTTATGTACTAATAAGCTTTTTTCCCATTTTTCCCCCTTTTTTTTTATGTCAGTGGTGTTGTATCATCGCGTGACTAGTAGCCTTTTTTTGGAATCCTGGGATCCTATATGCGGACTATTAACAAGATTTATGAATGTTATGGGGATTGATACTTGGGGGTAGATATGTATAAAATCTATTGTACCTAATTTCGATATAATGTATGGATATAATTTTGCTGTCATTAATTACCCTGCTTAGCTTGAGAGATCCTTTCAATTGTGGTTTTCTTCCTTTTCCTCTTCCTCCTTCCCCTCCTTCTCCCTCATTCCCTTTTCCTTCTCTTTCCTTCCCCCCTTCCCTTCCCCCCCCCCAACACCATTGTTAGTATATATGAAGTTTAAGTCCATTAAGTACTGGGTCTCTTGGTTTGCCTGGACACGACGACTCCGCCCAATAGTGGGTTCGGGGCCGTCGGGGTTAATGCTGATCAATAGACCCAGTACCTCTATGTCTGCTGTGCGCACGAGCGCGGTCCGGCGGACGGCGTCCTTCCGGATCTGTGGCTGTAGGGCCGATCATGTGATGCGGTCACGTGACCGCGTCATGTGATTCGGCGTGTGACGCAGATTGCGGAAGTGGCGGCGCCCGGCCGAGACTGCACTTCATGCTCCGATTATGGCAGACAGACAGGTGGTTCCCCTAAAGGTAATTTTATGGCAAATTCTGATTGTTGGACATCACCTTAAATAGGATTGCTTGATGAGTTAACGCCAAACGTGCGTTGGGGTGGCGTTGCTCCAGCAGACCCTGATAGGAATTGGATGTTACAGTTTGGTATGCCTCTTGTCTTCACTGTGTGCATTGTTGTTAAAATGTTTAATATACAATATAACTCATGCAAGGTATAACTCTAGGGTATACAAGATGGCTAACTTGACACTGTATAATAGTTAGAGCATTGTTTTTCCTATATATGTGCTGTTAAAGGGGTAGTCCAGTGGTGAAAAACCTATCCCCTATCCTAAGGATAGGGGATAAGTTTGAGATCGCGGGGGTCCGACCGCTGGGGCCCCCTGCGATCTCTCTGTACGGGGGCCAGGCTCTCCGGCAAGATAGCGGGTGTCGACCTCCGCACGAAGCGGTGGCCGACACGCCCCCTCAATACATCTCTATGGCAGACCCGGAGATTGCCGAAGGCAGCGCTTCGGCTCTGCCATAGAGTTGTATTGAGGGGGCGTGTCGGCCGCCACTTCGTGCGGAGGTCGACACGCCCCCTTCCCGCGGGCTGTCAGGGCTCCGTACAGGAGATCGCAGGGGGCCCCAGCGGTCGGACCACCCGCGATCTCAAACTTATCCCCTATCCTTAGGATAGGGGATAAGTTGTTCACCACTGGACTACTCCTTTAATGCATACATGTGTGACTATGCACCATGTTACTTTTCCTTATGTAACTTATTAATGTGGATCTGTCTGTGAGCAATGCCGTTGTCTCTCCACTTTGTGGATGCTTCTCCCTATATGTGATTTTAAATTAACTTTTTAATGCATACCCAATAAAATTATGTAATTTTTATATTATAAGTGTCTCCATTCTCTTTTTCTGCTGCGATATTTGTGTAGGAGTACACAATAGGTTGATTGTAATAAGTACTATCTTGATATATTGATACAAAACTTTGTTTGCTGTTGTACTTATATTTACAGGTGTGGATGTCTTACTTACCTGTTCATGCTCCCAGCAGTCAATGCGCATGAATAAATGGGTTCGCCCCTGAAACATTGTGCCATGACTGGTGGAACTACTGCTTATGCAGTCTAATTCTGCTGCTAAATATGCTGCTATTAAGTCTTTTCAAGAAGATCTGAAGTGCAATATGAATAAAATGAAAAAGGAAAAATAAATCCGGAAGAATTTTCCAAAGAAATCGTGAGTTATGATTTAATCCTTTACTCACTCTCATTGTTTTACCTGGCGTGCGGTCAGCATTTGTATCAGATTTGTGGTCAGATAATAAAATCTCTATATCTCAGGACAGGTGACTACATTCAGCCCATTTCCCACACATATACATGTATTTACCAGAAGTGTAGTCTGATACAATTTTAAATCCTTGTAAAAACTTATATACATGAAGAAAATGGCCAATACTTGGTCACTAGATGACTATATTTGGGCCATTAAAGTGCATAGGGCCATGTGATCACGTGTATCTATCTATCTATCTATATATCTATACATACATACATATATTATATTGGCATCTGAATTTGATAAAATACCAATGTATACAAGTTACATAAGGGCAAATCATGAAGTGAACAAGTCCTTACACATCCAGCACCCACCATGTATAGAGCAGACTCAGCTCCTAAGCCCGCTTCATGCACTCTTAAAGGGGTACCCAGGTGGAAAACTTTTTCTTTTTTTAAATCAACTGGTGCCAGAAATTTAAACAGATTTGTAAATTACTTCTATTAAAAATTCTTAATCCTTTCAGTACTGATTAGCGGCTGTATACTACAGAGTAAATTATTTTCTTTTTGGATTTCTTTTCTGTCAGGACCACAGTGCTCTCTGCTGACACCTCTGTCCATTTTAGGAAATGCCCAGAGCAGCATTTGTTTGCTATGGGGATTTCCTCCTGCTCTGGACAGTTTCTGACATGGACAGAGGTGTCAGCAGAGAGCACTGTGGTCATCACAGAAAAGAAATCCAATAAGAAGAGAATTTCCTCTGTAGTATACAGCTGCTTATAAGTACTTGAAGAATTAAGATTTTTTAATGGAAGTAATTTACAAATCTGTTTATTTCTGGCATCAGTTGATAAAAAAAAAAAAAAAAGTAAATAAGGTTTCCACCGGAGTACCCCTTTAAGTCTGCTCCATGCGACCTTAACCCCTTAAGGACGCAGGACGTAAATGTACGTCCTGGTGAGGTGGTACTTAACGCACCAGGACGTACATTTACGTCCTGTGCATAACCGCGGGCATCGGAGCGATGCCCGTGTCATGCACGGCTGATCCCGGCTGCTGATCGCAGCCAGGGACCCGCCGGCAATGGCCGACGCCCGCGATCTTGCGGGCGTCCGCCATTAACCCCTCAGGTGCCGGGATCAATACAGATCCCGGCATCTGCGGCAGTGCGCGATTTAAAATGAACGATCGGATCGCCCGCAGCGCTGCTGCGGGGATCCGATCATTCAGAACGCCGCACGGAGGTCCCCTCTCCTTCCTCCGTCCGGCTCCCGGCGTCTCCAGCTCTGGTCTGTGATCGAGCAGACCAGAGCAGGAGATGACCGATAATACTGATCTGTTCTATGTCCTATACATAGAACAGATCAGTATTAGCAATCATGGTATTGCTATGAATAGTCCCCTATGGGGACTATTCAAGTGTAAAAAAAAATGTAAAAAAATGTAAAAGTAAAAAAAAAGTGAAAAATACCCTCCCCCAATAAAAAAGTAAAACGTCCGTTTTTTTCTATTTTACCCCCAAAAACCGTAAAAAACATTTTTTATAGACATATTTGGTATCGCCGCGTGCGTAAATGTCCGAACTATTAAAATAAAATGTTAATGATCCCGTACGGTGAACGAAAAAAAAAAAGGCCAAAATTCCTACTTTTTTAATACATTTTATTAAAAAAAAATATATAAAAAATGTATTAAAAGTTTTTTATATGCAAATGTGGTATCAAAAAAAAGGACAGATCATGGCGCAAAAAATGAGCCCCCATACCGCCGCTTATATGGAAAAATAAAAAAGTTAGAGGTCATCAAAATAAAGGGATTATAAACGTACTAATTTGGTTAAAAAGCTTGTGATTTTTTTTTAAGCGCAACAATAATATAAAAGTATGTAATAATGGGTATTATTTTAATCGTATTGATCCTCAGAATAAAGAACACACGTCATTTTTACCATAAATTGTACGGCGTAAAAACGAAACCTTCCAAAATTAGCAAAATTGCGTTTTTCGTTTTAATTTCCCCACAAAAATAGTGTTTTTTGGTTGCGCCATACATTTTATGATATAATGAGTGATGTCATTACAAAGGACAACTGGTCGCGCAAAAAACAAGCCCTCATACTAGTCTGTGGATGAAAATATAAAAGAGTTATGATTTTTAGAAGGCGAGGAGGAAAAAATGAAAACGTAAAAATTAAATTGTCTGAGTCCTTAAGGCCAAAATGGGCTGAGTCCTTAAGGGGTTAATATATGTTTGATCCCCTCTTGAATAACAGAAACATTTTAGATACTTACACATCATTTGGAAAAGATTCTATATAAGAACAAGAAGATCCAGCAGAGATAAAGAATGAAATCCAAGATTCTTTATTCCATTACATTAAATTAACAGAACACATGTCAGGGAGATAAAATGACGCATTTCAGGTGTTCATATGGCCCTTAGTCATACCAAGACAACAATAAAAAGACCAAAATGTTTACTTATACAATTATAATGTACATGTTATGAGGATAAGTAAGGCCGCGTGTCACAGGCTGAAACGCGTCATCTCCATGCCTGTCCTGTATGCTGCTTGCATGATAAAATAAACCACATATCTGTTTGAAACTGCTGCACTGGACCTCCTCCTTTCCTGATTGCATATCAGTGAATCCGCACCTGTCCGTGCTGCAGCGGGTCTACACTGGGTGAGCTGATCCTACTTCTCTCTTGTTACAATTATAATGCTACAATACTTTACTCTCTTATGATCATGTATGTGAAGGGTAAATATGCTTTCCAGTCCTATTGGTAGGAGATCATGTGATCTTTATATACACATGGCTGTGGAAGATAGTTTTTAGTATGAACACCTGAAACGCGTCACTTTATCTCCCTGACCTGTGTTCTGCCCTGCGCCCACTCCCTGTCTATGATGCGCGCTATCAATACAATATACATCTCCACCACTAAAAAGCAGGAAGAAATATCTTAAGGAACCTCAGTCTGCAATTTATAATGACAGAATAAAACATAAGATGTATGAAAGGCTCTTACCATTCTCTGATATGGGGTTTTCTAGTCCACTCATTGTTCCTCCAGAACTTTCCTGCAAAGATTCCATATTATAGACCTGAGGAAAAAAACATAAAGAAACCTTAGTTTATCGTCTATCCAGGTGAGTGTTACATCCCCCCTAGAAGGTATGAACCAATCTGCACAAGGATCTCCTCAAGTGGTGATCACATAGGATCTACAATCATCCCAGTCTCTTTCCTACAATTATTGTGGGGTTCAGTGATGGCCGCAGACAGGGCCAGACTGGGACTAAAAAGCCGCCCTGGACACAACCCTACCAGCCCACATACAATATACACATGGCATAAACAACAAATATGAAACAATTACAATATCTTATAATTCCTTCTACTTCCAGTCACCTCAGAGATGTTCTAGTCACCATACATGGACCCTCCACACACTCAGGTCTCTATCTCCAGTCAGTGTCTCCAGTGTCCCAAGTATATTCTCCTGGTAAGTTCCCCCATATGAGCCATGCTGGGGTCTTTTATACCCTTTTCACCATCAGATTGGCCTCCCCTCCCCCACCTACAATATGTAAAGTAAGAATGATGGGGCCAGAACCTGTCCAACCAGTTTTAGCATTCTATGGCCTCCTGGGATCAGCCTTCATTTACACATTGTATTGCAGGGTGGAGACATATTGGTCACACCCCTATTTACATCTGTAAGAGATACCGGGGATACTCTGAGACCTTTTCATATGATAATCAGAGGAAACAATCAGCATTTTCTCTCCTAATGAGGAACATGAACCCATAGGTCCCACACAACTTAACTCTAAAATAAACACACAACAACTGAGCTGGTGGATAAAATTGTCCACAATGTTTTACTAAAGGTTAAATAAATTATAATTTTATCAAAAATTTTAATTTGCCAAGATAACATAACTTAATAATTTTGACCAAAATACCAAATACTCAAACCAAATTAAATACCAGAACTATAAAAATAAACATGTCCACAAATGAAGTTCCCTTCTCCTAATCTTCACCACAGGCTGACTGAGCTGGAGACACCAGAGTCCTGTATTTAGGGGGGGAAAACCTGTTCCCGCCGTTGGGCCTGTAGCCAATCAGAATGCTGTTGGGGGCAGAAGCATCGCTGGGCAGAAGATCACAGTTGCCGGGCAGAATCTGGACGTCCAATCAGAACCAGGAATCCATCTCTTATCAGAAAAGCTGTTGCTGGGCAGAATAACTAAGTACAGAAATAACCTGAGGGGAAAAGGTGGGGGAGGGGGAGAGCACAACAACATGTATACTGGGAACCATGATGTCTTGTGTCCCTCCACCTCCAGACATGACACCATACACAGGACTCTCCATCTTTATCTCACATAGATGTAATTCTCCATATTATATCACATACAACCTATTATAAGGATTTCACAGACCAAACCTCCATATTTCCTGCACATATAAAGAAGGTTTATGACACAAAGAGGAACGAGACCTCAACATGACAGAAAATGACAATACATGAGGACGACTCTAGGTGAGTATTCCATGGATTACAGCAGGCAGTGCCGTCCTGAACCTCACTGAGATATGAAGGTGGGGTCCAGGGGCGGACTGACCGGCTGGTTAATTCGGCTGTGGTCTGAAGGCCCGGCCGGGTAAAGGGCCCGCTGCAGCTGCTGAGGATTCAGGACACTTGTCTCGGATCCCCAGTCCAACAAGCACTACTTTCAGCTGATGTATTTCTCTATATAAATATCCCTGTGCTGTTCCTGCTCTAGTATCATTAGTAGAGACAGGCAGCAGAGCAGGGATGAAGGGAACCTGATTGATGTCTCCGCCCCTAGCACAGGAAGAGGGCGGGGCTGAGAGCTGACAGGCCTCCCAGGAACAGAGCAGCTTCATGTGAGGTGAGGGATGTCCCTGTGTGCTGCCTCTCTCCCTTCTGATCAGCAGTATATCCTGGGGCTGGTTGACGTGTATAGTAGCAGCCCATTTGGGGTCACTTTCCCTCCTCCAGTGTTCATAGGTCACGAAAAGGTCACATTACAAGAACAATTTTGGGAAAAATCATGGCAAAAATGGCGCAGTGTTTCCGTGATTTTTCGAAATCGCGGTAAAACGGCGCCATTTTTGCCTGGATTTTTCAAAAAAATTATTCTGGTAATGTAACCTGTTGGCAAAGGAGAAGGGAAAGTGACCCCACTGGGGCGACAACACGTGGACACACTGCTTGTTTATTTATCATTAACCCCTTAAGGGTACATTCACATGTACAGGATCTGCTGCATATTTTGTGCAGCTGATTTTGCAACCCATTAGCTTCAATGGGTAGTAAAATCATCTGCAGAAAATATACAGCAGATCCTGTACTTGAGAACGTACCCTAAGTGCTCATTCACATGGACCGATCCACATTGTATTTTAGGCTGCAGATTTGCCCACAATGGACCCTACAGTGCTGCCTCCATCTGTGTCTGCTCATAGTGGCAATCCGCCGCTATGAGCAGACACGCTTCAATGTGCATGTTCGCCGCACGCATGTGCAGTGTACTCGCACACATCGCAGCCGCTCCCTCTGCTCCCTGAGCTAGGCCGAGAGCAGCCGCAATGTGTGAGAGTATACACATTGAAGTGTGTCTGTTCGTAGCAGTGGATTGCCGCTATGAGCAGGCACAGATGGAGGCAGTACTGTAGGGTCCATTGTCGGCAGATTCGCACCATAAAATACGCTGCGGATCTGTCCTTGTAAATGAGCCCTAAGGACACAAGTAGAGATGAGCGAACTTCCAGCAATTCGATTTGTCACGAACTTCTTGGCTCGGCGTTTGCTGACTTTTCCTGCATAAATAAGTTCAGCTTTCAGGTTCTCTTGTGGGCTGGAAAAGGTGGATACAGTCCTAGGAGAGAGTCTCCTAGGACTGTATCCACCTTTTCCAGCCCACCGGAGCACCTGAAAGCTGAACTAATTAATGCAGGCTAAAGTCAGCAAATGCAGAGCCGAGAAGTCTGTGACGAATCGAATTACTGTAAGTTCGCTCATCTCTAGACACAAGGCGTACATGTACGCACAGTGTCTGCTCCCACTGTGTTGTATAAATCATTAGCTGGAACCCTCGGCTAATGCCAGACATCACCAATCAGGCTGAAGTCCGACATTAACCCTTTAGATTCAATGTTGTTGAATCTAAGTGGCCCTGTATATAATCACTTATATGGTGTACAGCTGGTATATACTGCTATATGGGAACTGTATGGGGGAACACTGGTGTGTACAGTGACCCCCCAACCTACGATGGCCCCGACATACGATAAGTTCAACATGCAATGGCCTCTCAGAGGCCATCACATGTTGAAGGCAGCATCAACATACGATGCTTTTGTATGTCGGGGCCATCGCATAAACGGCTATCCAGCAGCGCTGACTGCTTCAGCTGCCGCCAGATAGCCATTTACGGTGCCCCGTGTGCTCCGGTGATGGTCTCCTACCTGTCCTCGAGGCACCCGAAGCGTCCTCTTCACGATCCCCTGCATCGCCGGTGCTCTCCATCGTCGTCATCACGTCGCCACGCGCACCGTCCCGTCATCCAATAGGAGCAGCGTGCGTAGTGACGTGATGGCGGCGACGTGAGAGCGACGATCCCTGAGAAGCAGAGACGTCCGAAGCGTCGGGGACACCACGGGGACGCGGCAACAGCGATAGAGGGCGACACCCAGGGCAGCGGTGACTGTTCGGAGCGGCGGGGACAGGTGAGTACAACTTCCTATACTTTACATTGCACGGATCCCTCAACATACGATGGTTTCAACAAACGATGGTTCATTTGGAACGGATTACCATCGTATGTTGAGGGACCACTGTATAGTGGTTTATTTCAGTACAGTATGTTGGTATTATCCAGTTATTGTGTGGTGGTATATATTTCCTTCTTGTATACAGGTATTATTGGTGATGAAAAATTCTTACCTATGTTATATATATATTTCATTTTATATGTAGAAGTGGTGCATGAGGAGGGATTTGTGTAGAAGAGGGGTGGAGCAGAGGTGTGGCCCGGGGCCGACTGGCGGCCCTTGTTCATTTGGTCTGGGGGCCCCCCTGAGTGTTGTCAGTCCGCCCCTGGTGGGGTCTACTATTCACAATATATGCACACTGACTATGCAGGGACCTTAAAGCATTAAAGCGTACCCATCATATCCCCAAAAAAAAAAAAAAAATAAGTTATCTGTTGCTCAGTGCCTCATCCTGATCCTATACATATAACTTTATATGTCTAGCTTCTGTATTTCTTTTAAAATCAGCTTATATCAGATCACACTCATTTTCCATCTTCTCTCAGGCAGGGGGCGTGTCCCTCTCCTGCCCTCACTGTACATGACTAAACTTCCTCCCTCACTGTGTCACTGAGCTGTCAGCCAATCACTGCACTCTGCTCTGTAACCCTTTCCACTCTGGTTTTATGCTGCACATGTTACACAGAGAGGAAGAAGGATTACTGGAGTTTGCCTGCTGTTCTCCTTATACACTATGTAGTAGGGGTGTGAATTGGCAAGAATCTGGCAATACGATACGTATCATGACACACATCTGATGAGACAATATATCCCGATTCTGTCTCAAAGACGATATATTGCTATTTTTTTTGCATGAGGCTGTATGAAGGCTAATTTTTTGCGCCATAATCTGTTTTTTGTATT
The DNA here is from genome assembly GCF_029499605.1 of Hyla sarda. Classification (NCBI taxonomy): domain Eukaryota; kingdom Metazoa; phylum Chordata; class Amphibia; order Anura; family Hylidae; genus Hyla; species Hyla sarda. The sequence goes on from NC_079190.1 coordinate 503,042,032, forward strand.
GGTACCATTTTGGTACTGATCTGACTTTTTAATCTCTTATCTTTTTTTCTGGGATATTATAAAAATTGCAATACTGTGTTTTTATTTTATTTTTAACATATACTTCATTTACCGTACGGGATACATAATGTTATATTTTAATAGTTCGTACAATTACGCACTCAGTGATACCAAATATGTTTATTGTTATTATGTTTACATGTTTTTATATAGGAATAGGGGGTGATTTGAACTTTTAACATGGAAGGGGTTAATGTGTGTTTTTTAAACTTTTATTAAAACATTTTTTGTTTTTGTTTTACACTTTATTAGACTTTCAGGAGGAATCACTAGATTCCTCATACAGATCAATAGAGTTCTATTGAACTCCATTGATCTGTGTGCTCTGCGAGCCAGGCTGGCTCTGCGATCGCCGCATGCTGGCTATTAGCGGTGTCCCCCAGCTACTGAAATCAGCCGGGGGCTGCATAGTACAGAGTGGGCAGGAGTCCAGAGCCTTCTCCATTCACCCCTCTGAGCGCCACCCTGCTTGCCCGAAGGAGGACTAAGGGCTGGAAATTTCACCTGCCCGGCGCCCAGAACTGCATGTCTGGGGCGTCGGGAGATAGGAATTCCACATCCCTGAAAAGATCCATTCGAAAATATTTTGAATCGATACAGTATCGTCTAATGAAATATCACGATACTTGACTGAATAAATTATTTCTTACACCCCTACTATGTCGTACAGCCCTGCGCGTGACTGTTTTTTCAATCCCGCTCCCGATGATTTTTTGTCCAATCGCATCCGCTAACATAATAATGTACAGATACTAGGGTGCAATGCTCTGCACATATTGTGTAGTACACACACTGCTATACATGGGGCGTATGTGCAGAGCATTGCACTCTAGTGTATGTACAGATGTGAATTGCAGTGACTGTGCTGACTCAGAGGCCCTGGGTCACTGACCGATGCAATGCTCTGCACATACCCCCACCTGTATAGGAATGTACACTACACACACTGCTATACAGATGGGGGTATGTGCAGACTGCAGAGCATTGCACCCTAGGCCTAGGGTCTATAGAAGTCCATAGGGTGCAAAGCTCTGCAGTCTGCACATACCCCCCCATGTGTATAGCAGTGTGCGTAGTCTACATTACTACTGGGGTGATACTGTAACAAACCTCCTCCTCATGTAATCTCATTACTACTGGGGTGACACACTGTAACAAACCTCCTCCTCATGTAATCTCCTTACTACTGGGATCACACACAGTAACACCCCCTTCCTCATGTATCTCCTTACTACTGGGTTGTGAATCGGCAAGAATTTGGCGATACGATACGCATCGCAATACACGTATGACGATACGATATATCCTGATATATCGCGATATATCCAGATTATGTCTCAAAAACAATATATAGTGATTTTTACGCACGCAGTGATACCAAATATGTTTATTTTTATTATGTTTACATTTTTTTTAATATAGGAACAGGGGGTGATTTGAACTTTTAATATGGAAGGGGTTAATGTGTGTCTTTTACACTTCTTTTTTTTTTAAACAATATTATAATTTCACCCCCAAAAACCCAGGAAAAGTTATTGAATAGACTATAAGCCTAGGGTGGGAAATACATCATCCCCCCATGTCATTATCCAGACTCCAGTCATCATCCCCCCCCCCTTCATGATCACCGCCTGTCAAACCCTTCATCAGTGGTCTTCAACCTGCAGACCTCCAGACGTTGCAAAACCACAACTCCCAGCATGCCCGGACAGCCATCGGCTGCTGGGATTTGTAGTTTTGAAACCTCTGGAAGTCTGCAGGTTGAAGACCACTGTGGCTTTCGTCATCATCCAGACCCCCGTCATCATTCCCCCCCCACCCGTCATCATACCCCCCCTCCCTGTGCGGCGGCATCAAGGCTACGTCACTAGTCCGGGGCAGGACCGGAGCGCGGAGAAGAGGGCCCCCCGGTGAAAATGGACAGCCTGGAACGACTAACCCTCCCCATCAGACGGTCCCTGCAGCATAGATGGCCCGGACCAGCTCACCCTTCCTTCCCACCAAGGGGAGGTGAGTAGAAAACAAAAGGGGGGGGTCTGGATGATGACGAAGGCCGCAGTGGTCTTCAACCTGCGGACCTCCAGAGGTTTCAAAACTACAACTCCCAGGATGCCCGGACAGCCGATGGCTGAAAATCGTGCTGAAAAACTCGGCTATATTATAAAATAGAATAGATAAATAGATATAGATATATAAATTGTAAAAATTGACAGACTAGTTGTACATTAAGATAACATTAATTAAAGAATGTATAAATAAAATAGTAATATACAGTCCAAGCAGGGCCCTTGCTATGGACTAGAATAAATGGTAGAATTCATAATAATAAAAAAAAAATGGGGGTATTGATGGTGATGGAAAAAAATGATAAAAGATGATGAGAGTAAAAATATGAATGAAACAGCCACCTATATGCGCATAGATTCTGAGTAGTTACTGTTACTGTAATTAAAGGGGTATTCCAGGAAAAAACTTTTTTTTTTATATATATATCTCAACTGGCTCCAGAAAGTTAAACAGATTTGTAAATTACTTCTATTAAAAAATCTTAATCCTTTCAGTACTTATGAGCTTTTGAAGTTAAGGTTGTTCTTTTCTGTCTAAGTGCTCTCTGATGACACGTGTCTCGGGAAACGCCCAGTTTAGAAGCAAATCCCCATAGCAAACCTCTTCTAAACTGGGCGCTTCCCGAGACAGGTGTCATTAGAGAGCACTTAGACAGAAAAGAACAACCTTAACTTCAGAAGCTCATATGTACTGAAAGGAATAAGATTTTTTAATAGAAGTAATTTACAAATCTACGGTAAACAAGAGAAAAGATCCAGCAACTCACCGCCGAGATGACCGAGCAAGTGGAGGCACAACGAGGAAGCAGGTGGACAGATGGATGTAACGGGAGGCGACTAACCAGTTTGTTTCGTACAGGTGTACTTTATCCGGCCGGTGACCTCCGGCTCGGTGTAGATGTCCGCGCGGTAAATGGATGGATTCCCGGTGACCTCCAGTTATAGCACGGGATGCACCCGGCAAAATAGATAGTTGTAAGGATGCGATGATTGGAGCGGTGGATAGGTGCAAATGATCCGTAGTGCTGCCAGGCGGCGTCCTCGTGGCTAGGCGCGCGCGCCTGTACAGTGGTCCCGATATAGCTGTCCCGATATATAGTGGTTCCAGCTGTTGCAAGTGCAAATGTGCATAAACGGAGGTAATAGTCTTTGTATAGGTGGTCTGTATAGTATCAATGAGTTAGCTAAATGCGTTTTCTGGGAGACCCCTTCTTCAGTAGCTGTATATAGTGTACCCCATGTTAGTTCTGGGTTTAAATAGTCTTTCTGCTTTGATTTGTAGCCATTTTGCGCGGAGCGGTGCGGCGGTGGCAGTGATAGGACTCAGGACCCCCGGACAGGCAGGGGGAGATAAGCGGGTGGCAGCGGCGGCCTATGGCACCGTAAAAAAGCCACTGCAGTGTATTGATTTAAAGCGCCCGCTTCAAATCAATGATCTGCAGCGGTGTCGCAGGGGGATAAATAGCCGATAACTTATACCGATATTCCGGTATAAGTTATCGGCTATCGGCCCTAACCTCCACCGATTATCGGCCCTATAAAAACGATATCGGTCGATCCCTAATATACAGGTTCTTCTAAAAAAAATTTGCATATTGTGCTAAAGTTCATTATTTTCCATAATGTAATGATAAAAATTTAACTTTCATATATTTTAGATTCATTGCACACCAACTGAAATATTTCAGGTCTTTTATTGTTTTAATACTGATGATTTTGGCATACAGCTCATGAAAACCCAAAATTCCTATCTAAAAAAATTAGCATATCATGAAAAGGTTCTCTAAACGAGCTATTAACCTAATCATCTGAAGCAACTAATTAACTCTAAACACCTGCAAAAGATTCCTGAGGCTTTTAAAAACTCCCAGCCTGGTTCATTACTCAAAACCGCAATGATGGGTAAGACTGCCGACCTGACCGCTGTCCAGAAGGCCATCAGTGACACCCTCAAGCAAGAGGGTAAGAAACAGAAAGAAATTTCTGAACAAATAGGCTGTTCCCAGACTGCTGTATCAAGGCACCTCAATGGGAAGTCTGTGGGAAGGAACAAATGTGGCAGAAAACACTCCACAACGAGAAGAGGTGACCGGACCCTGAGGAAGATTGTGGAGAAGGACCTATTCCAGGCCTTGGGGGACCTGCGGAAGCAGTGGACTGAGTCTGGAGTAGAAACATCCAGAGCCCCCGTACACAGGCGTGTGCAGGAAATGGGCTACAGGTCCCGCATTCCCCAGGTCAAGCCACTTTTGAACCAGAAACCGCGGCAGAAGCGCCTGACCTGGGCTACAGAGAAGCAGCACTGGACTTTTGCTCAGTGGTCCAAAGTACTTTTTTCGGGTGAAAGCTAATTTTGCATGTCATTCGGAAATCAAGGTGCCAGAGTCTGGAGGAAGACTGGGGAGAAGGAAATGCCAAAATGCCTGAAGTCCAGTGTCAAGTACCCACAGTCAGTGATGGTCTGGGGCGCCATGTCAGCTGCTGGTGTTGGTCCACTGTGTTTTATCAAGGGCAGGGTCAATGCAGCTAGCTATCAGGAGATTTTGGAGTATTTTCATGCTTCCATCTGCTGAAAAGCTTTATGGAGATGAAGATTTCATTTTTCAGCACCACCTGGCACCTGCTCACAGTGCCAAAACCACTGGTAAATGGTTTACTGACCATGGTATTACTGTGCTCAATTGGCCTGCCAACTCTCCTGACCTGAACCCATAGAGAATCTGTGGGATATTGTAAAGAGAAAGTTGAGAGACGCAAGACCCAACACTCTGGATGAGCTTAAGGCTGCTATCGAAGCATCCTGGGCCTCCATAACACCTCAGCAGTGCCACAGGCTGATTGCCTCCATGCCACGCCGCATTGAAGCAGTCATTTCTGCAAAAGGATTCCCGACCAAGTATTAAGTGCATAACTGAACATCATTATTAGAAGGTTGACTTTTTTTGTATTCAAAACACTTTTCTTTTATTGGTCGGATGAAATATGCAAATTTTTTGAGATAGGAATTTGGGGTTTTCATGAGCTGTATGCCAAAATCATCAGTATTTAAACAATAAAAGACCTGAAATATTTCAGTTGGTGTGCAATGAATCTAAAATATATGAAATGTAATTTTCATCATTACATTATGGAAAATAATGAACTTCAGCACAATATGCTAATTTTTTTTAGAAGAACCTGTATATATCCACATACGGTAGCTCATGCATACATGGATAAACAAATAGAATAAATACATGTATAAAAGTGATAAAACATCATAAAATATAACTGTTATAAGAGTGTCAGAGTACAAAAATGTAATTATGAATGGGGATGTAATATAGAATATAAAAATATAAAAAAAAGATAAATATAAAAATATAGTAAGAACGCAATAAATACAGCAATATATAATACCAATGTAATATAAAATACAACAACCTGGTAATAATGGGATTAATAGTCATAGTAATATTACTACAATACAGATAAAATTAAAATCTACTAAAAACAATAAATATAAATATAATGAATTTCTGGTGAAGATGGGATAAACCATGTGGGCTTAGTCCCTGGACCCATCCAGATGCTTATATACAGCCTGGTGCTGGATGGGGCAAGGGGCCCAGACCCCCATGGGGACATCACAGGAGTCCAAAAACTTCTAATTCTGAATTTAATCCCTTTGGTTCCATGGACTCGAATTCGTCGATTTTCCTGGCTTCTGCTCTAGACATTTTTGCGATAAAATTCCCTCCTTTCCAATCCTTTTTAACCTTTTGTATACCTATATATATATATATATATATATATATATATATATATATCATATTGGATGGATCTTGTTTGTGGTATTGATGGAAATGTAGAGATAATGGATGTTTTGCATTGCCTTTTTTGATGTTATAAATATGTTCCGAAATACGTGTTTTTAATGCTCGTTTAGTTCTGCCTACATACTGTTTGTTGCAGCTGCATTGGATGATGTAAATTATGGCTTTTGTGTTGCATGATATATTGTCCATGATTTCCCATCGATAATTATTTACTGTGGAGCAGATGCTTTCTGTTTTCTTTTGAAATTTTGTTATTTTACAGTTTGAGCATATGTTGCAACGGTGGAAACCTTTGAGATGGAGCCATGTTTTGTCAGTATATGGGTTAAGGTTGTTTTGGATGGTTGGGGCTACTTGTAAGCCTAAAAACGGAGCCTTGGTATAGATAATAGAGGGGGTCGATGTTAAGAATGTGTTGAGGATTTTATCTTGATGAAGTAGGTGTCAGGTTTTTTTTTTTATAATTTTCTCGACTTTTTTGTATTCTTGGTTAAAAGGTAATATGAGACGTAATTGGTCACCTTCTTTTGGGGTTTGGGGTGTATCTGTGAAGTAAGTGTTTCTGTCATGGTTCTCTATTTTGGATTTAGCTTTTTCTAAGATGTTAATCGGATTGCCTTTTTGTTTGAATTTATCTGTAAGAGATTCGACTTCTATTTGATATTGGTTATCTTGTGTACACTTGCGTTTTAACTTTCTGAATTGGCCAGATGGAATATTTAGGAGCCACCATGGAAGATGGAAACTGGAGAATAAAATGAAACAATTTTTTGCAGTGGGTTTATGAAAAGTGTTTAGTTCTAAATTTATTAACAATATTGGTTATTTTTAAATCAAAAAATTTGATGGATGTGAGGTCACTAGACACAGTGAAAGATAAATTCCAATTTTTTCGTTAAGACTGTTTAAAAATGTTTTTAAGTCCTCTGGGGCGGACATGAATAGATTTGCATAGCTGGGCGCGAACCTGGTTCCCATGGCGGTACCTCTTTTCTGTAAATAAAAGTTATCGTTAAAATAAAAATAATTGTGAGTTAAAATGAATAAAATGCTGTCTAAAATAAATTGGATTTGTGCAGGTGGGAGATTCCCTCTTATTAGAAATGTTTTTACTGCACCAATACCTAAATTGTGTTGTATCACTGTATACAATGAACTCACATCAAAGTGACCAATAAATAATTTTCCTGCCATTTTAAGTTTTCCAATATAGAGATAATCTGAGTGGTATCTTTGAGGCAATGAGGGGTTGTCTGTATGTACGGTTGGAGTAGTCTATGTATTGTGAGAGGTTGGATGAAATTGACTCTATTCCTGAAACTATTGGCCGGCCTGGAGGGTGAGTAGGGTTCTTATGGATTTTCGGGATGCAATAAAAAAAAAACTGGTATCCTTTGCTGGGTCCCTAGTATGAAATTTTTTTCTTTCTCAGTTAAAATGCCTGATTGTGATGCTGTATTGCATAATAGTTCTTGTTCTTTCATGAACTGACAAGTTGGATCTGATTTTAGAGGTAGATATGTGTTGGTATCCATGAGTTGTGAGAGATATTCTTTGTTATAGTCTTCTGTATTAAGGATAACGATCCCCCCCCCCCCCCAACCCACTTTTTCTGTGGGGCGGATCGTAATACCTTAGTTTTGTTGTAATTGTTTTATGGCTTCTCTCTCTTTAAAAGTCAAGTTGGATTTTGCTGTCAGTGTAGGTGTAAGTTTACGAATATCACATTCTACTGTCTGTTTAAATGCTGTGATTTGGGGACCAGCTTCGTACCTTGGAAAAAAAATTCGATTTTAGGGCGCAATCCGTATGTGTAAAATTGTCTGAGGTGGAAGTTTGTGGTTCTAGAGGGTGTTTAATAAAATATTTTTTCAAGCATAATTTCCTTATGAATTTTTTGATCCCTATATAGGTATCGAATTTGTTTAATCTTTTAGTAGGGGCAAATTTTAATCCCTTCTCTAATAGGTTAGTTTGTGAGAGTAGTTGAACTGAGGTTTATAATGGAACTCTCAAGTTCTTTCAATTGGCCTTTCCTACCTTGGTTGGGGGCTGGGTTGATGTGTCTAAATGCTTCACAATTTAGATCTAAACTAGGGATCGACCGATTATCGGTATGGCCGATATTATCGGCCGATAATCACGATTTTGGGCATTATCGGTATCGGCAATTATCTTGCCGATAAGCCGATAATGCCCCGCCCCCCGCACCGCCCCCACCGCACTGCGACCGCCACCCCCTCGACCCGCCGCACCGCACCTCCGACCCACCGCACCGCGTCGCACCCCCCACCGTGATGCTAGGCGGTATACCGGTATGGATTTTTTCCCATACCGCTATACCGGTCGGGCCCCTCCCCCACCCTCCGAGTGAATAAAAAAATTAAACTTACCCGTAATGGGGGTGGTCCAGGCCATCCTTCCTTCATGTAGTGTCCGGGGGCGTTCCGGGTGGAGGGTGGTCCGGGCTGTCCTTCTTCTCCCACGGTCTTCTTCTCCACTCCGGGCAGGCTCCGGCCTAGTACGCTGCATAGACTCCGCTACGCCGTGACGTCAGGTGCGTCGCTGCACACGGGCGTCACTGCGCAGCGACGTCTATGCAGCGTACTAGGCCGGAGCCTGCCCGGAGTGGAGAAGAGGCCCGCCGGAGAAGAAGGACAGCCCGGACCGGACCACCCTCCACCCGGAACGCCCCCGGACACTACAGGAACGATGGATGGATGGCCCGGAGCACCCTGGCAGGTAGGGGAGAGAAGCGGGTGGTGGCGGCGGCGGCCTATGGCCCCGCAAACGCCACTGCAGATCATTGATTTAAAGCGCCCGCTTTAAATCAATGATCTGCAGCGGTGTCGCAGGGGGTTAAATAGCCGATAACTTATACCGGAATATCGGTATAAGTTATCGGCTATCGGCCCTAACCTGCACCGATTATCGGTATCGGCCCTAAAAAAACGATATCGGTCGATCCCTAATCTAAACTGTGAAGCATTTGACAATAAATGGAAATGTTCACTAAGGGAACAATCCAGAATCTTAATGCAATTAATTATTGAAAGAAGGTTACAACTATTAAATGAATATGATACTGACATTTTAAAATTAAAAGAGGATTTAGAAAAACGATAACAAAACAGCAATTATCACTGACTTCAGGACATCTTATGTCAAAAATTAGACAAATTAGAAACAGAAATCATTAATAAAAAATCCCAAAAATTAAGCTGGCTTTCAAACAATACAAACAAAAAATCATATACTGAAAACACACATAACGCTCAAACTAACACATCTGTCAATCAATTACACAATAAACCCCAGTATAATATACCTACACAAAATAGATACACCCAACTGTCTAATAGTAATTTTTTAGACAGATGCCGCCATTATCGCCCTTCTCCAAACAGAACCCACAGACCACACTATCAAAAATACCATCAAAGATGGAATCACCACAAATCTCCTCAAAAGGAGACCTCCACCACTTCTCCCAACCCCACAAACCACATTTCCACCAATTATCACTCCAAAAATACAACCACCCCTACCACATCCCAGACAACGCACAATACAAGCCGAAATACATTCAGCACCAACCACTTCTCATTCTCACATCAACCTTCCACCAACCCCAAGAAAAAGAGGATTCGTCGAAGAGTTAGAAGAACTGGACACACCAATCCATCCCTCAACCAAGGTAGGAAAGGCCAATTGAAAGAACTTGAGATTTCCATTATAAACCTCAGTTCAACTACTCTCACCAACTCACAAACTAACCTATTAGAGAAGGGATTAAAATTCGCCCCTTCTAAAAGATTAACCCCTTAAGGACAATGGACGTACTCCTACGCCCTCGTTTCCGAGTCCTTAAGGACCGAGGACGTAGGAGTACGTCCTGTCCATTCCCGGCCCCCCGCCGCTAGCCGGAGGGGAGCCGGTGCCCGATGCCTGCTGAAATCGTTCAGCAGGCATCGCGGCATGTCGCCCAGGGGGGTCATGATGACCCCCCATGTCGGCGATGGCCGCAGATCGCTGAACAATTCAGCCCAGCGATCTGCGGCGGATTCTGGGTCAATCGGGTCTCCAGTGACCTGGAATTACTGGCTGATCGGGGCCGTCTCTGAAGGCTCCGAACAGCCATAGCCAGCAGGGGTGAGGTGGCACTGGTGCCACCTCACGATCGCCCTGATTCGTCGGACGGTTTACCGGCCGACCAATCAGGGCACCTGCTGTGGGTGTCACTCCCTCAACCCACTCCGCCCCTCTTCCGTAGGACGTGAGAGGGTGCGGGAAGAAGACCCCGGAAGCTGGGGACCCCGATCCCCGGCATCAATGTTGGGATCGGGGCCCCAGGAGCGACGGCGGTAGCGAGGGACTGACCTGCAGCGGAGCAGCAGTTGGAGATGAGTGACAACCTCCTGCTGTTGCTTAGCAACAGCTCCCAGCATGCAAAAAGGGCAAAAGCAGGAGGCAGACCACCACAACTCCCAGCATTCCCTTATGGGCATGCTGGGACTTATAGTTTTGCAACAGCTGGAGGCACATTTTTTCTATGGAAAAGTGTTCCTTCAGCTGTTGTATAACTACAACTCAATCAGCTAAAGTGCATGCTGGGAGTTGTAGTGGTGCATCTGTTGGTTGCATAACTACAACTCCCAGCATGCCCGTTGGCTGTCAGTGACTGCTGAGAGTTGTAGTTTTGAAACAGCTGAAGGCACACTGGTTGTGAAACACTGAGTTAAGTAGCAAACCAGTGTGTGGCTGGACCAGGCTCTATCAATGGATTACAGAGCACACAGATCAATGGAGTTCAATAGAACTCTATTCATCTGTCTGAGGAATCTAATGATTCCTCATAGAAGTGTAATAAAGTGTTAAAAAAAAAAAAAAAAAAGTTTTAATAAAAGTTTGAAAGACACATTAACCCAGTGGTCTTCAAACTGTGGCCCATCAGATGTTACAAAACTACAATTCCCAGCATGCCAAGACAGCCGTTGGCTGTCCGGGCATGCTGGGAGTTGTAGATTTGCAACATCTGGAGGGCCACAGTTTGAAGACCGCTGAATTAACCCCTTCCATGTTAAAAGTTCAAATCACCCCCTTTTCCTATATAAAAACATGCAAACATACTAAAAATAAACATATTTGGTATCGCTTCGTGCGTAATTGTACAACCTATTAAAATATAACATTATGTATCCCGTACGGTAAATGTAAAATAATACCAAACCACAGATTTGCAATTTTTAGAATATCCCAGAAAAAAAAGTTAAAAAACTATTAAAAAGTCAGATCAATACCAAAATGGTACCGATACAAAAAACAGATTATGGCGCAAAAAATTAATATCATACAGCCTGGTATGTGGAAAAAAAATAAAGCTACAGGGGTTAAAAAATGGCAATTAAAAAGAATTGAAAAAGTCCAGAATTAGTAAAACATGACGTAAACGATACAAATCAGGTATTGCTGTAATCAGGCGCCTAAAGTATAAAACTAACATGTTACCTCAACCACAAGGTAAATGGCGCAGAAAAGAAAACCACAAAATCTGCAAAATTATCTTTTACTGTTTCAATTTCACTTCCCTTAATATATATATATATATATTTTTTTTTTTGGTTCAGAGAATATGTTATTGAAACATTAAAAGGTATCATTACAGTAGGTAGTTATGGTAGGGCGAGGAGGAAAAAATTAGAGCGTAAAAGCGAAAATTGGACATGGACAAGTGGATCGTCATGAGGAACAAGTAGATTTTGCTCCATTTTAATCCCGTGGACAAGTAGTTTTTTATAAAATTTCCACATCCCTGTGTATATAAATAGTGCAGACAATGTATATAATAGTATATATATGTATATATAATAGTGGAGCTGTATATAAATAGTGCAGACAATGTATATAATAGTATATATATGTATATATAATAGTGGAGCTGTATATAAA